>NC_065922.1:19043647-20256886 GCF_024586455.1 Bactrocera neohumeralis | reverse complement strand
TCCTTAACCCTTTATATGCCCCCCAAATTAAATTTTACTGGTTTCGATTCTGATGGGCGCAAGTACAGCGCATTTCTTTGCACAAATGCATGCAATTGGGGATATTTCTTTATCGGTTTCCATTTCAATGTGCCTTGTCACTGAGTTGATTCCCTCTCCAGGATAGGTATTCTTCATCTTCTTCATAGCTCTCGCCATCGGAGACTCATTAAAAATTACAGGTCTTTTAAGCCGAGCCGCCGTCATCTGTCGCTCGTTTTCTGCTTATTGACTGTCTACAGAACTTAAGATCTTAGACCGCCTACAGTTCGCAAGCTATAGCCTTGATAACCTGATCTCAAAAGATTCTAGAAATGAAATGTATGTATGTTTTTGTTAAGTTGGGGAAGGCAGCAGCCACTATCCAATTATATGCTGAACTCTTTCTACAATCCTCCACCATCAATGAAGAACCCCACACCATTAGGAGTAAAGGTTTAATTAAATTATTGACATTTTAAAAAAAAGAATTCTTCATAGCTCTTGCCGTCGGATATTCATTAGAAATTTCAGGTCCTTTAAGCCGAGCCGCCGTTACCTGTCGCTCGTGGTCTGCTTATTGACTGTCTACAGAACTTAAGATCTTAGACCGCCTACAGTTCGCCAAGCTATAAGCCTTGATAACCTGATTTCAAGCAATTATGATGTACGTATATTTATTAAGTTAGGGAAGCGGCAGCCACTATGCCAATTATATGCTAGAACTCTTTCTACCAATCCTCACACCATCAATGAAGAACCTCCGCAAGAAGACAAGTCCAGAAAAATGTTGTATTGTGTGCAAACTTTTGAGTAAGTCCAGCGAATTTAAAACTGGGATTTCACTGATAAGGTTTAAACAAATTATTGATATTCTTAAAAAAAAAGTCGAGATATTGTAGATAGTTGTAACTGCAGACTAAGGCGGTCTCCGTTTAATGTATAAGTAGGTATATGATCGACAGAAAACTTGTATTTCTGTCACTCTTTGGTTAGCGACCGGTTCACTTGTTCTTAGAATGCGATGAAAAGCGAAAAATATTTTGATAAGTATTTCCGCATAGACAAATTCATTACCTTGTCCGAAGCACCTTCCTACCGTTCATTTAGCAAAGGTCAACAAGGTTGTGCTAGTATTTTTAGAGATTCACATGAAATTACTTTCATAGACTACCACGAACGTGACAAAACAATCATTAAGCAAAGTTATTTTGCAGTTTGGGATCATTTGGACGTTCAGAACAAAGTTAGGCTGAAGATTATTCAGTTCAGGTAATAAAAAGAAAAATGGTTCGCCTCTTAGCGAGTTATTTTAGTAAACTTAAAAATTAGTCTAAAAAATTATTTTTGTAGGACCATCACATGTAAAAGTAAATACTAAACTGGCAACCTCAATTCCACACGTTAATAAAGAGTTCCATTTATAATACATTTAAAAATAAGTACTTCAGTCTGTGGATTATATAAGTACCCCAAGTAAATATTTTATTGAATAATTACAAAGTTTCCACTTCTGCTGGCGCTGCATTGCACGCACATTTCAAATCACTTGCGATATCACCATCCACCACTTTTAAGAATGTTCACTTGGCAAACAGTTTTAAGCAGTGGCGTAACTAAGAGGGGGGCGAAGGGGGCCGTCGCCCCGGGCGCAACGTCTTGGGAGCGGCAAAACGATCTTCGCTGTTTTTTAAAACTCCAATTCGGGCAAAAATTCCTGAAAATTGTGTCAAAAGTGTACAAGATATAGGGCGAAAAAGGTTTTTTTTTTATGGCTTTTAATAAGATGTCTTTTAAATTTACTATCACTTCCCTCAAAAACCGTATTGTGAGAATTTTGGAACTACAGAATTTGCGTGGCCTTCCTAAATTTTATATACTTAATATCGAAGATATTTAGGTAGGTAGATAAAGGGGGGCGGCAGAACATCCTTGGCCCCGGGCGCCCGAAGTTGTAGCCACGCCACTGGTTTTAAGTGAGTGAGATCAAAGGTAAGAGTGTGTGTGTAACGGCAGTAAATATACGTGGCATTAAGACGTTACATGCAACATCAACATCAAGTTAAGATTTCCGTTAGTTGGCTTTTGCAATTTCCGTTCCATTTCCTTATGAATACGCGGCATTAAAACACTTTTTTCTCCTTTTCATGTGTTTATGGTACTTAATTACAACGGCATTTGAGAGAGGGGTTTCCTTTTAAAGTGAATTTATGGTCTGGCGCCTTTTAATGTGTCACTTAGTGGCTATCAAACGATTCTTTCAAAGCATTCGAAAAATGCATTCTTATTTGTATTTGAAATTGTGCAATAAATTATACAATGTTGCATACATTTGAGGCAGGAATGCGCAGGTTTGTATATTTATACTGCTTTTGTTAGTGCTTTGAACAATCGGACTGTTGCTGCTCAAAAGAGCCAGTAATTCGATGGCAATAGTACTTTTCAAACACTGTAGACGGAGACCTTTATGGAAGATGGTTACACTGCGAATTCTGTTGAGTTTGTCACTTTTTAAATATTATAGATTCAATATTGACAAATGTGAATATTATAGCAACAAAAATGTTGACGGTCTATGCTATAGATTATAGACTTAATGCACACAACAAAGCTACGAGCAAAGTGAAGAATCAAAGCAAAAAAAGCCTGAAATGGAATGTCGAAGCTCTGAAGGTTTATAGTGACAGCAAAGCTATCTTTAATCCGAGTTATTTATCGGTCAACACTTTTGAGATTTAAATCCGGTTCATACTAATTAGATAAAAAAAAATGGTTAGCCAATTCTACAACCAAAAAGAAGTACATATATAGTAATATCTAGAATATCATCAATATAACGTCAACTAAAATTCTAAATTACGTAACATTACTTTTCATAAGTTTATAGGCGAAGGAAAAACTATATAATAGAAGCCACTCTTATTGGAACAAAATTTGAGTTTTGGTTATAAAATGGTTACATATTGGCTATATCTGACCGCGGAAGCTGAAAATTTTATTCGATTTTCGGTATTTTTGATGATACGTTGATCTGCATTTTAGCTGATCATATATGGTAATGAGGTAAAAAAGAAGTCCGCAAATTTTTATTATTCGTATATTTATTAGACTCGCGATGTTAATAACCTCTTTTCATCCACGTTTGATAGAAATAACTTGTTGTTGACAGAAAAGACTGCGTCTGCGAGAAAAATTATTGAGCGTTAACGAGGGGCTCTCATCAGCATGAGTCATGCACTACAACCCACACCAACTATGGTGCTCCACGCCTTTTTGTACATATTCGCGAAAGTTGCTCTCAAACTCAGAAAAGCTAACCTACTTTCATCTCCTGTCTTTTTTACGACTTCATGGGAGAGAAAAAGACGTTTAAGTCTGCCCTATTGTACGGATTGACAGACGCCTAATCTGTTGTAAATGTAGCAATCTCATCAGAGTCTTCTATACAATCGGCACAAGTCGAACAATATGGACTATGAAATATGGATATTTTTATGTATAACTTCTGAAGCAGCCATGGCCACTGAGTATTTGTGTCAGGTAGAAATCCAGGTTTCCATGTTGTTTATCTGTCCACGAATTTATGTCCGGAATCAGTCTGTGGCTCTACCGTCCTTTGCATGAAGGTTGTAGACTTCTCTAGAAATCGTCTCCTTGGTATCATTCGGCGCTATACTTGCTAATAACTCAGCAGCGTCGTTTGATATGGTTCGGAAAGCATTTATCACGGTATTATAGAAAGCCAATGTCCTGCGTTAATTAGTTTAGCATATGATTTTATGTCTAGCGACTGTATCCATATTAGAGCTGTGTACAAAGATAAATGCGCCCCGGCGTACTCTCGTGCCCTCAGAGGCTTTGATTTCAATCCAAATATTTTGATTACCAAGCAACCAAGTAACTTCAAGGCTGGTTGACTTGTTAGTTCAGGTACTTCTGTTTCACTAGATGCAGGAGCGGAACAAGTGGGAGATCGACGGGCTTCTTATGGGTCACAACTGGTTGGCTGAGCTTCAGGCGAGCTCACCGCACTTTGTTAACTATTAGCGCATGTGTAGTCGCTAGTTGCGTTTGGTCTAAAGTAAATCTTAAGAGGTCTACAGAGCTCTTCACCTCAACTTTTGTCGACGAAATTTTTTTCTCAGCGAGCATTCTTTTGAGATCTGAGAATCGGAAGTAGTCCCCAAAGGTCATATCTGGAGAATACGGCGGATGCAGAAGCAATTCAGAGGCCGATTCATGAATTTTTGTCATCGTTTTCATTGACTTGTGATACAGTGCATTGACTTGGTGAAACAGCACATTCTTTTTCTTCAAATGTGGCCGTCTTACGCCGATTTCGTACTTCAAACAGTCTAACAGAGCTATGTAATAGTCGGTGTTGATAGTAGTTCATGCTTTTTCAAGATAGTCAAGGAAAATTATTCTATATGCATCTCAAAATACAGACGCCGTAAACTTGCCAGCCGGCTGTTGCGTTTTTTCACGCGTTGGAGAGGGTTCGTTGTATGTAGTCCACTCGGATGACTTTCGGTTGGACTTCGGAGTAAAATGCCAAGTTTTATACGTTGTTATATATGAATGCACAACATCTTCAAACATTATTCCGAATCATGAACTCGTCGCTGCTGGTCAAAAGTGAGCTCACGCGGCATTCACTTTGCACAGAGCTTTCTCATACCCAAATTTTCGTGATTGATATGATGTACATGTTTAGTTGATATCTTTAGAGTGCCTGATATCTTGAACTGCTTCACTTTACGGTCATCCAAAACTATTTTGTGGATTTTTTTTATGTTTTCATCCAGAACAACCTCTTCTGGGCATCCACAGCGTTCACCGTTCTTGGTGCTCATTTCGCTTCGTTCAAACCCCTTTTCAACAACTGATTTTCTTGGTGCAGAGTCCAATATGTTGATTAATCCAAATCTTAACTTCTGCAGTAACACACGAAATTCCTTTTAATTCATTTTCTTCACAACAACAAAAGTTTCTTCACTCAAAATGCTATAATTCACAATCCAATGATCCAACAGCTGTCAAATTTATACTAAAGTTTAGACTTTTGAAGGTTATGGCTAACTAAAAATCATATGGTTTTAATTCTGGTAGCGCCATCTATGTGTCGGGGCGAGTACTTTTCATAATACTCTTCACAGTCAGTTAAATGTTGATATAAAGTTAAATAGTGGTGTTGAGAGAAGGATGTGTGCCAAATTTCTAATCAATATCTCGAAATCCGATGAACTAGCTCTAGTCATTATCATTATCATTAATTAAACAATATTCTTACGACACTACTATTTATTCTTTCAATGTATAAATATTTCTTGCCCACACACTTTCTTCACAAAAAAGTATCTTCATTACATTTCCGTTTAATCTGGAAATTAAGGTTCACCAGCAAGAGGTCAACTAATTATGCAATACCTATTACTAACAAAATATCTAATTCCACAATCGCGGCTAACAAACTTTTTACGTTTTCCTTTAGCTGCGCATATTTCACGGCTAAAGTGTACATATGTAACTTTCACTTAACTAATTTTTGCCATTTATCACCTCTCACTGGCTCCGCCATAGTTCATGCCAAAAAGTTCAAAGCACTTTTCCCACCGTTTGCCAAACGAAAAAACACAAAGCAAGAGAAAAAAAAACAGACGAAGAAAAAACTAAAATTTGTTTTGCGGCCAAGGTCAATAGTGGCGACTAGCTGAAAGGAAGTTGTAGAATTTATAGAAAAGCACAATGGGATTTCCTACAAAACGGTAAGCGGCAGACAGAGCAGAGCGCCATGAATTGACACACATACCAGCGCAAAGTTATAAAAAAGGAGTCTAGTTATGAGTCAGTGAACGCAGCAAGCAAATGCTGTTTTCAAGGATGAGACAATGTGGGTAAAGTAAGGAGCTTTTGAGGGTTTTATATACATTTTTTTTTGTATATATGTTATAATTATTTATATATTTCGGGCTTATTTGGGTCACTAGAGCAATTAGTATGAACAACACACGGCTATTGGTAAGCTTTATGCGAACTTACGGTTATGTAAGTATGGATAAATTATAAAAATAAACATTAAAATTCAACTATATTTCTTCTTATTAAAATGCATTGAATATTAAGGATTTTTCGATTGGGTTTTGATATAAAATTTCCAATCAATATTCCTGAAAATAAAAAAATTACAAATACACTGGAAATCGCGCATCTAACAGCTATACACTTTTATAGCCAAGTTCTTATCAGAGGGTTGCGACATACTACCCAATAAATCACGCGTTAAATGACTTCAAGCGTTCGTTTTGTTCGTCAATTAATCTAAGCATGAAGAGACTATAAATTTTCAATTGCTCTCGTAAAAAGGAAAGCGCTTTGAAAACTTGATAGTCAATATCTAAATTTGGTAAAGTTAAATGCCATAAAAAAGCACATGAAGTTGGCTAGAGACGGAGGTTAAAGTATTATAAGAGTTACGTATACGCAGTGGTGGCTAGATTCGTTATGAAGTGGGTAGATTTGTTGGTAACACAATTTTTGACTACTTTAATATATACCATTTACTAATACGAAAGCAAAAAGCGAAACTGTTTCACTGACGAGCTTGGCGAGCACACACCTAACCATCGATTGCTCATTTAGGCTAAGGACAAGTGACAAAAATTCCTCGTCACAGTAGAATATCTGTGATGCAAGCTGATAAACTAGCAGGAAAGAGCATCTTCGTCTCTTTATTAACGGTATGTAAGCTCGGCTGTCTTTTCTCACTAGTTTACTATTTAATAACTAGACCTCACTTTATTTCAGGGAGTTTTCCATAGCTGAAAGCTTCTCCTGAGCCGGAATGAAACTCAAGCGCCCGGCAAAGTAACAGGTCAATTGAAAAGCCCCTGTCTAGCGTAGTAAAACACATTATTTTGGCAAAATTTTTTTTTTGTTCAACATAGTTCCATTCAAGGATTATACACGGATTATGAAGAGCCTCCAACTTTTCGGTACAATTTTTGTAGTACGTTTAGGTATTTAGATCAAAATAGGCCTCAGTTTTGGCGATCACTTCTTCATTCAACAAAAATATTTACCAGCGAGCATTCTTTTGAGATATAAGAACAGGAAATAGTCACAAGAGATAAGATCTAAAGAATACAGAATACGGAAGCAGTTCGAAGCCGAAATCTAGGGTTTTTGTCCTCGTTGAAATCATATGGATTTAATTCTAGTATCGCCATTTCTGTGTCAGGCCGGGGACCTGTTACCTCTATCTCCAATTATTGGACTTTACCCGTTTGGAAGCGTTTAGACTAGAGTATATCTACAGTTCTTTAGGCATTATACCATCGCAACTGAAACGAACCGTCTGGCTTTCGTGCAATTGGCTGGTACCCATCTATGGGGACTGCATTAGACTGGGATATATTCTTGGGACTTACAGACAGATAATTAGGGTGGCATTTTTCTCGAATGCCGGTAAGGGTTCGCATGTGTCGGCCAATTTCAAAGCTATCAGTCTTTCATCATTCAATTGAAGACGTTGGAGAGACTAATCGGTCTATACTTAGAAGATAATGTTCCAAGTTATTGGCTTTCTAGGGCACAACATGCCTTTTTTAAAAGTAGGTCAGTGAACTGCTGTGCACACTGTTGTTCCTGGCTCGAGAGGAGCATGAGAAAGGAAGAGTTTGCTGTAGGAACCTTCCTCGATTTTGAGGGATCTTTCAATAATGTATTGCCGAAAGCAATATTGGATTGCCATTTGAACTTTGAATTAATTTAGGGTTGGATCGAACCTTAAGCATTTTATCTTCAAACTTCTCTGTGACAGAACAATAATGGAATGTATGTTGAGGCACCTCATAAAGGGAGCTCGCTCGCCACTTCTCTGAATCATGGTTACTAATCATCTTCTTGAAAAACTTGAAGAAGTTGGCGGGGGCTTTCGCGGACGACGTGGCTCTCACCTCAGGAAAATTTTCTGAATTTTCTCACCTGTAGGAGCTGACTCGGTTGTACCTTAATATTGTAAGTCTCTCCATAAATCCTAGCAAGAACAAACAAGTTTTATTAACTAGGAAGTACAAAATGCCGCAAGCAGATGTACCACTCTATACGGCTGCCAGGGAGGCATTGGCAAACTGGTTGGGACCAATTTATGTGAGGTGTCTGCCGCAGCTTCAATTTTAGCCTGCCAGGATAAAATAGTAGTTTTACTACTCCAGAACGCAGTCTCCCTTAGAGTGATGACTATGCACTTTGAAAGGTGGCAGCGATGGAGCCTTGAGTACGCTGACTGTGCGCTTAAGGCTAGTGAAGGATTGTCTAGATTCCTTGTCTCTCGCAACGAGCTATTTTGTTATAAAACTGGTGCCTGACAATAACGGTATTGTAGGATATTGTGAGGCTCATGAGCTGCATCAGCTATCTGGAAGAAGATGAAATAGAATAATCTCAAGCAAGCTATAACTTGAGTAAAAATTGAGATATTGTAATGAAACTTGAAATCTTGGTTTATTGGCAAAAAAGTAACGATGAATTGGTAAATGGGCGTAATCGGATCACTTTTACGTCTACAAAAAGTAATTTTTTTCACCTTCAACACAGTTTCAAAGTAAAAATTTCCAGCATGCGCTCTCAATTCATAACAGTACATGCTGAAGTTGCACGGCTATGGTAATGACAATAACCGTTACGCACCTGAAGTTCTATTGCTGCATTTGCTTTCACCTTAAAGTTGATCAATGGCATTAAACAAAAGCTGCCTACGACAGTAATTGTCCCAATAAGTGTAAGTAACGGCACATTCCACGCACTTTTCTGCACTCAAAGCAAACAAAACACGCGAAACTTCGATTAGAATGAGTTTATATGTATGTATGTTAACATAATTATGTAGGCAGCATAACGATTTATACTCGCCCGCAATAATAGCATAATCAGCAACTTTCACAACCACCCTTGACCACGTCGCAGATTGTCGGCAATCTAATCTGAAAAGCGTTCAAATCACAGTAAATTTTTGTATATATAAGTATATATGTGTATGTGTATGTGTGTAAATAAACCAATCTGATAAAACACTCCTTGTATTTATGTTTATATTTTCGGCACTTCGCTGTTGACTGCTCAATGGCTTGAGCAATCACGACAAAGTAGGTTGGGCTTCCATACGACCATTCCGCCTCTACCCCACTCCCACTAAATTGTGTTGGAATTTGTTATTTGCAGACTTTTTATGCCTTTCGATGGCTTTAGTTTCATAAATGCCGCATAGCTGACCTTTTGTTTTGCTTCGTTCTGTTTTCGTTTTCGAAATCACTTTTTTCACTTCTCGTCGGCGATTGCATTTGCCCCACCCCTTGTGCTACACTGATTGCTATTTTAGATTTGTTTTCATTTGCATAGTTGGATTTGAAATATTTGTTTTTGTCATGATTATCGCACTTCGCAATGGATTTGTATTCGTATATGTGCGCCGTGTTTTGGAAATTTGTGTAGTTTGCTTTTAGGCGCGAAAAGCACATTTTCCGCTTAAGTGATTTGTTATCGTGTTTTATTAGTTCTTTTGTTAAAACTTCAGCTTCCGGTGCGAGAAATATAATTAGTGGAGTTGTGTTTTAATATTTTATGCGATAATTTATTGCCAGATGTCAGTATTTTCTACGTCACCACGGTTCTTGGTTGGGTAGTATATTTTTTAAGTCTATTGGGAGTTATTGAGCTTTACTATTGATTGTTACTTATTACTAATGGTAATAATAAAGTATTAATACTAAATAATTTATATCCAGCATTATATAGGAAACTGAAATGATAATAATTTATTTTATCTGGCAACCACTTTTTGGTATTTTTTCTTTGAATATAAATAAAAGAATGAATCCAGCATTTTTCATGAATCCAAAACCAATCATCACCATTTGGTTTAAATTTTTAATTTAAAAAGTGAAAACAGGTGGCAACTCAGCCCAAAAAAGCCTGCTTGTAAGACCTCCTAAACTGTCCTAATTTAAAAGCCAAATAATTATGTACATATATGTATGTGCATAGAGTACATAATTTATTGGCCCCATTTTTTGTGAACAGCTGGCAACCCTTCTTAAAAATATATTTACGTCTATAAGTTTTTTTAAAATTACAATTTGAAAGCTATGAAATGATATGTGAATACATTACAAACTTTATTGCATTAAACATTTTTGAACAGGTGGCAGCACTTCTCAAAAATATTTTCATTAATACGTTTTCTTAAATTTCAGTGTGAAAGTTATATTTTAATGAATTAATTATTACATATTTTATTGCATTAATTTTTTTTGAACAGCTGGCAACCCTTCTCAAAAATAATTTCGTTTGTAAATTTTTTTAAATTAAAATTTGAATATTATGTATATAGTGAATATATTACATATTTTATTGCATTACACTTTTTTGAATAGATGGCAGCACTTCTCCAAAATATTTTTATTAGTAAGTGTTCTTAAATTTCAGTGGGAACATTATATGTGAATAAATTACACATTTTATTAAATTAATTTTTTTGAACAGGAAAACATTAAATACTTTATTTCATTAAATTATTTTGGCAAACCTCTATCAAAAATATTTTCTTTTGAAACTTTTATTAAATTTGAATTTGAAATTAAATGTGAACAATTCATATATTTTATGCAATAAAATTATTATTATTTTTTTAACAGATGGCTTAGCAATTTTTAAATAGGTGGCAACGCATCTCAAACATATTTTCGATTGTTAGTTAAATTGCAATGAAGTACCAAATTTTGAAAAGTTTTTCTTCCCATTATTTATTAATATGTTTAATCTAGTGGCAACCCTATATATTTTTAAACTATTTAACCAAAAAGTCACTTGCGAAAAATAAGGGATTTTTTTCTACTTACTTTTTTTGAACAGATGGCAACCATTCTCAAATATAGTATCGTTTGTAAATGTGTTTTTTAAATTTATTTTTATATGGCAACCCTTATCAAAAATATTTTCGATTATTTGCTAAATTTCAATGATATTCCATTATTTTATTAATATTTACAAACAGGTGGCAACCCCGTAATTTTTATTATATTTTTAAACTCTTTAATCAAAAGGATCTTCGAAAAATGGGGGATTTTTTCAAATTGTTTTTTTTTCAATTTACGTAAAAGCTAGGCGCACTACAACAACAAAACTGTTGAAACCCGAAACGAAAATTAGATAAAATGCCTTTACGCCGAAGAATTTATACCCTCAAATGTTCAGTATTATAAACATTTATGCGCAATGCCATTTACATATAAATCCATGTATGCATATGTACATACATATATATGTATATACATGTGTGCTTGGCTAGACTATAATTTCCGCACGCTTTGTAGAAAACTGCCAGACTGACTAGCAATTGCTGTATTCCTCCGTTCCTGTACTGTTACGGTCTGTGCAGCCAACAACAAATCTCAGACATGTAGCTGTAAATTCGAACTCGAATTCATTTACACAAATTTGCTTACATAATGCAATTGATTGGAAGTTCAAAAGTGCTCACTCAATTGCTTTGAATGTCCAAGTGTATTGAAAGGCAAATGTTACGTATACGCATGGTTGCACTGCCTAATCGAGCTTTCTATTTGTGTTTAGAATAGACTATTTCTGGTTGCAATTTGCTTGTAAGATGTAAGGAAATTCCTTTTTTATATATTTTATTTATGTTTACATGTGTATGCAAGCTAAATAACGGTTTCACCTAAATTTATATTTCCGCAGTGCAAAGCGCCCAGAAAGCACCATCAAACAGCGTTTAATTATTCTAACTCACTCTATCCAAATTGACAAAGTGCTGGTGGTTATTTTTAGAGATTATGGCTATTGAAATATTTTTATGAAAGCATATTTAATTCAATTAACACAAAAATCGCTGTTTAAGTTTCATTTCTGCCTTGCCTCATATGCCAATAAAACTTTGGAAAATAGGACACCCCAAGGAGTATTAAATGTATTTCATGTTGTACATGAAATGAAAAAAATATGTTTGCATAATTTTAATGGCATTTGACCGACCATAGGTTGTAATGAAGGCTATAAAAACTTCTGAAAGTCACTTAACGGAAGGAGGAACTCGAAATATTTGAATAGAAGTTAGAGTAACGAAGTATACAAATAATATTTATAGACCGAAAATTCAATTTTCAGGTATAATTTTATGAGGATACAGTCCAAAAATAATATTTAAATAAACTGATATTGACAGATTGCATCTCCTTACAGTGAGACGACTCACACTCCGACTGATATGCATACAGCATTATATGGGATCAATTCGAATTACATTTTTGTGCTTCTTTATACCAAGTGTGTGATTATTAAAACAAAACTTGGCATATTCTCCTATATATATGTAAGTTATTAGGTATAATTTTGGCATCTAATCAAATTTGGCCTGGACTTATTCATATTAAGTTGGAAAATATCTCCCTTCCCCTTTTGTCTTTTGAATTTCGCGGCTGAGTATAAAGCGCTACAGAGCTCGTATCTGGCAATACTATACATCTTGACATAACCTACAAAACGACGCTATGCATGATTAGTTTGGAATCCAAACTTTGGATATTGCGTTCAACAGTTATAGACTTCGTGTCACTCTTGGATCCTAACACAAAGTACTTAAAAAAAAATTTACCATAAGCTGTGGGCAAAAAGTAGTAAGACCTTTTAATTTAAATTTCGCAGGAAAGCCCATTTGTCGAAAGAATTTTTTCTACGTTCGTATGAATGTCGATGACATCTGTACCGAATGCCACATCAAAAGAATCATTAGTATTTAGTACATACTTGTCTTTCTGAAGTACATAAAGTACATTCTGCTATTTTTTCGATGAGTGAAATTGTTCAGCAAAGAAGTTCCATTAAATTTTGGATACGGAATCAAATGTCTGGTGCCGAAACGTTTAGCAAGTTTGAAAAGGTCTACGGTGAAAATTGTTAGTCGCAAGCAAGTGCTTTTGATTGGTACAAAGTATTCAAAGTTGGTCGAGAACGCGTTGACGATGAACTACGTCCAGGACCATCCATCAACAATCAACATCAACTGATGATCAACTCGTCAATAAAAAAAAAATAAATTGATGCTTGAGAATCGACGATTAACAGTCAGAAATCTTACAGTCCGGAACTGTTAACAAATGATTAAATCGACTATCCTAAGTTCTCGCCAAAAGAAATTTAGAACATGGTCGAAAGCTAATCAATATATAAGCTGATAGCTGTGAACAATATATGGAATTGTATTCCACTTCACTCAAAAAGGGAATCATTTACTCACTAGAATATTATACGCAAACCTCAAAATATAAAAAGCTCTTTATTAAACTATTTAGCATGCTTTTGCTCATTTCGCCATTGCCAGTTGATCTGTTTTGTTTCATTTTCAAATACAAATCATTATGCTTGTTTGTTTACTCATCGAAGGCTAACCGAATATTAATTCAAAATAATTGTGCGAAAATGCGCTCGGCAAGTCATAAAATTCGCCGTTTTTGTAATAAAAAAAATTTTAACATGAAACGAAGACACACATACGTCTAGACACTTGTTTGATTTTATGCTCTTTTGCCGAGTAGCATTCAAGTTTCTTCGAAATGAACATTCGCTGTTCGTTTGTGGTCGCTTTCAATTTGTGGTTGAGTTCCAGCCACTTGAGGGATAACTAACTGTTTGATGGCTGAGCGAAATTTTTAATGCTTCACCATTTGCACTTTGTATGTAAATATTTTCGAATACTGCGAGTACTCAATTTAGTGATTTAGTATTTGTTTTTGGATCTTGTGTGGCAAGATTCTGTGTGATTATAACATAAATGCGAAATTAATATGTTTGAGAAAAGTTGTTTATTTATTTATTTTTTCGAGGAATAATTTTTGATGAAAAATAATTTTTTTGGATATAATTGTTGGTAGTAGTTGTAGGTAGTTTTGCCTCAAGGCAAAGAGGCCGGTAGATATCAGTAATATACTAAACTTTTTCTTTGCTAAGGCTAAACTCAAAAAAATATTGTATCCAAGATGATGATATGGCGCACTATAAAATCGATTTTGACAACTTCTCATATAGTATAACTTACCTACATTTCCACGGCGGAGTTGCTAAAGATAGCTTTGATAAAAATGGTTGAATATTTTTTCAAAACTTCAACTCAACATTTCTTGACGTTAACTTAGAATTTTTTCTATGTTTGTCAGGCTTGTACTTTCAGTGATAAGTAATGGTAAACAAATTTAAACTACAAACTTACACTTAATGCGTATCAACAAATATATAATAGATTCCCCACACCTCCTCTCTAGCCCCGCCAACTATGAATAACGAAGATATCAGCTCGTCAGACCAACCAGCACACCCAACAAACGAAAATTCTCCATTTATCTTTAAGGCCATAAATTTCTCAAGTGCTGCCCAGGTTATTTCAAGCATTTCGCTGTTGAAAATGATACACGTCGGCGGGCAGCCCTTGGACTTATAAATATACACATAAATAACGAAATGAAGCGACATCAAAATCATTTACACACACACATATGCATATGCGCAACACAGCCGCTTCTTCACGCACTTGAAATGAAATTTATAGCATTTGAATGCCACTTCACACTTTCGCTGCGCTCTATTAGCCTAGTTCGCACTAGCGGTTTTGTGGGCTATAAAAATGTAAATTAGATTGATTTTTATCTGCGAAACAAAGTGACAATGGCAAATGGAGGGCGTTTTGTCGTTTGCATTTTTTTTTTTTGGAATTTAAGTCTCCATAAAATGCGCAAATAGTTACTGAAGGTGTTTTGAAACAATGGCTGGTTGCATCGAGCAACACCTACGACTTGTATATTTAGTACTTTATGATATAAATTTCGTATCTTCGTATTTCTGAACCAAATACGTATCATTTTTTGACATTATTCCATCAGTTTAAAACTTTTCTGGTTTCTTAGCGAATAACTGCGACAAGTAATTTTTACAGGCTTCTCTTGAAGCCAACCTTACTCCATTAAGGGAGTTCTGCATTGACCGAAACAAATAATAGTCCGATGGTGCAAGGTCAGGGCTATATGGTGGATGCACCAAAGCTTCCCAGCCAAGCTCTACCAGTCTTTACCGAGTCATCAAAATGTGTGTGGTCTAGTGTTGATCTGATTGAAGACGAAGCCTTTCTGTTAATTGTTCTGACCTTTTTTCGATTGCTTACTTCAATCTTATCAGTTGTTGACAGTAAAATGTAAAATCAATCGTTCGACCAGGCAGGAGCAGCTCATAGTGGCTGATTCCTTTCCAATCCCACCAAACACTCAGCATAACCTTTCGAAGCGTCAATCCTAGCTTTGCGATCATTTGTTGAGCTTCACCACGCTTTTGGTCCATGATCTTTTTCGGACACTATTCTCTTATTTGATAAACTTTTCGTCACCTATTACCATTCGCTTCAGAAATGGTTCGATTTCCTTTCGTTTCAGCAAAGAATCGCAGATGTTAATTCGGTTCATTAAATATTTCACAGACAATTCTTGTGGTACCCAAACTTCGAGCTTCTTTTTACAGCCAGCCTTTTCTAAATGGTTCAAAATCATTTGATTATGAATGTTAAGTTCCTCAGCGATGTCATGGCTGCTTATGTGGCGGTCCTGGTCAATCTTTGCTATAATTTCATCGATTCTTTCAACGATAGGTCGACTAGAGCGAGGAGCATCTTTCACATCGATCTAGAACGGAAGCAAGCGAACCATTGTTGTGCTACACGAACTGATACAGCATCGTCTCCGTAAACTTTACAAATTTCTTTGGTAGCTTGTGTGACATTCTTCCTTTTTTTATACAAAAATTTCAAAATATAGCGAATTTCTTCATTATTTTTACTCATTTTTGAACAACTGTAACTTTTTTTTCAACTTCCCCGAATTTAATTTTTTTTTAATTAAATAAAGCTTAAAATCTCACCTTTCCAACAATATATGGTATGACACAATGTGATTGGTATCACTGAGGATATACGACTGCAACGACATCTATTGACAAAATACGAAAAGACTTTTTCGACCACCCTATATTTGAACTACAATTTCTACCGATAATCTTCACGAAAGATGGTGCTGGTATCGAAATTCCACTGAATATGGTATACACCGTCCGTTTTTTCTAACTTAGAAGAAATCATAGAGATTACAAATAATAGCAGAAAGGCTCAGACAAAGCCTTTCAAATATTTAAATTTTATGAAAATAAGCCCGTTGTTGCCTAATTTGTAAGAAATGTTAACCATCAAGCAGCAAATTCGTGTACCAAAAGCCAACTAGATTCATGTTAAAAGTGTCGAGTTTTCTTAATTTTATTTAGAGTAGCCTTTTGTAGACGAATCTCTCACAATTGAGTAAGAGAAACGAGACGCGTTTTGGTCTGATAAAGTTGTTTTAGTGCTTAAAAATTCCATGAAGAGCTTAGGAAGCTGTATGGCTTTAAAGCTAAAAATATATGTAATATGTATGTAAAAGCGCTCAATGGAGCTTTGAAAGCATTAACTACTATAGGACAATAAATTACTTAAGTGATATAAGCCGCAAGTCGGAGAAGCCTTTCCTTAATTGAAGATTATCGACAAATTATTAAAAATAAATAACTCATTATCTGAAAAATTTAATAATTCAAATCAATATTTACAGAATTCTAAGTTTCAAATAAACTTTTCCTTAACTTAACTTTAAAAACGTGTTTTCCAAGTATGGGGGCAAAATTTTTGATTTCTTTCTCTCATAGAATTTAAAAATATAAACATTTAAGACGAAAATATTTTACCTATTTTTTGTACTCTCCCACACACTTCCCACACTCACAATATAAAGTTAAAAAGGTAACTTAAATTTTCACTGGAAAAGTCAACCAGCCAACTCTGTTAGACTTGTCTACACTCTGTTGCCTGAGAAATACTACTAGCAACATTTTTAATCGCAATTTTCGACATTAAGTTGAGCTTAATGTTCTTCCACTAAGCCAGTGGATTATTGTGTTATCATTTATTTGCTTTAATTTGAGTTAAAATGTGCTTAACTGTGCGCGAGCATGAAAATGGCTTCTTTAAATGGCAAGGTAGCGTGTATTCTTTTGTCCTTAAAGCCACATAGACTAACTTATAAACATACTATATGCACATACATATATATATGTAGAAGTATATAAGTTTACATTACAAGTAGCTTTCTTATTGCTCTGCAGTCTTTTGTTTTTGTTTTTGTTGTTGCATGTGCTTCTGCAAAAGCTTTTTCTATGCGCTTCTTATTATACTCTAGCGCTACGTGATTTACTCTATATTTTATGTTTAGAGTGTTGAGCTGCCGGGATTCGGCTTTTATGATGATGGTGATACCACTGTGATCTTAACGAGCGAGCTGTTGCTGAGTTTAAAGCTTAAAGCTTAGATAGATTTAAGCTCAGAAATGGCTATACGAGTATATAAATACCCAGAAAATAGTTGGATTGAGATTGAGATTAACATTAATGGCGAGTAAGGCAATGATTAAGTTTTAGTTTCAGATGTTGATTAGGATTGAAATTGAGATCACGACTGAAAATTATATTAAATTGAAATTTAGATTGAAATTTTGACTTTAAATGAGATTAAGATTGGCTTGAAACTAAGATTGTGCTTAGATTGAGAATGGGATTAGAATTAAGATTAAGATTCACATTGAGATTGATACTGAGGTTGAGATTAAGTTTGAGATTAAGCTTAAAATACAGATTGAAATTTAAAGAGAGATTGAGATTAAGATTGTGTTTCGCATTAAGGTTAAGATTCAAATTGCAATTGAAATATAGACTGAGTTTGAGGTTCCGATTAAGATTGAGATTTATATTGAGGTTGAAAATTTAATTGATGTTTCGATTGAGATTAAGATTGAAGCTGAGATTTAGATTGTCACAAAGATTGGGATCCAGATTAAGATTGAGATTGTGGTTGAGGTTGAGATTGAAATTGAGGTCGATGTTGAGGTTCAGGTTCAGGTTGAGCTGGAGATTGAGATTATAATTTTGGTTGAGGTTGAGATTGAGATTAAGAATGAGGTTGTGGTTGAGATTGAGATTAAGGTTACAGATAGAAATTTAAATATATATTGAGATTGAGATTAAGATTGTAATTCTGATTGTAATTGTGATTGAAATTGAGATTGATAGTGAGATTAAGATTTTGATTGTGATTGAAATTGAAAATGATAGTGAGATTGAGTTTGAGATTGAGACTAAGATTGAGATTGAGCTTAAGACATAGATTATAACTGAAATAGAAATTGAGATTAAGAATAAGGTTGAGATTAATTTGAAATTAAGATTAAGACTAAGAATGTGATAGAGATTGAGAAGGCTATTGCGATTGAGATTGGGATTAAGATTGAGAGTGCAATTGAGATTACGATTGAGCTTGAGACAGAAACTGACACTGGTACTGATTTGAGATTGAGATTAAGTTTGAAACTTAGACTGAGATTGATAGTGCGACTGAGTTTGAGACTGAGACTGAAACTGAGACTAAGATTGGGATAAGAATATCAACTACTCTCCATCAGTTGGCAGACTCAACCGCTGCCTCTTGGACCTGGTCCTCTATTATTTTACTGATCTCTTGAAAGAGAGAATATTTCGTGTTAAAAGCTCTCTTGGCCAGTGTGTAAACAAAAACTCTTACACGACATTTATCATTCCAATTATTCGGTCAACGTTAGTTCCCACTATTTTAACTAAACACACAACTTTCATAATTGCTTGTCAGTATCACTTTACTTAAATAATTATTTTCTTGCCTTAGTACGCATTGATAGATGGTCTACCATACTTTTCACGCCAAATTCTAATAACTAATCAATGGATTGACAGCCTGCTTATTTCACACCTTCAGTTTGGGATATCGCTGGCACACACTTTTGACAGCAACAACAACAAATATGCACTTCCCTAAACAACATAAAACAAACAACTTGCCAAAGCCAATGAATGTTGACAGCTACACATGTGACATATCACAAATATGTATACAGACATGCATACAGGCATACATGCATACATATTTACACACATGTATACATATGTACAGACACATGCACAAATTATGACAGCAATGTTTGAACCATTTGGACTGGCGCCAACATAATTTTTGACTGTGAGTTGTGACAATTAGTTGGATTACATACAGATATGACATCTGTACATATATGTATATGCGTATAGTGTGTGTAACTACATTGCAATCACGAAATTGTGAATTTTCCGATTTAGTGACGACATATTCAGTGTTTACACGCACATATAAATATTTGTACACAAAATGTTTGAATAAATAAGCAGAAATGCAAATCTGACAAGTTCAATGAACGCGGTGCTATGAAAACAAAAAATATGACATGTGAAATATACTACAATGTCCACTACTCACAACCCACACAGAATTATCTTCTGCAATTTCATCACCAATTTGCATTGTGCTATTTAATTTGACCAATTATACCCAGAACAGGGTATATTAAGTTTGTCACGAAGTTTGTAAGACCCAGAAGGAATCGTCGGAGACCCTATAAAGTATATATATATATAAATGATCAGTATGTCGAGCTGAGTCGATTTAGCCATGTCTATCTGTCCGTCTGTCTGTCCGTCTGTTTGTATA
Organism: Bactrocera neohumeralis; assembly: GCF_024586455.1. Taxonomy (NCBI): domain Eukaryota; kingdom Metazoa; phylum Arthropoda; class Insecta; order Diptera; family Tephritidae; genus Bactrocera; species Bactrocera neohumeralis. The sequence continues at coordinate 20,237,184 of NC_065922.1, read as the reverse complement.
TGTATATACGAACTAGTCCCTCAGTTTTTAAATTTTGCAAACGTCATTTTCTTTTCAAGAAGCTGCTCATTTGTCGGAACTGCCGATATCGAACCACTATAACAAATAGCTGCCATACAAACTGAACGATCGGGATCAAATGCTTGTATGGAAAACTTTCACATTTGACAAGATATATTCACGAAATTTGGTACATATTATTTTCTAAGGCAACAATGTAATCTCCGAAGAAATTGTTCAGATCGGTTATCGGTTATTAAGCTTATATGTCTTTATCGCATTAAAATGTCTTTAACTTATGTCAGGTTAGGTTTGGTTAGATGTCTGATCTAGTGAGATCGCACGTGGACTGCTATATGTAGTACCATGTGAAGCAATAGAAACGAAGACCTCCTGTGTTCGAACGTATAAATTATTCTTGCCATTTCGGGGGATGTCTGAAGGTATGCGCTCCCAAGTGTTGCCTTTTTCCGATCTCGTCTTCTTCCATACAGCTTCTGCAGGTGGCGTCTAGAATTACAGCATGGACGCCGATAGAAGCAATGCCCTGAAGCTGGAGTTGTTAGAGAGCTCCTTACAGTAAACCCCTACACCAACCTTCCCACCCAAACTTTGACCCAACCATAAAGAAACTCACTGCCCCTCTTTTTAAACGGCTTCTTTCCACCCACAACTGCCACGCTGTCATTTGGGCAGAGAAGGAGCCGCCAGAGTTCGGTTTGGCGACTCAATGATCAAAGTGAGGTTTTCCGAGTGTTCTGACATACATATGTTCATTTAGAAATCCAGATTCTCAGAGTCTGATGTGCAAATTGGCGTTACGTACCATGGTTGGAGTGGACCACATATGCTGATGAGCGCCACCCGTTGACCGCTCTCGCGTTTCTTTGCAAATGTGGTCATTTCTAGAGCCAGAAGGAATCGTCGGAGACCCTATTAAGTATATATATAAATGATCAGTATGTCGAGCTGAGTCGATTTATCCATGTCCGTCTGTCTGTCCGTCTGTCCGTCTGCCCGTCTGTCTGTCTGTGTACGTACGAACTAGTCCCTCAGTTTTTAAGATATCGTTTTGAAATTTTGCAAACGTCATTTTCTCTTCAAGAAGCTGCTCATTTGTCGGAACGGCCGATATCGGATCACTATAACATATAGCTGCCATACAAACTGAACGATCGGAATCAAGTTCTTGTATGGACAACTTTCACATTTGACAAGATATATTAACGAAATTTGGTATATGTTATTTTCTAAGACAACAATGTAATCTCCGAAGAAATTGTTCAGATCGGTTAACTATAGCATATAGCTTCCATACAAACTGAACACATAGTTACTAACAGAAATGCACCTGTGAAGGGTATTAGCATCGGTGCAACCGAAGTTAACGTTTTTTCTTGTTTTCTATATCATTTTTCTATACCTAGAGAATTTTTGGATTTATGTTAACCAACCTACAGGCAATACTGCAGATGGCTAAGAATATAATTCATTAATGAAGTGATCAAAATATTTTGCTCAAATGTTTGTAAACATTTTTTGTTGAGTAAACTTACACATTTTATATATTCTATAATCAAAGGTCAACAATCAGTATACCAGCGAATTCATTCTTGCTTGTGCTGCTCTATTTAGTAGTGAGTTCGTTGTAATTATAATTGCTTTTTCTAATTATAGTATGCGGCCAGTTTAGAGTTTAAATATAATAGAAATATTATTTTTAGAAATAAAGCAACGAAATAATCAACAAACCGTGTCATATGCAATTAATATTGTTAGACACGTGATAGCGCCTATAATTACTTATAATTACCGCAACTAAAAAATTGTAATCCAATATCTCTCATGCGTTGTTTGACAAAAAATAAAAACGAAAATGACCTCAAAATGCGAAATAAATTACCATAACATTTTTATTGTAATTTTAATAGACTAAATTCCATGCTTTCTAGATTTGGTTGCTTGTAATTTAAAGTAATTAATGCAATAATTACAAAAATCATTAAATTTAATAGTACAAATAGTTTTGATGTAAAATTAGAATGTAAAAACCAAGATGATTTCCGCTTGGTTTTCTAAAAAATAGGTTACTAAACACCTCTATGAAAATCACTCCACGTATGAATTCTTAATTGCAATGAGTTGACTCTCCGCCTCACAGTTTTTATATTTTTTTTTAACTACTTTTTCGTGTACTTAACCGTTTAACGGTTGAAGGTTTATTTTTTAAAGCAATTTGTTTAAAGAATTTTTTTAATTCATTGAAAAAAAAAAACATTTTGCAAAATTCACAGTTTCGTAGGAAAATTATTGTCTACCTTATTTTTCAGAGCCAAAAAAAAATAATACTTTTTTGACCCAGTGGATTTTCTTTGCACCAGAATCAACAGTTTTGTTTATTTACCGCACCACTAAGATGAAGGTGAAAGTGAGCATCAACGTCATCATGCTTAAAAAAATCGTTATCAAGAACAATTTTACGCGGTTGTTCAATAAGTTTTGTCGTTTTATAAGAAAAACAAAATTTTATGATTCAAAATATACTTTATTATTAGTATAATCTCCCTGCACATTAATACACTTGCTCCAACGCCTCTCCAATCTGTGGAGCCCATCCCTGAAGTGAGAATCTGGATGGTCTGCAAAATACGCTTCAACAGCCGTTATGACTTCTTCATTTGATGAAAAATGCTTGCCACGCATACATACATTTTTTGAGTTCTGGAAACAAATGAAAGTCGCTGGGGGCCAAATCTGGTGAATACGGTGGATGCTCCAATAATTCGAACTTTAATTCATAGAGTTTAGCCATTGTCAAAATGCTCTTGTGACACGGTGCATTGTCTTGATGAACAAGGATTTTTTTCCTTCTGCAGACCGGCTCTTTGTTCACGAATTTTTTCCTTCAACTGGTCCAAAAGGATGCAATAATATTCAGAATTAATTGTTTTACCAGTTTGCAAGTAATCTACAAACAAAATTCCTCTCGCAACCCAAAAAACTGATGCCATAACTTTCTTGGCCGATTACCGGACACGAACTCGTTTCGAAGCCGAACAACCAGGTTTACACCACTCTTTAGTCTCTTGTTTTGATTCAGGATCATGGTGATAGACATAAGTCTCATCCATAGTGATGAATCGACACACCAAATCCACTTTATCCTTTTTAAAACGCTACAAATGTTGCAGAGAAAATCGCATTTGAATGTGTTTTTGTTCCATTGTTAGCGAATGCGGCACACACAGCTTTCTTAAACCCAAAATTTCACTTAAAATATGGCGCACACTGCCTAATCAGTTGTGTAAAATCTCTACTAAATCTCTCTCTGTCAATCGACGATCTTCCAAACCCATATCCTAGTTTTCTGGCGCTTTTTGGACGTCCTTCACGTGGATCGTCTTCAAGGCTAGTACGACCACGTTTAAATTCAGCAACCCATCTTTCTACTGTTCTAATTTTAGGTGAACAATCATTATACAAGTTTAACATTAGTTCGTTCGTGAATTTCTTATGGTGCTACATCCTAACCTAACCTTACTCAGATGAAAATAAACATCATGGGAGATAATTTTCTTAGCAAAATCATTATAATTTTCAAGTTATCCCAAGGCAAATTCAGACGTTTACGGTGTAGGTCTTGATGGCTTCAGTACTTGTATGAGAACAATTTTATATGGATGCAAGCCCAAATCCTTTCTTAAAATCCGGCAGATTGTGGTTTGAGACAGTCCCAACTCTTGAGAACGTCTTGGAATCGACAAGTAGCAGTCTTTGTCTGAACGGCAGCTATATTTTCATAACTTTTTCTTATTGGCACTTGAGGATTATGTAAAGAAAATGTATGCTCGAAATTTCCAACAATTTGACGGATAGCGAGCATTGCACAACAACAAAATTATGTGCGAGATTTTCAAAACCGGTGAAATAGTGTAATTCCTTCCATAATTACTTTCACTTGGTTCTCCGAAAATAAGAATTTCAAGTAATTTTAATTTCAAAATTTCAAAATTCGTGCATAATTACTCTAATTCGTACGAAATTTCTGTTAAATGCTAGTGTAAAAATCGCTTCGCGCTAATAGAGGCAATCTAAAAACAAATTTGGCGAAGCGTTGCCAGCGTTTTCAGGCAGCAGAGTACCAGCCAAATTAGTCTTGTACCTTACGTCCTCAATTCTTTAATTACCATATACTGCACTATCCGCCTAACGGTTTCATTATTCTTTATTATTGTAAATTTTCGGAAGCAAAGCCAAATTTATTAAAAATGTATGATTGTGTGTGTGTTCTGCATATGATCCATAAACATACACCGAACTGTTTTGTTAATATTTCCATGTTTTCTTTAATATTTTCGCGAATTTTTACTTTTTTCCTCATTTTGCTCTCGTTTTAATGACGAAATCGTGCAGAAAATGATAAAACTGATTTTTGTATATTTATTTTGCCGATATTTACGCGGAAGGCGGTTTTCTCTTATTTATATTTTTGCTGGTCTTCTTTTTCTTATAAGAAAACTAAAATCTAATATTTGCAGCTAATTTTAGTACTAGCGTTTTGTCGGATAATTTGGCGAAGGAAAATAATTGTTTGACCCAAAAAGTATACAAAAGAATTGTTTTCGGAAAGCAACCCTGTGTAATATTTTTCAACAATATCTTGACCGAATGATTGTCTTTGAATATTTAAAGCAAAAAATGTTCAAAATAATAGACCTGAGAGAAAACAATCTCTAATTTCTGTTAATGCTGGAATACTTTTTTCCAAGACCTTGAAAGGTCAGAGGAAAGAACTAGTTATATAGTAACGTATATTGGTGCTCAAGAGCAACCCGTCTGTTTTTTAAAAACAATTCAGAAATTTTTCTTATTTGGCATTCTTAGTGGCTTTCAGAGCTTTGTTAAAAAACTTCTCCGGCAAGCTTGAAGACCTCAGATTCATAGGAGAACCTTAGATTCACCCCTTAAGCTCTTTTTAAGCGAATAGAGTGAACTAAATCTCCCAAACACAAGTTCCATCGTTTTACCACTTATTACCCAAATTAATCCTATTCACTAACTGTTTTGAACATTTAAACCATTAGCTGGGAACTCACTACTAAGTGAGATGGATACCGCCGGTTAATGTAACAGAAAAGAACCCAAATACTGAAATGCATTTCCTGAAAAGGAGCAAAATTAAAAACAGTTTCCTTACGGTCGGAGCTATAAATAAATACTCGAAACGATCCCATTTGAGATTGAATAGAATATGCCCATTTCATAAGCCATAGAATCGAGTTTCGAAAGAATAATATGTATTCAAGCTTTGGGAAAAAAATGTTCAGGCATATCTGTCGACCACCTAGATCAAGGCCCGTTTCCTGAGAAGCGGACCCGCCTGTCAACCGATTTCAGATAGAATGGCGTATTCTTTTTCCATGAGGCAGATAATGGGATTTCAAAAGAGTTAATACATGTCTAACCACAACCCAGATCAGAAGCCGTTTTCTGACGGACGCGTCTCTATAACCGGAATGGACCCGCGTTTTAACCGATGACAGATGAAGTGCCTGACAACGACCAAGATCAAAAACAGTTTCCTGACGGTCGAATCTATATATAGGTAATCGGATCGAACCACCGTTGCACCCGTTTTCAGATTAAGTGGAATATGGCCGTTTCATGAGCCATGTAATCGGTTCACGAAATAAAAAAATTGTTTTGAGGCTTTGGGAAAAAGTGTTCATGCATATCTGTCGACGATCTGAATCAAATGCCGTTTCCTGAGAGACGGGACAATATAATCGGTACGGACTCGCGTGTCAACCGACTGGAGTATTCCTAACCATGAACCAGATAATGGGATCTTAAAAGACCAAAAACCGTTTCCTGGCGGACGAGTCTATATAACCGGAACGGACTAACGTTCTAACCAATTTCAAATGAAATGGTATTCCTATTACATGATAGTAAAAATGGGGTCTCAAAACAGATTTGTGTTTTTGTGACCGATTTTGGCTACAAAGTGCGTGGACAGAAAAACATAAAAATCGTATATTTTATGTTTCTATGACTCGGTTCCATCTCTAATTTAGTGATGGCCTTAACTTTGGTTGTTTTGGTACCGATGTGGTTAAATAGAAGAGCAGGTTAAGTACATATGGATTCAGGACCCAGAAAACCATGCACTTATGTTGAGAAAACTCGTAGTCTTCTCGCACTTATTGGTATTTTTAGAACCCACCTTCAGTAGTATTTATAGCTGAGAGAACGTTCTCTCCTAACTCTTCACTAAATTATTCTAACAAGTACCACACAAAACTTCAACACGTGCCTGCATCAAACAAAACACTGCAGGCAACATGCAACACGCAACCTGCAACTTGCAACATGTTGTGTTTATATGCGGCAGTAGTGAAAGGCGGAACACAAAAGTGAAAATACCAACGAAGAAAGGCCGACAGAGGAAAATGCACGTTTTCGCCACACAACGTCATCGCTGTGTCTGCGCAGAACAACAACAGCAGCAACCAAAATCGAAATATTTGCGAGCGAGCCATCTTCTTACGTACTAGTGTGTGTGTGCGTGTGTTTATTTTTAGTTGCATGCTTTTGGTGGCGCTGCCGCAGCCGCAGCATTTTGAACTTTTGATTTCCCAATCAAGTGAAGTGAGATTTTCACGCGAATTTTCCTTTCAGTTGCGGCTGTGACATCGAAGCGCGTGGTAGTGAAGACCCGGCGTCAGCGTATGTAGGAGCGTGTGCACCGTCTGTGATTTGTGGCGTGTATTTCGCTGGAAATGTGTGCTTAAAGATGTGTTTTAGATTATCAGAGAAGTGGAGAAAATAATAATTTTGATTGAATATTGAAAATTAACACATTTGTATGAATTTATGGGAAAATATTTCTAGTAAGTGAAAAAAATTAAAAAAACAAGTTGAAAAAAATATAAAAAATATATAAAAATTAAAAAAATAAATTTTTTGTTTCAAATAAAGTGGTGAATAAAAATTATTATTTTTTATGGAGTAAAATAAATAATTTGAAAATAAAATTTTAAAAAGTTGATGAAAAGTAAAAAAAAAAATTATTAAAAAAAATTAATTTTTTATTCTAAATGAGATGAATAAAAATTATGATTTTTAATGATTAAATAATTTTGAAAAAAATAGAAAAAAGTTAATGAAAAATAAAAAAAGATAAAAAATATAATTTAAATTTTGAAATATAGGTCACCCCTTTAAAAGTTATACTTTTTAATAAAATAAAAAAATAATAATTTGAAAAAAATTAAAAAAGTTGATGAGAAATATAAAAAAATATAATTTTTGTTGTAAATAAAGCGGTGGATAAAAATTTTACTTTTTAAAAATGTAAAGTAAACATTTAAAAAAATTAAAAATAAAAAATACGCAATAATAACTTATAATAAATCAATCTTTTTTTTAATAATCAAATTTTAAAGAAGATGTTGAACTAAAAATCTATCGTAATAATCGCCTAATTTCTTTCTTATTTTATAATATCTGCATATTTCTGTGAACAGTTATCTAAATTTTTTACGTTTTAAAAAATTTTGAAAACTTAAAAAAAAATTTTTATAAAAAAAATTATAAAATAGAATACAAAAAAAATAAAAATATTATAAAAAAAAAAAATAAATTTTAAAGTGGCTACTTGCTAGTAAATGCAGAATAATGATTAAAAATAATTAAATAAAAGAATATTGCTCTTTATGAAATTTTATTAGAAAAAGTAATTAAAAAATAAAAAAAAGTATTTTCATTAAAAAATTGTATAAATAAAAAATTGTGTAATAAAATCGAAAAATTAAAAAAAAAATCATAAAAAATATTTTAACTTTAATAAAAACAATAAAATAAATTAAAAATGAAGAAACAGAAGAATCAGCAAAAAAGAAATTAGTTTCAAAAAACTTAAAAAAAAAATTAAAAATGAAATAAAAATAAAAATAAAAATGTTTTTATTAATTAAAGTGACAATGTCTCAAAATGTTTGATTTTCATAATAAAATGAGGTAAATGGTTAGACAAAAATAGTTTTTAACGTGTTTTACTTGGCATAAAACTGGCTGCTCTAAAATTTTCGAATACTATTCCGATGTGGGACCAAATTCCCTTCTGTTATAATTTTCTTAAGGAAATATTTACAATATTTTATTAAGCAGCGGGTTTTATGCACAAAACGGCATTTTCTTCGCAAAAAATTAAGGTCACATCAGACCACCTATTTTCATGCCCAGTGTAATTGTGGCTACTAAAGGCTAATCTAAATGCGAAATATATAAAAATCAACAGGTTTTCAGTGGCGGCGAAGTGAACAAAATTTTTTTCTGCCATCAAGTAGATAGCAGAGATGAGACCAATGCGAGGTTTACCTTTTATATTTCAGGATTAGAGAACAGAAACAATTATTAAACCCATCGACGAGCCACTTTTGCCACTCTGATTGTGGTATCTCCCAAACATGGACATGGAATGAATAAACCGCCTCGGCAGGTCTCGAAAACATTGACTTCTTAGTTTATCTTTTACGTAAAGGAGAAAAATAAATCTTTCGGCGCCAACACAGGACTATACTACTGTTGATGACTCATCAAATCGATGGTTTGAGTGCTCAAAAATGCAGTTATTGCAGTCGATGTGCTAGAGTTTGCGTTACGGTGGTGAGTGATCCATCTTCAGCGGTTTTCCTAATTTCTTTGAAGACAATTGACAAATAAATGGTTTTGTACCACTCAAAATGTATTGTTCTGCGTTGTTCTGCGCGAAATGTCCAGTTTTTCTGAAAATTCAGGCAACCATTTGAAAAAAAAAATATTTTTCAGCCAAATATCAATGCAATTTTGATTGTACGCTGATTAATTTAATGACTGTAGTTGTCTTAATCTCACAACAGGTCACATGACAATATCAGTTAGCGCACAGCTAGCAACAACTGACTTTTTAAAACCTTCACGAAATTTGTTTCAGAGTGATTTACGGCTTCAAATGAGTTCAACAATACAATCGATAAACACTGATCAATCATAAAACTTCATCGTTAAATATTTAATTATGTTGAAAGTTGTAAAAAATAATCGCGCGTAAATTTTCTTTTGGTAATTACTTTTTATAAAATTGTTACCAATTTGGCCTTCAGCTTCTTCAGGGAATTTCGTTTTATCTCTTCAATCGACTGGAAACGGGTTCTCCGAACCGGTTTGCGGAACAAGAAAAAATCACAAGAGCCAAATCTGGTGAATACGGTGGCTGATCGATCGTATTCATTACGATTTGGATTCAAATTCGGTCACAATCGTGACTTAATGCGATGGAGCATTATCAACGTGTTAAATCCATGAATTGTTCTTCCACAATTCCGGCCATTTTCGACGGATTTTCTCACGCAACTGCGTCAATACGGCCAAATAGAACTCCTAATTGACTGTTTGTCTCTTTGGAACAAATTGATGATGCATCAAACCACGAATATCGAAAAAAGCAATGAGCATCACCTTGATTTTTGAGCGACTTTGTTGTGGTTTTTTTGGTTTCAGCTCGTTTTTTGCCTTCCGTTCCGATAATTGTTGACTATTTTGCATGTCAAATACATAAATCCATGCCTCATAGGGAGTTTTGATGCTCCCCATGAATGTGGGTTCGGAGTTCGCACAATCAAGTATATCCAAAGAAATCTGTTTGCGCTACTCTTTTTGAAAAAATTCAGCTTTATCTGGATGAGTCGCGCAAGAACGTGTTTCATACCCAAAATATCCTCCAATATCATTTGAACGGGTTCGAGAGAGATATCGAGCTCATTTGCCATCTAAATTTTTTAATATTTTCATTAGTGGAAGAGATCGAAGATCGTCCAAAACGAGGCACCGATCTCACGAGCGTCTTTGAAGGCTTTGTACCACTCGTAGACTTGTGTTTTTAATAAAACTGAATCACGTTAAGCCTTTTTCAACAGTCGCAACGATTTCGGAAACGAAATTTGAATTTTTCATTCCAATTCCCTCCAAAAAATCCAGCCAAAAGGCAAGTTCATAAAACATTCATTACAGAGGAGAGGCAAATGTAAATATATATGAATGACAGTTACCCATTTCCAAATCGAGAATTTTTTTATTTTTCACATTATTACAAAGAAAATGTATTAAAAAAAAAATGCTGTGAAAGCCACTAAAAAAAGGTAAAAAAAAATCATTATAAATAAATTAAAACCACTTTTAAAATATTACTCATACGCTGTGGATACCATATAAAGTGCGCTGAAAGCTACCACTTTCGTTAATATTTAAATATAAAAATATATATTCTTTACAGCAACAACAAATATAATAAAAATTGAGCGCTTTCACAATTCAGAAAAAAATATTTATTTATTTACAATCAAAAAGCCACGAGTAAGCAAGCTGCCCAGCAAAAAACCAATGAAATACGTGAATTATGTGAGTGTGTGCGCGCGGCAATGACAACAAATGACACGTAAAGTGATGCGATCGAAATTATAAAGTGAAAATTACTACCACATGCCGCATATAAGCATTTATGTGCGTATATATTTGTTTACATGCCTTTGCATGTGTGTGTGTAAGTGCGTGGCATAGGCGCGCATAGCACTTAAAATTGAAGTAAAAATTGTGCAGTGTAATAAAAAGTGAAAATTATGGCTGGTTACGATGCGGCCGATGAGGCCAATACAGAGCTGCTCGAGAAACTCAAGCACTTGGATGTGCGCGCCAAGACGGAGGAGCGCACTAATTGCTGGAAAGGCTGTTGGAAATCGAGCAAATGGAAATCGGCGCTAAATCACATCGGTTTGCTGGTATCGCTGTCAATCTACTGCGGTGTGGGTGGACTGGTGAGTGCAAGTGTGTGTGTGTGAGACGTGTATGAGAATTGAAATAAATTACAATTAAAGGGTTGCAAAGTGAAATTGTGTGGAAAGCAATGAAATTATAGACTGGAAATTTTTGCTTTCTAATTTATTTTTTTAAGCAAATGCAACGCTGGCGGGGTAGAAAAAAACTAAAATAAGAAAAACAAACTTAGAACATTTTTTATAGCATAAAAGGGGTTTTATCTTGATTTCAATCAATCAGTCTATATGGCAGCTATATTATATAGTGGTCTGATCTGAACAATATGTTTGAAGGTTGTAGCATTGCTTTGAACAATAATTTCTGCCACATTTTGTGAAGATCATTTGTCAAATTAAAAAGTTTTTCGTTAAAGGACTTAATTTTGTTCAGCCAGTTTGTATGGCAGCTATATGCTATAGTAGCTTGATCTGAATAATACTTTCAGGGATTATAGCGTTGGCTTAAACAATTAACTGTGCTAAATTTGATTAAGATATCTCGAAAAATTAAAAAGTTGTTCATACAAGAACCTGATTTTGATCGTGCAGTTTGTATGGCAGCTATATGTTTTAGTGATCCGATCTGAACAGTTTCTTTGGAGAATACATTATTCCTTTAAATAATAATCTTTGCAAAGTTTCTTGCAAATATCTCGACAAATATAAAAGTTGTTCATATAAAGGCATGAATTTAATCGTGCAGTTCGTATGGCAGCTATATGTTTTAGTGATCTAATCTGAACAATTTCTTCGGAGATTAAACTGTTACCTTTAGTAATAATCATTGCCAAATTTCTTGAAAATATCTCACCAAATAAAAAAGTTGTTCATACAAGGACCTGATTTTGATCGTGCAGTTTGTATGGCAGCTATATGCTATAGTGATCCAATCTGAACAGTTTCTTCGCAGATTACACTGTTCCCTTAAATAATAATCTATGCCAAATTTCTTGAAAATATCTCGTGAAATGAAGAAGTTTTCCATACAAGGACTTGATTCTCATCGTTTAGTTTCTATAGTAGCTATATCATATAGGCGTCCGATATAGGCGCTTTCGGCAAATGATCATTTACCAATTTACTTTCAATTAATCTTTCATTTCATAAACTTTTCTCAACAAAACTAACAATTTAAATTCTTAGAAAATTATCAAAATTCGCTCATTTCGACTTACGCAATTGTTTCTTGCCAAAAATCAGCATTTTGAAAAATGCGTTGGATTTCAATATTTAAGCACTTAAAATAACAATCGCTTAGGCCACACAAATTCATACTACTTACATTAATTTATGATCGCAGGCGTTATTCAAACAACCGCAGGCATTTAAATCAACACAAAAATTAATGAAAAATTTTAACATAATTTCGCTTGTTTTCCCTGCACGATTTATTTGTGTTTATTTTCAAGTGGCTAGTGAACATTTAAGTGTTTCCAATAAAAATGCTTTATGTGTTTGTTGTGCGAAGCAAAAACAAAAACAACAATAAAACCATCCAAACCGAAAACAAATAAACAACTCTTTGGAGAGAATCGCACGTACTTACGCAAGTACTAATTAAAACAACGGTAAATGGATTTTGAGTGAAAAATTATTCAGTGAAAAATGCAAGTAATTCATTTTAATCAATTTGTGTGCTATTAACAAATACAGTACAGGTTGAAAAATTGATAAGTATTGCTCATGTGGCAAGTTCACATGCAACCCTGTTGCTGTCAAAGGAGTAACGCTCGATGAACAAATGTCAAATTATCAAATTATGAAATAGAGTCCGGAGCAATTTTATATAAAATCGCAAGATGAAAAACGAATTTCTTCTTCAAACAAAAATTCTTCTGAAAGAGCCAGGCGAGAACACAAACAAAAACTTCATATTTGCTTTGGAGACTCTTCGCTTATTATTTCTGTGTACAAAAAGTGATTCGTTGAACTCCATTTTGACTTAAAAGTTAGCTCAGATTAAGATCTCAAAAATATCTGTCTAAAAAGTCGCAAAAAGTCAGAGAAGTTAGAAAATTTCATTTACACTCCAGCTTTGCTGAAGATGAAGTTCTCTCAAAATAAACGTCAAAAATATATTTTAAGAGGTTACATGAGTTTACGGGTTTCAAAAAATCGATTTTTTTTATTATCTTATTAAATTTTACAAAATCTCTAGAATATTGTTCTAAAATTACAAGTTGATCCGAGTAATAGTTTCGGAGATACAGCCTTGAGAACTTGTGCGCTCGAGGCTAGCTAGATTAAGTGCGCCATTTTAAACGCGTTTCGCTCGAAACTGTGTTTTTGAAGTCGATTGACAAAGATTTCTCGAGAACTACTCGACCGATCTTTATGAAATTTACAACAGGTCTTTGAAATACAATTTTAAAGATTTGGACGAAGCATTTTTTACGATTGCAACTATTTGAAAAAATGTCGCAATTATTTCAGGTTTTTGTAAAAATTTCTGCCAATAGTACAATTTTCAGTTCTTTTTCCTTCGTTCAAGTTCTTAGTTTAAGTTTTAACTAAAACACGTATTTTTCACTTTAGATGATCTTGTAAGGAGTTATCCGCCAACGCGGAGGTATCTTTTTTCCAAGGGGTCACCGAAAATGGCGTCGCAATAGTCGAGTTCAAAATATTTTTTCCCAAAAATTTCAGAATTTCTTCGTTAACAGTGTATGTTAGTAACAATAAAAAACTCTAATAAAATATTTTTTTTTTATATAAGAAAAAAATTGTTGAAAAAATGCTATTTTTTAACTGAGGAAATCCATGTAACCCCTTAACCCTGGTGTTAGCATGGTCACAAACCAAATTCAATATTACCAACAAATAGAACTATGAACCCGTGCTTTACTGGGTAACTATTTCTCTATTACTAGTAGTAGCTACTCGTACTGATATTTGGCTTAGTCAGATTGAACAAGTTGTCGCCAGGTCTGCTCTATATGTTTTCGGCTTCGCCTTAGATCAGAAATGTATAACCTTTTGAACCACATTTAAGATTTTTACATGAGGTTCTTAACCTTTTCTTCACATTGCTGATCCGTTGCTTCAAAAATAACATTTTTAAGAGTAAACTAGTAGGTGTCGAAATTGTTAAGTACCTAGTGTCCTTAAGCTGGACTTATCATTTAGGATAGAAAATAGATAAAACCATCCTCAAAAGTAGTTCTCTGATATTACACCAAATAGCATTATCTTTACCACAAAATAACCCCACAATCATAAATAAATTGTTTGCTTACTCAAGCTGTTCGATCCATTGACTGACGATGTCTCCTCCATAGCTTTCAAAATTTTGTGTTCACAAAAAAATCAGTTTTGTCATGACTTTACTTTTACTTAATATTTTTTCCAAGAAAGCTTTTTTATTTGCTTGCAATTTATGCACGAGCCGAACAAGCGGCTTTATTCGTGTGGATTTGCATTTATTTCAGATCTCTCCTTAGATAAAGCTTTCGTGTAGCAATTTCTAGGTAATTTACGTACATACAAATTTTAACGGTAAACCAACAAGTCTGCGCAATTTTCAAAAATCTCGTGCGCTTAAAACTTCGCGGAAAGTTAAATTTGGGGCTCTCGCGTGAACGAAAGGCTTTACCAAACTTTGACGATGCAATTTGTGTCAAGGGAATTTTGCAGGCTTTTTCTTACAATTTTTTATACTTGCGGTTTGTTTAACTAGCTGCGAATTGAGCAAGTTCGTATATACATATGTACAAGTGAGTGGATGATTTAAAATACATATATGTATGCATAATATGTCGCCTTACGGTATTGCTGGTAAAAGAAAATATATTTTTATAGAATTTATTTTTATAATTTTTTTTTCATTTTATTTTTTAAGCTTAAAATTTGAAGATATTCCAAGTGTCACCAGTTCGCTTTGTTGAAATTGTTGAAAATGTTTTCCATAAATTAAAAAAAAAAAATACATAAAAATTTTAAATGCTTAAGTAAAGTGATTTAAATGACAGCGTATTTATTTGGAATAATTTTCTTTGTCTTCAACGCCCCATTTTCACTGCTGCTGCAGCCTATCCCGTTATTAATAGATATGGTTTTTAATATATAAGAAGATTTTAAAGAATGCGGAAGTGTTACTACAGCAACAATTTAGCAAAAGAAATTATTATCTTGAAAGAAGGGCACCAAATAAATTTATTCCACAAATAATAATTTTACTGAATTTCGTTCCTCCATATAGAAAAGACCTCTCGAATACATAAAAAATCAAAGCCGAACTACTAACGCCTCCTGTTTTCATCGAGGAAGATGTTTAGCGCTGAGTACAGGTTAACAATTATATTTTTTGATAGAAATCTTGTTGAAAAAGCTTATTCCACCTACTGCAACAAAATTGTGTAGCACAACCAAATTCCGTCACGCTATTAATCACGCAGAACGAATCCATAACGAATGCTGAATGCATTGAAATAACTTATATGCATTGTATACTGTAATAATCAGATGGTTCAAAACAAAAATGAGATGCAGAGTTGCCAAATCTTGAGGTTTTGAAGTAAAAATATAAAGATAAAATTACAAAACATTTATATATGGGCATCAAACAGCATAATGCTAAAGCAGCTTGTATATTGAGAATATTTTTTGATAAGGGTTGCCATCCGTTTAAGAAAATATTATTCTAAAAGTTAAAAAAATAAATAAATGATAAAAGATTAACTGTAAAATAAGATAGCAACGAAAAAGCATTTCTATATATATCGGTGATAGAATTTTTTGAAAAGAGTTGCCATTTTTTTGAATTTTTTTTTATAAAATTAAAATTTTAGACAGATATCGATGGCAGATTTTTTTGAAAAAAGTTTCCACCTTTTTGAATTTTTGTATTCAACTCTTAAAGTTTTTACGCAAAAATACAAATAAAACTACAAAACATTTCTATATGAGCATCAATTTGCAAAGTGTTAAAGCAGCTTGTAATTGAGAATAATTTTTGATGAGAGCTGCCTCCTGTTTAAGAATTTATTATACAAAATATCATAAAAAAATAATTAAATGATAAGGGAATAACTGTGAAATAAGATAGCAACGAAAAAGCATTTCTATATACATACATATATCGGTGATAGAATTTTTTGAAAAGAGTTGCCACCTTTTTGAATTTTTAAATTAATTAAAATTTTTGAGTTAGTGATGAAAAAGCATTTAGATAGATATCAGTAGCAGAATTTTTTGAAAAGAGTTGCCACCTTTTTGAATTTTTTCATTCAATTAAAATTTTTGAGTTAGCAACTAAAAAGCATTTAGACAGATTTTGTTGCAAAATTTGTTGAAAAGAGTTGCCACCATTTTGGATTTTTTTATTTAGTTCAAATTTTTGAATTAACAACTAAAACTCATTTAGATATTTACACAGATATCGGTAGCAGAATTTTTTAAAACAGTTGCCACATTTTTGAATTTTTTTTCAATTCAAATTTTTAATGATATTATGAAAATTTCACTGAATTAATTGATATTATTTTTATTGCAGCGTTATATTTTTCAAGAGAGTTGCCAGCGCTTTGAAAATTGTCATTTAAACAAATTAATAAAAGGAAATCAATTGTTTTACGATATTGGTATTAAATGATTGGTTTTTGAAAAATCTTTAATATTATACAAGGAAATCCTTTAAATGGAATCATTTTATGAAGCTTCCAATCTACATAGCTTCAGTATTCATAAACAAATCATATCGTTACTAGCAACGGATAATAGAAGTAATAATGAATAAAACCTATTTTAAAAGCGTAAAATATAGAAACAAAGCACACTTCTTTTTTAATTCCATGTTTACGAGACACACACGCCAGCTTCATTTGCTTTTTTCATTTAAAAATTTTGTTTTAATTTTTTTTAAATATATTTAAAAAGAAATATTGGCATTCTATATACATAATAATAAAAATAAACTGTCCACATCATGTCAAATTAATCACTCTTCGCAGCTGAAAACTCTCTCGCAATAAAAACAATTAATTCATACAAAATACCACCTGTCAGCAAAAATGTTCGCTTAGAAATGGCCGAATGCACAAATATTTTATGATTTCACGATTGTCATCGCCAAAACCTCAAATTACGCACACAATTAATTCAATTCATAAGATATTCAATACAACTGGCAGGGCGCCAAGTAGCCGAGACCGCAGTGTCACATATCAAACGTCATTGTCATCGGCATCGTGGGTGTATTCATGCTTGTCATGCTGCGGTTGTTTACAATGACAACGCTAGTGATTGCTTGTTGTTGTTGACACTTAGAGGTACTAATCTATATAATTGACGGTTGGGATGCTTACTGTTGGTGGGTCTTAAAGGGTTAGAAAGAGGATTTTCATCTAATTTAAAATTTAGATGTGACTAACATTGTAATTAACTTCGAAATCTTTCAAAGAATAAGTGATTACATTTTCAAAAAAAAAGTTATTTTCGCTAAAATATTAGCCGAAAATAAAAATTACTTCCTCGGAAATATTGAATAGATATTCTCCTTATTAAGATTTATGTCCGTAAGTTGTTCTGAGTCACCTCTTAACAATGAAAAGGTTAACCAATTCCCCTGACACTGATTTAAAAGACAGAAAATTTTCACTTTTTTCCTCAATTAAGTGCTGTGTTACATGTGAGAAATGAGCCAAAAGGCATACATATATATATTTCTTCTATTTTTTTGAACTCCAAAGCTAGCAATTTTCTATAAGCGTACACGAAATTGAAGAGCACAATTATTAAGTGAAAATCTTAGTTAATTTTAGACAGCAATAAAATCACCATTAAATGCATAAAACACTCACAATCCTGAGAAAAAACTTAATGCAGTTCTTTCAAATTCCCAAAAGTATGCTTTTATATTACATACAGAAAAAAATATAGTAAGCTTTAAATATCTTAAATAAAAAACTCACTTTTCAAACTCACTGTGAAAGTTGCAATGGCGTTTAACATACTCCACACATGGCGTATACGTAACAGCTCGTACTTGTAGTATGTACATGTAGATATTGGGTAAGCTGGTCACATTTATCTGAAATAGCTGTAAAGCAAAGCGTAAATGATAAATTAATCCAGTGGGATGCGTTAGAAGTTACGAAAAATTAGAGCAAGAAAGGGCAGATTAAACATGTAAGGGTACAAGCAAGCGCTTGCATGATAGCACGGCTACAAGCGACACATATGTACATATATGTGGGTATACAAGAGTGTTACGAGTACTCCATAGCTTGGAGTTTTGGCTTAAAGTGCGAAAACAATAAATCACTTAAAGTTTGCATTGACATTGTGTGTTAATAGAGTGCAAGTATGTAGTATATATATAGTATGTAATTGAAGTATTTAAGTTTTTAAAAGGGCCAATATAATTTTACAAAATTATAAAATCTATAATTATACCTAGTGGCAGCTAAAGTCTAATGATTTGTTCTTTTTCTTGTCCTCTCTAAGTCTATATTTCAGTCCCAACTATAATCACAGGTTAATACATTCTGACAACGATTTCAGACGAAGAAGATAGGTGAATAATGGTTAAAGTTCATACCAGTTCAACCTTTGTTTAGATAATTTTATTTTTTCGGAATTTTATAAGGATAGTCTACACGTTCACATCATCATATCATTAATAGTGCGCAATCCAGTAAAATAGCCTTAAACCTCGGCCGAAATTTCCACATAATACTTAAGGACCACCCTGATATTAGTATACATATATAAATTAATGTTTCTGACGAAGTTTTCTTTCATGGAATCAGGGGAAATAACTACTGATGGAATGTAAACAAAATTGTGACGATTATTGTCTACTTAACTGACGATAGATTGTGCAGTGATCGAGAAGGTCCCCAATCGTCTACTTATGGAACGATTTTGCTCAGTTTTCTGTTAGGTGTAGACAGAAAATCGATGAGGGATGAGTGTAGTGAACTGTTGGACACAAATAGCTGCAAAACAATATTGCAGAGTACCGCGCCCTTCTGAGAACTCCGGGCTCGGGATATATAGATAGTGAAATTGAGACTTTGCACTGCGATCTATGTTCTATTGTGACCTCCCCTATATTACATGTGGTCACAAAAATCCAGCATTCTGAACAATTCCAGGAGCCTGCTAGGTGCGACTGAGGTGATGTGATCCCTGTTCACGTAGATGAAACCTAAGGCCTTGAGACCTGCTTTCTGCAAACAATCCTGATCAATTAAGAATCCTATGTTCTGGAGTTTCCTGTTCCAAGCGCATTGCTGCCGCCTGCTGCCGAACAGCAT
Source organism: Bactrocera neohumeralis (assembly GCF_024586455.1). Classification (NCBI taxonomy): domain Eukaryota; kingdom Metazoa; phylum Arthropoda; class Insecta; order Diptera; family Tephritidae; genus Bactrocera; species Bactrocera neohumeralis. Next base: position 20,218,074 of record NC_065922.1, on the reverse strand, counting down.
TGTCTTCACTCTCTTTTCTGTGCGGTGCAGCTCTTTTAAAGTGTATGACCCCAATGCAATGGATGGTTCTGGCCTCATCATCCTGGACGCTGCTGTAGAGCAAGTTAGTTCATCCGGCAGCTCATTGCCAGCTACCCCTTTATGCCCCGGACCAGATTAGGTGTACTCGGTTGCACACTGATAGGCAGTTAAGCCTTCCTATATAGTTATCCACTAAAAGTGACATAACCTCATACGCTAAGATCTCCTTTAGTGCCGCTTGACTATCGCTAAGCATAGCGATATGCTGGTTGTGATAGTTGCGGTTGAGATTGAGTTCCGCACACTAACTTATAGCAAAAGCTTCTGCTTAAAAGATGCGCAGAAAACGTCCCATTGGTATGGATAGTTTGGTATGCGGTCCCGCAATGTCTGCCCCAATGCCTTCCGGTGTTTTCGAACCGTCAGTGTGCCAGTGTATAGTGCTACCCCTCAGGAATATGTCGAGTGCGGAATCGTGCCACTCCGTCTTACTGCTGAGAGTAGTCTGAACTTCGTTGTAAAGTTAACCCTCTTTGTAACGATGTCCCTTGGAAGAAGAGCCAATGGTGTCCCTTGCTTTGGTGGCTTTGGATAGTATTAAATCCACATGCTTACACCACCGTAAGGTTGAGTCTAATGTTAGTCCAACCGGGCCCAGGAGGTACTGACCCCGATCTCTCCTCTCTCTCCTTCACCACTAAAAAGATTGAACTCTAATTTCAAAAACCCAATACCAACTAGATTGCTAGGTGTCGCTGTGATCAGGAAAACCTAAATCTCATATTAGTAATTAAATTTTTGTTAATTTCTATTTTTTTAAACAGACAGAGAAAAGACAGTTCGCGAAGAATGAGGATGTCCAACGATATGAGACACTGGAAGTGGTATCGTTAGTGAAGATAAAGGATGACTATTACTCCTCTATCTGGTATCGTAAAGGACCAAAACTGATCAATTCGTGGCTCTTTAGCCTGCCAGACTAACCTAATCTAACCTCTTAGTAATTCCCTGTGGACGCCTTGTTGTAATTTTTAACTTAGCACTATGATAAATATGTATATCAATTCTTACCTACGCACTTAAATGCACTTCAATTATAAAGCATTTCCCTCAAAGAAACCTAGTTGTGACTTGTCAAACTGCAGCTTAAAGTATTTTCTCTGCGCCCAAAGAGATTTCATTCAACTATTGAAGCGACAAACTTAAAATAAGCCAAAATAACGCTTGCTGAACACCAAATCCCATTAAACACACGCACAAATAAGCAAGCTCCAGCACAACCTGTCAAAGCATTACGAGAAATGTCAACTAAGAAAGCCATAAATTGGCTAAAAATCGACACATCGTTGACAGTTACACTCGTACTTGTCATTGACATGCAATTTATTTGACAAAAGTAGAAATCATAAAACGAGGACGCAACGATTGTAATGAAAACTAATAAAAGAGAACGAAAAATAGAAAAGAATGACAGAAAATTGGGGAGGGAATTATGGGTGTCATGGCTAGTCAAGTGCAATTGAAGATTTTCTCTCAACTTCTTGGGGCAAATCATAACTCGTGTGGGTATGACCACGTCAAAAGCCAAAGGATTAGCGGAAATAGCTATGGGGATACATATTTACAATATATTGGTGAGAGAGAAGATGGCACAGCATAAGCATTCAACTTAATTTATATGCCAGACTTGAGTCAATTTATACATTTTCATTCAGACTATTTGCTCTTATTTAAGCATAGACAGCTGGCATATGCATGACTTCGAGTTTGACAGTTATCTTACAATTGGAAAAAATTATTAAATTTCAGTAGGTAATATTAAATTTGGACTTTAGTTTATTTTAAACGCTTTAAGGGAGCTGTAGTGTTTAAATTGATGGAATTTAGAGCTCTACAAAAATTTCGATGATTCAACCTCTCTCAACTCTGAACTTGAGATACATCCTTGTAAATCACTTGTAAAAGTCAAAAACTGCTACTAAGTATAATTCAAACTAATCCGTGAGTATTTCTAGATATGTTTATTTGAATTTCTCCATTTTCTATGTAGTCTCCTACTCCATCTGACTCCTTCCGTCTAGTTAATGCCTTCTTAAAAGCTATACCTATGCTTTGTTCACTGCAGGATAACCACTAAATGAGTTACCCAAAGAGATTAACCTTGATGGCATGCTTTTAATCTATGGGGATTATGCTAGTCTAGAAAAACATTATCATATATGTACATAAACCTTAAAGACAAAAAAAGTATAACTTTAACATCGGTTGCATCAAAGCTATAATACTATTCACTTCCTTACAAGGTCTTGAAGTTGATCAGTCAGTTTGTATGACAGTACTGTAGTGGTTCGATATCGGCAGTTTAGCAGTATGAGCGGGTCCGACAAGTACGTACTTAGTCTTGTTTACTCATAATAAGATGTTTTTATGCTGCTTAGGAGCTATCTGAAAAAGTTTCTGTACAGTTTCGTGACAATTTTGGAAATACAGATATGAATTTACTGGCACCGTAGGCTGCACCCTGTTGAGCAGTTCCGAAAAAGGTGAAGGCTTTTCTAAATACCACAAAGGTGTTGGAGAAGGCCTTATTTGCAGGCTACCGTATTTTTCAGACGACCTAAGGGATATGCAACAACGCGGGAACAAGTATATCGAACTCAAAAACAATTTTCTAAAATTTTTGATTTTCGGTTGTAGGCTAGGTAATTATCGGATCGTCCTTGTAAAACTAAATGTTCAGATATTTTCGGCATAAAAATTATTATTTCTATGAAAAAACATGAGTTGAGCGCTAAAATGTCAAATATAGCAAAGCAGTGAAAAAGTTTTGGCTGAAAGAAAAGCCCTTTGAAATTTTTTATAAAATATAATATTTCATAACGATTTATGGATCTTTAGTGTTTCCTCAAAAAATAAGTATAAAAGGTCCTAGATTGGTTAGTTCCACTAAAACATCATCCTTGCTTACTTTTTTGTGATTGTCTTAGCGGAAACTGCATCGGTTTCTTATTGAAAGTAACTGCTCATCAACTGTCAATTCTTTACCTGAGACAAATGGCATCATCAAATTGGCCAAGAGTAATGTCTATGCTTGACTAATAGGCGCCAATTTGTCATATCGTAGTCCCTCAGCGCGATTCCGCGAGTCGATAAAGCGTATAAAACGTCTTAATTGCTCAAACCGATATATGTTGTAACATCACTGCTCTATAAAATGGCATGTTCGTTTTGTGAAAATGATCCTCAGCATGAAGAAAGTTTGCTTCTCAGCACCGGAGTATAAAATTATTGAAATAAAACCATATAATTCATCCATATTTGTGTCTTACGAATATCTTAATTTTTTTGGAACTGTTTGATGCATATTTGCCTGTATTATCACTTTAGCTTGCCTATTCGTCTCAAGAGCAATACCTACAACAAAAGACACTGGAAAATGCGTATTGAAGTTGATTTTCAATGGCAGACCTTTACGTCGATTTTTATTATACTCTCGCAACAATGTTGCTAAGGAGAGTATTAGAGTTTTGTTCACATAACGGTTGTTTGTAAGTCCTAAAACTAAAAGAGTCAGATATAGGGTTATATATACCAAAGTCATCAGGGTGACGAGTAGAGTCGAAATCCGGATGTCTGTCTGTCCGTCCGTCTGTCCGTCCGTCCGTGCAAGCTGTACCTTGAGTAAAAATTGAGATATCATGATGAAACTTGGTACCCGTATTCCTTGGCTCCATAAGAAGGTTAAGTTCGAAGATGGGCAAAATCGCTGCCACGCCCACAAAATGGCGGAAACCGAAAACCTATAAAGTGTCATAACTAAGCCATAAATAAAGATATTAAAGTGAAATTTGGCACACAGGATCGCATTAGGGGCATATTTGGACGCAGTTTTTAAAAAGTGGGCGTGGCCCCTTTACTAAGTTTTTTAACATATCTCAGAAACTACTCTAGCTATGTCAACCAAACTCTACAGAGTCGTTTTCTTCAGGCATTTCTATATACAGTTCAAAAATGGAAGAAATCGGATAATAACTTCCCACCTTCCATACAAAGGTTATGTTAAAATCAACTAAAAGTCCGTTAACCGACTAACGAAAAACGTCAGAAACACTAAATTTTACGGAAAAATGGCAGAAGAAAGCTGCAATTTCCAGGCTTTTTTAAAAAATACGCGTGGCCTCGCCCAAATTATGGACCAAAAACCATATCTCAGGAACTACTAGACCGATTTCAATGAAATTCGGTATATAATATTTTCTTAACATCCTGATGACACGTACGAAATATTGAAATCGGTTCACAACCACGCCTTCTTCCAATATAACGCTATTTCGAATTCCATCTGATGCCTTCTCTGTATAATATATAGTACATTAGGAACCAATGATGATAGCGGAATAAAACTTTACAAAAATACGGTATTTGAAAAATATATAAATGACGTATAATGAAATCTCGATTATCACTTTATCATGCGAGAGTATAAAATGTTCGGTGACACCCGAACTTAGCCCTTCCTTACTTGTTTAGTTTGACTTGGTATTGACCGCCTTATAGTTTGGTCGCTCCTTTCCTAACCGTAATATTTTTCTCGACAACTACAGCAGTCTTCTTGTTGATATATTCTTCGAAACGTGGATCTCTAATGGACTGAGCATTATCATCTCCGAAGTCAGGCTGATCACTGGGTATGTAGGTAGGTTCTTTAATGTAGGTTCTTTAGCATTGATATAATTTGCAATATTTTCCTCTTCTTCTTCCGCCAATTCACGCCGTCTTCGCCGATTCTTCATTCATTCAAAAAAGAATATATATAACAACTAAAAATGAACTGTTCACTTAAAATTTTTAGGCGAAACTCATTAGAAACGCTCAATAATTTCCAAAACCTTTAGAAAAATACGCCTCTTCATACAAATTATATGACGAAGTATGAGCACAGAGTGCCCTAAAATCACGTATAGCGTACTCACCATATAAAACGCCGTTACTTTCTTATTAACTAAAAGCGCTATATACAATAGTTAATAATAACATTTTGTCAGCTTATAACCAAAACTAAAATTTATCACTTGGCTTAAAATATATCAAATTGGACTGTCGAAACCCCCGAAATTCAATATCAAAAATCTCTACAAGCTCTAAGTGGCCAACTCACGGTTCTAAAATTAATGGCGTTTTGTGTGCGTGGCAGTGGTCCAATTATGCCCATATTCGAACTCGTCTTCTCTGTTTTTTTTTTCAATAAATTTTATAACAATATCTCAATTTTTACTCGAGTTACTTCTGGCACAGACACATAGACAGACGGACGGACGATTGAACAGAGAGTCAATCAGATTTCAACTTGTCTCATTATCCTGATCATTTCTATATACATATAGTATATGTACGAGTATATGTATATACCTATTTCTAATTCGATTAGTTTAAGATGGTACCAACAATCGTTAGCTGAATAAAACTATTTTACTTAGTAGCAACATGTTGCAAGCGAATATTTAATTTATATAAATTTTTCGCAAATTTCTCTTAATTGCTTCTATTTTCAACATTTTGTAATGCCAATTTTCTTGCTACTCAGTAAAATGCCTGAATTTATAAACACCTTGAATTCATGTATGTCCGGCAGTTGAAATTTTAGTTTATATTATATTTTAATTATCATATTTAAAATTTGCAACTAAAATGCGCTGCTCCTCGCACCTTAATTGCATTACAAATGTATGTTAATGGCGTCTGGATTGCATCGGCATATACTTTTAGCGGCTAATATTTCTTAATGAAAATGTTGGGCATTGTGTAGAAATTGAGTAAAGTAAAAATTTTATGATAATTAAGTGAAGAATTTGTAGTAAAATATGCTAAATGATGCAGATACAGGGTGGGTCATGCTTTCTTGGTGGTGTAAAAATATTAATTAAATAGTTAAAATTTTTGATATTTTTTATTTTTGAAAAAAAAAATACGGATGTGAATTTCGCGACTTTTCCGTGGTCATAGATCATAGGAATATTTCTTACAGTAAGGAAATTTATTAAGTAATTCTAATCAGAATCTCGCTGCTTTTTTATGTCCATAGATCACAATAATATATTTGCTGACAGGGAAAAAATGTCCATAAAAAATTAGTTTTTATTTAAAATGATGACTCTTCAGCCAGTTTGACGAAATAAGAAGAATATGCATATATACATACGCACTGAAATCGCTGGATTATTATATTTTATATTAAAAGACATTCATGTTGCTTAAAGATTAATTTCAAAATCTCTGCTCTGCCTTTTCCTTCTATTTACTATTCACCTTTCCAACCACAAAATTTGTTTTTCCGTTACAATGGCTTTTTACTACAAAAGATCGGCGCAATCGCAATAAATTTTCACTTTTCAAAAGCATAAAAATATGTTAAACACCGAAAGCGCCAATAAATCTCAATTAAATAGACAAACTTATACACGACAGCGAACAAAGCTTCTTTCGGCGCCGACATGTACATATGTATGTGTGTGTGTTTAAATTTGCCATTTAAAATGAGCAGACAAATTCTCATTCCTGCTTTGTTTTTGTTCAACAAGTTGTTTCAGAATTTCCACAATTTATATTGCGGCCGAAAGTCATTCTTCTTAAGACTTAATTGTGCTTCTTAATAAACTGTGATGACACCTCCAGGGACAATCTGTTCAGCATGAACTTTTTGGAGACATCAATTATGTTGTTGTTGCTGTTTTATTCTTCTTTAGTTAGCCAAGTTATATTGCTTTAGGCTTGTCGTGTTGTTAGTATTTAGACGTATGGCAGTTTGTAAGTATCCCCAGCTTTTGTCTTTAATTATTAAGGCGCGACATAAATTCAAAATATTATTATTATTAGACGTTTTCGGGACGTTATTAGGTTATAAATGAAAATAAATTTGTTTTGGTGGTTGTTGGTGTGAACACGTACACGATGAAACTATTGAAAATTGTCATTTCTGACGACTGTAGCTATGAAACCGAATTATGAGTAGGATTAGCTCTGAGTATGATGGGGTGACACTCATCAGGAATGGCTGACGGTCTATTGTCGCAACCACCACAGTCTCGTTCCAACTATTGCAAGCCTCAAAGTACGTTCTTTCCCTCTCGTCAACGTTAAGTTGGCATCGTAGGTGTAAGTTGAGACGACTTCTTCTTTGCGCTGGTCGGCTCTGAACGTATAGCCTCATAAGAGCGTACGTCAACATTCTCCTTGGTCTCGTTACTGAGACAACTTTGGACGGGGGATGGATAGCGATTCTGACTGGGAACTCTAATCACATAGACACTATGAAGACAAACGTTGTTGGAAAGGTGATTAAGGGAAATGAAGGAATGTCAAAATCGACACCCAGATATGTCCCGGTTCGGAGCGCTGCTCTTGTGGCGACAGAACCGTGGCTGGCGAAACGCAGCAATACCGATACGCCAGAAAGAATTTCTCCTTCAGGCAACTCTACGTGTAGAATGGGGTAAAACGATGAAAACTTGCCGTCAACCGACGTTGTTATGGTCTTCATACGTGGCCGAATCGCCAGCACTAGCAAAGGATCCTCTGCTAGACCGATGAAGGGCTCTAAAGGGGACAAAAGAAGAATAGCGACAGCTAGGAAGCTGAAGGCAGACCAGGTTAGGTGAATGAGCAGCATGCTAATACACTCGAGTGGCCCAAGAGGGTGCTGAGCGACAGCGAAGACGTTAGGGCAAAACCGGACATAACCGGCGGTCAAGCGACAAAGTTTGCATAAGAGAAAAGGCTTCCTTGGAAAAAGACGGCAAACGGGGGCTGCGCCAACCTTTAGCGAAATCGCTAAAAACGCTGGCTCAATAGAGCTAGGCGTGTTCAACCGCAACAACCATATCGACAAGCGATGTTTCTGCTAAATGCGGAGTCCGTCGGTAAAACCAAGGAAGCCATAAACTATGGGTTCAAAGAAGTTTTTATGTCATTTCATGAAATTTCATCTGTGGTACTGCTCAATAGAAGATGAAGGCTGTCCTAACGGTCAGACAGGTGATGCACTACACTTTACTTAGAAAAGGGAAAAACTATGCCTGGATCTTGAAAATTAAAATATTTTTGGAAATATTTTCTGACAATACTGGACCATGAACACGCTTGTTGCTTTATTGCTACAAATCTTTTTCTGACGGTTTTAACACGGTTGTAGTCCCGCCATCTTGAGCGGTCAATCAGCTATCCTAACCTATAACAAATTTCCCCTGTGAGGTTTAGCAATAGAGTTCCAATTAATTGCGTTTTCAAATCCCTACATCTGAACATTTTCAGCGCTCTCTAAATATTTATGTTGAGATTAACTTAGTTTTTATTGAGGCTAATTTTTCCCCTGATATTACTTTCAAGAGATGCTACTTTAAACTCTAAAGCCATCTCTGAACATAATAATACCAAAATTATTTTTCTCACGGTTATCGGACCTGAATTTTATGGCGCTGAAATGTAGGCAACTTTTGCCTTAACTATAAGATTGAATTGTTAGAGTTAGTTACAACAAACATTGCCTACATTTCAGCGCAATTCAAGTCCAATAATCTTGGTAGAAAGATAGGGATAACTTTCAAGAATTATTTTCTCTACATTTTTAACGCCTAAATATTGGAACTTTTATATGATTTTCTGATATAGACCAATTAGGATAAGTAAGTAAACAAGACTGGTGATTTTGCACATCTTGGACAAAACAAACTATTTTCACAAAAATTAGTTTAACCCCAAAATGGTCAAATAACACCTAAAAATTATATTTAATTTTCTAAAGTAAAAACACTTACGTCACTGTCCCCCAAAAAATCCCAACCAAACTAAACTATCAAGTAATGACACCCCAAAAAGACACGAAAACGCATAGAAACCGAAGGAAATTTCTATTTGCTCGGACCGGAAGTGGCGTAGCAAAAAGGAAGTCGGCTAATGTGCCACAACCACCAAATGATCTGATTTTAGGTCAATATTGAGCACGATGCCCATGAGGTTGTGATTCATTTGTGTAATTCTGCTCACTCCACGACCACTTTGAGTCGTTCGTTGATTTTATATTTGCCGTGAAATGACAGCAAATTTATGCACATTTCCGCTAGTTTTGGCTTGTAATGCTTGTTAGCAACGGTAATTGAAACCTTTCTGCCTTTTCAACGCCTTTACAAAACGTTATATTTGCTTTCGAACGCCCCGTTATGACTGTTAAAATTAACTGCTCACTACATTGTCGTCTTCATGTTTGCGCGTTCGCTTTTGCTCACTTCCTGCCGAAAGTTGCTTCTTAATGTCTGCCACCCCAACAATTATCGCATTACAAATTTCGTCGTTAATTTTAATGTGATTTTGTTAATACACAAACACACACACACATTCATGTATAAATGAGTAGTTTTGAGTGAGAGCAGCTGGAGAGCTGGTCATTAGTTTTGATGAGCGAACTGCTTTTATTTCTTTGTTTAGGCCATTTAAGTAAATATTTATTCAATGGAATATGATTTTATTGTTTACTTTTACTTCGCTATTTTATCATATACTATTTTTGAATACTTATTAGTTTGAATTTTCTTATTATATTAAAAGTAATTGTGAAACAATGTATGCGAATTATGTTTTATAAAATGTTTATACAACATTGTGTGAGAGGTTTTACAGTAATTTAAATTAAGAAACTGAAAACAATGAAATTTATTAAGTTAAGACTCTCCATTAGTTTTAAAATATAATGAGGAACCCGAAAATTAATATTGAAATTTTATATAAAAATAATTTTATGAAAAAATTTCGTATTGTATTTGAAATCAAAGTCGGGATCCCGAAATTGCATTTGAAAATAATTTTGTGGAAAAATTCCGTATTGAATATTGAAAAAAAAATCGGGATCCCGAAAATAAATAGGGAAATTTAATTTGAAAATAATTGTGTAAAAAAATTCCACATTGAAAATTGAAAAAAATCGGGATCCCGAAAAAAAATACCGAAATTTAATTTGAAAATAATTTTGTAAAAAAATTCGAAAATTAATACTGAAATTGCATTTGAAAATAATTTTATGATTCGCATTTGAAAATAATTTTGTGAAAAAATTCCATATAGAATATTAAAAAAATCGGGATCACGAAAAAATTCCGCATACGATATTTAATAAAAATCGGGAACCCGAAAATAAATACCGAATTTGTATGTGAAAATAATTATCTTTACTAAATTGATAAGTTCTTTAATCGTCTTTAATTTGAAATTTAATAATTAATAGGGTTTGAAACACAAGCAAGTTTTAGGGTCCCGAAAATTACAGCTTACAATTTTGATTCATATTTAAAACAAAATTTTTTGAATTTCGGTATAAAATGTACCTCACATATTCGAATCTTTTTATTTTAAGATTTCATTTTTTATGAAGAGCTGAACATTAAATAATTTCGGGATCCCGAAAATTAATACCGAAAGTGTATTTGAAAATAATTTTATATACTAAGTTGATTGATTTCTTAAACTTTTTTACATCAAAAATATAATTTTAATGTTTGTAGATTTCAAATTAATTTCGGGATCCCGAAAATTAATAACGAAAGCGTATTTGAAAATAATTATGTATACTAAGTTGACTAATTAATTAAACGTTTTCACTTCAAATATACATATAATTATTTTGTTTATTGATTTTACAACAAAAAATATTTGCAGGATCCCGAAAACCATTATTATTAAATACACCTTTTTTTTTAATTTTGAATGAAGATATATTATAATAAAAGTACCAAACATTTTCGACATGCTAATTATAGTCCTATAATATCGTTTTAAGCATCTTTTTAGTTTAATATTTTATTTTTTTTAAGAATCATCATTAAATAGTTTCGGAATCCCGAAAAACAAAATCGTAGATACGAAATTTCAAATCGTCCTATTTGTTAATATTTGAATTTAATTTTAATTTGACATTATCCGATTGATTCCGAAAATATTGATTCAACACAAAAAAATTTTCGGGGTCGAGATTCATTTACGTGTATTGCCAAATAGCTTCAGATAATATCTATAGGAAATAATGACGTTTTATAAAATTTATTTTATAAATTTAAAAAGTTTCGAAAACCAATAGTTGTTTAGCTCTCTAAAATATGCGGGATCGCGAAGTATAATCCCGAAAGTTTGTTTCGTCTTTTGTATGCATTTTCAGATTCCCCCTTAATATCTCGTACTAAAAGCAAATTAGAAACCTTGAAGTGGTGAATTCTTAAAAATATTGAAAATCCCGATTTGTAATCCCGAAACTTTTTCTCATATGAGGCATGTCTTTTCTAAATATCCATAGTAAAAGTAAGCTCGAAATCAGTTTATTATTAACTTTCAATAATATTCGGAGTTCAGAATTTTTAGTCCCGAATTTTTTTTCTTCTTACTTGCACGTATTTTCCGATTCTTCCTTAAAATAAATAGAAAAATCAATTGGAAACCAAATTATCATTAACTCCAAATAATATTCGGAATCCCGAATTTTAATCCAGAAACTTTTTTTTCATATGTCCACGCATTTTTTTATTTGTTCTTTAATATGATGTAGTAAAAGTTAATTCGATACTCATTCAACATATGTAAATCAGTAATAATTGAGATTCCGAATTATAATCCCGAATTTGCTTTATTTTATATTTTGCGTATGCTTTCTAAATCTCTCTTTAATGTTCATGGTAAAAGTAAATTTGAAACCAATTCATAATTAAGTCTCAAAAATATTCGGGATCCCGAATTATAATCCCGAAATGTTTTCATGCTCTGCAAATTTTTCGATTCCCTCGTTAATATTCAAAGTAAAAGTAAATTGGAAATCAATTAACTCTCAATAAAATTCGGGATCCCGAACTTTAATCCCGAAACTTTCTTTCATATTTTGCACGCATTTTTTGATTTTCTGTTTAACGTTATGTAGTCAATAAACTCGAAACCAATTCATCATTCGTATCCGTGGATTATCAGTCCATAAAAGTGCCATCAAAGTGTCAAAAATGACATTTACTAACTCATTACGGAAGTCACAGTGAACTAAAAGTTTGCAAAATATGCCGCATGCAGGTTAAGTAGGCCTTGCGGCTTGTAAAATTTCCAACCGTAAAGTTAGTATGGCATAACAAATAACAAAACAAAACAAGCTTATCAAAATGTTACTCATACGCCATGACACGCGATGCTAACAAGCAAAGGTCGTTATTCTCAGCGATTGTTTTTTGTTTTTTATTACTTTTTGCACACGTACATATATATACAATATATACTAACTTATATTTAACCAGCGTTCTCGTGAATTGCTTTTAGACTGAAAATACATAAGAAATCACAATACAATATATATAAATGATTCTTATTCTGGAGCTCATCATATATCTTAACAATAATATTGCAGTTTCGGCTTTCCTTTCGAAACAAAATATAATGGCAAACAACATAAAGTCATTAACTGGCTAGGATTATATCGAAGTTAGCCTATTTGGCGAGAGCAATTAATTAAATATACTTTTAGGAAGTGCAAAAAATCACCACTGATGGTGTCCTTTAACTAAAAGCAATGCTAAGGCAATAAAATTGAGCGCAATAAAAATCGCATAATAAAACAAAACAACAAAAAAATGTCAAATAAAGATTAAGAAAACGCCACACGTCTTCATTGAGGAAATTAAGTTGGCAAACGTTGAGAAGGGTGCGTAACGGTTAAGGCGTTGCCGTGCGTGGCATGGCATGGCATTTAAGCGCGGCAAATGTTAGCTTCACTCACGCACTTCGTACTTAGAAAATTAGGCTGCACGGTGTATACTACGCTATCTGCCATGATATGATCGCTTAATTGTTTTATGTATGTACCAAATGTGTGTATGTATGGTATGTATGTGTATACACGCTTGTCTGCCATGGCAAACGCCGTCTGACGCTGCCTTAATCTTTCTTTCGTTAAAGACAAGACCCGTAAAATTGAAGGGCGGTATTAATTAATTTGTAAATAAATAACATTTGACGCTACGCAGTGCGGATGTTCTTATTTATAAGAAGTCCCGGTGAAGGCTCATCTGATAGCAATCTTCTTTAAAGAGCGCAATCATTGAGAACTGCGTAGTCGATAACACTTTATGAGACACATTTGATTACTCTTGGGGTTTTAAGCTTTTGCCTGCTCTTTGGTTTGAGATTCTTCATTAATTGCTTTTGTTCTCATACCATTTACTTAGCTTAGTAGAATTAATTGCCTCAAAGTTGAAGGTAAGTGATAAGTTCACTGAGTCTGGTCTTTGGCGCTCCCGAGTATTTTTTGTGGTAATTTGGATTTCATGCTTTTGTGCTGAAATTTAATTGAGTTTGTGTCAGCTTGAATGCAGTAATTTTAATTATCACAACAACATGAGTAAACAATGTTTGTTGTTATGATCACGTGCACTGATTATACTGCTAAGACTTAATGGCTATGAAGAACGTATTAAACATTATAAATCATAAAAAAATAAATCAAGGTAACTCAAAATAATGAAATAAGCAACACGAAACATGAAATATTAAACACAAACTATGAATCATATTGCCTTCTTCTCCTTTAGTGGCGTAGACACCGCTTAGGCGCTTATAGCCGAGTTTACAACAGCGCACCAGTCGTTCTTCCTTTTCGCTGTGTGGCACCAATTGGATATTCCAAGTGCAGCCTAGTCCTTCTCCACCTAATCTTTGCATCGCAGTGGAGCTCCTTCTCTTCTTCTGCTTCCACCGGCATGTACTGAATCGAAAACCTTCAAAATTGGGATATTCCCTTCCAGATAACCAGATAACGGAGTGGAGGTCTTCCTCTTCCTCTGCTTCCCCCGGCGGGTACAGTGTCGAATACTCTCAGAGCTGCAGTGTTTTCTTCCATCTTAATTCGCTGAACTATGTCAGTGCCGTCGTATATCTCATACAGCTCATCGTTTCACCAACTTCGGTATTCGGTGTTGCCAATACGCAAAGGACCATAAATCATCCGCAAAATGTTTTTCTTGAAAACTCGTAACGCCGACTCAACAGCTGTTGTCATCATCCATGGCTTTGGACCCATATAGCAGGACGGGGATGATGAGTGACTTGTAGCATTTGGTCTTTGTTCGCCGAAGAGGACTTTTTCTTAGAACGTGTTCAAAGCACCCAAAGACATATGATCTGCTGAGAAGGACAATCCAAAATCCTCTCGCACTTCGATTGCATCCCTGATAACTTAGACCACCGCGCCATGGATGGGGGTGGGCCCTAAAGACATCTTCTCTGCGCCAAGATATACATATATATAAATATGGCAGATTCGGTAGAGAAGAAACGCAGTTATTTTTTTCACGGATGCATCAAAGCTCTAGGAAAACGTCTGGGAATCAATCAACTCTTGTCTAAGACTACCAGAACACTGAATCTCCTTTCTAACAGAAGTGGCAGCTATTAAAATATCAGCAGAAATACTTCAACGAAGTGCAGTTGCTTTTCGGGAGATATACTACTACTCTCATGCCAGAGCTGCCGTACCGGACTAGAGTTCGTTAACAGTGAGCTCAAAGCTAGTCAAAGAGTACATGACCAACTAACTTTAGCTACTTCTGTATTAAATTTGTCGTATTGCCTGGCCATAGCGGAATCTTCGGAAACTGTAAAGCCGATGAGCTCGCTGGATTGGGCTCCCTTACCCAAAATTCATTACGATAGGAACGAGTCAATGTTTCCCTGTCGTCGAGCACTTGGGCGGTCGGTTTATGAGCCCCACATGAGTTCAGTAAGCGTTGGTCGGAAACCAGCACTTGTGAAAGTTGTAAAGCTTTCTGGCACAGTTTAGAATGCAAAAGATTCATGATACTAGCTTTCAGCAAGGTTCAGTTGGCCTCGACGGTAGGTGCCCTAACCAAGCACTATGCCATTGGCACTCACGCGATAAAGTCAAAGATTTCGAAGGAGCTAACTTGTCAATGTTGTAGAAAGAAAGATTATGTGTAAACATCTGGTCACTTTCTCTTTCACTGTTCAGCTTTCGCAAAACTAAAGTTGAAGCATTTTGGTTAAGATACTTTCTACGAGCCCGGCGAATTGGCTGGAGTAGATCTTGGCAAGCTAAAAATATTTGTGGCTGTCTCTAGGCGCTTTGTAGAGACACGACGATCTCTTTGCTCCATACTTAGGAGTTCTGTTCATCACAACGAACAAGCGTCCCTAGTGATTCCCAGTGGAATTATGGTCTCACAAATATCAAACCTTTTACGTAACCTAACCTAAGGACTTGATTTTATTGGTCAGTTTGTATGGCGTGGTCTGGTTTTTATGGTTTGCTTGTCAGATATGTGCTATGGTTGCTCGATATTGACGATTCCGACAAAAGAAGCAGCTTCTTTGAGAGAAAAGGACGTGTACAAAATTCCAGACGTACTCGGTTTCGCCAAACAGGCGGGCCTGGGTAAATCGACTAAGCTCATCACGCTGAGTGTGACAAACATCTTGGCAACATTAACCACAGAATAAATATGTGTTTTCCATGTTTGATTTCGTGCAAAGTGTAAGCCACTTTTAAAGGCACCTAGGCATTGGATGTGTAGGTATATGTAAAATACGTGAAATATATGTTTACAAAATATTAAAAAGTGATAATGGCAACACTTCGACGGAAATTGTGGTAAATAGTTTCAACTTTTGCCAAAGCTCATATGAATAATAAATTGAATGTGACATTGTTAGGACAATATGTTAAACGGCAGTCACGTCATCAGCAGACAGGTATTTAAACTTATGGAATTTCTATTCACACTTGTCATCATGCCAAAAACGGTCCATGCGAGCGAGTTCAAAGCACTTTCAGCTTCCAATCTTCCACACTTCTTTCAACATCATAAATTTCGTCGAGGCCAAGGTCACTGAAGAGCCTCAAATGCGGGGAAGTATAAATAAGTAAGCCAATATTAAAGGCAGTAGCAGATAAAAGCTGCTGAAATGGCTGATGTTGGCCATAAAACAAGAACGAAACGTCAGTTATTGTAAGCGAGCGTTGCCAAGTAATTCAGCAGGCGGTTGAATCAGTGCAAAGTACAACAATACCAAAAGTATACTTACAATAACTCTCTGACCTATAATTCAAATATGTTTGTATGTTTCTGTAATGCATAATTCAGCATGATTACAGTTATAGTCTGCGCCACTTGAATCACAAAGCGGCAATAAAAGAACATAAAAAATCAATTGTGAATTGGCGCCGGCCAGACGCTTGAGCGGATTTTGTTGGTGGTGTCTTACTAGCGTGAGTTTCTCTAGTGAAGACTGTTACTTATTGCTGATTACTAGACGGAATTTCTAGCAAAACAGCAAAGGAAAATGGTGTTTAGACACAAAGCATATTATTTGTTGTAATTTAAAAATTATTTTTCTTTTTTTATAGAAAGTTTGTTACATAACCTCGAACTATACCAACAGCTACACTAAAATCTCAATATCTCTAAAAATTTGTCGAACCAGAAAATATTTCAATAATTCTAATAATAGTGTGTGCGCTAGGCGTCAGATCAATTGAAAAGTTCCCGAAGTACCACAGTGAACCACATTTTTTGGAAAATTTAGATTTTTTATTCAATTTAGTTACACTGATTGTAGCGACCCTCAAACTTTTCTATACCAATTTTGTAGTACGATTTGTCTTTTGCTTCAAAATAGGCCCCAGTTTCGGCGATCATCTCCTCATTCAATTCCCAGCAAGCATTCTTTTGAGATCTGAGGACAGAAAATAGTTGCTGCAGGCCAGATCTGGAGAATACGATGGCATCCGAAGCCCAATTCAAGGATTTTTGTCAATGTTGTTCTTACGGTTAGCTAGTCCACGTTTGGATGGTAAGGTTCAGATATGTTGTCATTGAGGTCATGTAACGGAAACGCGCTGTTTGGATGTCTGATGTGTAGGATAAGCTGGGCATGCAAAGAGGTGGTTAGTGTCATGCGGGGACTCGTTACACGCTGGACATATATTTGATATGCCGGGATCGATTCTGGATAAGTAGGAGTTTAACTTGCTACAGTAACCAGATTCTAGCGGCAACTCTAGCTCTTCGTCTGCAATGGATGCTGGTTTGTTTCCAAGTAAGCCATTCACTGAGAGGGAGTCGGTGGAGCTGGTCCACAGCGAATCAGTCTTTCCATGTCTGAAGTTTGTTACGTCCATAGTCTGGTCGGCGTGATGTTTTATGTCGTCAAAGTAGTTGAGGAAGAACCTCTCGATGCTCCTAGTAGGCAGTTCCGCTCCAAGCAGATCTCCACACACTGCTCCGAATTATCAACTCGACGTTGTTTTTGGTCAAAAATGACCGCGTGCAGCACCCACTTTGCACGGAGCTAGAGCCCGAAATTGGCCTCATCGCCAAACAAATTTTGACTCGAAAACGTCGGATTTTCTTGGAAATTTTCATGAACCCTTAAAGCGAAGCGAACTAAGGCGTAATTTTTGAAATAAATCCCTTTTTACTAATCACCAACAAATGGAATTCATCTTAACAAATTAACAAAGCGTTTATTTCCTTGTGAACGAAATGCAACAACTATTTAACACATACACTTAACTGACTTCGAAGTTATGCCAAAAGCAATTTCTAAATTCAATCCGAGATCCACATGACACCAGCGCCACAAAACAAATCACATGCAGGAGAGATGTGTAAATTGAAGTGCAACTCCAGCAAAGCGAAATAAAAACAAAACAAAAATAAAATAAATAATAATAAAATAAAATAGAAATTGACAGAGTGTAAAATGTAATGAAATCTGCTTGCAGTGAAGCAAACGCTTCGCACTTCCTCAAGCTGTCAGCTGTTGGGAAATTCCTGATTTGCTGCAGCTGACGGAGCTTAAGCCGAGTGGCTGCTTTGCAGAAGAAGAAGAAGCAGGAGGAAGCAGCAGCTGAAGCAGATTTGTAAGTGTCAAAGGGCTATGAGGAAATAGGTTTAATGGTGCTCCTGAGAGCTCTTTATTGTAAGTAACGGTGCCACTAAAACATGTATTGAGTGCTTGACTTCAAAGTATAAATTTCCAGTGGGGATTCTGAGAATGCATTTGCTGCATTCTCTCGCTGCTTTCGATTTTGCATTTCCACTACTTTATATTTATATTTGTTGTTGCATTTTTATGTATCATTTACAACATATTTCCTTGCATTCACTTGGCAATGTATTACATTTAGCCAACGAAGCGCATTCTCTTTGTAGTTCATGCATATTTGGGCACCCTTTATTGGCGCGCATTTCTTGCATTTATTACACGAATATTCGACAATTTATTCGAGACATTTTGTCGGAATTTTTGCATAGCTTGTAAAAGCGATTTCCAAGCAAATGTATTCGTTAGATTTGAATGCTTTTCAGAGTTTTTTCTTTGTGGACGTGAGAGTGTCAATTTGAGAGGAAATTGAAAAGCATTAAATAGTTGATTGAAAATTCTACAACTGAAGGTGATAACTGTGCTTTGCGAACCGAATTGTAGACAGGACAACGCGGTAGATGTGAAGTCCTTGAACGGTCAGCCGATGTTGCTTAATCTCATGTAAAATAATTTTATTATGAAATTTGTTCGCGATGTGAGGATTTAATTTCGAAGTTTCACGATGACTAGGTTGAATTTAACGATGGATAGAGAAGCTGCCACGAAGAGCTTTGAGAGCGATCAACTTTCATTACATTTTACAAAACTTAAAATATGAGGAGAATCAGTTTCAGTGACTCTAAAATATGAAGATAATCGTTTTGACTCACCACGAAATATGAAGAGAATCTATTTTACTAACCTTGAGCGAAGAAAGTCAAACTTATTCATTTTGAAAAAAATGAGAGTCAATATGGTTCATTCTGATATGAAGAGAGTTCAATTGATCCATTTTGAATTACGAAGAGAAGTGATGATTCATTCTGATACACGATGAGAGTCGATCTGATTTATCTTGTAGATAAGTCAAAGAAAAAGAAATAAAAAAATATCCTGAAATGCAAAGAAAATTAATTTAATTGATTCTTATAAGAAGAGCTTCAGTTTAATTCATTTTAATATACGAAGAGAGTCGATTTATTTCATCTGATACGAACAGCTTTTAATTTGATTCATTTTGAAGTATGAAGACATTTCTTTTGACTTATCTTGAACAACTCTCAATTTAATTCATCCTGATATGAAGAGAGCCTAACTGATTAATTTTGAAGTACGAAGAGAACCGATTCAATTCATCCCGATACTAAAAGAGTCAGTTTGATTTTTTCTGATATACGAAGAGATCCGATTTATTTCATCCTGATACAAAAACTATCAACTTGATTCATTTTAAAATACATAGAGAGTCGAGTCGACATATCTTCTACTCTAAAGAGAATCTTGAGATACAAAGAGAATCAATTTAATTCATTCTGACACGATTTGATTAATTTTGATATACGAAGAGAGCCGATTTATTTCACCCTGGTACTAAAAGCGTCAATTGCATTCACTTTGAAATCCGAAGACTTTTTTTTTGACTTATCTTGAACTACGAAGAGATTCTTGACATACGAAGAGAATCAATTTAATTCATTCTGACACGAAGTGATTAATTTTGAATTGATTCATTTTTAAATACGAAGATAAGTAGTATTCCAGAACTAAAGATTGCTCCATATATATTGATAACCGCCGATGCCATTAGCATGCCAGTTAGACATCCAGAACGGACTCAGAGAGCTAGAGTTCTACCATCGTCACGTCTATTGATATTCGACCTTTCCTTCCTTTGCCTAAAGTTTTGATACTCTCGCAACAAAATTGCTAAGGAGAGTATTATAGTTTTGTTCACATTACGGTTGTTTGTAAGTCCTAACACTGAAAGAGTCAGATATAGGGTAATATATACCAAAGTGATCAGGGTGACGAGTAGAGTTGAAGTCCGGATGTCTGCCTGTCCGTCCGACCGTCCGCCCGTGCAAGCTGTAACTTGAGTAGAAATTGAGATATCATGATGAAACTTGGTACACGTATTCCTTGGCTCCATAAGAAGGTTAATTTCGAAGATGGGCAAAATCGGCCCACTGCCACGCCCACAAAATGGCGGAAACCGAAAACCTATAAAGTGTTATAACTAAGCCATAAATAAAGATATTAAAATGAAATTTGGCACAAAGGATCGCATTAGAGAGGGGCATATTTGGACCTAATTTTTTTGGAAAAGTGGGCGTAGCCCCGCCCCCTACTAAGTTTTTTGTATATATCTCGGAACTACTATAGCTATGTCAACCAAACTCTACAGAGTCGTTTTCTTCAGGCATTTCCATATACAGTTTAAAAATGGAAGAAATCGGATAATAACCACGCCCACCTCCCATACAACGGTTATGTTAAAAATCACTAAAAACAAAAAACGTCAGTTACACTAAATTTTACGGAAGAAGTGGCAGACTAAAGATTGAAAATGGGCGTGGCGTCGCCCACTTATGGACCAAAAACCATATCTCAGGAACTACTCAATGAAATTCGGTATATAATATTTTCTTAACACTCTGATGACATGTACGAAATATGGGAGAAATCGGTTAACAACCACGCCTCTTCCAATATAACGCTATTTTGAATTCCATCTGATGCCTTCTCTGTATAATATGTACATACATTAGGAACCAATGATGATAGCGGAATAAAACTTTACACAAATATGGTATTTGAAAAATATGTAAATGACGGATAATGAAATCTCGATTATCACTTTATCATGCGAGAGTATAAAATGTTCGGTGACACCCGAACTTAGCCCTTCCTTACTTGTTTTAATATCTTTTTCTTCCAGTAACAGAGTATTATACTGGATTCGAATGCCTTTCTATATACAAAGGCGACCTCGAAAACCGCAATTCTTTCTGTTATTTTTAAATTTAGACTCAATTTAGACCTTAAAGGTATTATCATTCTTGAAAAGTCTTTGAGGGCGAGACTAGTGCACGTAGTACTATGTACTTCTGAAAATGCACCACAGAGTCTGGGATTTCATTATTTTGAACCAAGCTTATAATATTTCAATCATCGATAGACTTGAATACTTTCATTTTCTTATCAAAGGTGGTGGACAAAAATGAAAAGGGAACTGATTTATATTAATTACCAAACCCATATTTAGGTTTAAATTCAAACTCAAATTGAAAAAGCTATGAGCTACGCTTTTCTTAAATAAAAATATACCACAAATGAAAATGAGTTCATTACTCTCTCCGCTTTTAAAAATCAGTAAAATCTTTCACGCATGCATAACTCTGCTCGTGGCAATAATGTAAATGAATGAGTGCTGAAAATGTTCGTGACTCATTCGTACCTAACCTCACACCTTCACACATTTTCAGGTTTTCATTCAAAGGCAAAGTGAAACATTCTCTTGCCACTCTTTACAGGCAAATCAATCAACAATTTTCGAACAAAAGGTGCAAACACTTTTTATTATAAACACACAAATGCGTTTCTGCGCAAAATTACTGCGAAAAAATATAAAAAAATATTGAAAATTTGTAAAATCTTTTGTTATTTTCTTTGTTTCGGGTATTTTGGATTTTCTCAAGAAACATCAATTATTTTAATTATGGCAATGCTCAATATTTGGCTAAAAATAAATATATTATCTAATGGAGAGCAACAAACTGAGCGTATACAACGGCCAATATTATATAATAGAGCTGTATTAATTGGGCATTTTGTTGGTTGTAAACAATTTCAAATCATTAGCAACATTTTAAAGCGAAATTCAACAAAATTTTACAATTAATTGAAATTGTAAAAAGTAACGGCATCAAAGTGGAGCGCGCGCGTGCCGTTAACTCATCACAAATCAATCAGAAGAGTCGATTAGTTTATTTATTTTACATCACTTGAGTTATATACTCCGCATGTGGGCGTGTTCGCAATCAAGAATTGATTTAGTAATGACTTTTTGTTTATTTTCATTTCAGCTTCGAAAATTGAAGCAAATTGCTGATGAATAAATGTTTTTAAGAAATTGTAGCGATTTTTCTTGTAAATGAATTAAATACGCAGAATAAACCTGGGAGCTCATTGTTAATGAGTGCTTTATGCATTTAATTGATGAAATTCTGACTTCTCATGAAATAGAATAAATTGATGAAGTTTATATTGAAATACGTAAATAAGTTTCTACCAGGTGGCCACTCTACTCAAAAATATTTTCAATTCTAAACTTCTTAAAAGCACTTTAGCTTGACACCAATATTTCAATATTGAGTTAAAGTTATCAATTTTATTGAACTAAAATTTTAAAATAGGTGGCCACTCTTCTCTTAAACTTTTTTTCGAATGCAAACTTTCGTAAAGCTGTTCAGTTTGATAAATATATTGCGATTTTATGTTCGCTTTATCAATTTTATTGAAGCTTAATTTTAAACAGGTGGCCACTCTTAAAAAAAAAAACCTGGTTTTTAAGCCACTTTTGTTTGATACTCATATCGTAATGTTTACTTGATCAATTCTATTCAATTTTAAATTTAAAACATGTGGCAACCCTTTTCAGAATATAATTCAAGCTATATAAATATAAACCACTTTCATTTGATACGCTACTCTAATACTATATTGACGTTAATTTTACTGAGATTAAAATTTTAAACAGGTGGCCACTCCTCTCAGAAAGTAATTCCAAAGAGAATTCTTCTTAAACCACTTTAGTTTGATACCCATATTGTAATACTACTTAACGTTATCAATTTCGTTTTATTTAAAATTTTAAACAGGTGGCCACACTTGTCAGAAAACATTTTCAACTGTCAGCTTTTACAAATCGGTTAAATTTGTTACTCATCTTGTAATATTACATTTTTTACTGATTTTACTGAAATTAAATTGTATGCCGGTGGCCACTCTTTAGAAAATAGTTCAAACGAAATTCATTTTTTTTTTCAATACTTGATTTAATTTTTTTAAATGTTGTAGTGCTTAACTTATCTTGGGGACTTAAATGAATAACAATTTATAAACAGGTGGCAGTTCTCCTCAAAAATTTTTTAAAAATATTGCCACTCTGCTCACAACATTTTTCCAACAACAATATTTTTTATTTCGATACCGTCATTTTGATATTGTATTTACAGTTAATAATTTATACATAGAACATAAAATCTAAAATAGTTGGCAACATTCCCCAAAATAGTTTCAGCTTTATTTTTTAGTTTTATGTCTTTAACATAAAATTTAGTTTACCTCATCAGTAAGTATTATGATACTTAACTTATTTTAGGAACTTAAGTTAATTAAAAATATAAACATGTGGCAACTCTGCTCAAATTTTTAGTTTAATGCAAGCGTAGTTAGCTCTTAAACCACTTCAATTTGATGTATTGCAATGCTACATAACCGTTATCAATTTTACTGAAGTTAAATTTCAAAAATGTGGCCACTCTGCTCAGAAAATAGTTTGAGCCACAAGCTTTTTTTTAAGATTTTTGGTTGCATTCCACATTTAAATGTTATATTTACTTTTTTAAAATACGAAGTTTACAAAATTTTATTGAATTACAATTTAAAAAGTTGGCAACATTCCTAAAAATCACTATAATTTTTTAGTCTTCAATGGACAATTTGATGCATCTCATCAGTTAGTGTTGTAGTGGTAAGCACAGGTTATGAATTAAAATGTTTAAAAAAATATGAAAAGGTGGCAACTCTCCTCAAAAAGTTTAAAGTAAAGGAGTTCACAGTAGCACCTAATAAAATTATGATTGGCATTATTTTACAGCTTTAGTAGTCGATCACCCATTTACTAAAAAAATATTATTTTCTGTATTCACTACCTAACATAGGGTTGCCAAGTATTTTTTATTTGATTTTTTATCTAATTTAAGGTTTTATATTATTGTATGTTATCTTATTGAAACGAAGAACTTGAAACTCGCCTTAACGACATAAAATTTTGTATTTATCCCTTTTCACGAATAATAAGCCTTCGGCATATCCAAGATACATGCAAGAAATTGAATAAACCACATACGAAGAAAATGCTTCGCGCATATTAATTCCTATAAGTTCACACCTACTCATATATTTTATATGTATTTACATATTTTAGGCATTCAACTAAGAGCATATAAGTGCGTTACCGAGGTCACTACAAGACGCACGTATTTTTATTTTCAACTAGAAACATATATGTATGTATGTATATGCATATGTATATATGAAAAAGTCTACTTATGATGCTTATGGTTATTATCAGTTGGCCTATGGATAGCAGCAAAAACGTGACTTTTTTATTGATTTCTCTGCTTCACCAAATGTCGTCACGTGACTAGAAACATGAAAACAACAAGGTGCTCCCTGAACATATGAGAAATTGAAGCATCAAATTTTTTGAATCTTGTTGTATGGAGTACCAGTTATTTCAAGAGATTATACCATCTGATCAAATTTGACCCGGACTGGTCCATATAAAAAAAAATTTAGCCTAGAATATCACAACTTTTTTATGTTCCTGTGATGTTTGAACTCTATTTGACAATTAGTGCGATGTTGTTGTTGTTGTAGCGGCAGAATTCTGTCGAGTTGACAGTCTGGGTCCGTTTCAGCTGTCGTAAGAACCACAACTTGTCGACTGTCGTAAGAACGGCAGCTGTTTGCGATGCGAACATTTTTTCTGGCGATTTTTACTATGGAAAAAGTCTTGAATAACGAGTTTACTTGAATTTTGGTGTTTACAATAAAATCACTGCTTCGGAGTCGTAAAAAGTGTTGCAGAAGATTTTGAGGAGTCAATTTTATCACGAACACAAGTATTTGGTTGACAAAAAACATACAGTGAAGGTCGTGAAGTCGTCGAAAACTTGTCTCATATAAGTCGTCCTTCCACTTCTGTTAATGATGAAAACATCAAAAAAGTTAACGAAAAAGTGCTCAAAAATCGTCGAGTTGGCATCAGAGAGATAACAAAGGATCTCATTTTCAATCTTGTGTCAATACTAGGCTCGTACCAAGAGATCTAAAACTTTTGCAAAAGCGACGTCAAGCAGAGATCGCGAAAGAGATGCTTTACAACGTAGTTGAGAACCCTGTATTCATATAACGCATTATTATTGGTAACGAGGCATGGTTTTATGAATAGGACTCGAAAACTGTCCAACAGTCTATCGAATGGCGCTCCAAAAATGAGCCGAAACTAAGCAAAAAAATAAAAATCGCTGAAAGCATTGAAGGCCATTCCAGCCAAACGTTGGTATGCTTTCATTTCCTTAGTAGTCTTTTCAAAGGAGATAATAAAAAATTTTAATATGAGAAAAAAAATTTTTTTTTCAATCCGGTTCAATTTTGATTCAATCATATGAATGAAAAATTTTAAGACGCGTCTTTGAACTTTCTTTTTTTCTTTTCCAAATACAATCATAATATATAAAAAATATAAATATATATGATAATAGCTCAACTTAAAGCTTCCCTTGCTCAGTAGCTCCTTATGGAGATGAAGCACAGTGCCAAAACAAAATAACGGGTGGGCCATATAAAATTTTAAATTTAAAAAGTCAATAAAAAAACGGCTTGATATTTTTCAAAGGTCTAACATTTATTTAAAAGGCTGTTTTATGAAATTTATTTGTGGAAAACAATTTCGGACAAATGACCACCACGGTTGAGTTTACAGTAGCTTATCCGATCCACCCAATTTTGGAGTACTTTCTCGATGGTTTCAAGCCTTATGGCAGCTACAGCAGCTTGAATCTCGTACTTTAGATCTTGAATTGTTTCTGGATGGTTGGCGTAACATTTATCTTTAACAGCTCACCACAGAAAATAGTCCAACGGAGTTAAATCGCAGCTTCTGGGAGGCCAATTCACATCACCTCTTTTGCTGATTATGCGATTTTCGAAGATAGGGCGTAAAAGATTGAGTGTAGCGTTTGCTGTATGGCACGTAGCGCCGTCCTGCTGGAACCAAATGTTGTCCAAGTCTTCCTCTTCAATTTGCTTGAAGAAAAATTCGGTTAACATTGCGCGATGTCGCTCACCATTGATGGTTACGGTGGTTCCTTCTTCATTTTCGAAGAAAAATGGGCCGTTGATTCCACCAGACTAAAATCCTCATCATACAGTGATTCGTGCTGGGTGCATTGGCTTCTCGACGATTACGCGCGGGTTTTCTGTGCCCCAAATGCGACACTTCTACTTGTTAACGTAACCATCGAGGTGGAAATGAGCCTCGTCCGAAAATATGATTTTTCGGTAAAATTGACCATCCTCGGGTTTTTTTCAAGTTTTCAACATTTCCCAGTTTTCTTCTAGTGAATAGCGACCCATTTCGTAAATTTTAGACTTTTTACTGAATATCTGTCACTTTCCGAATGGTATTTGACGTTTCCAATGTCGAAATATAGATAATTCAAATTTAAAACGTTAGATGGCCCACCCTGTATTATCATTTTCCACTTAGATGACTATAACTAAAATTTTCCTCCTACAAATTAGTCGTCTTAAACTACTTTACTGTATAAACGCAAATATTGCAGATAAATATTTTACAAAATAAGAAAAATTTACTTTTCCATAAATCATTTTTCGAATATTTTGCACTTTTGTTTACACCAATAATTTTGGCTATTTCTGAATGAAATAAGATTAATGAATTGGATAATTTAAATTGCTCTACACAAACTTTCTACTGCTTACACATATAACTTAGCAGATTGCGCACACACTTGCACAATAATTAAGACAAATGTTGCCAGGCAAACGCATTCATCAACAAAACAATTAGATTCGATGACGTTGTTGGCGAATTTTTAGATATCCGTTCTCACTATCATTAGATTTCGTAAACAATACTATAAATATGCTATAAATTTTGTAGATGAGATAATTACAAAGTTTTCGTTATACCTCGATCTAATAATAGTCTCGGCAAAATTCTGCACCATAAATGCAAAAGAGACGAACTTGAAATTAATTTGAACTTGAAATTAATTTCGGAAAGTCTTTTGTAAATACTTTCAATATTCGATTATGGTTTTGACTGAACATATTGTCGGATATTTCAATTTTATTTTTGGGTATTCCACTAAATTTTTTTTCGCCCTCAAAATTGTTTGAGTACAGACCCAACTTGAACCTACTATTATTTCATCATTAGTTTAGGTTAGGATCAGTTTACTAGGTCAATCCTAACAGGAATCTCACGTGAACAGCTTAGAACATGAAATCCTCACAAATCGACAAAGGTCTTGTAGGCTCTCACAAATTTGTTAAGGCTGTTAATGTCAGTTTCAATCTCAGCCTTGCAACGGCTGGACAATGCAGGAGAAACCGCCGGGATGTTTCAGCCTAACCTTCCGCGCCACAACTTTAACTATTTGCGTCCGACAAGATTTTTAGCTTTACCGCATGAATCTTTATTGAACAATGTCCTTTGAAAGCTCCTTCTATTTCGGAAAGATTAACTTTACCAAGGGAAAGTAGTTCAATCGATCTCCTGCGTTCTGCTCTAAACTAAAAGGATTTTAGGATTTAGGAATGACAATAGAGTTAAAACTCATTCCTATTCCGATATGAGCGGAACAAGAGTTGATCGCTATATTTTCTCTATAAACAATTTTCAGCATACAGTAGAGGCCCGCTAATCCGGATCAATTAAAACCGGCCCCTATCCGGAATATAAGGGAATCCGGATTACCAAAGACATATCAGAACTATGTACTCGTATTAAGAAAAAATATTTATAAATTTCTGTTTGTTTATTATAACAAATAATACACATATTCCAAAAAAAAACTTAAAACAATAAATCATAAAAGTGAATGTAGTGAATAATAAATGTGATCCGGATTAGAGAATACGGATAGAGAATGTCGGTCCCGATTACAAGGGACATAATAGAAATTTTGAATTTTTTAACCCTGTCCGGATTACAGTGGAATCCGGATTAGGCCGTGTCCGGATTAGCGGGCCTCTACTGTATACTCTAAAATT
The DNA here is from genome assembly GCF_024586455.1 of Bactrocera neohumeralis. Classification (NCBI taxonomy): domain Eukaryota; kingdom Metazoa; phylum Arthropoda; class Insecta; order Diptera; family Tephritidae; genus Bactrocera; species Bactrocera neohumeralis. The sequence goes on along the minus strand of NC_065922.1, from coordinate 20,190,069 downwards.
GTAAATTTATGCTTTTCAATTACATATTTTTCAAATTCTTTAATCTTATATGCTATGCTCATTTATATTTTATCAATACCAAAATGTACTTCGATTAATTTATATTTATTAATAATCGATAATCGTTGATATTTATCGATATTAATCGATGTTTTGATCTCTAAATAAACCAGTTTATATTTATTAAAAAGATATAAATATGTAGAAATACTTTTAGCTGCGCACAAGGCATTATCTTTGATATCAAACGCATTTAGTACAAGTAAGGAGGGGCTAAGTTCGGGTGCAACCAAACATATTATACTCTTGCAATTTACAAAAATCAAAACCAGGGAAATACTTTATGGTGTAAAACGTCAACCTGAGAATCGAAATCCAAGCAATTTTATATATACGAGTACATATACTATACTATATATAACTCCTATACTGACAGAGACATAAGGTTTGTTAGAAAAACGAAAACCATTATATGCAGTATATGGCAGCTGGGGTAGTATCGACTAGATTTTATCAATTTTTCGAAATACTACATACTATTGACATGTTACATACTAAAAAAATAAATCATATAGAGTTAAGTCAACCGGAGTTTCGAAAATCATGATATTAGTTATATAGGAGGTTGGTCAAGTTTTTGTCGGATTTTGTCTATGTTCGGCGCAAAGATACACTGTTATGAGTAAAATACGCTCTCTCATTTTCATTGAGATAACTCACATATTGGCTGATATATTCAGCATAAAGTCACCTGGAATTTCGAAAATCTTTATATTAGGTATATGGAGGCTCAAGAAAGTAATGACCTGATTCATGGCATTTTTAACATACAGACATACCATTGTCAGAGAAAGTACTATTCCTGAATTTCAATTAAATAACTCACACATTGACCGATATTTTCGATCAAAAGGCAACTATTGGTACTGGGATCCAAATAATCGGTACCTAGGGTCTTGAACAATTTTTGTTGGAATTGAAGAATTTTTGATCATAAGGTGGCATGCACTAAAGGCATTATTCGTACAAAGTTTAGTCCCATTATATTAATTGATTCTTGATTAGTGTACTGAAAAGTAAAAGAATCAAGTAGAATTTAAAATTGTGCTATGTGGGAAGTAGGTGTGGTTATTGTCCGATTTCGCTTATTTTCACAATGTGACATAAAAATATAAAAATAATACCACATACTAACTTTTGTTGAAAACGGTCAGTCGGGTTGCGAGATATGGGATTTCAGTAAAAAGTAGGCGGTGCTACGGTGCAAAAGGCTCGCTCAATTTTTACCCCGGTCCCTATAAAGCTTTGACATATCATACTGGCGGGTTGTTACGTTTCTGGCGCATTTAGTTATTGATTTATCGTGCTTTTAGTAGTTTTGAACAGTACCATTATATGGGAGTGAACGAGGTTTTCATCCGATTTCGTCCATTTTCACATTATAGATAGGAGTTAAATTACTTCCTAAGACAATATTTATAGTATTCTTTTATTGAAAAAGTAAGTAGGTACATATTTCTGGTACTCCAAAAGTCTTAAGAAAAATTTTAGAATATTAAATTATTACCATTCAAAAACCATAGCAATTTTTTTATAATCGTTTGGTTAAACATTTAGGGTAGTCAGAGTTTTCAAAAAATTTAATTGCATTTTTTTAAAGTATATTATCTTATTATTAACTGAAAATTTAATGTAAAACCGACAAATAATTTTCGAGTCTTTCGATAATTAGCAAAAGGTTCTTGAATTAGCAAAAGGTTCTTGAACACAGTGCAACGTTTTCCCAAAAACGCTCATAAACGGCTCAAAAGAGATCAATTAGGCACTGGATCATCTATTAATAAAACATTTTTCTTTTCTCTAATAAATTGTTTATGAATCTCCAAAGAATAGTAGTGGTCACTGCAAGGAGTTTTGTGTTCAAACGTCATCGATATAAACAGCCTTTATTATTAAAATTATTAATTCGTTTTTCAGATTTATGAGAAATATCTGACTTTAACTTTTCTATTATAAAAAGTGAGAATTTTCTGTTTTAGTATCGATATTATAAAATTTTAATCGATATGTTTCTATGTTAAATTTTGTTCGATAATAATTAATCGATAACTTTACAATTCTTAAAAAGTCAAAGAATGCCGATGCAATTTTTGACTCTATCAAATTGATTGCTCTTATAAATTTTTGGTTAAGAACAGAGTTCAAAATTTATTAGGTATCATTCTAATAATCATTGTTAGATAGAAAATAATAGAGGTTTTGTACTGTGACCTGTGATTCATTTTGCACTTTCCATATCAGATATGGTCAGAAAGATCCAGAACTCTGAACAATTCCAGGAACTTGCTTTACGCAATGGTGGTGATATGATCCCTACACACGTAGATGGATCCAAAGGCCTTGAGTAATAATCATCCCTTTCTATTTTTTGTTCGACTTTTATTAGTAGGCAAGGAGTGCAAGAATCCTGAGCTCAAAAAGATGCACTCAATACCCAATTCTCATACTAAAAATAACCCAAAAAACATTTCAATGTTTTCAAAAAATTTTCTATCGTTGTAAAATTAATGTTTAAGATTAAATAGACTAATTATGTGAATAAAGGCGAAAAGTGTAAACAAAAGCATTGTCCTAATTATCTATTTATTGCTATCTCAGACTAACTGCACTCGCATAAAAGATCAATAAAGACTTTTCAAACACAAAATTACCGCAAAACCGCAAAACGAACACAAAACCATAAACGAAAATAGCAAATGGGCACACACACACATGTTTTCACACGCTTTCAAATGCCGGATAGTCGTACCTAATGTTTCATAAGTTCATAAAAATACGATTTGATGCACAAAGCAGAAGCACGACGGCACAAATCAGCTCTGTTTTCCCAAATGATCAAGTAATCCGTCAAATTCGCGGGAAGCCATTCAAATACACAATAGACTCTTTAGTATACCCGGTCTCCTCGCGCCGCAGGGCAAACAGCTGTCTGCTTTGCTTGAAACGAGCTGTCCGTGAGTAGCGCGAGATAAACAACAGACACAGCGAGAGATCTTGCAAATATGCAGCACAGAAGAATTCTTGGTGATTTCCAGGCGAATTTTTGTCTTTTGTTTGTTTTTCTTTTTTTTCTTTGCTTTGTGGTCCACAACGGTAAATAAAAGCTGAAAATAGCGCGCGAAGCTTTAGTCTGTTATGATTATATTTATAAACTTTCTTTACACAATTTATTTATAGTTGTTGTTTTGTTTTGTTTTTTTCGTTTCAGGTCTTCCGTCAACTGGAACGTCCTGCGGAATTGGAACGTTTACAGTATTTGAAGGGTGTTGTAAAGACACATCGCGAAAAATTCATCACGACCATATTGAATAATACAGATGTGTTAAATTTTAACGAGCTGATAGCGAAGGAATTAGCAAAATATGAGGTGGTAAGTATAGTCAAAAGAGCGAAGATTTCAAAAATTGGTTTTTTGTGAGTATGGAGGGGTGGTTAGAAAATTATTGACAGCATATTTTCACTTTGATCCTTTCATTTTTGTTATTTTATCTCTCTGTTCCAATAAATTTACTCCTAATATAAATTTTTATCGCTTCTTACACTTTTCAAAAGCTTCAGCACTGGCCTATGTGGGACGAGTAGGAACAACTTGTTAGAGATAACTGGCTTGACTTCGTTTTATTTACTTATTAGTGTTATGTTTTCTGTTTAAAAAGTTAATTATGTTTAAAAATTATTATACCGAAACATAAAAATGCAAAAAATAACTTGTGCGTAGGCCGGGAATCGAACCCGGATCAACTGCTTGGAAGGCAACTATGCTGACCATTACACCACCAACGCCACATCAGCAATCGCTTCAGTCAGCTTCCATCCGAGTCACACTATAATTCACGCTTTTGCAGCTTAATCAAAGCTAAAAAATAGTTTGTGCACTAAACGACGCTCAATGAGATAATAAAAATTTATTGCTGAGTTGTATTTTTGTTTGAGATAAGAGAGCGCGCCAATGACCTCATTGTGGTACATGATGACTTCCAAGCATCGAAAAATGTCACAATATTTAATTTATAAAAATTATTATACATGTGTATGTATTAAAGTGTTCTCAATCAAATATTTAACTCAGCTCTTTTAGTGATTTTATAACCTGAACAAATTAAGTTTACCACGAAGTTTGTTACAATTAGAAGTAAAAAGGAGGAAAGGGGGTGCTAAGCATTTGCCCGCGGTAAATCAAGCCTTTCGTACGAGGAGCCTAAAATCTACAAAAATGCACTGTGTCTATTGTTTTTGGCTTTGAAAAAAAAATAGCGCCATAATATGCAGTTTGAACAAATGTCACCAGTCATGAGTCGAATAGGTGCTCAACTGGAAATAACGGGTTTCCAATAGGGACGCTACAAAAGTAGACGAATAGGGCAGCAAACGACGTCATATTTTTCCCGCTCTTTTGACATTTCTCTTAAGTAAGGTTTGCTATTTCATCATGGAAAGATATACGATCCAACAACAAGTCGAAATTATTAAAATTTACTGCCAAAATTCGGAGCCTCAACTTTAAGAGCGCTACGTCCAATTTATGGTCGTCATAATCGTCCTGTCAAATCAACAATTGAGCGTCTAGCGGAAACATTTGAGTCCACAGGCACAGTACAAAATGTTCCCATGCCAGTGAGACAAATAAGCGGCCGTAGTGTCGAGAATATTGCTACCGCTGGCGCATCAATTGCGGAAGACCCAAATCAGTCTCTCACACGTCGTTTTCAAGTGTTGGGCATCTCTGTGACGTCGTTGTATCGAATTTTGCGCAAGATCTTGAGCTACATCCTTGCAAGATCAAATTTACGAAAGAACTGGAGCCGCTTGGCCACCAGAATCGTCGTATGTTCGTGATTTGGGCTGGGCAACAACTTGAAAATGATCCGGATTTTCATCGAAAAATCATCTTCAGCGTTGAGGCCCATTTCTGGCTGAATGGCTTCGTCAATAAGCAAAATATGCGTTATTAGTCAGGCAGCAATCCACACGTACTTTTGTTGCTTGTTAGCTTTGGTTACAGATCTGACTTAAATCTGGTACCACAGGGAGCAGTAAGCCCTTGGAGTTCGTTCTAATCTGCTCATTGCGGTCGGATCTTCAAAGAGATTCATGGTAGCTGTAGTTTAAACCCAAGTGCGGGGAGAACTGACCTTGTGTCAATTCAGTGTGAAGTCGCATACCGACACGGTTGCAGACCGAAAGTACGGAAGAGGTTTTAGTTCGGCCTCGAACCCGACCAAGGAGGAGTTAGGTGTCCATTCCATCAATTGGTTTGGCCCGTGTTCACCTTAGCACTATGGGGTGAGGCCGTCGACGGCAGGCTCCCACGTAAAACATCTGCACTCCATTTGTAGGTGAACATGGCTACAGTTTTAGTGATGTTGAGCGAAATTTTGCACTTTTGGTCATTATTTGGAGCCGCCGTAATCAGACTAATCAGCGACTACATATAGCCGCCAATTAAACCTGCCAATCAAATTCAAGTTAAAGGTCTTTTTTGTACCGTTTATGTTTTAATAAATGAACCTGGGAAAGGTTTTTCAGCTTCGGTGCAGCCGAAGTTAACACTTTTTTTGGTATTTTTTTAATCTTCTATATTCTGAAATTTGTTCGGAATCAGATAAAAAATCTCGAAGATTGCATTGCTTTACTCGAAATTATAATTACTTGAGTATTTGTTTCTGACTAGTTTATGCCTCTCTCCTAATAATATACATGTTTTATGAGGAAACTACATTCATCTTTGTCATGAAGGTTAGGGGTTTAAAAATTCGAAATCCGATTTTTTGACGGAATCTAAAAAAATTATAATAGAATAATAATAATAAATAATAATCGAATAATAATAATAAAATTTATTCGAAATAAATTAGAAACTCTAAGCAAATTACCTCAAAGCTCAATAATTTTCAGTATTTATACATGAAACCACAAAAATAATTAATTTATGTAAATTCGCCGAAACAAGACAAAGCCATTACACATATCATGTCAACTAAAATTTACCTATCAACCCACCCATACACGCCTAACTAAACCCTTATGTGTAAATATTAATAATAAACAACACATTATCGCTCACGCAGGCCGTGCAGGAAGCCGCCGAGGGTGGTCTACTCATTGAGGCCGATAAAGACTTTCCAGAGCCCTATGAGCGCTGGAGCATTTTACAAGCTGTGTTCTTCTCATCGACTGTGTTAACGACAATAGGTAAGTGCCCAAGCAACGCCACGATACACACATACACACACACAGACATAAATGCTAAGAGCAACAGTTCCCACTGTGCCTGAAAGCCTCGACAACAAAAGCAATTTGAAATATTATTTTTGCATGAAGATGTTCGCCTGAAATATAAACAAAAACACAAGTGAATAATAAACAGGCAGACAAATATAACACATGCCTCGTTATAAGCGTCTGCACTTCAGGGGAAGAGAGAGTAAGTCATGCTGCGAACAAGAAAAACTTTTCTCTCCGCTTTTCCCTTTCGGCACACTGTTGGCATCCTTTTTAATATAATATAAATATATGTGTGTGTTGTTGCTGTTGTTTTCATCCTGCAGGCGCATAAAATATATATTTACATTTTACCGTTGTTTTTAGGTTATGGCAACATAGTGCCCGTAACGACGGGCGGACGTGCTTTCTGCATTTGCTTCGCTCTGATCGGCATTCCATTTACGCTCACCGTCATCGCAGATTGGGGTCGGCTCTTCGCGACGGCCGTCTCAGTGTTGGGCAAATATATGCCAAGTAAGTAGTGCGACAATGGACTTCCCGAAAGTGTTCATTATTATACAGGTATAATACAGCTGCGGTCGAAATAATAAGTACAGTTGAGTTATATTATGGCTTAGATAGATTCGGATAATAGTGTTGCTATTCTGGAGGGAAAACTTGATAAAATTCCATACAGGTTATTTCATTAGATCAATCTAAACTGGCCTAGCATATTTTGTTCCATAAAAAATATACACAACTACTTCCAGAAATCAAATCTTAGATAAACTGATCTTCCTTAGTAATTGGAACTCAAACCCTCACCGTCTTTGTTACCAGATAGTTCCAAATGGAAAGAAAGAAGTGAACAGAAACATATTTTTTAGACTGCTCGAGTTAGATAATAGATACTTCAAAGATATACTATCAAAGTCAGAGGAGTTTTCTATAACTTTTTCTTCCATCGCATCTCGTAGTTATCATAAATGTTTAGTATTTAAAGTAGGTACTCTGAGTCATAAAAAATTACCCTGGACTCTCAAAACTCGGCAAACCGCTTTGAACCTCCCACAAGTTTGTTGAGACGGCTAATACCAATTGCTTCAGGTTCGCCGAAGATATGACTGCCCAGATGTTTCAACCACAATCTTGAAGAAACTGGACATGGGCGGAGAAAGTTTCAGGATGTTTCCACAAGTTTTAAAGTTAGGGTTCGTGAAGATTATCAGCTTCATGCGCGCCTATTAGATAATGTATTAATACGGTAAAGTAAACCTTACTGCGAACAACATCTTTTGCTCTCTAAACTAAGCCAACCCATGCGAATTCCAGAGTTCCAAGACTAAGACGCAAAAGTATTGCCGTAAGGTAAATCTTACTGAGAACAACAAATTTAGTGAATATCATGCAGTCTGTACTAAGCCAAATCACGCGAGGACGACGGAGACCGGACTCTTTCCCCGCCAATGCAATCGAGACAGGGCAACTTGGGTTCTCATCGGCTTCGCAGTTTCTGGTGAGTCCGCTAGGACTGCGCATCCAAGCAAATATAATAATGAAGTAGGTTCTAGCTACCTTTAGTAAGAACAAACACTGCTTGACTAACTGTGAGCGCACAATGGGCGAACTCAAAGCTGGTATTTATTTTCGCTCTGCTCTTAGAAAGACGGTGCATTTTCGAGCAATACGTATACTGCTACCTTAATGGCGACTAGCTCTGCTAGAAAAACGCCACAATAATCCGATTGACTAAAACTATGGTCTAAGGAGAGCTCCTTTCCTTTCTTCTAAGGTTGATCATTCCTGAAATAGCGTACTGCGTATCTTCTCCAGCGACTGCGCCCCATCCACATAAGCCTCGTCTAGTACTTATTGAAAATTTTAGTCTTTGATAACCAAGACATTTTAAGAACCAGACATCATCCGTTGTCTTAAACTAGGACAAGAAAACTTAACTTTAGAAGCTTCAATATCCGCTAAAGTAAAACCATGGAAACTCACACGAAAGTTCATCATTACTACTCAGTACCTGGATCTATGAAGACGAAATTATACTTAAATTAAAAAGTAATATTTATTTCACTTCGTTTAGGCTAACATTCTTCTAACGGATCTTCTTAGTTTTAAGTTATTTTCAAGCGCTTAAAGTCTTAAATATGATCGTTATCTTCTAATTAGTAAACCTTGAAGATTCTCAAAGGCCTAAAAAATTACTTCTAGATATATTCTAAGGGTCTTCGAATAGTATTTCAGAGGCCCAGGCTTCTCTGCCTCATTCATCAGACTCATAATATGGATATTCAGAGACCAGTTACCAAGAGACTCGTCTTACCTTTCTTATACTCCATTTTATAGCAATTTTACTTATTATTTTGTCCATATGTGTAGTCAAGTATAAATGCACAGCGCTTAGGGCATTACTTACGAGCGCATCCTTTATATTTCTCTCATCTTATATTTTCTGTTTATAACATCTTTTACACAGAATTTCCGAGCTTTACGAATTTCATTGGCAAAACATGGTTCTACGCCGTTTTGGCCGTTTGTTTTCTGGGCGTCTACTTGGCTGCGGGCGCTTGGTTGCTGCTGCTGTGGGAAGATGACTGGACATTCTTTGACGGATTCTACTTTTGCTTCATCACAATGACAACCATCGGTTTCGGCGATCTAGTGCCGAGTATGTACAGCCGCCATGCTTTGGCGCTTTTGTCACTACTTCTCTCCCTTCACTCTTGCACTCATTACCATCTCAATTTATTTTATTTTCTTTTTATTTTTCTTTCATCGCAGAAAAACCGAATTACATGCTGCTCTGCACTTTATACATTCTCATCGGTCTGGCGCTAACATCCACCATTATCGAGCTGGTGCGTCGGCAATATGCCACCAGTTGGGCGAAGCTGCAAGTGAGTGTTGCATGCTGCGTAACGGTTATTATTAGCTGCATGGCAATAAATTCTCGAAGCGTTTGCGCTAAATCAATTATGAAACTTTTGTATCACTTTTCTTCTTTGTTCGCTTTTGTTATTGTCTGCGTGTATGCGCTCTTTTTCCAATTCGTTTTTCATCTGCTTTTTTGTTTTTCTTGTTTTTTTTTTTGTCTTTTTTATTGTTTCTAGGAACTTTCCGGTCCGATGGCGGAGACTTTGCGGCGTCTAGGCGAAACTGCTGGCTATGGCTTGGACTACATGGCCTTGCAGAAAGTATTAACGGTATGTATGTTTGTATGTGTAGTCGCACATAGCGAAAGTTAGCGGGGAGTTTTAATTGTATAGATAGTTTAAGGGTATCTCGTTTCGATAAACAAAAACTATTGCGAATAGTTGGTTTTTAATATGGATTATTGGTTAATGAAATAATTATAGCATAATATACATAACTGTATGTATATAATGTATATTTTCCATAATGTAAATATGTAAATAGCATACTAATGAAAAAGTTTGTTAAGACTCGAACTCAGACAATCATGGAGGATTAGTGGCATATTACAGCTCTTCATCTTATGACTTATTCTTAGTTGATGAGTTCTATAATCAAATCCCGACAGTTCTATCACCTTTCCAAAACCGACACCTAAACTGACTTACTACCATTAAAAGAGTTGAGTTGAATTCGTAAACTCATCTGGCCATCTTATGCGAACTTCACTATTGGCGGTTGCTTTAACACCAAATCTCATTGAGAACTTTCTTGCTGACTCATAAAAACTTCTCTCTGTTAGTCGACACAGCACGCTTTACATAGTTTGGTCAGCAAATTTCACAGAAGTGCAAGGCAATTTTTCATTGTTACTCTCTCATACAAATTCTGGACTTAGATTTGGCAATAAAAACTTGTGATCTCTAACTAGAAAATTCACAAAGTTGACGCGTTACTCACTGAAGCTTTATCATTGTCTTTCGTTTAACTATGTTTCCCTTTCAAAATGGGTCGCAGTTTTGCAAATATACAAATAATCATTCTCCTATAGGAACACCCAATTCCTCTACTTTGTGAAGGCCTAAGCGGTTTTGGACAGTTCCTCAATGATACCTTGATATTTTCTTTCTTCTAAGTTTGATTTCAAAGCTAATATTATTTTTGAGGTATTTGTTTTAATTCCAAAATGGAACAATTAATACCTTTACTTAATTTCGATGAGAGAATTGGAGATTCCAAGTGTGACAAGATCCTTCTCCACCTGGTGTTTCCAACGGAGTGAAGGGTTTCCTCTTCGTCTGCTTCCCTCGGCGGTTACTGCGTCGAATACTTTCAGAGCTGGGGTGTTTTCATCCGTGGTTGATGAGTGACTTATAGAGTTTAGTCCTTGATCTTCGAAAGAGGACTTTACTTCTCAATTGCCCACTCAGTCCGAAATAGCATTTATGGGCAAGAGTGATTCTGCGTTGGATTTCAAGGCTGATATTGTGGTTCCAAGATAGACGAAATTATTTACGACTTCGAAGTTATGACTGTCAACAAGGATATGGGAGCCTAGTCGCGAGTGCGATGACTGCTTGTTTAACGGCAGGAGATATTTCATATTGCCCTCGATTCTCTTTTCACGGGTCTTTTTCGCGGTGAATATCTGGTCATTTGTTGATTTTCCGAGCCTAAAACCACACTGATAAGGTCCCCTGTCGTCTCCCGCCTGGAGAATCTGGTTCACTATCTGCTTGTATCACAAGTAAAGAAAATGTTCTAAACACTGTTTATACTCGTAGGCTACAAAACCTAACCTAACCTAACATTTATATGGGTTTCATTAAGGTAGAATGACATTTGACTTGTTAAGGACAATAAATATGTAAAATTATTTCTATGATAATCTTAAACAAAGAAATGACTAGTAAACTAATTCAACTGAAACTTAAATGAATTTCGGTGTATTCACAGTTGAAAAAATTTAAAAAAAAAGTCTGAATTTATGAAATTCAATTTGACAACTCCAGTCTACGTGTGTTTCGAACATAAAAATTGATTTGCGTTTCGGGTAGTCAATAATTTATTCCAATATCTAAAGATACTTCTGAAAATATTTGAATTTTTTGGTATTTCGGGACTATAACATACATATAGTATTTATTATCTGAGCAAATTTTTTACCTCAAACTGTTAAATACTTTTAATTAATGACAACTATTCAATAATATGGATTTATACATAAAAAAATACATTTGTAGCTATTTGTGTAAATACCTCTAATAATTATATTTTATTTTTAAATATTTCCCCATTTTATATAATATATGTCGTTACTAACACTACCTACTAACCACATGTTTCGAAATCTATTTTTAATTATTTTTTAATTTCCATACTATAGCGTTCTGTAGATGATGTAAAATTAAAGAAATTACTACCCGTAAGCTTTTCAGGTTATTTTACGTTTCAAAAACTGTAAATAATGCGATATCAGGCAGTGAAAAATGATTGGGATAATATGTTATTTTGAAATTAATATTTCTATAAAATATTTTTTTTTTTTTAATATGTAAAAATATTATAATATAAATAACATATTAAAAAGAATTTAGAATATTAAAAAATACACACATGAATCGTTTCTGTAAAAACTTAAATCAGAATAAACAATGCTCAGAAAGGGTAATTAATATTTCTATAAATAGTGAACTTTTTAATTTATTATTATATGTATCGGGTGATTTTTTAAGAGCTTGATAACTTTTTTTTAAAAAAAACGCATAAAATTCGCTGAACAAAATTTGTCGATAAAAAAGCGGATTTTCTGCCAACTTTTCTAGGGCCCATTCACTGAAAATTTCTTGATTGGACTTTCCGAATGGACCACCTAAGACGCAGCCGCGGTCAACATTTAAATGAAATTATCTTCAAAAAGTAAATGTCATGAACCAATCTAAAGTTTCAAATAAAGAACCGAACTCTTAAAAAATCACCCGATATATGAATATTCCAGAATTTTGCTTTGAATTCTAATATCGCTAGACCAACAATTGCGCAGCAGGTCAAGAACCAGCAGGAGAAAATCTAAAACCAACATAACTATTATTTTATTAAAGTTTTTGTAAAAGGAGAAAATAGAAATTCAATTCGGAGACGTCTAACTTAATGGAAAGAAATTTGGTTGCCAAGAAGACACATGCTTAAATAGTAGCCCTTTTAGCGATATTTTCACTTACAATGGCAGCATCAAAGCTTCTAAATTTTCTGAGTCTGAACTTTCACCTGTTCCATTAAGGGATTAGATGGGTTTACTCGGGTAAAAAACAGACTTTTTTCAACAATTATTTTCTCATATAAAAAAATTAAATATTTTATTCGATTTTTTTATTGTTTCAAATATACGCAATTAAGAAATTCTGAAATTTTTTGAAAAAAATATTTTAAAGTCGGCCATTGTGACGGCATTTCCGATATTTCAAAGACCTGTGTAAAATTTCTTTATGTTGGTTGAGTGGTTCTCGAGAAATTTTGTCAACCGACTTCAAAAAGAAAATTTTGAAAAAAAATGTGTTTAAAAACGGGGCGCTTAGCCTAGCTAACCTCGAGCGCACAAGTTCTCAAGGCTATATCTCCAAAACTATTAATCGCATCGGAAAATTTAGGACAATATTGCAGAGGTATTGTAGAATTTAAAAAGACTTTATTGACGAAAATCGATTTTTTGGAACCCGTAAGCCCATGTAAGCCCTTAATATTATAAGATGTAATAGAAAATATGTACTTTTCACGGTTTGAGAAAGAAGTAATGGCATGAATGGCATGGTACAAAGGCATAGAGATCCGACAGCTAAAGAAAGGCGTTTTTCGATACAAAAAAATCTACTGTATCAATTACACTGTCCAACAAATGATAGACTTTTTGAATGGAACAGAATAGCGACTCCATAATTCTGAAAGGGTATGTTGAGTTGATCATTTTTGTAGAAAAAACTTATGGTCCAGCACGTCTGAGTTTTTTTTTACAGTGGGTCAAAATTTTCATTTTTTGGTCCAAATGTTGTAAGTTAATGTCTGAGAGAATTCTTATGGTCAAGTTGTATTGTGGAAAAATTATTTTTGTGGAAGATCTTAACCCTCTAACTGGTTTCTTTATGGGTCAATTTGACCCTTTTTTCGAGATCTAAAAATATCAAAAAAGGACATTTAAGGATTAAAATATTCTACGAAAATGTTTGGCGGAAAATTTCAGTGGGGGTCACCAAAGACACCATTGTTGTAAATAAAGCTCTTTACGATTGATAAAAAATTACACGCCAACATATACAAAGTAGGTGAAAACGTCGTCAAGTTCGGCCGGGCCAAACACTGACTTCTCGCGTCTAGTCGGCTGTGACTTACAAATCAGGTGTGATAAAATTAAGCATAATTGACTTACTAAGCAGTACACATCGGGTGTGATTTTTACTTTAATATAAAAAAAGAACAATTAAAGCTTAAATAAGCATGGCGGATTCTGTTTGCAAATTAAGAGATTGGTTTGTTTTATTTGTAGAAATTTTACGCACCTTCAAATAGAAGAAAGATATTCCTTACAATTGAAGAACCATATTTTATTTTCTTTGGAACACGATTTTTATCCAAGCTTCACGGATACCAAAAACTGTATGTACTACTTGCGAAAGTGGTCTTTTGACCTGGTACAAAAGCGGTACTAAGGCGCTGCCATTTTCTGCGCCTATTGTATGGATTGAACCTGAAAATCAAAATCAGATACATGCTATTTCTGCGTATTAAGTTTAATCTTTAATCCAGTGTCCTACTACTGCTGAAGCAAAAAAATAAATATGTACATACTATAATAAACCACTATTAAAACAAAATTATAATTTTTTTATCAATCGTAAAGAGCTTTATTTACAACAATGGTGTCTTTGGTGACCCCCACTGAAATTTTCCGCCAAACATTTTCGTAGAATATTTTAATCCTCAAATGTCCTTTTTTAAAGGATATTTTTTGATTTTCTCGAAAAAGGGTCAAATTGACCCATAAAGAAACCAGTTGGAGGGTTAAGATCTTCCACAAAAATAATCCTCATACAATTCCAGTATACAACTCTGACTATAAAATTCTCTCAGACATTAACTTACAACATTTTTTTCATATAGTATAATGCTCCCTTCGACCAAAAAATGAAAACTTTGACCCACTGTAAAAAAAAACTCAGACGTGCTGGACCATAAGTTTGTTCTACAAAAATGATCTACTCAATATACCCTTTCAGAATTATGGGGTCGCTATTCTGTTCCAAAAATGCTGTTGGACAGTGTTATCAAATAAAACTTAATATTTTATATAATTATAATTATAAAAACAAAAACTTCCACTGCCCTGTATAGCAGTGATTTCGGCCTCATCCGTGAATGAAAGTACAAGAAAGAAGACTATTTCTAGTACTTCTCTGAACAATATCCCAACCGTAGGGTCAGAAAAGAAGTCAAGGATTGCGAAATTGGCGGCGTATGAAAAAAGATGAATTTTTTGGCTGGAACATTCGATTTTTAAAAAGCTTAAAGATTATTTTATGGGGAAATTTGATTAAAAATATTAAATTCAACACTAGATGGCGCTATTGTAAAATCGGTTATAGCCACGTAAGCGGTGTCTGAGCCAATAATGATGAAGAAGAACATTAGGTGTGCCACCTAAAGAGAAATAAATAAATGTGTATGAATGAAGGAAAAAGTTTTTGATATAAGTAAGTGAAAGCTCGCCAAACTTTTCGAGCGCACCTCGTATACATTTAAAAAATTGTATCCCAATCAGTTTTCACTGTATGCGCGCTGTACTAAGCGCAATTACTTTAACAAAAAATTTTATTATTTTTTGAGCTTCAGAAATTATCTATCGCTTTTACATAAATTAAAATAAATTTTTTATTGGACCACTTTTTGGCGCCAAGCTTTGAAAT
Organism: Bactrocera neohumeralis; assembly: GCF_024586455.1. Lineage (NCBI taxonomy): Eukaryota > Metazoa > Arthropoda > Insecta > Diptera > Tephritidae > Bactrocera > Bactrocera neohumeralis. The sequence goes on along the minus strand of NC_065922.1, from coordinate 20,174,929 downwards.
ATATAAAAAGTAGTTTTATACTGCTTTAAGATCAATACAAAGCCTATACAATCGAAATATATTAATGAAATCTAACAATGCATTTAGCAATTCAAAGCAACTGCTTGCCCAAGCTTTTAACATGACCTTGAAATTTATGCTTTGCTTGCAAAAACTCTCAAGCCTGCAATTTAGTAAAATTTAAATACAAAAATATGTATACATATTCCTTTAACTAGCCATAATTATATCGATAAGCTTAATTTATAACTGAAGCTTTCATAAAAAGCTCGCAGATTTTTAGAGCTTCCACTTCTTAAGCTTTTACTGCATATTATGTACCCAAATAAGCCTTAAAAATATATTTATTAGCACTTCATAAAGCTGTCTTCACTAAAAAAATATATTTTATTATCTTCACATCTCCACCAAAAAGGTTTCAATGCCCAAATGGAATACCGGCACAAAGAAGGACAACGCCGACATCGCCGCGCTGGAAGCCATCACCAATGCGCTGCTCAAGGAGGTCAAAGAAGCACAAGAGAACAAACCCAAAGTCTTAAAAATTGTCATTTACGAAACATCGGTCTAAGCTAAGCAACGGTACTAAATACAATTACAAATTAATTAAGTCTAGTTATAACAAAAACAATAGCAAATACGTGGAATATAGAAAATTAGCATATTTATTATATAATTTCACTTCAGTTCAAGTTAATATTACGAAGCGCACAAATTTTACAAGAATCAGTGAAAGCAAACTCGCCAATAAACGTTTAAGTAGCACTAAATCACGAAACAATAATTTCCAAGCATACTTTTAGGCCGTCGACAGCAAAGTCGTTAGCTGCATTTTGTCTGTATGTAATATTTATATGTTGGCAGCGAGCAACAAACATGTTGGGTACATGTTCGATTCATTTGTAGACAACAACAACAAAAACATGGAAATCGATTGTAAGCATATCTAAGTGTAGCTTAGTAGAGTTAGTAGCGTAAGGCTTCCATAAATTTAAATGTAAGTAGTTGTAATTAAGTGTGTTTGTAGTTGTAGTTGCTAGATATAGAAGCGTTATTTTCAGTTTTTAGTTTAGACTTGTTTTATAAGTTATTATTTAATTTGAATTTTTTTATAATTTAAAACAAACACAAAGTGCGAGTTGGCGCGTGAAAAAAGTTACTCATACGCCGTGGTAACCGCCAAACGTGCTTGCAAGGACCTCACGACATTTGAGCAACTGTAATTTAGTAGCAATTGTAATATTTATTTAGCTTAAGTAGAAGCATATTGTATTGATTTACTTATAATATTTGTTACTTTTAATAAAAAAAGACTTAAATGTAAAAATTTTTGGTATTTATTTCAATATTCAAGGAAGTAGCGAAATTTGTTTTGGGTATATTTTTTATAAAAAGAGTAGAAATTTCGAATATTAAAAAAAAAACTCGCTTGAAGTAAGCTATGATGTAAGGTTAGGTTTTCAATTTTTTATTTTTTTCAAAAATGTGAGAAACGAGGGTGGTGCACTTAAGCTCGACGGGAATAAGCTACCTCATCAAAGTCCTCAACCTGTCGCTGACCACTCTTCAAATACCTGATACGTGGAAAATCGGAAGAATTGTCCCACTACTGAAATCTGGGAAACCCGCCAACAAAAAGGAGTCATATCGTTCGATAACTCTCCTCTCCCCAGTAGTGAAGACACTAGCAATCACCAGCATGGCTTCCGAAAAGTGCACAGCACCACCACAGCACTTAGCATCATAAACAACCAGATATTTCATGGTCTCAACCAAAAACCACCCTGCGAGAGGATGATCCTTGTTGCGTTAGACTTGTCAAAAGGCTTTAGACACAGACAATTACACAACGCTACTTGGGGACATCGAAGAAGGATCTGAAGAGGTGGACTATGAACAACCTGAGCCGTCGATTTCAGGTGTGATTTTCGACAGCTTGTGCTCCTTCACTCCTCAGATGACCTCGATTGTTACCAAAGTCGTAAAAAAGTCCTCAAGTCGCTAGCCGGCAGCACATGGGGAAAAGACAAAGAAACGTCGGTGGCAACATGCCAGGCAATCGGCCGGCCTTGGATGCAGTGAAACGCAGACGAGGAAGCTACAAACATATCCAAACACAGCATTCCGGACTACGACCGAATGCTTCTTGATGTCTTCCATCGCACACCTGCACAGTAAGGCCCGCTATAGCTGTAGCAATGCGATCTGAACAATTTGACCCAATATTGTACCGTTGCTTTAGGCAAATATATGAGCTTAAATTTCGTGAAGTTACTTTTCGAAATAAAAAAGTTTTCCGTACAAAGACTTGAGTTGGATCGGTCAGTTTGTATGATAGCTGCATCTTATAGTGGTCCGGTATCGGCGGTTCCGACAAATTACCAGCTTTTTGGGGAGAAAATAACGTCAGTTCAAAAACTCAAACACTGAGTGACTAGCTTATCGCTTGCGGTTAGGTATTCTGCGACTTCCCCTTTCAACCAACCAATCCTCTAACAAACAAAAGCCGCAATTAAGGACGCGTAAAAAGCCATTAAAACCATACAAAACGTATCAATCAGCGAGCACGCAATTTTTTTCACTCAAACTTACAGATATGTATAAGAAAGATGTATGTATGGTAAGTAATAGAAAAATATATAAAAATGTGTAGAAATGGTTTTTTCCTAAGCGACTGTGATAGATATACATAAATTATAATATTTAAAAGGACCCTTGTGATGGCACACTTATAGGATACAATTTTGCCTTAGAGGGCTACTTCGTTTGTCTACATAACCTCTTTCATTCAAGAGCTCATCTTTACTACATTTCTCGCCCAACTTGTTTTCATAGTTGTAGATGTTATCCGATAAATGGAAGGACCTATAAGATCTAAACTTGCCTCGAATGGCCAATAATTTTTTTAAACTTATTCACAGCATTAATATTTTCGGAGAATCTCATTGCGTTTTGATCGCAATCTTATACTCTTTACTACTATTCGGTGCAAAGATCGTACGCTGGTTCAAAGTAATGTTCTTGTTGAAGCGGCAGAAAACATTCCTGAAGTAATTTCGAGACATGGCGCTCAGTTGACAGTTCTTTGCACGTTAAAAATCCGGATCCGTTCTGGTTATTTAGATCCGATTTTCATGGGAATGGGGTTCAAAGTAGTGGTAACGACCCCCTTTTAAAAATTATTTTATATTTTATAATAAGAAGATCAAAAATATTAGTTTGCTTCATCCAAATTCCAAGAACTATGAGAACAATTTTTTAACTTCTTCTTCTATACCCGATCTTGCGAAATCTAGTAACTCTCGATGAAATTTTAGTTGTAGAATAACTTTTTTTAATTTATGTTATTAAAATTGTCAAGAAAAAGTATAAGGAAAGATTTGAAAAGTTCGACTATTTAGTATAATTCTGACGAAACGAATATTTTGAGGTTAGGAATGTTTTGAGAAAGTTTTCAGAAAATAAGGCGCTCAGTTGTGGAAAAAATAATGCCTATTCTAAAAGTTGGAAGCACTTTATGAAACGGTTATTATAATTTTTTACGAAGGAATTACAAAATTTCGGTAAAAGCATTTAAAAAAAAAGTTATAACAAAATTATTTTATTAAAAAATTAATAAATTTGATAAAAAATTATTTAATATTAATATTAAAAAAAAAATTTATTTCCGTAAAAAAATTAAAAAAATTTATAAAAAAATTATTATATAAAAAAAAATAAATAAATAATATAAAAAAACAAATAACATATTTTTTTTATAATATTTTGTTGTATAAAATTTATTTATTTTTTTTTATAAAATAAAATTTTTATACATACTTTTTAATTCTTTTACAGAAATAACAAACAAAATCATAAAAATATTATTTTATAAAACAAATAAATATTTTTTTTTAATTTTTTTGTTTATAAAATAATTTTTTTTAAGTTTTTAAAATCCTAAATTTCATAAAATAAAACTATAATACATTAATTTTTTTGAATAATTTTTTTTATAATTCTTTTTTAAAAACTTTTAAAATACTTAATTTTATAAAAAAAAATATTTTATTTATATTTTTTTAATTTTTTTTTTATAAAAATAATAGTATAAGAATTTTTAAAATACTTTATTTTATTAAGAAAATTATTTTATTTATATTTTTTTATTAATTTTTTTTCATAAAAATAATGGAATAAAAATTTTTAAAATATTTAATTTTATTAAAAAAATTATTTTATTAATTTTTTTTTTTTTTGTATAAAATAATTTTTTAATTTATCTTTTTATAAAAAATTGGCAATATTTTTTTAAATGCAATAAGAAATGTTTTCTTTTGTCGTTTACAGAGATATTAGTTCCTTTCGTATCTCAGCCATCCCTTACCTTGTTTGCCATATTTTTATAAATTCCATACACAAATTTGTACACAAATTTCTATATGCTAATATGCCAACCACATCTTTCATTTTCCCCAAACCACGAGCAGCTCCGGACTCCGCTTGCCACACACAGATTTGCACACATGCGTAACACGAAATTAGATTTCTTCCTACTTAACATATATGATATATTCGCATTAGCATATTCCTCCCGAAATAAATCAATGTAACTTCAAACTAACAGTAATAACCTTTTATGCTCCCCATTTTTCACACTCCCCCACTTTTGGCGCGCACGCAACCCGCGAGCAGCTCATGATTTCTATATTAACATAAATGTCAGGCATTTAGCACATTTCGCCCATAAAATTGCGTGATAACGGTGAAAAAAGAGACCACTAAAATGTAAAACAAAACAAATAATTATCTGTGTGTGTTTGTGTGTGTGTGACAGTAAAAAAGGAGAACTGGGGGCTCGACAGTGCGGCCACCGAGGAAGCGCGTTTGAAGAATGGATTTATGAGTAAATAAGTTCGGTTGCTTATATGGCGGTGTATATGTGTATGTATGTGTGTATTGAAGGATGTGCCACATTATGCGCGTGCCTGAACATAACAAAGCAGAAAAACTTAAATATTTTGATTTCATGTTGAATAATTGTGCCGAGAAATTTATGAACTTATGATTAAGTGAATGTTTTCGGTTTTTTGTTTTGTATGAAGAAAATGAGTTATATCATATCGTGTACTTACATGAATTCACACATACATGAATGCATACATACATACAAAGGTACATACATAGAATAGAGGTGCATATGTTTCTTCATTTATGTAATGAAAATATAATAGTATGGCAAGTATCGGCTTTTCCGATGTGACTTTTCTTAAGGTATTAAAATTAATGGGTTTGCAACAAAATAGAGTTACGCAACTAAAAAACATCACATTCGTGGTTAAAAAAACGCTACGTTTACGATTTTAGTAATAGTTTTGAATTTAACAATACTTAAAGAGTTTAAAAAAATAAAAGGTAGCCACCTGTTTGAAAATTTCAATTAAAAAGATAAAAACAATTATTGTGAAAATCTGCCTTGCAAAGGTAAAAGTTGAAATTTTTTTTGGAGGCGAAGTTGCCACTTGTTTCAAAAAAAGTTTTACAATGCTTACATAGTTTTAAAAAGTTGAAATGTTGCCACCTGTTTGAAATTTTAAATTAAAAGATATATAAATATAAAAGCGAAAACGGCCACGCAAATATAATTTGTGAAATTTTTTCTAAAGAGGCGTTGCCACCTGCTTTGAAATTTTAATTTCAAGAAATTAATAAATATGCAATATAATTATTACAATATAGAACCAAAAATGTATGAAAAATAGTGGTCGAAGACATCTATGAAAGAAAGGTTGCCACCCTTATTTTTTTATTTAATTAAATTGTTAAAATAAAATCAATTTCGTTACCAGTTTATCAACATGAACTGGATTGGAACAATTTAAATGGGAAACAATAAAAGCACTTTTCTCACACCACCACCACCATCTTTACAGGGTTCGAGGCCCATCTAAAAGCTCTCCTGTACTTTGGGTCCGGCACCCGGTTGCAATACAACTCAACATTGAACTGACAAAGTGTCAGTTCTACCCCCATTTGGATATAAACCACAACCTCCACGATACTCCCCAAGGGGGCAGTCCGCATGAGCAGCAGCGAACTCCAAGGTCTCCTGCTCTTCTTGATACTAGAATTAAGTCTCCGGTCAGATTTCGTAGCCGAAACTACTACTATTTGAGTTTCCATACAGCTCTGGACTGGTGGCCAGGGATTGGATTACCTTTTTCGTCTCAAAAGCAAAGGAATATTGCCGCTTTGCCTCGGGATCATACTCAAAGTTCCATGACTCGTCACCTGTGATTACGTTATTCAAAAATTGGAGGTCACTTTCACACATGTTCAAATTTTTCTGTTAAAAATTTCTGGTCGTCAATGAGTACTTTTGGGACCATCTTCGCGCACACCTTACGAATATTCAAGTGCTCCGGCCCAATGTCATAGACCACAGATTTTGATAAATCTTCTGAGCAATTAAACGAATACTTAGTCGACGGTCTGAGTTCAAAACTTTGCGCAGGTTTGACTTGCGTTACATACCTGATACAGAAAATCGGTAAACGGAATGGGGAAATCTACCTTTCAACAGCCTTTTTACCGTTTTTTCCATCGATATGTCAACCCCCACATCTAAACCCAAAGTATTTACAATTTCTAAAAATGTTCCCCCCGCTCGCTCTAACTCAGACCGCGAGTGACCTTCAACCAAAAGAAAAGATCATCCGCATACGCACTACACTTATAGAGTTGCTCCAGCTGCCCAAGCAAAGAGTGCATCATGAGATTTCAAATATATGGACCACAGATGGAACCCTGCGGGCAGCCATGAATCATCCCAAACCCCGAAGAAAACATAATCGCCGAGATAGGACTCTATTTTGATTCAGAAGAAAAATCGTACAACTGTATCGCCCACGATACTATAGCAACTATATTGCGTATAGAAGAATATGCTCTAAATTTTCCCAAAAAATTATTATTTTTTTATTCTGAATTACCTGGGAATGTATCTTCAACTTGTCATTATATTGCTCTGAAGCAGTTAACAAAAGATTTTATTTTTAAATTTTGATTCAAAATCAAATACAAAGTCTGTAAAATTACTAATTGTATTTGCTTCACCTTCATAGCCACACACACACGAGCACATTAGCTTCTAAGTATATGCATTTATTTATTTACAAGTTATGTATATAGACATAAGTGACATAACATATATAGTTCAAAAACTATAAAACTAACCGAAAGGCGACCTGCCTGCCATTTAAATGGCTTCTAATGAATTTGTTTACTCAAAAACTAAAGACAAAAGAAAAATTCACTGAAATGCAAGCTGAATGAATATGACGCATTCATTGTTGTTATACGTAAGTGCAATTTTTGGTTCAGAGTGGAAATATAAAAAAATTAAATTCTACTTCTCCAAGTGATTTCAGAGACATATCTACAAAGTAGAAAATCACGGGTGATCCAGGAAAGGGTACGATTTCAATAGCCACGGCCAAGATTTGAAATTGAATTTAAAGTTTCAGTGTTTTTTCTTTATAAAAAGTAGGAAACCTCGGAATGGATCACCCGTTAAATGTACTACGTAAATATTTACATAACCTATTTCAAATTTAGTATAAATATTACTACAAACATATTTATTGTACACCATTCTGTTTTGTGTTAGTTATCTACAGCTTGCCTCGCAGGCTGTTGTAAGTTCAGTGCGCATGCGCACTGAATGCTTTGAGTGCACAAGTAATCCAATGTTGATTTTTACTATTTTGTTTCATAAAGAAATTTTAGATTATGACTCAAGTCATTTTTACATTAACGAAGAGGTTTATAAAAATGGCGTTGCCACCTGTTTAAAGTTTTCAGTCAATATTAATATTTAAAATATAATTCATTGGAAATTTATCAAATAAAAAAGATTAAAAAATTATTGATGAAGTTTAAACAATAGTGTTGCCACCTGTTTAAATTTTTCGGTCAATAAAAATATTTATAATATAATTGAATGCAAATGTATTCAATAAAAAAGTTTCAAATATGATTTATGAGGTTTAGAAAAATAGCAGTTGCCACCTGTTTAAAGTTTTTAGGCAATTAAAATATTTTTAATATAATTGATTGCAAATGCACCAAATAAAAGTGATTCAAAAATGTTTGAAGATGCTTAAAAAAATAGTGTTGCCACCTGTTTAAAGTTTTGTGTCAATATTAATATTTTTGATATAATTGATTGCAAATGTATCAAATAAAAGAGATTTAAAAATGGTTGATGAGGTTTAGAAAGAATAGCGTTGCCACCTGTATAAGGTTTTCAGTCAATAATAATATTTATAAAATAATTGATTACAAATTTATCAAATAAAAGAAATTTAAGAGTGCTTAAAATTGAAATTATTTTGTGAAGGGTTGCCACATAATTTTAATAATTAATAATAATAAAATATATTTTTTTAAATAAATGCAAACGTATTTGAGTAGTCTTTCATGTAATTAGAAAATTTATTTATTTTTTCAAAAAAATAATAGAAAAATGCAAAAATAATTTCTTTCTTATAAATAGCAGCATGGCAACTCGAATAGAAATTGAATTTGTTGTAACTATATTGTTTGTCCTAAGACCACAAAACATACTATCTTACCAGACGAATTTAGCTAATTAAAAAATACCAATGAAGAGATATTTCTGGTCGCCTTGCTGAAGTCTTTGTCGTGAAGAAACTACGTGTCAACCGATTTATTGTCGGCAGCGAATTCGTAAATCTAAATGTGAAAGCGATCTATAAGTCGCTAGATACGGTTACACAAGCTATTAAACTATACAATACAATTTTTAATATTAAGTAAACTGTCAGGGTTGCCATAATACAAAACTTATGTGAATTTCTTCTCACCGTCAGCATGAAAAACAGTACAAAAAATAACGTTAACTTCGGTTTCAACGAAGCTATTTCATGCAAGCACTTGATTCCGATCGCTCTGTTTGTATGACAGCTATGTACATGCTATAATGGTCCGATCTGAACAGTTTCTTCGGGGATGGCGCCAATGCCTCAGAAAATAATTCACGCAAAGTCTCTTGAAGATATCTCATCAAATGAAGAAGCTTACATACAAGCACTCGATTCCGATCGCTCTGTTTGTATGGCAGCTAAAGTGGGCCGATATCGGCAGTAAACGAGCAGTATCTTGATGAGAAAAGAACGAGTGCGAAATTTCAGATCGTTATGTTCCAAAAACTGGGATACTGGTTCACAGACAGACGGACGGACATGGCTAATTCGACTCAACTGGTCAACTGATCATTTTTAATATATTTTATAGGGTCTCTGACGTTTCCTCCTGGGTTTGAAGTTAGTAGGACACACTTAGTATACCCTGTTAAGGATGATTTTTTGATTTTTATCTCTAATAAAAACCAATTTTTTTTTATCTAATTAAATAATATACTATAAAAATAATATTAATAAAAAAAAATATTATTATATTACTTTTGCATTTCTAATTATTTATATACATACATAATTTTTAGAAAAAAAAATTATTGGTTCTAAAATCAAATTTTTTCAAACAAAATAATGTGAAGTTAATTTAATATTTTTAATAAAAAAATATTTTTTTTTTGGTATTTTTTGTTATTTGTTCACATAATTTTTTTTACTAAAAAAAATTTTGTTTCTAAATTTTGTTTCTAAATTTTTTTTACTAAAATTTTTTTTTTTTTTCTAGTGGTTTTTTAAATCAGAAGTGTCCAAGAAAATATTCATTTAGACCCAAAAAAATTACTTTAACAAAATTGAAATTCGAAAAAGCAAAATAATAAACTCTTTCCCTGATAAATTTTCATATCAATTAAAAATAATGCAAATGGACTTTATGATAAAAAAAACTGCATTAAAATATCAAAATTTTAATTTACTGTATGTAATTATATTAATATTCCATAAATTAATATTTATTACAAACTTTGCAAATTAGTTTGAACATAACCACGAAAAGCTTAACTAAGCGCCTAGTCAATGAAAGCAATTCCACTTTTACTTTCAACAACAGACTCTTTTTACGCGCCACCGCCACCTTTTGTGGAGAGATCATTTGAGCGCCAAAATTGCAGCCTCACTTTCACTCAGCGCCGCTCATTTTCCGACCGAAATGAGTTGCACGAGAAATGCACAATAAATCCAACACTCTAATCCGAATTTTCAAATAACTGTACTCTTATCATAATACAGAAGTGGCACAGCCGCTCAATGGCGTCGCACAACAACAATGGCAGCATGGCGGTGAGCTAGGCACACAGCTCACAGCTCATTTCACCCAAATTGTGCGCGCTTGTGGCGCAAAGCTCTGCCAATCAACGCCGCCACGACCCAAGCGCAATCACAGCTTGACCGAGCACCGGCTCAGTAGTGGACAACGGCTTGTGGCATATAAATCGCGGTTACAGTTTCTATCTCCCCTGGGCTGTTGTTGTACATTTGAGGATTTGTGCGCTTGCTGAAGCTCAGCTCAGTTCACCTCAGCTCAGGCTTAGCTCAGAGCTCAGTGTGAAAGCTATAAAAGCGCACCACAGGCGGACGGACGCCACCAGTTGAACGCGAACGGGCATTTGGAGACAATCGTTATTATTGAATGGCAGTAAACAACAATAGCAACCATAATAGTAGCAGCTGAAGAGGAAGTGCCTGCCTTGTGGATTAACTAAATAGTAGAGAAATAGTGTTTGTGAATGCTGAAAGCAAGCATAGTGAACTACTAAGTGTGCATACATACACACACATACACATATATTTGGTTGTGTATATGGCATGAAGAGGGTGGAAAGCGCTAATTAAGTGGCATATGTACCTATATACATACATACATACATACAGTAAAATATATTAATACAAATGCTGGTGCCCGAACCGATTCTACATACAATTTATGCAATATTATACAATATTATCTATCGTGTGCAAATGTCTATGTATGTGTACTAATTAATTGTGCACTATTTAATGGCCAAAGGACTTAATTAATCGTTGTCTGCGAAGATTTGAACGAAAAGCGTATGCGGAAAGTGTAAAAATACACGCACACACACACAAACAAATACGAAATTAAAAGCGTATTAAGTGAAAATACAATAAAAATATCGTAAAAAATTTAAATAAGTCTACAGTCTTTAAAAAATAGTAATTAAATTAAGTTTACCGCGCTAAAGTAAAGTGTACGTCAATATGTCACTGGAAGTTTTGAAGGATCACGTCCTCATTTCGCCCAGCAGCGTTTTCTATTTTCTGCTGCTGCCCACTTTTCTGCTATGGCTAACTTACTGGCGTCTATCGCGACGTCATCTCTACAAGTTGGCCGATCGTTTGCCGGGGCCTAAGGGATTGCCCATTATTGGACACTTGTTGGACGTATTCGGACCGGCATCATGTAAGTTTGTACTTAAAGAAGCATATTCTTAATGAACTTGTTTGTATTAAACAGAAATTTACAGGCGTTGATTACCATTATATTTTAATTACTTTTTGGCAAGCTCTTTTATGCCTAAATTTCGAGTCTGTATTTACAATTACATTATAATTACTTTTTGACAAGCTTATATATACCAAAACTTCGATTCTGTATTTACAATTACATTATAATTACTTTATGAAAACCTTTTTTGTCTCAAAAGTATTTTAAATATGCATTATTTTGCTAATCATTAAATTGTTTGTATAATTACCAGTAAATAATGCTGGATTACAAAAATTTTCTAACTAAATACTTACAAATTACAATCACCTTAAAATTTAATTTGGGTGTATAAAGAAATTAAATTTAAATTTTGCCTCCATTGATTACCATTACATTTTAATTACCTATTTATCCAAAAATTTCGATTCTATATTTACAATTACATTATAATTAGTTTTAATTACTATCCCAAAATTCTTTTAAAAATGCATTATTTTACAAACCATTAATTTTAATGTATAATTACTAGTAAATTTATTAGATTACAATAATTTTGTAACTAAATACTTACTAATTACAATCACCTGAAAATTTTATTTAGGTATAAATAGAAATTAAATAGAAATTTTGGCGCCACTGAATACGATTACATTTTAATTACTTTTTGTAAACCTTATTTATTCCAAAAGTATTACAAAAATAATTATTTTTCTAATCATTCAATTTTTTATAAATTACTAGTAATTAATGCTGGATTACTATAATTTTGTAACTAAATAATTGAAAAATACCTTATTTTATATAGCTAATAATTAAGATAAAATTATTTTTAAATTAATAATTACCATTACATTGTAATTACTGACTAAAACCTTTTATTTATCAAAAGTGCTAATAAAGTTTAATTATAATAACATTGCAACTAAATACTTATTAATTACAATTTGATCAAAGTATAAAGAGAAATTGAAATGACAATGTGGCTCTATTGTTTAAATTTAAATTTTAATTAATTTATGATACTTAAAAACCCAACAATTATTTTATGAATACCTTATATTTATTATTACATTTGCAATCACTACTCTATTTCTTATATATTGAGTAGTAAATACATCTTGATTACAATAAAATTGCAATGAAATAATCATTAATTACATTCAGCGGAGAATGTTATATATGTAAATATACAAGAAAATAAAATGTATTTGATTATGATTACATTTCAATTACTATATGATCCATTTATTTATCTTGTAACTATTTCAAAAATACATTATATTACTAATCATTACATATTTTTTTGTTAATTACTAGCCAATACATCTTGATTACAATAATATTACAATTAAATACTTATTAATTATAATCACCATCAAATCGTATCTTAAATATTATAATGATATAAGTACACAGAGAAGAAGCATTGACATTTTTACTCTATTTCAATTACTTTTTTATCCGCTTATACATATTTTATAGAGGTATTTGAAAAATTGGTTATATTGTTAATCATTACATAGTTTATTGTATAATTACATGCAAACGCAGCTGAATTAAGATAATATTGTAATAAAATACTTTTTCAAAAATCTTTTATATTGGTAATCAACGCATATTTTCATGTTTAATTATTAGCTATAAATACTGGATTACAATATTAGCGCAAATATTTATTAAAAGACATGTCACCAAAATAGTGGTATATATAGATAGATAGGATTACATATTAATTACTTTATGATCCACACTAAAAACACCCCTAAACATAATGAATTCAGTATAGGTATTCCTATCCCTTATATAATTACATGTATAATTACTAATAACTTCTGTATAATTACTGAAAATACGGATACATCTTAATTACATATGTTGTAATGTATTACTTATTAATTACTCAATACGATTACTTTTACTTTACGAATCACTTATTTATCATCTAAGCAATTTTTGAATAGTATTTTACGTGGTTATAATTTGCAATTATAATTACTTTATTCTTTATGTAGGTATACTTATAAAAAAATAGAAAATACATGAGGCATGAGACGTAATTATAAAAAAACTTTAATTGCTTCCTAATTAACTTTTTATGCCTTAAGAATACAAAAATTATCGAAAAATTACTTTCCATTCTCAAGAATTATTGATGATTACCAAGTATTGCCTTTGTACATATTTAGTGGTGTTTACACTTTAACACTAATTTTATAAGCCACAATTAATCAGTAGTCATTAGTTTAAAAGAAATATAAATTATTACTCGTAAATATTTTGATTATTTTGTAATGCTTTATGGTAATGAGATGAGTATTTCTTTGTAGCTGCTTTTCTATTTAATTTGTAGCATTTTATTTGGTAATGAAAAACTTTGTAGTTAAACAAATTTTATAATTGACAAAGTTCAAATATGCTTTAATTGCCTATTCATGACAATTAATCATGGTAATAATCTTAGATTACTTAAGATTCCAATGAAGTTCTACAAAAACTTGATATTTTTTATTATTAAAGAAAAAAGTATAAATTATATTATGTTACTTGTATCTTAGTGCTCTTCAATTACAAATACCAATCAATGCAGTACTTTTCACACGTTTTTAAAATACCCTTTTTTTGAATTACGTAAATATTTGATGACAATGATAAGTACATTTGGATTACTTAAACTAAATTTATTTCATAATATGTTTGATTAGTTAGGATACCATTACTAATTGACGAAATATTAGTCAATAATTTCCTGATAATGAAATACCGATTACAAGTACACAAAAGTATCTAAATAATGTACATACTTATAAAATAAAACTTTTCTAAATTTTAATTTTTAACTTTTTCTCTTTTCCTCAGATATTTTTCGTTTATTTTCTTAGAAAAGTGTTTTTCTTAAAAATGTATACAAATTTTGTTTTAATTCTCAGAGCATTTAAAAATCTAAACACTTTTGTTTTCCCATTATAAATTTGCAAAATATAATTTAAAACACATTACAGTTATAAATCTTTTTGAGTGTGACATTTTTATGGTCTCATAATAATTTCATTCTCTCTCCTTTCCTTTTTTCATTTTATATCTGGCCTGCAGCGGTTTTTAAGACCGTCATTCGCAAAAGCTCCGAATTTGAAAATATCGCCAAAATGTGGATCGGTCCACAGCTGGTCGTTTTCATTTACGATCCACGTGACGTTGAAATTTTGCTGAGCAGCCAAGTTTACATAGACAAATCATCCGAATACAAATTCTTCAAGCCGTGGCTCGGTGAAGGATTACTCATTAGCACAGGTAAGGAAATTGAATGTATGTATGTGTGTATGCTTGGACAATATAAAAGATGATCCATTTCGAAGTTCCCTACTTTTTTAAACATTGAAACTTCAAATTTAATGGGGAATATTTACTATAATTCGAGAGAACATTCTTTGACATTTTTGAAGATTATCTCTTTCAAGTTTTGGCCGCGGCTACGTCTCAGATGGTCCGTCCGTTGAGTTCAACTTTCAATGACTCGTTCGAGCATTTCGACAGGTAACTGACAAATAACATGAGTGATATCTCGCTACAAGGCCTGAATCGAAGCGGGATTATCCGCATAGACTTTAGAATTTATATATGCCCACAGGAAAAATGGTCTAATGTGATATCACATATCTTGGTGGCCAATCGACCGGCCCAAAACGTGAAATTATCTGTTCACCAAAGAGTTCTCTCAATAAATCCATTAATTGATGGGGTGTGTGGGAAGTGACGCCGTCTTGTTGAAACCAAATGTCGCCGCGATCACTATCTTCAATTTTAGGCATCAAATAGTCGCCATTGACGGTTACGTTCTACCGGTATCATTTTTAAAGAAATATGGATCGATGATTCCACCGTCCCTTAAACCACAACAAACTGTGATTTTTTCTAGATGAATCGGCTACTTTTGAAACTAGTCAAGTTGCTCTTCATCCCAAATGCTTTTTGGACTTTTTCAAAAGCCCATAGAGCAAAGCTTTTTAATGCTGTTTAACTTGGGAAGGTCGAGCGGCTTCAGTTCTTGCATAAGCTGTATTTAACACGCTTTCAATTAAACACCTCGACGTAACATGCGCCAAGTCGTTCCATACGTTAGTCCGAGTTGCAGTGCACGGCGCCGGTTCGTCTCCACGGTCTTCGTGTACGCTCTCAGCTTCGGCTGCTATATTTTCTTCGCTGCGTGCTGGACGTGGTATATTTGGTCGAATATTATCTAATAATGAATGATGGGTCTCAAGATGGGTGATGGGTTGCGAATAGTAAGCTCAGTAGGCCGATTATGTTGACCATAAGTTGAGCTAAGCGAGCGAAAAACATTCTTTACAGAACGTGAATTTGAAAAATACCTCTACTTGGATCACGCGATTCAAAATATTTTTACAAAAGCTTTAATCGGTCAGTTTGTATGGAATGCTATAATGACTCGATCGATCTAAGCACTTTCTTCGAAGATTGCACTGTGGACTTCGGTAATAATCAATGCCAAATTGCGCGGAAATACACAGTCAAATAAAAAAGCTTTTCATAGAAGCAATAGATTTTGATCGTACAGTTTGTATGACAGCTATATGCTATAGTAGTTCGGATACAAACTTTCAAATCGATATCTCAAGAAATTGAGGGATTAGTTCGTATACAGACGGGCGGAAGGTCAGACCGACATTGCAAAATCGACTCAGCTCGTTACGCTGATCATTTATGTATATACTTTATAGGGTCCCTGACGTTTCCCTTTGGGTATACAATTAATTTTAAAATCAAATTTCCATTAAAATCTTTTTTAGAATTATTTACAAATATTTCAAATCAATTTCAATTAATAATAAAATTTAAAAATAATTTAATTTATAGAATTTATACAAAGCATGACATTTTTTAAAAATACTTTTTTTCCTTATTTTTTTAATTATTTTTAGAATTATTAAAAAAAAAAAAAAATTGAAAATATGTATTTTCTGATCATTTAAAAAATGTTTTTTTTAATTTTTTAAACAAATTTTAAATAAATTTAATTTATTATTTAAAATATCTGTACTATTAGTTTTTTTGTTTGTTTTGTAGTTATTTCAACTATTTTATATATATTTTTCAGAATTTTTTAGTATTTAAAATAATTAATATTTAAAAAAAATTTAAAATAAGTATAATAGATTGTTTTATAAAGAATAAAGAAAATTCAATATAAAATTTATATAAAACTTGACATTTCTTTTAAATAAATATTTTTTTGTATTATCTTTTTTAGAATTATTCAAAAAAAATCAAATCAGTTTCACCTATTATTAATTTTTTTTATATATTTTTTTAACTTTTTTAAGAAATTTTAAGAATTTTTTAGTATTTCAAAATATTTAATTTTAAAAACTTTTTAAATAAGTATTTCAGATTGTTTTATGAAAAATTCAGTCAATATAAAATTAGAAAAACCGTTTTTTTAATATTTGCTTTTTCTCATATTTCAAACTTTTTTAAAATTATTTAAAAAAATTTTAATTTTTTTTTTGCTTATTTCCAAAATGCATTTTCGCACACGCTGCAAGCGCTCATGCGTAAGCAATCTCACTTTTCATATGGCAGATCTATCCTCTACACGCAGGTGGTTCACCTCAACACGAATTTCTTTAAATTTTCTCTAAATAGATTTACGCGTTTTCGGCGCCGCGTAAATCACTTAAACAATTATTTTGTGTGCCAAAATATTCCGGCAAATTTTTAATTTTTATTACAAAATTTTTTTTTTTGCGATTTTTTTTCTAACAAAATTTTAATGCTTTCTTTACGCTCGTTATGGTTTTGCAGCAAAATAAACAAATTAAAAGTCAAATTATGAATACTCGGCGAATGTGTGTGACGTTGCGTCGGCGGCGTCGTCGGCCATTTGACAACATAATAACCTAATAAATAAGCCGAAGCGGCAACAAATTAAAAGCGCAGCGCTTCGCCACATGAGGAAATGGGGAAAGTAGTGTGTGCAAATGCTAAACACAGACTCAAACACATAGACAACTATACATGTATTTGGATGTGTGTGTGTGTGTGTGTGTTTGCGTCTATTCATAAAAATGCCATCACACGCTCAAGAATAACGGTAAATTTGCATTAGTATGTATGTAAACGTGCTTATAATTTGTACGTAAATCGTAATTTTGTGCGACTCACACACATACATACATAAATACATGTATACAAACACACACACACTGGCATAGGCAGGCAGTTTGGAGAGATTTGTTGAAAAACGCTGCAATGACCATCACTAAATACTGAAATATGCGTGGGTTGCCCGCGTTTTTATGAATTATACACTTCTCTATATATGTATATGTATGGGTGTGTGTGTATCAGCAGCGACTATTTATTCTAATAAGCATATACATACGTACATTTGTGTTGCATATGCGATGAGTTACACACACACATGCGCACATTTTTCATGAATAAACAAAATTTATCAACGAGATCTCAACTGACGTACATATGTGTCGGTATGTAAGAGCGAAGGGTGTATCAATAAGTTCGGTTAACGACTTGTCATGAAAGCGGGGTACCGAGTGGTCTCTGTTTCAATGACTCTCCAACTGTAAACTAAGAACTGGACTACGTTGACTTTAAAAGTCTCGGTTCGCTTTTCAAAATTCGCTCAAAAATTCTAGGATGCTGACCAACCCTATATTTTCACCTCAATATAACAAAAACTTTCGAAAGCTCTCTCTCTCCCTCTCTATATCTCTCTCTCTGTTGACCGCATCTGACTAATAAAGTTATCTAGGATTCCCAGCCTTCAATTAGAGCCAACCTTATCGATCTTCTGTCCGCTACGTAAAATATATGCTCGTGAAACTTCGAGCAACAGAAGTCATTCTCGAATTCAGTAAAGATTTGTACACATAGTATTAGCTTGAACATCATCTCAGGCCTACAATTGTATTTCATTCATCACATGCGGTTCAACTGGGTTTACTAAGAGAACCAATGACAGTTTTTCAAGACTTCACATCTCTAAAGATGTTCTGGTGGAGTTTTTCAATTCACTTTTCTTTAGAAGCAGGGCACCTAAATTGAATTCCGGGCCACAAGGGCGTTCTGAGAAACAAGATAGCTTTTGAAGTTGCCAAAAGTGCCATCCGTTTGACTATCGAACCAGTTCAGGAAATACGTAAGTCTCTAAAAACGATACGCAATGAAATTTCCGAAAGGGCTGAAAGATTGATCAGAGTTAGATGGAATACCTTAACAGCAAGCAGGATCGCCAAGATCAGATGCAAGGGAGCGGTCTCGAAAAGACTGCAGAACCGTTGTTGGATTAGTCACAGGTCACATAGCATACTCAAATCACATACAAGCCTTATGGGCAAAATTAACGATGTCACATGTAGAAAGTACATGGAAGTGGGCATAAGAGAGTCGCTGCATCACCTCCTCTGTGTATTTGAACCTCTGCTTAGATATCTAGGAGCTTCACAGTACATAGGGTCTGTAGGTCTATGTATGGCGTGTAACCAGTGTAACCTAACATTTAACAAAACTGACCTTAGACCAAGAATATTTTGTGATAACTCTTCGAAACTCTAGCAAAAGTTTCTTGTACTGCGAAAACCTTGATTATAGAAATCGAGTCTATGGTAACGACTTAAAACTATTAGAAGATAGATATTTTCAATATTGCCTCAAGAAACTTCGAAGCTCAAAAAGATACATATTGTGTCCAAACTACTGGACCAGTAATCTTTTTCGCTGAAAATTGGAAATTTGTAAAATATGGTTGAAAAATATAGTACTAACCGCAGTTCTTCTTTAATATCAATGTGACTTCTTATACGCTTCAAAAAACTTGATGAAGAGGTAATTCTCATAAAAATATACCTGATTGTTTGCCGCTCGACCTTCCCAAGTAACATAGCTTCGCTCAATGGGTTTTTGAAAAGTTCCAGGAAGATTCGACGTTTTCGAGCTAAATTTTGTTCAGCGGTGAGGCCTATTTCTGGCTCAATGGGTATGTACACAAGCGAAATTGTCACTTTTGAACGAAGAGCAACCTGAAGAGATTCAAGAGCTGCCTTTCATTTAGAAAAAACAAGGGTTTGGTGTAGTTTGTGAGCCGCTGGAATCATCGATCCATATTTCTTCTAAAATGATGCCAGTGAGAACATAACCGTCAATGGCGACCGTTATCGCGCCATGATAACCGACTAGTTGATGACTTAAATTGAAGCTCGTGATCTTGGCAACATTTGGTATCAACAAGACGGCGCCACTTCCCACACATCGTATCAATAAATGGATTTATTGAGAGAACACTTCGGTGATCAAAAAATTTCCACCGTTAGAATTTTTCTGTGAGGACATGTAAAGTCCAAAGTCTAGGCGGACAATCCCACTTCGATTCAAGCCTCGGAGCAAAACATGACTCGTGTCAGTCACCGATAGAAATGCTCGAACGAGTAATCGAAAATACGACTCAACGGATGGACTATCTGAGACGTGGCAGCAGCCAACATTTCAAAGAGATAATGTTCAAAAAATAAATGCCAATGAATGTTCTTTCGAACAATACTCAACATTCCCCATTAAATTGAAAGTTCTGTGTTTTTTCTTTTAAAAAGTAGTTAACATCGAAATGGATCACCCTTTATATACAAAAGGGAGAGTCGTAACCATAGTCTAACTGAAGCAAGCTAAAGCTCTGTAACTTTAGACTAGACTCCTTTCAGTTTTGAAAAATATTTTTGAAATCGAATAAAAACTATGTATGTAAACAAATCATAAGTAAATGTTAAAATATTTAAACTATTTTAATAATATTTCGTTTACTCTTCACATAACAGGTGCGAAATGGCGCGCTCATCGCAAGCTGATCGCTCCCACATTTCATTTGAATGTGCTGAAGAGCTTCATTGATCTATTTAACGAGAACTCGCAGCTCGTGGTGCGTAAATTGCGTGCCGAGGGTGGAAAAACATTTGATTGTCATGATTACATGAGCGAGGCGACAGTGGAGATCTTACTTGGTGAGTATGTCGACAATAAATACAAGCGTGAAGTTATTACAAGGTGTCTTTACGCGAGCTAACTAGGTGCTGAGTAGTTCCAAACTAGTTTTCAGTAGGCTCATTGATTTTTCAGTAACAATGGGTACCATATTTTGGAAAAGACAACACAGAAATAATAATAGAGTAAGCGCGGAACAAGATCCGAAGTCTTGCTCAAATTCCAGGCAGTTACTAAAAGTTTAAGAAGTAGAAACCCAGCGTTCGGTTCTTGCATCAGAGCTTTGAAATTGGGTGCATTTTATGTTAAAATTATTGAAGTAACTCAACTTCGATCAACCTGAGATCTGTTATGAATCTGGCTTTGATGAAATCTTGAAGATAGAGTTCGAAAGCCCATCTGATCCAAGCCAGCTTAATCTTTTCATTTTGTCTTTTCAAGTCCTTTTATTTTGGAGGTAAAAAATCAACTTATTTTCTCAGACCTCGCAGAAGAGTAATGCTTCCTTTCCACTGGTCTTGGTTTACTACTATCTTACAAGCTCTAAGCAAAGGATTATAGTAAATATCTCAGGCATACAGCAGTCTATTCACTTATCGGTCTACTCAACAATTAGCTCAACCAATTCTGTAATATTTCCCGCCTCCCCATCTTACAGCATTCTAATACATATCTATCAATCAAAATATGTTCCCACACTTTTTACACGAGCTTTCACAGCGTTTTCACTGGCTTGCCAGACTGTCTAATAGTTCAACCGTCTTCAATAGGTTTCTATTCACATTCAAATATATTTAGCGCATTATTAAATGCCTGGATTCATTCACAAGTGGCCAGGTCGGGTTAAAAATAGCTCAGTGTAAAGAAAAGCCTTTCAAATCCGATTTATTAATTCATAAAATTGCAGTCACATGAATGAGCTGTCGGTACACTTAGTTAACTTATTTTGATGGAAATTTCTCTTCGACAAATGCATTATGTACCCCCGGCATTGTGACGAAGAACGCAAGCAAATTGAGGTGTCTATTTTTGAAAACACTCGAAGGTATTGCATTAAGGCTTTAATTGAGAGGTAATTTTTCGAGAAGTCAAACTTAGCTCAGCCGACCGGCTTCAGAGGAAAGTATTATTTTTCACAGGGCTTTTTAGTTAATCACTAACAGTAGATGATTTTTCTAATACTGTCGTATATTACTTTCTAACTTCAAGGATGATTCGTTTCGGTATACATTTATAAGGAATTTGCTTGCATCGGAAAAATATGGAACAGATTCATACTACATGAAAAGTTTGTATCAAGAGACAACTCTATCTCTTCACTGATCTCAAAATCGCCAAATTGGCAAGGTTCAAAAGCCTTGTCAATTGGACTACCGTAGTACCAGAACCGACCATTTCAAAATTTATTCAAAGGAACATTATACGATTTTAGTCATGTTTCAAAGATTTTTTTCGAAGTACCCTTGTGAGGGATCGGCTCTAAAACCTTTGAGTATGGAATTTTTAAATTTTTTTCTTTGAGGTTATGAATCGGTTATGAACAGGTTATGAATATGTTATGGATATGTTATGAATCGGTTATGGATAGGTTAGTTATCGTACAAAATGTTAGTTTCTGATAAATTTTCCTTATGAGCGGTTTCTTATTCGACCTACTGAATAGAATACTATAGTTTAACCTTCCTCCCAAAAATGAACCCGAAACCAGTAGGAACCCGTGCATCACACTAACAATAAAATGAGTTCCCATTACTATCTTCTAACCACAAAATACACCGTTTCGTATTGGGTTTAACACAACAACAACACACTTATCCAAAGTTTTCCAATTTTTTTTGCTAACCTAACCTCACTATTACGCCTGCGGTCTTAACCAATGCGCCCACTATTATTGAATCATTCAATCGTCCATTATTGCCTTATATAAAAGCTATTACAAACGTCCAAATGCAAAAAGTGCAATTAAAAAAATATGTTAATGACATTGCAATTATTCAATGGATGACAAAATTTACGAGCGTACGCAGGTTAAAAGCAGTTGGAAATTGCGCTCGTAAGCGTACATTGGCGCATTTGCCTTCGCACAAGCGAAAATTGTCAAAATGCCAATGCAAAACGCTGACGCCGGCACATGCAGCACGAAATTAGCTGGAGGCGGTTATTTGGCGCTGACGTGAGTTCAAGTAGTTTTTCCCCACCTACTGACATATTTGGACTGAACTTTGTGGAAGAGAGTAGATAAATAAATTATGTATGCGGATTTTAATATTATAAGAGAGAAAATGGAAACAATTAACCTGGTTGGAAATTCGGGATTGATTCGTTTTTATTTTCACAGAACATTCTTGATGAAAAATTCCAAAATTTCGGAAATATTCTTAACGAGAAATTTCGAGATTCCGAAAAAACTATTCCGAATTCCGAATTGATCCCGAATTTTCGGAAACATTCTTAACAAGAAATTTCGAGATTCCGAAAGATTTATTCCGAATTCCGAAGTTTCGGGAACCAAAATTTCGGAATTTCGAAAAAAATATTCCGAATTTTCGGAAACATTCTTAACGAAAAATTTCGAGATTCGGAAAAAACAATCCCGAATTGATTCCTAATTTTCGGAAACATTCTTAGCGAGAATTTCCGAGATTCCGAAAAAACGATTCCGAATTTTCGTGAACATTCTTAACGAAAAATTTCGGGATTCCGAAAAAACGATCCCGAATTTTCGGGATTCCGAAATTTTTCATTAAGAATGTACTGTGAAAATAAAAACGAAACGAATTAAAGTGTCGTATACTTGTTTTTGGACCCAAAAATTCTTCAAACAGTTTAAGGACAGACTTCAAGAAGTATATGTGACCTGGTCTTAAAAAAAGGAGAACAATTAATGAGATAACGAGAAACTGACGATTAGTTTTAACAGCTTTTCCCAGAAAACTAGTTTTCGCACGTTAGCTCCCTTTTCGTAGACCAGGTCACATATAGTAAACCATGTGTTCCATGCTTAAATCGAACTATTGAGTTAACATCTTTTTTAACATGAAATCTGAGCTATTTTCGGGGTACGGTTTGTGAAAGTTTTGCTATATTGAGTACCAAGGGTCAAACAGAGATATCTTTATTATTTAGTCGCAGATAAAATATCGCAATAAAATACTTTACTAACTGTCCTACACATTATGCTACGCAAATTCGACTTTCGAGGTTTTAAAAACTAGTTACTGCATAAAAGTGAAAGCTTGTACTAAAACTCTGTATAATCGGTCCCTTGAATTGTTTCAAAATAATTTTCATCGAGAGTCGGCACC
The DNA here is from genome assembly GCF_024586455.1 of Bactrocera neohumeralis. Classification (NCBI taxonomy): domain Eukaryota; kingdom Metazoa; phylum Arthropoda; class Insecta; order Diptera; family Tephritidae; genus Bactrocera; species Bactrocera neohumeralis. Next base: position 20,151,191 of record NC_065922.1, on the reverse strand, counting down.
TTTTGGAATGCATATATTGTTGCCAGCAGATCATGTGACCACAGCTAAGGCCGCCAAAAAAGTTTCGGACCACACGATGTATAATCTATAGACTAAAGTATAGCAATAATCAATTATCTTAAGAAAGAAGAGAAGATAAAAAAAAGGAATAAGGCCAATGGGACGGTAAAAAATAATAAAAATGTAAGCGCTGCGTTGAAAGTTAGACAGGAAGAATTTGAAAAGATTTCAACGAAAGAGGTGTCGAAATTCGACCTCGTGGAGTCGAATCTTAAGTTCTTAAAAGTCAGACGTTCCACATCTTCTCGGAAATTTATCAAATTCAACACATGGAACATTTGAGTATTGCATCCCTCTAGTGAAGGCCGCCATATAATCTATTTTAGTACCGATTCGCGCTTACGTAAACTTTTTGTACTTTGTCCAGAACTAAATGCAATGAACTCTATGTGGTTTACATTGTCTCCATAGCACAGTTCCGACACGTGCGGATTCCCTATTGACAATTGCGACAAGTTGAATGGCCTCTACTAACCTCACCTTATCAGTTCACATTTTCATTTCAACGCGCCTTTAAATATCTAGCACTACGTGTCTGACACACCGCAAATCCTCATCAGAATGCAGGAGTTGTACTTAGCCCTTGATTGCTAATAGAAACACCTAACACCACGTTTATGACACACCTTAGGTTCTCATCAAAATGCAAGCGATGTAGTTAGCCCTTCATTGTTAATAGAAATTTTGCACATATGTATGTAAATTCAAAGGAGAAAACTCTCCTAATCCAAAGGAATTTATCCCGCACGCGTAGCGCAGCAGTTATCAGTCATCTGTGCGGCCAATATATAAGTGTAGCCTTGGAAGTCATCCTTAGAAAAGATAACGTCTGATTTTTCGCGGGAACAGCGGCAGTCAGCAGTGACGAATTTGATTGACAGCAGTCAAGAGCCGATCATATGCCACTCAAACATGGCTACGGGCACAAATTATGACATACATACATACCAGTAGCTAGCAATGTTGCTTGAATTGCAAGCTTCAATGTAGATATAGTACATTGTACGCTGATGGCTTTGGCGTTGTGTCGCCTAACGCTGGCAGCGCCGTAGACGAATGAAAAGAGAAAATAGCACAAAGAAAAATTGGTTATAGGAAAGAAACCAAAACTGGTTGGTATGCAGGCTGCATTTGGCATGAAAGCGTATCTTATGGGCGTCTGCATGTTGCATGCGTGCTGCCGCTGGCAGGAAAAAAGCCATATTAGCACAAACGCCGCGCAAAACCATGTATTGTTATGTAATGCACTCCCTCCCTCTTACTCTCCTACTCTCTCACGCACAGTGGAGTTATTTGTGCGCGCACATTACATTTTCTTAATGACTTTTTTCATACTATTTTTTGTCGTTTTTTTCTTAGCGAATGAGCAATTATATATTGATATTCTTCTTTCTTACAGTGCTTCGGAGTCTGTTTTTGCGAAAACATTTTTCAAACACTTCTTTCCAATAAAAAGTTATTAATTTCATGAAGCTTATGAAATGGACCGAGAGCACATATTTTATTTGATTTAATTGCTTCGGAGTAGAAACCGCTTATAGCCGAGTTAACAACAGCGCGCCAGTCGTTCTTCCTTTTCCCTGTTTGGCGGCAATTGGAGATTTCAGGTGAAGCCAGGTCCTTCTTCCAACTGATCTTTCCAACGGAGTGGAGGTCTTCCTCTGTTTTCCAATGCGCAAAGGACCATAAATTTTCCGCAGAACCTTCCTCGAAAATTCGTACAATTCGTGGAGTTAGACGAAATTATCTACGACTTCGAAGTTATGGAGATATTTTGTCTTACCCTGGTTTACTACCAGACTCATTTGTTTCGCTTCCTTATCCAGTCTAGAGATAGCAAAACTAACGGCGCGGTTGTTGAGAGCAATAATATCAATATCATCAAAGTACGCCAGCAGCTGTGCTCTCTTCTAAAAGATTGTACCTTCTCTATTCAGATCTGCAGCTCGAACTATTTTTTTCAGGAGTAGATTGAAAAAGTCGCTCGAACTATTTTTTCCAGGAGTAGATTGAAAAAGTCGCTCAATAGTGAATCGCCTTGTCTGAAACCTCGTTTGGTATCGAACGGCTCGGAGAGGTCCTTCCCGATTTTGACGGATCTTTTAATAGTACTGAATGTCAATTGACTACTTAATACCTGAACAGTATGCCAAATCTATTAGCCTTTAAAAAGGATTAATTCTCACATAAGGTTAAGCTTTCACATGCTTTCAGCATTAAAGTTTTCAGAAGCTTTAAGTTTTTCACAAGCTTCAAACTATTAATATTGCATTATTACTTTGGAAGTAGGCATAGTAGTGACTGATTTTTACACTTTTGAACTGTAACTAGCAGAAGTTGTTTGGACTTTATCTTCATATTGCCACTATAAGCGGGTGTCAGTCGTGGCCGCGTCGACAATTCTTCACCAGTCGCCTCTGCATGCGACGATGCAAGTTGCAGATTTCACTTTTCGTCGGTTCTGCTTCAACTTAATCCAGACCCAACTGCATCGCTTGTTTTTTTAAGCTTGAAAAATTCTCGTCGAAAAAAAAGACTCCGGAAGCTCTCAATTTAAAGCTCGTTTTTTAAAAAGGGACAAGATTTCAGAAATTTTAAATCTTCCTAAATTTCGAAAATTTGAAGGATATCTTAAAATTGTGTAACCGATTTATTTTATAATTATAAAAAATATATGTATATGTATATAACGACATTTCTTCCGCCACACGAGGATTTGTCTGAAAACTCGAAATCTAAAAGAACACGTGTCTGAAAACTCGGAAATCCTCACATCATCCTCATCCTCCTTTTTTTTCATACATGATCACTTGGATCTTGGAGTCGCCAAACCGAACTCTGGCGGCACTTTCTCTGCCCACTTAAGCGTGAGAAGATGCCGTTGGAGGAGAGGGGCAGTGAGCTTCTTTACGGATGGGTCAAAGCTTGGGGTTAAGTTGGTGGAGTGGTTTACTGTCAGGAGCTGTCTATCAACTCCAGCCTCAGACTACCTGACTATTGCAGTGTTTTCCAAGCCGAGGTTGCTTCTTGACTATTGCAGTGTTTTCCAAGCCGAGGTTGCAGCCATTAAGGCAGCAGAAGATTTACTGCTTCGAAGTGCAGCTTCCTTCACAGAGGTAACCATCCAATCAGATAGCAGGGTGCGGATACTTACCTTGAAGTCATTAACAGTGCGTTCAGGGCTGGTCAAGGAGTGCCTAATGTCGTTATCAATAGCATTGAAGATCTTTGTGATAAGACTGGTGTGAGTAAGAGCCCCCAGTGGAATCCCAGCCAATTGTAAAGCTGAGGAGCTGACAAGGAAAGGTACTCTATAACCGCTATCAGTAAATCGTTCGCAAGAGATCTAGTGATCTATTGCCCTCAGTAATGCTAGCTTCTCCCTAGTTGGAGGGTTTTAACGGGCGATTGTTTTATTGGCATCCAGCTGGGAATCTTACCAGACGCCATCTGCAGTAGCTGTATGGAAGAAAACGAGGTGAAAACAACTCAACACTTCCATCTTGACTGTTCCGTGTTTGGCAGATCAAAACTTAAACACTTGGGAGCCAATACCTTCAAAGATCCCACCGAACTGGCGGATAGGAAATTAAATGCCTGTGAAAATTTGTAATGGCTACTAAGCGTTTTGCTAATTTATAAGTTCGAACACAGGAGTTCTTCTCTCCAATGGAGTAATATAAAAATGCAAATTAGTAATTATTTAATAAATTTTGTTCGAACACCTTTATAACACACAGTAATGCAGAAAAAGGTAGCAACGAGGAAATTCGCTCATTTTAAGTAAATCAAAATAATATGAAATTCACACGCCAACATTGATTACAAAAAAGCATGTAATACATCGTTTTATTTACCCACTTTTCTATTTCACATATTCACAAACACACACACACACACCGACACACTCTTTTCAAACACACACACACACACCGACACTTAGTGGTGCCTTCGTTCAACTTGCACTTTGAGTGCAAAAAAATTGCGAATTTTCTTCGGCATTGTGTTTCGCTGCACAGCTGACCGGTTGTTACGAGCATGAGTGCGTCAGTAGGTCGCTGCAACCGACGATTGAACAACTTGGCGCTCCGGCAAACCGCCAACTGGCCAGCGCATGCTTTGCTAAGACAACGGTTTAACTTTCCGCGGCAGCGCATGGCATGGCGTAGCTTGGCGTCACCCAGCATTATTTCCCATTACTATTTGCTTTGCTTGCCATTTGGGCGTTGAGCGACGACGAACACCTGATGGTCGCTGGAGTAATCGAAGCATGCAAAGCGTAGAGCTTTTTCCGCTGCTCGCCGCCGAACCCGCAAAGCGCGATCATACCGCGCTGCTGTTATGTAAGTTGGGGAGTTGCGGCCGTTTGTTTTCCTTTTGCCAGCACTTTCTTCGGGCTTTTCTTCAATTGAATTGGATAATCGACGATGCAGATAGTTTGATGACCGGTTTCGTGCACACACACACACACACACACGCATACAAAATCATGTAGATATGTTATTATTTGCAAAAATTGCAACTTTTTGGCAAAATTTTCCATGTTCAACGAGTCTGTCTGTATGTCGTATTTGTTGTAATTAAAAATTTAAACTGATTGCGACCAGCTTTGTTGTTGGACCTTTTCACTGCTACAAGCTTTTGCTGAGGGCTGTTGCGGCGAATTATGAGTTGTTTACATAAATATAACGGTGCAAGCAGTGTGCATGCACCGCATGTGACGCGAATCAATTAAACGGTAATTATTTCACTTGAGGTCAGAGAGCGTCCATGCTCATTCTTTGAGACAGACGTGATCTTATGTGTTACCTAATAGTTATTACCCGGAAGTTGTATGCAATGAAAGAGAGAAGGGGAGGAGAGAGGATCGACACACACCACCTCTTCGTTGACTTCAAAGCTGCTTTTGACAGCACGAAAAGGAGCTGCCTTTATGACGCTACATCTGAACGTATCCCCGCAAAACTAATACGGCTGTGTAAACTGACGTTGAGCAACACTAAAAGTTCCGCCAAGATCGGGAAGAACCTCTCCAAGCCGTTCGATACCAAACGAGGTTTCAGACAAGCGTACGACTTCTTCAATCTACTGCTAAAGAAAATAAGTCGAACTTGAATCGAGAAGTACAATATTTTATAATAGTGTAAAGCTACTGGCGTACGCCGATGATATTGATATCATCTGCTTTTTCCGGACTAGATAAGAAAGCGAAGTAAACGGGTCTGGTAGTGAACGAAAGAAAGACGAAATATCTGCTGTCATCAAACAAACAGTCGTGGCACTCGCGACTCGACCCCCAACTGTTGACTGTCATAACTTCGAAGCCGTAGATAATTTCGTTTATGTTGGAACCAGCATTAATACCAACAACAACATCAGCCTCGAAATCCAACGAAAAATAACTCTTGCCAACAGGTGGCACTTCCGACTGAGTAGTCAAGTGAGAAGTTAAGACCTCTCTTGACAAACAAAAACCAAACTCTATAAGTCATCCATTATTCCCGTCCTGCTATATGGTGCAGAGGCTTGGACGATGGCAACATCTGATGAGTCGACGTTACGAGTTTTGGAGAGAAAGGTTCTGAGGAAGATTTATGGTCTTTTGCGCAGTGCCCAGCTGTGCGAGTTATACGACGACATGACCATAGTTCAGCGAATTAAGAGACAGCGGCTACGCTGGCTAGGTCATGTCGTCCGAATGGATGAAAACACTTCAGCTCTGAAAGTATTCGGCGCAGTACCCGCCGGGGGAAGCAGAGGAAGAGGAAGACCTCCACTCCGTTGGAAGGACCAAGTGGAGAAGGACCTGGCTTTGCTTGGAATATCCAATTGGCGCCACGTAGCGAAAAGAAGAAACAACTGGCACGCTGTTGTTAACTCGGCTATAATCATGTAAGCGGTGTCTATGACATTAAAGAAGAAGAATTTCAACCAAATATTCGGGTTTCAAAAGCTTTTGAAGAAGCTTAAACGTAACAAAACTCTACCGGCTTTAAAACCTATATTCAATGGAGAAAGATCATACTAAGTAAACGTCTCAAACTCTCCCATGCTGCAAAATTTTGCTTTTTAAGTAAATTTGGTTTTTTACTAACTTGAGAAAATACCTAAAATCTTCAAGCTTGATTGACTTTTTCTTGGAAGAATATCGACTGCAGGATATGCTCTGAAACCTATAACCTTGCCAATTAAATAAAGTCATGAAATAAGAGCCTCAGTTCAATCACATATTCAGGTTTTAAAAATCGTTGTAGAGAATTTTTTGCAGAAGCTCTGTTGCATTTAACCCTAACAAAACTCCACCGACTTCACTACGTATATTCAACAGAGATAGAGATCGTCCTTGGACATAATCTAAATAATCTAAGATAGAGTAAGACTAATTCTAAAAACCTCAAACTCTGTCATGATGTGAAATTTTGTGATTTTAAACTAATCTTTTTACTCATAATTAACTTGTCTAACTATTTTATTCTTCTAAAAACCAATTGCAGAGACGGCCATGGGTGTTTCGAAGAAAACCCAGGACAAATCCGGCTATGAGTATGCTTTGGCCGTTATGAAAATGTGCGATATACTACATTTGCGCTCTCGCAGTATTCTGCTACGAAATGAATTCATCTTCACACTCTCCAGATATTATCACGAGCAAGGCAAATTGCTGAATATCATACACGGACTCACGACGAAAGTAATCAAACACAAGAAGGCCGCATTTGCTAACGGTACACGCGGTTCGCTGGCCCAACAAGAAGCAACAGCTAAGAAAATTACACCACCACCCACACCAAAAGCAGCAACAAAAGAAGAAGACCTAAAAACACAAAAGAAACATCCGTAGAAGGTCTGTCGTTCGGTCAAGCGGAGGGTTTAAAAGATGATCTGGATGTCGAAGAGAATGATGTGGGCGAGAAAAAACGTTTGGCCTTCCTCGATCTGTTGTTGGAGAGCGCACAAAATGGTGCTTTACTCAACGATACCGAGATCAAAGAACAGGTCGATACGATTATGTTTGAGGGACACGATACCACCGCAGCAGGTTCATCTTTCTTTCTTTCGTTGATGGGCATACATCAGGGTATACAGGATCGCGTAATTGCCGAGTTGGACGAAATATTCGGTGACTCAGATAGGCCGGCCACATTTCAGGACACCTTAGAAATGAAATATATGGAACGTTGTCTTATGGAGACGTTACGCATGTATCCGCCGGTGCCGTTGATAGCACGTGAACTACGGGAAGACTTAAAACTGGCATCCGGACCATATGTTATACCACGTGGTGCCACCGTTACAGTGGCTACAGTCAAATTGCATCGCAATCCAAAGGTCTATGAGAATCCAAATATATTTAATCCCGATAACTTTTTGCCCGAACGTCAAGCCAATAGACATTACTATGCCTTTGTGCCGTTCTCAGCGGGACCGCGGAGTTGTGTTGGTAGGTGAAAATTATCCATATTTTACAGTTTATTTTTACATGCACATTACTTTGTTTTTTTTTTTTTTTGTAGGCCGTAAATACGCCATGCTTAAGCTGAAAATACTCCTATCGACCATTCTGCGAAACTATCGCGTCTATTCGGATTTGACTGAGGCCGACTTTAAACTACAAGCCGATATCATATTGAAACGTGAAGAGGGCTTTCGTGTACGCTTGCAGCCGAGACAGCCCAAACCGAAGTCAATATAAAAGACTCAACCGTCTAATAATTTTATAATTCTACTAGGTTTTGGATTTACAATACATTCAAATATATATACATATATTTTTCACATACTTGAGGTTAAATGTTCTTTTTTGTGAAAATAAATAAAATCGCATTTATTTAGACAGGAAGAGATACACGTCCTTTGAAATATGGCATACTGTTTTAACCCAAGTAATAAATGTTTGTGTCAATAAATTACCAAATATCACTTTAATTGCCTAAAATATTAATTTTAATATCCTAATGTTGGAAGAATTGCAACAATAATGTGGCTCCATTAAAAATTAACGTCACATTTTTAAAATTTTAATTTCACTTAAAAATTGTATATGGCAACACCTAAAATTAATCACAAAATTTTAAGCAACTTTACATCAACTTAAAAATTATCTGGCAACATCTGAAATGTCAAGAGCATCAGCTGTTTATGTTAAAAAACGAACAGACCTTCTCGGAAAGAATGTGAGATGGTAAACAAAATGACAATTGTACGAATTGGAGTCCAAAATGTGTTAAAATTTCAAATTATAAGCCAATGAAAAGAATGCAGGATTTAGCTGTAGCTGACATAATTAAGAATGAAAGCAAAATATGAAGGAGGCATAAACTAGAAATCACACACGGATGTGTTGACGATCCCAGTTGCACAAATATAACGCATGTGACGCGAGGAATTAACGAAATTAAATTGGAATGTAAAACCGATTTTGGTTAGCCTAAGGTTCTTATTAGGGTGCGGCAACCAATATAGAAAAGTATTATTTGAATGAAAAATCTTTGTAATGAACATCTATTTACAGGAGACCTTAGCCAACCACCTCCGAACTATATCATAAACGTTTCCACGACTTGCAGTAAAACCTAACTAAAAGAATTTTAATTTTGATACTGACATAGACGCTTTGGTTATTTCAAGTATTTTTAAACTGCGACAAAAATTAGACATTTCCATTCATGTTGTTGTTGTTGTTGCTTAACGAGTATCTAGACCCTGCTTGGTGGAAAGTAAAATGTTACCTGTCATTGAAGTTACTTAACTTAAGGCCCAGGAAACGAGTGTCGCCGGGTTCGTACTAAAGAGAAAATGGATTTCAGTCAGTTGGCTTCAAAGGGCATTGGAGGAGGTGATTAGTATCGTCACGGCACTCATTACATGCATGTCTCAGAGTGCTATCAATTGTATTGAAATGATTATAGTCTTAAATCACATCCAGCACAGTCTAGTCAATGGAATGAACTTAAAATGTTATCGTTTCTATAGAAATCTTCTTCAAAATTAATTTATAATATTTATTTAACACAAACCAGACAGTTGAACTGAATTGGTATACGTTTTTGGACAGGAAATAACATACCGGAAATTATTGAAACCTTTTTGATATTGACTTTTTCCAACGACAGTTAGATCTACATAACCGTAACGTATGCGGATTTTCATTAAACTGCGGCTGTCGACTTAGTATTACAGTCGGGTCTACATAACCGGAACGGTCCCGGAATTTTTATGCGGTCAGTGAGTGTCAACTCGCTACAACAACAACTCGGTATTATTCCTAAAAGTTATTTGAGAATCGTTTTCTGTCACTACATTAATGAGGCCAACCCACTTAAGTAAACGCAAATGAAGAATAATATGAATCGATCGTCGTCAGTAGTTGCAGTGTTGTTAATTATTAATATATTATTATTTAAATATTTACCGGTTTTTTTAAATACCGATATATGGTTAAGAGTGGTGTTGTAATGAAATTATCATAAAATTGTGTAATAAGAAAAATGATAGCCTCATATGAACTTGTACACGTTAAATGTAAATTTTACCTGCAAAGAAATAATAAAAAACTCAGGTTGTTGAAATGTTAGAATATATAGTAGAGCATACCTTGATAACGCAAGAGTTTGCTTTCGAAATTCACTAATTTTAACGCCTTGTAAGTAAGAGCTTCACATTTAAAGCATTAACTGAACATTTCGAGTACGCGTTAGTATACTAAATTTGCACATTTTCTTTCCCTAACTAAACTACCATCACAAATATAGGAAAACTACTTAGGAAGCACAAATCTAAGAGCCACTTTTGAATTTTTATACTTTTTAAAACTTTTTGTTACATTTTAATTAAAAACGCTAACATTTACACCAATGAAGAACACTCTTACGGAACCGAAAACTACTGAAGCCAACCGGAAGCGGGAAACTAAAAGCAACTGTCAAATATAAGCGGCAAAAAAGGATGTAAGAGAAATGTAAATTAACGAATAGAAAATTATAGGATTACCAAGTCAGTGGTGATGCCTTATTAATAGAAAAACGTTTCCGCAATATTCCATTTTACTACAACAATTTAGTTTTTTACGCATAATTTACAGTATATTACAATAAAGTGTTATATTTGCTCAATTTTTCTGAAAGCAAGTTTTATTTTTACTATAATTTTTGTTGCAATTTAATGTACTTTTAATATATTTTAGTACTAGTAAAAAATATGTGGCAAGGTTATAAATGTCAATTCAAGGATATTTCGAAATACTGTTTAAAAAGGTGCATAAAAGAATTTGCTAGAATTAAAAGTGGAAGGTTAGCACAGTTCAAATTGGAATTTCAAATAATTATAATTCTCTCGTTATAAGTGAAGTTATTTTAAATGGTGTCTGTGTGGTAATATGTAAATTAGTGTACTATGTGAAAATGTGTAAATTAGTGAGCTTTGAATATGAATATATGTATTTGCTTGCACTAAAGCAATTCTGTACCTGGCGGAGAACGGAAACCCGAACCTGTAGGCAATCTTATAACCTAATATGCAACGGATGAAAGATATGTATGTTATTAAGCTTTATTATTGATGCTTCCAGTAAGGTAAGTTTTTTCCCAAATTTTATAAACGTATATTTCATACAAATACAAACATACCTACTACTTAAGGCTGCTCGCATTAAATTTACAATGACTGTAACAGATGAAGCTGATGGGATAAGGACATGGTCACTCAATATATGTTTGTAGTTCTAACTTCCAAATGTCTAATTACATATTTAAACAATTTTTTGTCATATACATACATAAGTATGTATATTATCTAGCAACTTATTCTTTTTATTATTCCTTTATAATTGGATTGGCAGTAGGTGAAGCTTGAGTTCTATTTTCCTTTGGCACTGATCTATTCTTATATGTAATTTTGCACAACAAATTTTATAAGTATACCTTGGTATATACTAACACATATACAATGGATGTGAGAAGCGACTGCATCTGGAAAAACTTTTGCCATCTATTCTATTAACATTTCTTCCACCATCATCTCAGTCTTTCATAGTTTTAAATTTCTTCTGCTTCTAAATTTTCACCAAATAACAGCCAATTATATATTTTGTTTATTTTTCTCCAAATATATATTAAAAATTAAATTATTTATGTATATACATACGTACATACAAAGTATGGGTCATATGTACATGATATATGTACATTTATAAAATGTATAATACAACTGTTTTCTTAAAAAAATCCAAACATAGTCTATAAAATAACTATCTGGTAGCGCTATGCACTACTTATCAATCTCCAAAAGAAGTAAACTGAGTGTGTGCTGTAATAATATTGATAGTGACTTGTGTTTTTTGTGATTTTTAGAAAGGAATCAAGTAAGAGGTAAGTGGTTGATATATCATCCAAATTATCTATGATATTTATGTAATTATAATTTTTTCAGATAAGTTCAGCATGGATTTTGCCGGTAAAGTAGTCATTGTCACTGGCGCAAGTTCGGGCATTGGCGCCGCCACTGCAGAACTCTTTGCAAAACTGAATGCTAAAGTAGTGCTCGTCGGACGTAATGAATCCAATCTGAAAGCAACTGAATCAGCATGCAAAGCAGCAAACGAGAAGGCTGAATTATTAACAATCAAAGCGGATATAACAATTGATGCTGAGCGTATTATCAATGAAACTATAGCGAAATTTGGCAAATTAGATATATTAGTGAATAATGCTGGCATTTTAGCCGGCGGCAACATACTAGACATCGATGTAGAGCAATTCGATCAAATACTAAATACAAATCTACGTGCTGTATTTATATTAACTAAATTGGCAGCACCTCATTTGGTGCAAAGCCAAGGTAACATTGTGAATGTTTCAAGCTTGGCGGGCACACGTGCATTTCCGAACGGCTCCAGCTATTGTGTTTCCAAAGCCGGTCTAGATCAGTTTACGAAGTGTATAGCACTGGATTTGGCATCGAAAAATGTGCGTGTAAATTCCGTAAATCCCGGTTTGATTGTTACGGACATACATCGTCGCGGTGGCATGTCGGAGGAAGCCTATGCCAAGCATTTGGAACATGCCAAGGAAACACATGCATTAGGGCGTGTAGGTAAACCAATCGAAGTAGCCGAATCTATTGCTTTCTTAGCCAGTGATGCTGCTAGCTTTATTACTGGCGCTATATTGCCCATAGATGGTGGTAGACATGCTATGTGCCCGCGTTAAAATTGGTACCAACAAATTCACTATATTTCCGAGAATGTGCATTAAACGATTGTTTATTTTTAAATTAATATATAATCAACTTAAACACATAAGTGTGTATAATTCTTAACCAATATCTTATCAAAAAATTTATAGATTTCGTTTCATATAAAAATGCAAATTAAGTTTTTATACCCTGAACAGTGTGTACAAAGTTTGTAACACCAAGAAGGAAATGTTGAGACTCTATTAAGTAAATATACATATGTATATACATATATATAAATGGTCAGCTTAACGAGTCACCTTGCTATGTCCGTCTGTCTGTCCGTTCGTCTGTATTTATAAACACCAATATCGGAACCGCCGATATCTGACCACTATAACATATTTTTGCCATACAAACTCAAAATTTGTATGGAATATTTTTTTATTTGTGAAGGGTAATATTGGAGTTGACGTTTTTATCTTGTTAGATATTATTATCGCTTCTAACACAATTGTTTATTAAAAAATATGGTCTATTTATAACCTTACCGGTCAAGCCATTAACTCAGTTTAGTTTTCGCTGTTGGCTTGAATTGATCAAAATGAGTTTTGTTGGCAAAGTTGTGATTGTGACCGGTGCTAGTACAGGAATTGGTGCTACAACAGCGGAGGCTTTTGCCAAACTAGGTGCCAAAGTCGTTCTCGTCGGACGCAATGAAGCAAAGTTACGCTCTACTGCAGATGCCTGCAAATTAGCCAATAAGGAGTCCGATCAATTGCTTATCACTGCTGATGTAACCACGAAGGCGGAATATATTATAAATTCAACAATACAGAAATTCGGACAATTGGATGTTTTAGTCAATAATGCTGGCATTTTTGACGTAGGCAACATACTGAATATTGACGTAGATCAATTTGATAGAATATTGAATACGAATTTACGTTCGGTGTTCCTTTTGACTAAATATGCCGCCCCACATCTTGTGAAAACCCAAGGAAATATTGTGAATGTGTCCAGTGTCGCAGGATTGCGCTCGTTTGCCGATGTGTCTAGCTATTGTACCTCCAAAGCAGGACTTGATCAATTCACCAGATGTATCGCTTTGGATTTGGCACCGATGAATGTGCGTGTCAACGCTGTCAATCCCGGAGTCATCGCAACAGAAATTCAAATTCGTAACGGTATGACGATGGAGGAATACGCAAACTATTTGGAAAAATGCAAGGAGAGTCATGCGCTAGGACGTGTGGGTACAACAAAGAAGTGGCGGACGCTATCGTTTTCTTAGCTAGTGACAGTTCAAGCTTTATAACGGGTGCAACTTTACCTGTCGATGGAGGCAAACATGCGCTTTGTCCACGTTAACGGTATATTTGATAAATAAGTATACAAAGGGGGTTTAAGTGCGTTTCTTAAGTCATATACTAAAGATAATGTGTATATAGATAATACGTATATACGTATCTTCTAAGGCTTAACAAATTTCAGTAATAAAATATAAATACATTTGAGTCTTAAACTATCGAAAGACACTCAAGTATATTCTCTCTAGTAGATAGTAGGTGCAATAGGAAACTAAAATGCTACTACTTTCAAGCAACCAACTCAGTTCATTTAATACAGTGAGTTCGAATAGATCGTCATGAGTTTAGTAGGCAGAGTTGTAATTGTAACTGGAGCAAGTTCGGGCATCGGTGCTGCAACGGCAGAGTCTTTTGCCAAAGAGAGTTCCAAAGTGGTGCTCGTAGGACGAAATTTAGCAAATTTAAAAACTACCGAAGTTGCTTGCAAAGCTGCCAACAGCAAAGCCGAGTTGCTCTCCATCATTGCTGATGTCACAGTTGATGCGGAGCGCATTATAAACTCGACAATTGAAAAATTCGGACAGTTGGATGTATTGGTGAATAATGCTGGTGTTGGTGAAAGGGGTTCAATCTTAGATATTGATGTCGATCAATTTGATCGCCTTTTAAATATAAATTTGCGTTCGGTCTTCCTTCTAACTAAGTTCGCCGCACCACATCTCGTGAAGACCCAAGGTAATATCGTGAATGTCTCCAGCGTCGCAGGAATGCGTGTATTTGCAGGTAGTGCGGTCTACTGCACTTCCAAAGCTGCCGTGGATCAATTCACCAGATGTATCGCCTTGGATTTGGCACCGAAGAATGTGCGTGTCAACGCTGTCAATCCCGGCGTAATTATTACAGATATTCATAGGCGCTCAGGCTTGTCGGAAACAGAATATGCTAAATTTTTGGAGCATTCAAAGTCCACACATGCCTTGGGTCGCGTCGGCTATGCAAAGGAGGTTGCTGATGCCATTATTTTCCTTGCTAGTGACAGCGCAAGCTTTATAACGGGCGCTACTCTGCCGATCGATGGTGGCAAACACGCAATGTGTCCACGTTAATCGAAATTAAATGTTATTTATGACAATTAATAAATGTGGAAATGTTGTATTTCTAATTATTTTTAATCGTGTTTATATTCGTCAGCTGTTGGGTTAAACGTGTTGACATTTTTATACACTTGCAACATGTTGAACATAATAGAATAATATGTAAAAAATTGTTATTTCCGATTTTTTTTGTTTTAAAAAGCTTCAATTCTTTTATAATGAAAAATTTTTGATTTTCATCAAACAGAGCCGACAACAATTTGGGTGTACCGTACGTGTAGCCGACGACACCAACACACATAATGTGTTTGATGCAATTATTTGATCGTCTCCATGGCATTTATAGGTACTATAGGGGTGCTATAGTTTTGCTTAATGCTGTATGCATATAGTAAAAGATCCGGTCACGCGTTGTTGTTGCTAACCTTTTGAAGGGTAACGTAGTAAGACAACACCATAGAAACGTTTATCGTTGCCGTCCAAACCATGCATTGTTCTGTGCAAGGCTTTCTAGGAAATTTTCAAACCCTGAACAGAGTGTATTAAGTTTGTAACGAAGTTTGTAACACTCAGAAGGAAGCGTCTCAGGCCCTATAAAGTATATATCGCTAAACCTAAAATTTGCAAAATCTTGAAGGGTAACCATTCGTATATAATTTTGGGCAACTTTTTCAGCATTTCGAATAGCAACACCAAGAAATAGTTTATTTTGACTTGAAACAAAAAATAGTCGTTAAATCGCATGATCTTGGTGGCCAACTTACGGGTCCATTTCTTGAGATGAATTGTTCTCCGAAGTAGCGCCATCTTGTTGAAACCACATGTCAACCACGTTCAGTTCTTCCATTTTTGGCAACAAAAAGTTTGTTAGCACCAAGATCTTTGCGTAAAATCTTCCATGTGGTCGAATGTGCAAGGCGACGAATCGACATTCACGGTCTTCAGAAAGATATTCTCTTCTGTACACTGTAATTCGTGTGGTTGGTTTAATGTCCAATAAAGTAAACAGTGCGAAACTTGGTCACAATCGCATTAATTACTTGGTCGATTATGTAGACCATTAATCGGACGTAAAGCGCGAAACACATTTCGAACCGAACACTGATTTTGGTAATAAAATTCAATGATTTGCAAGCGTTGCTCGTTAGTAAGTCTATTCATGATGAAATGTCAAAGCATACTGAGCATCTCTCTCTTTGACACCATGTCTGAAATCCCACGTGATCTGTCAAATACTAATGCATGAAAATCCTAACCTCAAAAAAATCACCCGATATATAAATGATCAGTACGTTGAACTAAGTCGATTTAGTTATGTTCGTCTGTCTGTCTGTCTGTCCGTCTGTATATACATATACGAACTAGTCCCTCAGTTTTTAAGATATCGTTTTGAAATTTTGTAAACGTTATTTTCTCTTCAAGAAGCTGCTCATTTATAACAACATATAGCTGCTATACAAACTGATCGATCGGAATCTAGTGCTTGCATGGGAAACTTCCTCATTTGACGATATATCTTCACGAAATTTGGTATGAGTTATTGTTCATAGAAATAATGTAATATCGTGAGAAATTGTTTAGATCGGCTCACTATAGCATATAACTTCCATACAAACCGAACGATCGGAATCAAGGGCTTGTATGAGAAACTTTCGCATTTTACGTGATATCTTCACGAAATTTGACATGGATTACTGCTTAAGGTAATAACACAATCTCTGACAAAATTGTTCAGATCAGATTACTGTAGCATATAGCTTCCATGCAAACTGGACACATAGTTACTAAAATAAGTGCACCTGTGAAGGGTATATTAGTTCCGGTGCAGCCAAAGTTAAAGTTTTTACACATTTTTGAATATATCCTAATAGTAGGATTTTTAACACGCACGAAAGTGTACGACAGGGAATGTTTCGCATTCTACTTTGTAGTACATGTTCGTGTGACATTACTTGAAAGTTTTTATGTTTTCAGCGTATACTGATACATATTTGCGGAAAAATTTGGTTCGCGGAATGAGCGAATGTTTATGCTCTTATGGGTAGCTCTTCCTTATAAACAATGTAGGCATTTACTATTGAAAAGTAAATGAAGTAAAAGTTCAATTCCCAATTTTCTATACCATTTCGAACCTTTGCGAGGGTATTAGCATATGACGGCATTTAGTCGGATAGATCAATGCCCGATTTTCCTTATTATAGTATTATTATACAGCCAACGGTTTTTCCTTGGCTCGTCTTGTAGATCTCGATCGTCGACTAGTTGATGGCACGTTGGTCTTTCCACTTTAACACAACTATACCATTCCCTTCTTCTCTGGCCACTATTCCGCCCGTTTTTATTGTAGCAGTCATTACTTCCTTTGGGAAATATTTCTTGTTTGCACGAAGAGTGCCGACAATATGCCTTCTTTGATTTAGTATTGAGCGAGCCAGTTCATAGCTGATGCAAGTGTTGTCTACATATAATGTTATGTATAATCTTCGACCTTCTACTTTCAATTTAGCGCTTAGATCTTCGCATATATTTTTGGCTAAACCGATTTCTCTCAATCCAGTTGATGACTTGCCAGAATATATTTTTATTCACCAGGTAAATCCTTCAGTGGAACAAAGTTTAAAAAGCTTTACACCATAGGGATGAGCCTTGTTTGGAATAATTGTCGGAAATTTATTCTGCCCCTCCATGGAATAAGTATCCGCACGATTACTATATTTTCACCTTGTGCGTAAACTCTTTGAAATCGCTTTTGGAGCATGTCCAATAGGGGTTGTATTTTACCAAGTCGATCGCCTGACAAAATGGAATTATTGTCTGAGAAGTGCATGATACTGAGCAACAATTGAAAACGATTTCGCGACATTGTTTTTCCCACAATTGAAAAGTTGTGCAACAAGACCAATAAACTCTGTTAGATCCGTCTCTAACCAAACCCATCCACAAAAAGAGTCGGTCTTCTTCATTTCTAAGTTTGTTGTCGGTACCCATTTTTTTCGCGAAGATCTGGTTAAGGTGGATTGATTTAAAAATTCTACTTATTTGCTTCTGCGACAATTAAATTAATAAATTCGTTGTCTACAAATAGAAGAAATGCCTCCAAACAAGAAACATCTGTTTTAATATTTTGTTGAAGGCCTGATCTGCCGAAGTAAGTGAATGCCTTCTGGCGCGACGTAAATTCAGTCCAACTGACGTCCGTTTCTGAAAGTTCTGCTGTGGTTCATAAACTTGCAGTTGCGTGGTTTTTGTCCCAAACTTCCTCATCGTCATGTCCAATATGAATATCAAAATCAGTGGAGTCAATATCCGAATCATGTGGCAACCAATTCTCATCAACCATTGAAAGCGAGTGATAAGCTACAAATTCTTACAAATCAATCTAAGGATTAAAATAAAAAAGTAAAACAAAAATAAAATCAAAGTAAAACAAATAAACACAAAGTAAACAAAGAAATAGCAAAAAACCGCGTCGCTCATTTTCGTACGATTTTTACGATTCCCTTGTCGTCATTTGACATGAATTATTATCATTATCAATAATCACTGATACAAAATTTTTCTGATTGGACCATTATAACATATGGCTGTCATACAAACTGACATATCAAAATCAAATTCTTGTATTGAAACATTTTTTGTGTAGGGTATTATAGCCTCAGTGCAACCGAAATTTACATTTTTTCTTGTTTTTATTTTGTTAGGGAGTTTATCGCGGACAACGTAGGAGGCACGCAGTTTTTACAAACACAGTAAAAAGTAAAAACATTTTAGTTGGAAAGTACCATAAGACACTCGAGTTCATATCGACAGCTAAAATACAAAACAACATATCAACAAAACATCCAAAATTGAATTTTTTTGTTTGATTAATTGCGTCACACTCTCTCATTATCTTATCCAATAATATTTGTATCTACATATTTATATGGCAATGATTTTGTGTTATCGGTGAAGGTGACATACGAAACTAAAATGCTCTTACTTCTAAGTCAATCAACTCAGTTTGTTTAGAACAGTGAATCCGAACAGGCCGCCATGAGTTTAGTTGGTAAAGTTGTGATTGTAACCGGAGCAAGTTCAGGCATCGGTGCCGCCGCAGCGCTAGCCTTTGCCCAGCAGGGTTCCAAAGTAGTGCTCACAGGACGAAATGAAGCAAATCTGAAGGCTACCGAAGCGACTTGTAAGGCTGCCAACAGCCAAGCTGAGCTGCTCTCCATCGTTGCTGACGTCACAGTTGATGCGGAACGCATTATAAACTCGACAATTGAAAAATTCGGACGGTTGGATGTGTTGGTGAATAATGCCGGTGTAGATGCAAACGGTTCAATACTAGAAATTGACGTCGAACAATTTGATAAAATTTTCAATACAAATGTTCGAGCAGTCTTCCTTTTAACGAAATATGCCGCACCACATCTTGTGAAGACCCAAGGAAATATCGTAAATATTTCCAGTGTCGCAGGATTGCGTTCACTTGCAAGTAAATCAGTATACTGCACCTCTAAAGCGGCACTGGATCAATTCACCAGATGTATCGCCTTGGATTTGGCACCGATGAATGTGCGTGTCAACGCTATCAATCCCGGTGTAGTCGTTACAGATATTCATAAGCGTTTAGGCATGTCGGATGAGCAATATGCTACATTTTTGGAGCATTGTAAGACTACACATCCAATCGGTCGCGTCGGCGATGCAAAGGAAGTGGCCGATGCCATTATTTTCTTAGCCAGTGACAGTTCGAGTTTTATAACGGGCGCAAATCTGTCGGTCGATGGTGGTAGACGATTACTGTGTCCGCGTTGATTTACAACTTAAATGTTATTTATACATATAAACAAATTTAATAAAAAATTAATGAAAGTGAAAATCCACTTTGGCTGGTTATATCATATAGTATGTCTCTCACACTCTGTACTTTCACTACTAACTTCTGTTCCATACTTTTTACTCATGTCGTTTTGAAAGACTACCGAACGGCTGTATGTCTGTTCATAGGTTACAACCTGCGACTATAATACAGAAGTCTTCCATGAGAGAGACGCTGGAATACCTCCTATACCTATATCCAGTCCTAACAAGGATTCGCCTTAAGTATCTATGAACTTCGGCATTCAAGAGACTAGGCGAAGCATCAAACACGTTGACGGCCTTTATGGCGAATACTTAACCTCAAACTAAACTAAAACACCATCTAGCATTACTAATGACCACTAGGTCTATGTATGACGGGACAGCCGGTCAGTATAATCTAAGATCCTTAAAAGAATTTTCAGCTTTGAACTAAATTACATGTATCCAATGTTAGACGTTCATCTAACTTTCCTAATATGTAAGAATATCGATCAATATAGACGTTACAAAGCCAACCGATGTTTGAAATTCTTTTATTGAGTATTTTGCCAGATTTTCGGTAAAAATTCAGCCAGGGGTATTGGAGTTCGCGTGATCGGTATTTGGGACTTGAAAGTTTTGTCCGACTTCAACCATTTTTGGGTAAGAGAAGGCTTATCTCATAGGCACCAAATGTACCAAGTTGTGTGCTGATGTCTTTATTGGTGCTGTATTTGGTAGTTCGATTATTAGACATGAAATATCATTCATGGTGAATTAAATTTAAATTGCAAGTATTTTTAAAATCTACCACCTTTTCTCATTCTTAAATGTGCACTGTTATTTTCGCGAATATACCTATATTTATATAGATTATTGGCCAAAAGTAAAGCAACCTCTAACTAGTAGTATAATAAGTTTTTCCGAGATCTACTGCACGGAACTAGATATCACTCGACCCATCAAGCTGTCGGAATACTGCAGTATCTTCCAGGCAGAAGACTGAGATCAGGAAAATACCTGCCAATATACCTGTCGATGAATGGAAACATGCGCTTTGTCCACGCTAACGGTATATTTGATAAATAAGTATGCAAGTATTAAGTGCGTTTCTTAAGTCATATTTATAATAAAGATAATGTGTATATACTCACATATGTAGATAATATACGTATATTCTAAGGCTTAACATATTTCAGTAATAAAATATAAATACAGTTGAGTCTTAAACTATCGTAAGACACTCAAGCATATTCTCTCTGGTAGATAGTAGGTGCAATAGAAAACTAGAAAGCTACTACTTACAAGCAACCAACTCAGTTCATTTAATACAGTGAGTTCGAATAGATCACCATGAGTTTAGCTGGAAAAGTTGTAATTGTAACCGGAGCTAGTTCGGGCATCGGCGCTGCGGCCGCGGAAGCTTTTGCCAAAGAGGGTTCCAAGGTGGTGCTCGTAGGACGAAATTTAGCAAATTTAAAAGCTACCGAAGTTGCTTGCAAAGCTGCCAACAGCAGAGCCGAACTGCTCTCCATCATTGCTGATGTCACAGTTGATGCGGAGCGCATTATAAGCTCGACAATTGAAAAATTCGGACAGTTGGATGTATTGGTGAATAATGCCGGTGTGGGTGAAAGAGCTTCAATCTTAGATATTGAAGTCGAGCAGTTTGATCGCCTTATAAATATTAACTTGCGTTCGGTCTTCCTTCTAACTAAGTTCGCCGCACCACATCTCGTGAAGACCCAAGGTAATATCGTGAATGTCTCCAACGTCGCAGGAATGCGTGTATTTGAATAAATATATGCTAAATTTTTGGAGCATTCAAAGTCCACACATGCCTTGGGTCGCGTCGGCTATGCAAAGGAGGTTGCTGATGCCATTATTTTCCTTGCTAGTGACAGCGCAAGCTTTATAACGGGCGCAACTCTGCCGATCGATGGTGGCAAGCACGCAATGTGTCCACGTTAATCGAAATTAAATGTTATTTATGACAAATAATAATA
The DNA here is from genome assembly GCF_024586455.1 of Bactrocera neohumeralis. Classification (NCBI taxonomy): domain Eukaryota; kingdom Metazoa; phylum Arthropoda; class Insecta; order Diptera; family Tephritidae; genus Bactrocera; species Bactrocera neohumeralis. The sequence continues at coordinate 20,129,720 of NC_065922.1, read as the reverse complement.
ATAAAAGTGAAAATGTTGCATTTCTTTTTGAATTAATTTTCAGTTTATAGTTTATATCGTCACCTAAAATGCAAAAAACGTGTTGACATTTTTATAAAATTGCATGTGTTGTGAATGATAATAGAAATAAAATGTAAAAAATTGTTATTTTAAATTTTACAACTGTTTCAAAATGAGCGCAACCTTGTTATATATGAAAAATTTTTGAACTTTTCATCAATCAATAGGATAACAATTTGGATTTTTTTGACGTACGCTATTTCGCATTTTAGACGATAACTGTATAAATGTGTTTATTCGCAATTGTTGGAATCGTCTGACATGAAGAATATATAAGTGTATACGTACTAGGGCGTTGCTATAGTTTTGCCCAATACTGTATGCATATACTAAAAGATCCGACACGCGTTGTTATTGCTAGCCTTTTGAAGGGTAACATAGTAAGAAAACACCACCGAAAAGTTTATCGTAGCCGTCCAAATCTTGCATTGTTCTCTGCAATGCCTTCGAGGGAATTTTTGTGTAATACTTCTATAGCCTGAAAATCATACATTAATTTTTTAACACCCCGTAGGAATCTTCGGAGATCTTATAAAAAATATATATGTTATATGTATATGATCAGCATGATGAGCTGGGTTGATTTAGCCATGTTCGTTTGTCGTTCCGTCTGTATGTATGTAAGTGAATTAGGTTCTCAGTTTTTGAAATATCAATCTGAAATTGTGCACACTACCTTCTGTCAGAACTGGAAAAATCGGATAACTAGAGCATATATGTAGTTGTGATATAAATTGATCGCTGAAAATACAGCCCTTGTATGGAAAACCCATATATGTATGTATAATGAGATATCTTAACGAAATTTGGCACGAATTATTATCCATGGCAACGGTACAATTTCCGATAAAATTTTTTAGATTGAACCATTATAACCTATTGCTATCATACAAACTGACATATCAAAATCAATATCTTGTGCTGAAATTTTTTTTGCAAAGGGTATTATAGCCTCAGTGCAACCGAAATTACTATTTTTTCTTATTTTTATTTTGTTGGGAAATTTATTGCGGTCAATCTAGGTGGCACGCAGTTTTTAAAAACACAGTGAAAAGTAAAAACAAGATACTCGAGTTCATATCGACAGCTAAAATACAAAACAACATATAAAATTGATTTTTTTATTGATTATAATTAGTTGCAACATATTACATACAAATACATACTATATGTATAAAATTTTAAGTTTCGGGTAACATATGTATGTATACATATAACCAAGTTATAACCAATCCTCAAGTTTTCATTCAATATGACTTAGCTCTATTTTATATTTTTTTTCACTCTTCTGTGAACTTATGAAGAGTGATGATACGTTATTTTGAATTTTAGTTGACAATCGATAATCTCTCATTATCTTATCCAATAATATTTATATTTATATATAAATTTAAGTCAATTGATATTGAGTTATTGGCGAAGGTCACATTGGAAACTAAAATGCTCTTACTTATAAGTCAATCAACTCAGTTCTTTTAGCACAGTAAGTTCGAATCGATCGCCATGAGTTTAGCTGGTAAAGTTGTGATTGTAACCGGCGCAAGTTCGGGCATCGGTGCCGCCGCAGCGCTGGCCTTTGCGCAGCAGGGCTCCAAAGTAGTGCTCGTAGGACGAAATGAAGCAAATCTGAAGGCTACCGAAGCGGCCTGCAAAGCTGCCAACAGCAAAACCGAGCTGCTCTCCATCGTTGCTGATGTCACAGTTGATGCGGAGCGCATTATAAACTCGACAATTGAAAAATTCGGACAGTTGGATGTGTTGGTGAATAATGCCGGTGTGGAAGCAAACGGCTCAATCTTGGAAATTGATGTCGAACAATTTGATAGAGTTTTCGCTACCAATTTGCGAGCGGTCTTCCTGTTAACGAAATATGCCGCACCACATCTTGTGAAGACCCAAGGAAATATCGTGAATATTTCCAGTGTCGCAGGATTGCGTTCACTTGCAAGTAAATCAGTATACTGTACCTCCAAAGCGGCACTGGATCAATTCACCAGATGTATCGCCTTGGATTTGGCACCGATGAATGTGCGTGTCAACGCTATCAATCCCGGCGTAATTGTTACAGATATTCAAAAGAATTTAGGTGTGTCGGAGGAGCAATATGCTAAATTTTTGGAGCATTGTAAGACTACACATCCAATCGGTCGCGTCGGCGATGCAAAGGAAGTGGCCGATGCCATTATTTTCTTAGCCAGTGACAGTTCGAGCTTCATAACGGGCGCAAATCTGTCGGTCGATGGTGGTAGACGATTACTGTGTCCGCGTTAATTTAAAATTTAAATATTATATATATAAAAAAAATTTATAAAAAAAATTAATGTGTTGTTTTGAATTGAAGTGATATCAGTTTCTATAATTTCACTACTAACTTCTGACTGTAAATATTATTTGATAGATATTATTTCAAACGATCCCTTAAAATTTTAAATTTTCCACTTAAAAGATATATTAAATTATGTTTCTTCTAAAAGAAGAGGTACATGCAGGATCGCGAAGATCATGTGCAAACTCGCAAAACTCGCATGCTTTCTGCTCATGTCGTTTTGAAAGGACTACCGAACGACTGTTGACATGTTGACATATCACAACCTACTGGCATCACCTGCGAGCCGGATGGGCATATGTAATGACGATAATGCAGAAAGCGCAGAGAAGTTGGCATGTGAGATCCGCTGGAATGCCTCCTATGCGTATGTCCAGCACTATCTAGAACTCGCCTTAAGTACAACTCATCGTTCCATCGCCTGGGGTGTTCGCTATTGTGGAAAAAGGACCATAAATCTTCCGCAGAACCTTTCTCTCGAAAATTCGTAAAGTCTACTCATTAGATGTTGTCATCGTCCTTGCCTCTGCACCATATAACAGGACGGTGATGATAAGTGACTTGTAGAATTTAGATTTCTAGAATTTAGGCAAGAGTTATTCTACGTTGGATTTCGAGGCTGACGTTGTTATTGGTGTTATTACTAGCCGCAAGATATACGAATTTATCTACGACTTTGAAGTTATGACTGTCAAGAGTGATGTGGGATGACTGTTTGTTTGATGAAAGGAGATACTTCGTCTTGCCCTCGTTTACTACCAAACCCATTTGCTTAGCTTCTTTGTCCAACCTGGAAAAAGCAGAACCATCTAAATATAATATATAATATCGATATCATCGGCGTATGCCAGCAGTTGTACACTCTTTTAAAAGATTGTAGCCACCCTGTTCAGCTCTGCAGCTCGAATTAGCTCGGAGAGATCCTTTCCGATTCTGAAAGAACATTTAGTATTGCTCATTGTCGGTTTACACAGCCGGGGAGAAAAAGTTCAGACATAGCGGCATAAAAGCAGTTTTTTTCCTGCTGTCAGAAGCAGTTTTGAAATCGACGAAGAGTTGCTGTGTGTCGATTCTCTTTTCACGGGTCTTTTCCAAGATTTGGCGCAGGGTGAATATCTGGTCGGTTGTTGATTTGCCAGGTCTAAGGCCACACTGATAAGGTCCAATCAGTTTGTTGACGGTGGGCTTTAATCTTTCACTCAATACGTTTAACTTCTTCTTGGTCGGGCAATTTAATAGAACCTTATATGCGATATTGAGGTGGCATATCCCACTGTAGTTGGCGCAGATTGTGGTATCTTCCGTTTTGTAGATTGGGCAAAGCACACTGAAATTTCAATCGTTGGGCATGCTTTCGTTCGACCATATTTTACAAAGAAGCTGATGTATGCTCCTTATTCTTCACCGTCGTATTTCAATAGCTCGGCCAGCAATCCATCGGCCACCGCTGCTTTGTTGTTCTTCAGACGGGTAATTGCTATTCGAACTTCTTCATGGTCGGGCAATGGAACGTCCGCGTCATCGTCATCGATTGGGGAATCGGGTTCACAATATCTTGGTGTTCCATTATTATATCTAATGCATCTAATTTTCCTTAAATGTATGTAAGAATTTTGACCAATATAGACTTTATAAAGCCAACCGACGTTTGAAATTCTTTTATTGAGTATTTACCAATATTTTCGGTAAAAATTCAACTACTTGTCTACGTATTCGGTATTTGTGACTTGAAAATTTATGGTCCGACTTCGACTTGTTGGGGCTTATTTGTATGCACCAATTTTACCAAGTTTTGTCCTGATGTCTTCAATGGAGCTCTATTTAGTATTTCGATTTCTGAGACGTGAAATTTTCATTCATATTGAATTTAAATTTCACTTATTTTTAAATTGTATAATATTGCACAGAGCTAGATATCGTTCGACCTTTCTAGCTGCAGGAATACAGCAGAAGTCTTTGAGATCAGGAAAGCTGCTGAAACAGCTAACAACCCAGCTAACGACATAAAGAAGATCTATATATACGTCGCTAGTCAACCGGCAATTAAAGCAATAATCTCACATCGCATTGTGTCAGAGAATGTCCTTAGAAGTAGGTAGAGGTTGCCAAAAAGCGGCTACATACATATATACAGGATTCCAACCCACAAGGCACGTTCACTTCAAAACGATTCACAATGAAATTTCCAAATGGACTGATAGACGGAACAGGGAGATATGGAATGGTTTATGAACATGTAGTATAACTCAGATCATGTGTAGGTGAACAGAATCAAAACACTCAAGCTTTCTACTTACACGGGCTCGAAAACACTGCAGCATCGTTGTTGGCATAATCACAAGACACAACTTATTGGAAATAGACATGCGAGAAACGCTACAAAACCTCCTCTATCCGACGCTATCTAGAACTTTGCTTCGATATCTAAGAGCTTCCCAGTTCAAGAGACTATATGAAGTATCAGATTCAGAATTAGATATTAGATTTTGCAAAAAGCGTTGACGTCCTTCTCGACTTAAACTTCAGTTAGTATTAATAATGAATCTCCATCTGGTATTATAAAAGACCTGTAGGTCTATGTATGTATAGCATAACAGCCAGCCAGTGTAATCTAACCTAACCTAAAACCTACAATAGCACATACTTGAATGAAGAAATTTTCATTTCAAATTAAAAATTAAATTCTACAAAGATACCAATCGAAAACTCTAAGATTAATTACAAACGCGCCTTGGTTCATAACATATAAAGTTATTCATTCAGACCTGAATATACCTTATTATTTGCTTATTATTTACTAAAATAGATTGCAAATCTAGGTGATTGCTTTAGTTTTGCCCAATACTGTATGCGTATTCTAAAAGACCCGGCCATGCTTCTCCGTTGCTAACCTTCTGAAGTATAGCACACGCGTTAAGTTTATCGCTGAGGTCCAAATCTTGCACGGTTCTCTGCTACGCTTCGAGGGAGAATTTGTGTGTTTTCAGCACTTCCGTCATTCCGATATTTTTTATTTTATTTAGGAGTTTATAGCGGACAAACAAGGTGACACGAAAGATAGATAAATATCTCTATCCATCCAAAGTACCAAGTAAAACATTTTAGTTTTAAAGTATCAAAGACACTCGAGTGTTCATAGCGTCAGCTGAAAAGCAAAACAACATATCAACAAAACATCCAAAATTGATTATTTATTAATTATGATTCAATACAGCATACAAATATGAACAAAATTTTAAGTTTCGGATATCACATATAGCCAAGTTATAACCAAAGTTTAGATTTGGTTTCAATGACTTTTTACTTCGTTTCTTCACTCTCCTGCGAACTTGTGAAAAGTGATGTTATGCTATTTTAAATTTTAGTTGACGATAGATACTCTCTCATTATCTTATCCAATAATATTTGTATTTAGTATATATTAAAAAGTCAATTCATATTGAGTTATTGGTGAAGGTGACATAGGAAACTAAAAAGCTCTCACTTATAAATCAATCAATTCAGTTCATTTAACACAGTGAGTTCGAATAGATCGTCATGAGTTTAGCTGGTAAAGTTGTGATTGTAACCGGCGCAAGTTCGGGCATCGGTGCTGCGACGGCGGAGGCTTTTGCCAAACAGGGTTCCAAAGTGGTGCTCGTAGGACGAAATGAAGCAAATCTCAAGGCTACTGAAGCGGCCTGTAAAGCTGCCAACAGCAAAGCCGAGCTGTTCTCCATCATTGCTGATGTCACAGTTGATGCGGAGCGCATAGTAAACTCGACAATTGACAAGTTCGGACAGTTGGATGTGTTGGTGAATAATGCCGGTGTGGATGGAAAGGGTTCAATACTGGATGTTGGCGTCGAACAATTTGATAGAATTTTCAATACAAATGTGCGTGCCGTCTTCCTTTTAACTAAATATGCCGCACCACATCTCGTGAAGACCCAAGGAAATATTGTGAATATTTCCAGCGTTACAGGATTGCGCTCATTTGCAAATGGCTCGGTCTATTGCACTTCCAAAGCTGCCGTGGATCAATTCACCAGATGTATCGCCTTGGACTTGGCACCAATGAATGTGCGTGTCAACGCAGTCAATCCCGGCGTTGTTATTACAGATATTCATAAGCGTTTGGGCATGTCGGAGGAGCAATATGCTAAATTTTTGGAACATTCGAAGTCCACACATGCGCTGGGTCGCGTCGGCGATGCAAAGGAAGTGGCCGATGCCATTATTTTCTTGTCCAGTGACAAATCGAGCTTTATAACGGGCGCAAATCTGCCGATCGATGGCGGTAGACAATTAATGTGTCCGCGTTAATTGACAATTTAAATGTTATTTATGAAAAAATAGTAATAATAAATTAATATTTGTGTGTGACTGATTTTTATTCAGATTGCAATTCTCCAAGTGTTTGGTCAGATTTTGGTAATGACGTCTACTTGTTACTTTCACTTTAGTAAATCATCTCCAAGCAATCACTTCTGCCAGCGTTTTTTTTCCAATCCTCAAAGCAGTTTTTGGTGATCTTCTTTATCTCCTCCTTTTTAGCTTTTCAATCGTGGCATCCCGACGTCCTTTCAATGACCTCTTAAGTTTTTGAGAACAAAAAAGTCACAGCGGATCAAGTCTGAAGAACACGGTAGCTGCGGCACCATTAATGTGAGTGTGAACAGGACGTTATCAAAAAAAAGCCAAAGGTTCTTCTACAAATCTGAGCGTTTCTGGCGAATTGCATTAGCGCAAATTGCGCAGAACTTGCAGATAATATTCTTTATTGGCCTTACGATCATTTGGCAAGAACTAACCTTTTTCGGTCTTGGCTCAAGTGGCAGCTTCCATGGGGATCACTGATCTTTGCTTTTCAAGTCATAAGTCAAGTCAATTATCAAATCGTAGAGAAAAATCTAGACCGATGTTAGTATACTATATTTCAGCGCTGGACCACACTATATTTAGGAAACATTTCCTATATTTGTGCAAAATTTGTTTCGATATCGGATCACTGTCAATTGTACTTCGGAGTGAAATGATGAAGCCATATTTCACTCATTATCACATATTGGCGAAAAACTCGGGTTTATTACGCTTGAACATCTCCAAACCCATGCTTTCGCTTCACTGGATTTTTTCCTCCAAAAAGCAATATTTTACCAACACGCGGAATTCCTTTTTATCCATTTTTTCACAATTGGCGTATAAAGAGGAGCCTAAGATCAACTTTTAACAGTTTACGATAGCTCGGCCCACAGTTTTGACCACTAAATCAAAGTAGAGGACCACGATGAAGATGAATTGGCGAACTCGAGGTTGATATGAAGCAGTTTGAGATTTATTACGCTTGAACATCTCCAAACCCATGCTTTCGCTTCACTGGATTTTTTCCTCCAAAAAGCAATATTTTATCAACACGCGGAATTCCAAGAGAAGCCACTTGTCGAACAGTCAGAGATTTTACTGACAGGATAAAGATCATTTTTGCTTAAGAAAAGTGAAAGCTCGATTGGTTCCAAAATCACTCAATTTTTTTTTATGACCAGAAACAGACGGCCAATCCGCCGAATATCGTGGCAAAGGTAAGCCGAAGCCGAAAAAGCCATGTCAAAAAACAAAGTTATGATGTGGTGAACTCCGAATTCCTTCCGACCGGCCTAAGTGTCAACAAGGAAACTATTTGTAAAAATAGGCCGGAATTATGTGCAGAAAACTCTTAGTTTTGGACCACGATAATGCAATGTCAGATACTGCATTAATTCTTCGAGAGTTTTCGCCACATTTTGTACCAATATCGTGTCGCAACTATCGTCTCACTTAGCTCCGTGTGACTTCCGAAAACTCAGCAAACTCAAACGACCGCTCCAGGGAAATCGTTTTGAGTCAATTGAAGACATTAATCATGAATCGCTACTTGCAATGAAAGCTGTTCCGGAAATTGACTTTAACAACTGTTTCGAAATTTGGAAAAACCGTTGGCATTAGTGTATTGTGGCCAAGGCCGTTCAACGCCGTTAGTTCGAATCGGTCGCAATGAGTTTAGCTGGTAAAGTTGTTATTGTAACCGGAGCAAGTTCCGGCATTGGTGCTGAGGCTTTTGCCAAACAAGGTTCCAAATTGCTGCTCACAGGACGAGACCAAGCAAATCTGAAGGCTACCGAAGAGGTCTGTAAAGCTGCCAACAGCAAAGCCGAGGTGCTTTCCATCATAGTTGATGTAACGGTTGATGCGGAGCACATTATAAACTCGGCAATTGAAAAATTTGGACAGTTGGATGTGTTGGTGAATAGTGCCGGTTTTGGTGAAGTGGGTTCAATACTGGATGACGATATTGAGGTCGGTCAATATGATAGAATTTTTGATACCAATGTGCGAGCGGTCTTCCTTTTAAGGAAATATGCCGCACCGCATCTCGTGAAGACCCAAGGTAATATCGTGAATGTCTCCAGCGTCGCAGGATTGCGTTCGTTCCCTACTTCTTCGGTCTATTGCACCTCCAAAGCAGCACTGGATCAATTCACCAGATGTATCGTCTTGGATTTGGCCCCCAAAAATGTGCGTGTGAATGCCATAAATCCCGGTGTGATTGTGACAGAATTCCATAGACGTTTAGGAATGGCGGAAGCAGATTATGCTAAATATTTGGAGCACTCGAAGTCTACGCATGCATTGGGTCGCGTCGGCCAACCCAAAGCAGTGGCTGATGCCATTATTTTCTTAGCCAGTGACAGTACGAGCTTTAGAACGGGCGCAACTTTGCCGGTTGATGGTGGCAGGCATGTCATGTGCCCGCGTTGGTATTCCATAGAACAAATACATAAACACTCGTATATAAGAATAAAAAATATGTTTTAAAATAATTATGTGACTTTTGATTTTACTCAATTGATACCTGTTAAGCAAGCACGCCTAATAAAGATATACTCTTGGCGTGGGGTTGACTTTCTGCCACCTGTTGGTTTAAAAAGAAGATTACTCAAACAAAAACTCATCGCTCACAATCTGATACCAAATGTAAACAATTATTTGTATGTAAGTATATGTATGTATACATTTGTTCAAGCTTTTCGGTGAAATTATCAACACACACGCTTTAACATCGTTCTCTCGCTCTGAGAGCCATCTAACTTGTAGTTTTAATAGAGAACTGCACGTAAGAGTTTTGTGTATGTTTTTCGATTTTCGATTGTTTTCTTATATTTGTACTCATATCCGTTACTTATGCTGACGAGGTTGGTCATTTTTGAATTTTTAGTTAATTTTTGACAGCTCTTTTGCTTGGGAGCGTATTGGTCTTCGATTATGGTACCAAAACCAGCATAGCGTTGATCTTGCTAAGATATGTTGAACTCAGTTCACGCTGATCCAAAACTGCTCTAGAAAATCTTAATTGGTGACGTATCATGGTTTTATGGTTATGACATGGAAATCAAAGCTGAATCGTCCCATTAGAAGCTGCCGCTTGAACCAGGTCGAATGTGAAGATTTTGCTAACAGGTTTCTGCGATTGCAGAGGCGTCGTTCAACATGAGTTGTTGCTAAAAGACCGTACTTTATGAACATAAATTGTTCAAGTCGAATGAAAACTTTTCAAGCCCATAGGGATCGAATATGTGAACCCCGGTACCTACAGTTGACTTTTGAAAGAAAATGTCGATCCATATGTGCAATATTTAATAGAAATTCAGAGATCATATTTTTCTTACATAGGTCAAAAATGGGTTGAACCGGGTTAAAACTTTCTTTAGCCCCCATATACCTATGTTATATAAAGGATTTCTAACTTCCGGGTGATTTTATGCCGCATACTTCAGCCAATATGTGAGTTAACTCAATGAAAATGAAGAAGCATGTTTTACTGATAATGTTGTATCTCACGCCTAAAATAGCTGAAATAGAGCGAAAACTTGACCTAGCCCCTTATAACAAACGTATAATATCCGATTGACCTTACTCCATATGTTTGGTGATGGTGCCTTAATGAACCTCAGAGAACATTTAATTAGTATGTGGTATAATAGTAGAAGGTAGTATTGACAAAAATAGATAAAATGGGATCGATATTACCCCCATCTCTCATATACAAATTTTCGTTTTTCTAACTAAACTTTTGTCGAATACATATATACATATGTCGATCAGTGCTTAGATGCTGATCCTCTGCTTAACGTTTTGCACCTTAGAGTATGTTAGGTCATTGAAATGGGCCTCATGTGTTAATAGTACACAAAATACAACCGGCTTTTCAGAAATTTTTGTTAACATGAAAGTCACTAAATAAGTTTCCTCAACAATTCAAAAGTCACATAATTATTTTAAAGCATATTTTAATTTACAATAACTATATAAATATGATTAGGTTTAAACAAACTAAATTACATTATTAAATCGGGCAAGTGGTGTGTTTGCCACCATCGATCAGAAGATTTGCGCCCGTTATAAAGCTCGAACTGTCACTGGCAAGGAAAATAATGACATCGGCCACCTCCTTGGGTTCGCCGGCGCGACCCAATGGATACATAGTCTTCGCATGCTCCACATGTTTAACATAATCTGCTTCCGATACGCCAAAACCTTGATAGAATTTTGTCACAATCATTCCAGGATTTACGCCGTTCACACGCACATTTTTCGGCGCCAAATCCAAGGCGATACATCTGGTGAATTGATCAAGTGCCGCTTTGGATGTGCAATAGGCCGAAAGACCAGCGTATGAACGCAATCCTGCGCCGCTGGAGACATTCACGATATTACCTTGGCTCTTCACGAGATGTGGTGCGGCGAATTTGGTCAGCAGGAAGATCGAACGCAAATTGGTATTCATTACACGGTCAAATTGATCGACTTCAATATCTAAGATTGAACCCCCTTCACCAAAACCAGCATTATTCACCAACACATCCAACTGTCCGAACTTGTCAATTGCTGTTTTGATAATCCTCTCGGCGTCTGTCGTTACATCAGCGGTAATGAGTAGTAGTTCCACTTTGCTGTTGGCTGCTTTACAGGCAACCTCAGTAGCCTTCAGATTTGCTTCATTTCGTCCTGTGAGCACCACTTTGGAACCCTGCTTGGCAAAGGCCTCAGCTGTGGCGGCACCAATACCGGAACTTGCGCCGGTTACAATAACAACTTTACCAGCTAAACTCATTGCGATCTATTCGAAGTCACTGCGTTGTAACAACTGAACTGCTGTGTCTAAATTGGCTTTTTATATACAAAGTGGCTTGCTATTTCACCACTAATAATCTAATAATTTTGAGCTCCTTGATAACATAAATATTGAGCGGGTGTGTAAAAGTGTCATACATTTTTTTCGCATACTACTAATATGTGCAGATGCTCGGCACAACTTGGAACTCTCTCATGCACTGGTGCTACTATTTTAGCTATTGCAGCTATTGTAAGACCAATACACTGCTTTACGGTGCAGTAGTATTGTGTAAAGGCATACGGAAATCTACCAACGCTGAGTAAAAAAACTCCAACGGCGTCTGGTACTAAACCTGCCACCTCTAGACCTTTTCGCTGAAAATTGCGCAAGCAAAATCGGCGGGACGAGTTGGGCAAACACCGAATATAAGATTCCACTTTTCTACTGGGAAAGAAGGTTCAAATTGAACATAGGAAAAGATGATTGGCGTAAAGTTATGTTAGCTAAAATACATCTATACGGATGGCACGAAAATGGACAATGGAGTTGGTGCGGGGATATACTGTCTGGAGTTAGGCATAAGGCAACCTTTTAAGTTACCGACCTTGCAGTATATTTCAACCTAAGGTCTTTGCTATTGCGAAAGCCGCGGATTGGCCTACAAGCAAGGTCCAGAGTCAACGTCTACCTCGACAACCAAGCAGCAATCAAGGTAGTAGCCTTATTTTAAAGAAATTAAGTGGATATTTCGCATGTATGTATATCGATCTGGACCGATAACCTTGGTCTTGCTTAAGAAGAATTAACAGAGCGTTTCATATGTTCTGCTACTCTACTCTGTTGCTAACATCTTTTTTGCTTTATTGGCGCTAACAGCAATGTAAGAATATCCAACATATTCCAGTGTGCGAGAGTTCAAAAGTTAACATTTTATATCGTTGCCAGATTAAACAAAATGTTAATTTACGCTCTCAACTTCTAATAACATGAGAGTTATACAAATTCTAATCTCTCGCTAATAGCCTCTTTTTTTGGCGACTAAAAAGTATAAATCAAGCGCGCAAAGTGTCAAATCGTTTAATGAGTAACTTCAAGTGGCAAAGCGTTCATCAGTTGATTTTAATAAGGCTATATTAGCAGTTTATAGACGAGAGTTGTTAGAGAAAAACTTTGATTTTTAATTTCACAATTTACTAAAACAAATATGTTGCTACGTGATTTTCCTGGATGTGAATATACTCGACAAAAGAGTGCAGCTGACCAAAAACTTGATACTCGTATATCTTATGATTGAGCAAAAAATATGGAATTGCATACCTACATACATACCTGTATTAGTGGTGAAATAGCAAGCCACTTTGAGTGTATATAAATAGCCGATTTGGATAGAGCACTCCAGTTGTTACAACGTCGTGAGTTTGATTAGATCGCAATGAGTTTAGCTGGTAAAGTTGTTATTGTAACTGGAGCGAGTTCCGGCATTGGTGCCGCCGCAGCTGTTGAATTTGCCAAGCTGGGTTCCAAAGTGGTGATCACAGGACGAAATGAAGCAAATCTAAAGTCTACTGAGGCGGCCTGTAAAGCAGCCAACAGCAAAGCGGAACTACTACTGATCACCGCTGATGTAACAACGGACGCCGAGAAGATTATCAAAACAACAATTGACAAGTTCGGACAGTTGGATGTGTTGGTGAATAATGCCGGTTTTGGTGAATTGGGTTCAATCTTGGATATTCAAGTCGATCAATTTGATCGTGTCATGAATACAAATTTGCGTTCGGTCTTCCTGCTCACCAAGTACGCAGCACCACATCTCGTGAAGAGCCAAGGTAATATCGTGAATGTCTCCAGCGTCGCAGGATTGCGTTCGTTCCCTAATTCTTCGGTCTATTGCACCTCCAAAGCAGCACTTGATCAATTCACCAGATGTATCGCCTTGGATCTGGCGCCGAATAATGTACGTGTGAATGCCGTAAATCCTGGTACGATTGTGACAGAATTCCATAAGCGTATGGGCTTGACGGAAACAGAATATGTTAAATTATTGGAGCATGCAAAATCTACGCATGCCTTGGGTCGCGTCGGCGTTGCAAAGGAAGTAGCTGATGCCATTATTTTCTTAGCCAGTGACAGTTCGAGTTTTATAACGGGCGCAACTCTGCCGATCGATGGTGGCAGACATGCCATGTGTCCGCGTTAATATTTTTTAGAATAGTTATATGTATATATGATAATAAAAAAAAATATGCTTTAAGATAACAATGTGACTTTGGATTTGCTGCAGAAACTATTTCACTGGAGTTTGACGTCGATCAATTTGATCGCATGTACTTTAAATAAGTGGCTTACATATGCATGTGCATTAGGGTGTTTCATTTAAATTTTTTTTATATTTCTTTTGCATCCGCAAACATTTTGTTCGTTTTTTGAAAAAAAAAAAACTTGATTTGCGCCCTTAATTTATTTGAAAAAATTTAGTGTACGGCTGGTTTTAAAACTTTCAAGGAAAATTTGTAGGAAATGAAATTTCGAACAAAAAAGTTTCACGCGCTCATGTCATAAAATTGCTTTGTTTCAGAGATATATGTACATGCATATATGCAATTTAATGAAAAAAATAAAAAATTAAATTTTTAGGGAAATTTGTTTATCTAAAACTTGATTCAATGACTTTATATAAATTTTTTTCAAGGCTGTAAAAATTATTATAAAATAAGAGCAACAATCTGTGTCTGTGTCTTTTATCACATTACAAAATTTTTCCATTGTCTTACATACGGCGCCCTCAGGTTAGTTACTTTCATTGCTCGAATTACTATTCTTTTTGACCTTGAAGGAGCTTTTTAATTAACGCAAGCCCCAATAGAGTTCAACTGGCGCTAGTTATCAGTTTGCATTGTTCTTTATTTACATTATCATTATCTAAAGCCTTTAATTTTAATGCATTTTTTGTTTTATGTCGTTAAAAAATCGTTACACAAATAATTGGTGTTGAATTTCTATTTTTTAATAGTAATACTGATAAGCTGAAGTAATAAGTTAATATAAAATCATTGAATCAAGTTTAAAGTAAACAAATATCATTAGAACTAATATTTATTTTACATATTTTTATTTAATCGCTGATACCTTTGAAACAAAGCACTCCCATGACATGAGTGTTCAGATCTTTTTTGCTCGAAATTTAATTTCCTACAACTTTTCTCATTAGGCTTTTCGATGAAACCAGCCGTTTACGCAATTTTTTTTAAATATGAGAAAAACGTGAACAATCGAATAGGAAGTAAATGAATCCAAAATTAAGGGCTCATATTTCTTTTCCATCATAAAACCGCGTAAAAATAAAAAAATAAAAATTTGGTGAAAAACCATTAAAAACATGGGTTCCACGGTAAAAAAGGAAATTTATTGACTTATTCAACTCTTTAACATCTCTAGAATATAGTCCTAAACTCTCAAGTTGAGCCGAGTAATAACGAGTGACAGATTACGCTTGAATCATGTCAAGCTGTCATGTTATTTTTGTTCAGTACTCGTATTGTTTGAAATTTCATTATGGAAAAACTTACGCCGGAACACAACTCACGTTCTGTAAAGAATGTGTTTCCAGCGCTTTGCTTAACATATGGTCAACATAATGGGCCCACTAAGCGTACTATTCGCAATACAATCCCCCATCCTGAGACCCAGCATTCATTATTGGATGATATTCGACTGAATAAACCATGTCCCATGAAGTAAAGAAAATATAGCAGCCCTAGCTCAGAGTGTACACGAAGACCATGGAGAGTCAATTCGGCGCCGTTCGCAGCAACTCGGACTGACGTATGGAACGACTTGACGCATTTTAGATCGAGATCTTAAATTGAAAGTGTAAAAAACGCAGTTTTTGCAAGAACGGACGACACTCGACCTTCTCAAGCTACATCGCTTCCCTCTATGGGCTTTTGAAAAGATCCAAAAAGATCCTACGCTTTCGGAGTAAATTTTGTTCAGCAATGAGGCTCATTTCTGGCTCAATGGGCATGTAAACAAGCGAAATTGCTGCATTTGGGACGAAGAGCAACTTGAAGAGATTCAAGAGCTGCCATTTCATTCGGAAAAAGTAACTGTTTGGTGTGCTTTGTGGGCTGGTGGATCACCGGTACATATTTCTTCAAGACTAATGCCGGAGAGAACGTAACCGTCAATGACGACCGTTCAGTCAACAGCAAAGTGGAACTACTACTCATCACCGCTAATGTCACAACAGACGCCGAGAAGATTATCAAAACAACAATTGACAAGTTCGGACAGTTGGATGTGTTGGTGAATAATGCCGGTTATGGTGAAGGAGGCTCAATCTTGAATATTGAAGTCGATCAATTTGATCGCATTTTAAATAGATGAGAAATATACCCTACTATATAAAACGACGTTGAACCGAATAATTTGGATTGGCCTCATCATTTTGCCTGTACGGCAGTGATATTTGTTCACTGCGGGCTTTTCTTTGACGGAAAGGTGGCACACTATCATGGAGTTTATAATCGTTTCATAAAATACTCCAGCCCTCACGTACATATCTATCTTAATAACATTTAAAATATAAATTATTTTAACTGACCGGAATTCCGAATGAACCGGTCCATATTAAGATTATTTCTTATCCCCAATTCGATTTTCCGTTTGGCTTACACTGTATATATTGATCAATATGAGGTCGGGTAACTTTAAGAAATTGGCTGAATCAGTTTTCTGGGATTAGTTTAGGTTAAGAGGTCAATTCTGACCGGGATCTCACTTGGACTGCTTAGAAGTCCGTTGTGTTGCCTAAGGTTTCTAAGTTCTACATATTTTTTCTCTGTCTAACAGTCTAAGGGTTTCCGAGCGAATCAAAAATAAAAATCGAAAGTGTAAACTATCAAATCATTTAATGAGTGGCTATTAACCACAAAATGTTCTTGAGTTGACTTTAATTAATTATAATTAAAGTAAACTGCTTTAATGGACACGAGTTATTAGAATCAAAATTTTATTTTATTTACTTATAATTTATTAGTAATGCATCGTGATAATCTGATCAAAAAATTAATATTAACTGCAAAAACTTTCCACCCGCTCAATGTTTATCTTATCACTGCGCCAAAATACAAGATGCGTTCCAAAGTAAACAGAACTTTTTGAATCTAGCGCCACCTGGTGGCGCCATCTATATGTTGACTGGTGCGTTAGAATATGCTATCTTTAGTGAGTGTCCAGTTTTTCATGACATTTCATCGATTGGAAGTGAAGTTATTGCGTTTTAAGTGTCAGTATTTTTGTGTTATCGGTGCAAAAATGAGCTTCGAACAAAGAGCCAACATTAAATTTTGTTTTAAAATTGGTAAAACTTTTACCGAAACGGTTCAATTGATGAAACAAGTTTATGGTGATGATTGCCTATCACGTAGCAGAGTGCACGAGTGGTTTCAACGTTTTCAAAGTGGTCGTGAGGTCGTGATCACCGGAAATTCCATCGAAACTGTGCGTGAATTCATCAAAAATCAGCCGAAATCATCATTGAAATTCATGGAAATGGAATTGAACATCTCCAAAACATCGATTTATCGCATTTTGACCGAACATTTGGGCTTACGAAAGGTGTGTGGACGGTTTCTTCCGCACAAATTGACTGACGACCAAAAATTGTTCAGAATCCAACATTCGAAGGACGATTATTTGGCCAAAAATCACATTTTAACCTTAAACCACTCCCCGTATTCACCTGATATGGCACCGTGCGACTTCTTCCTTTTCGGAAAAATGCATTTGCCCATGAAATGAAAGCGTTATGCAGACGTAGAGGTCATTCAAAAGATTTGCACCGGCATACTGGCAGCCATACCGGCCAACGAGCTAAAACAATCCTTCGACATGCTTTTGGCCCATGCAAAAGCTGTATTGAAGCAGAAGGAGCCTATTTTGAATAAAATAAATTGATTTTGAAGAAAAAACCATTTGTTCTATTTTTTTAAGTCCTGTTTACTTTTGAAACGCACCTTGTATATTGAATTATTAGTAGTTAAAATAGCAAGCCATTATGTCTGCTTTTGACAGCATATAATTAGCCGATTAAGACACAGCACTCCAGTTATTACAGCGCAGTGAGTTTGAATAGATCGCAATGAGTTTAGCTGGTAAAGTTGTTATTGTAACCGGAGCAAGTTCCGGCATTGGTGCCGCCGCAGCTAAGGCCTTTGCCCAGCAGGGTGCCAAAGTGGTGCTCACAGGACGAAATGAAGCAAATCTAAAGTCTACTGAGGCGGCCTGTAAAGCAGCCAACAGCAAAGCGGAACTACTACTCATCATCGCCGATGTAACGACGGACGCAGAGAAGATTATCAAAACAACAATTGACAAGTTCGGACAGTTGGATGTGTTGGTGAATAATGCCGGTTTTGGTGAAATGGGTTCAATCCTGGATATTGACGTTGATCAATTTGATCGTGTCATGAATACAAATGTGCGAGCGGTCTTCCTGCTCACTAAATACGCCGCACCACATCTCGTGAAGACACAAGGTAATATTGTGAATGTCTCTAGTGTGGCCGGATTGCGTTCGTACGCTGGTTTTTCGGTATATTGCACCTCCAAAGCGGCACTGGATCAATTCACCAGATGTATCGCCTTGGATTTGGCGCCGGAAAATGTGCGTGTGAATGCCGTAAATCCCGGTGTGATAGTAACAGAATTTCATAAGCGTCTTGGCTTGTCGGAAGAGGAAGAAACTAAATTTTTGGAGCATTCGAAGTCTACACACGCATTGGGTCGCGCCGGCGAACCCAATGAAGTGGCCGACGCCATTATTTTCCTTGCTAGTGACAGTTCGAGCTTTATAACGGGCGCAACTCTGCCGATCGATGGAGGCAGAAACATCATGTGTCCGCGTTAATATTGCTTAGAATAGATAGATAATTTGCAAGGTCGAGGAAGTCTTTTCGTATTTCTAATCAAACTTCAACTTTATTTTTTTTTATATTTATACTAATAAATAAATAAACAAATATGTATGTACCATTTTGGTCGACCACTTTTTGCCATTTTTCCGCTAAAGACATTACTTCATCAGTGTAAATCGAAATTTCCAGAACGGAAGCGAGCGAACCGTTGTTGTGCTATACGAACTGATACAGCATCGTCTCCGCAAAATTCACAAATTTCATTAGTGGCTTGCGTGGCATTCTTCACAATGCGATTGGTAGCACTGGAGATATACGACTGTAACGACATCTATTGACAAAATACGAAAAGACTTTTTCGACTACCCAATTTGTTAATAAAAATATGCTTTGAAATAATTATATGACTTTTGATTTGTGTCGGAAACTAATTTTGTTTCATTCATGTTTAAAAAAAATCCGAAACGCCGGTTGCATTTTGGGTACTATTGCACTTAAGAGCACTCCGATAAGCAAACATATTTAATAAAGATTGATAATACTATCAGTTAGCAAAAAATAAGATTACTCAAACAAAAACTGATCGCTCACAATCTGATACAAAATCTTAACAATTATTTCTATATAAATATATACATATGTACATATGGTACATTTGCTCAAACCTCTCGGCGAAATTATCAACGCGAACGCTTTGGCATTGCTCTCTGCCTCTGAGAGCCATTTAACGTTTAGTTTTGAATAGAAAAGTGAGCGCAGCGATGCGCACAAACTGTAAATATTGTGTGGTAGATACAATGTGAAAATGTGTTTAATATGTATAAGCAACCCTCCAACTTTTCGATATCATTTTTGTAGTACGATTTGTCTTTTGCTTCAAAGTTGTAGGCCTCAATTTCAGCGATCACATTTCATTTGACGATAATTTCTTCCCAGCGAGCATACTTTTGAGAACTGAGAACAGGAAATAGTCGCTTGGGACTAGGTCTCGAGAATACGGTGAATGTGGAAGCAATTCAAAGTCCAGTTTATGGATTTTTGTTATCGTTTTCACTGACTTGTGACACGCTACATTCTCTTGGTGAAACAGCACTTTATTTTTCTTCAAATGCGGCCGTTTTTCATCGATTTCGTACTTCAACCGGAACAATTACGCTATGTAATAGTCGCTGTTCCTTTTTGAATATAGCCAATAAAAATTATTCCAAGCACATCCCAAAATACAGACATCATAACCTTGCCACCCGACCATTGCGTTTTGGAGCGAGTTCATCGTGGGATGACTGTCGATTGAACTTCCAAGTGAAATGAAGGAGCCGTATTTTATCCATTGTCACATTTCAAACCAAAAACTCGGGCTTATTACAAACATCTTCACACACTACTACGAATCATCAACGTTGATTTTGGTCAAAGTAGAGCTCGCACGGCACCCACTTGTCACAGAGCTTTCTCATAACCAAATATTTGTGAATGATAGGGTGTACGCGCTTAGTTAATATCTTTAAAGTGTCTACTATCTCGAACAGTTTCACTTTACGGTCATCTACAATTCTTTTGTCGACTTTTTTGTTGTTTTCGTCAGTAACAGCCTCTTTAGGGCTTCCACTGTCTTCATCATCTTTGGTGCTAATTTCGCCTCGTTCAAATTTTGCTAACCACATTTCAGCGGTTGATTTCCCTCATGCAGAGTCCACGTAATGTTGATCAACCCAAACCGTGGCTTAAGGGGGGAGCATTTTTTTGACGGTTTTTTTTGGGGGAGAGAAATAATTGATTGAAACAAAATTTCTAGGAGAAGATCTTTCACAAATTTTTTGGTTACGAAATCTTTGATATGCTGCCTTTGAGAAGCAGTTGCCTGATGCATCTCGCTTGTGCATTTTTCGGACGGCGGACAGGATGCAGGTCGCTATTTCTATCGGAAACAAAAAATTCAAATATATTCATTTTGTTTAACAATTTATCTTCTAGTTAAACTAAAAAAATTCAAAAAAAAAGTGAAAAATTTTACAAATTTTTTAAAAATTGAAAAAAGTGATTTTTGACCCAAAAAAAATTTACTTCTGTTGTTTAAAACTATGTTCAAACTTGACTTCCTTAGTTTTTTTTTGGTTTAAATAGAAGATAATTTAATGCCCAAGCGCTTATACATCTGTAAGACGCTCGGTCACTATTTTCCTTCTAGCTTCGATAATATTTTGAATTCCCATCTATAACTTTGGGGACATATTCTTGATTATTTTTAAAGAAATTTAAGAAAAAAAATCGATTTTTTGAAGCTTCTAAATCAGGCTCCCCCCTTAAACAGATTCAATTTTAATTTTCCAACCAAAAAGCAATATTTTATCAATTTGTTTTTATCATTTTTTTCTCAATAACAAAAGTTACTTCACTCAAAATGATTTAATTCACAAACTAATGATCTGACAGCTGTCAAATTTTTAAACGCGCTTTATAAGTCAGGCCGGGGACTTGTCAATTGAGCTGTTATGTACCTGTAAAATATGTGAATGCTCTCTGTGTTTGAGAGATACTTAACTTCTAGTTCTGAATTATTATCATTTCATTCGATATTAGTTACTCCAGAGTCTCCCGGAGTTGTTGCAAAAACAATTTGAGATGTGGTGCCAGCTACAAGTGTTTTTAAAGATTCCGGCATGTGCTTTAGCGGTGTCAGTAAAAATTTTCCAGATGCGCAACATAAACCAGCTGCTTCACCTTGGAATAATTTTGATACTGCGGTGGTAGCGCAGTCTGCCGGATCCAATGAAAAACATTCCAAAATTAACAACTACTTACAAATGAAAAATTAATTTAAAAAACACTTTCCAAAGGGACCAAATTGTGAATCTAAATCATTATCGAATCCTTTTGAACACACACAAAAAATTTCATCAAAATCGGTCCAGCCGTTTAGGAGGAGTTTAGCGACATATACACACGCACACAAGAAATATATAAATAAAGACTGATTGCGAAGATATGAATATAATCTTCAAAATAGTGGAGCTGATCAAAAAGTTGTGACGTATGACACTTTCAAGCACCCGCTCAATATTTATCTTATCAATGAGCCCAAAATATAATTAATTATCAGTGGTGAAATAGCAAGACAACCTGCCTGTATTTGTATGTATATAAATAGCCGAATTAGACACAGCGGTTCAGTTGTTTCAACGCAGTGAGTTTGAATAGATCGCAATGAGTTTAGCTGGTAAAGTTGTTATTGTAACTGGAGCAAGTTCCGGCATTGGTGCCACCACAGCTGTTGAATTTGCCAAGCAGGGTTCCAAAGTGGTGCTCACAGGACGAAATGAAGCAAATCTAAAAGCTACGGAAGCTGCCTGTAAAGCAGTCAACAGCGAAGTAGAACTACTACTCATCATCGCCGATGTAACGACGGACGCCGAGAAGATTATCAAAACAACAATTGACAAATTCGGACAATTGGATGTGTTGGTGAACAATGCCGGTTTTGGTGAAAGGGGTTCAATCTTAGATATTGACGTCGACCAATTTGATCGTGTCATGAATACAAATTTGCGTTCGGTCTTCCTGCTGACTAAATATGCCGCACCACATCTCGTGAAGACCCAAGGTAATATCGTGAATGTCTCCAGCATCACAGGATTACGTGCATTCGCTGGTCTTACGGTCTATTGCACATCCAAGGCAGCACTGGATCAATTCACCAGATGTATTGCTTTAGATTTGGCGCCGAAAAATGTGCGTGTGAATGCCGTAAATCCTGGTACGATTGTGACAGACTTCCTAAAGCGTGTTGGCTTGTCAGAAGCGGAATATGCTAAATTTTTGGAGCATTCGAAAACCACACATGCGCTGGGTCGCGTCGGCGCTGCAAAGGAAGTAGCTGATGCCATTATTTTCTTAGCCAGTGACAGTTCGAGCTTTATAACGGGCGCAACTCTGCCGATCGATGGTGGCAGACATGCCATGTGTCCACGTTAATATTCCTGAGAACAGTTAAATAAAATAAAATAATAAATATGCTTTAAAATACTTAATAATTGGTTTAAGTGGGTTAGGTGGTTTCGGATGTACAAAAAAAGATATTTTTACGACTTTGTTTTTTAATATAAGCAATCATATATTTGAAAAATATAATATGACATATCAAAGGTACATATTTGAACAATGTCTCCTGAAATTTTGATATACAAAGGTTGAAAATTCAGCCGTTTAGACCTCATCTCCCTGGGTGTCTCAAAAAAGAGGTGAGCGCCGTGGATAGCAGACTTATTGGTTCATCTAAAACTAAAAAAAAAACTAAACATATTGCATTAGTATATATATAAATGTCGTTTTGGAACGAAGAAAATAAAAATATATTAAAATATTCATTTTTTCTCAGACTTTGAACAAAAAATTTCACAAAAAAATCGATTTTTTTGAAATTATCAAACCCACTTAACGCCTTAAATCGGCATAGTAGGTCCTGAGATATGTTACTTTACCTAAAATTTCGATTCCATTAAAGCCCTACTATACCACATCGCGATATCATCCATTTTCCGGACTGCCGGATAATTTCCACTGAAAATTTGACAAAATCTGACAATATGAAAAATTAGAAAATAGATAATTTTTTGCTCGAGGAAACCCATTTAACAGTCAGCGAGCATCTTTTCTTGGAAATTGTATATCAGGATGCTATACAGTTACTGACAATAAAATAAAATCCAATAGATAATTCCGAAAATGTCTTCAGGACATTTGTTCAAATTTGACATTTTTTATAGTTAAGTATTATTTGTAGGATAAATGTGCCTGAGTAAGCATTGCCCAGCGGCAGAACGTAAACTAATAAAAAATTTCCAAAATAACGGTTATACCAAAGGATAATTGCAAAAATAACAATTACGCAGGGACTTTATTAAAGCGTCACGCTTTGCTGTCCTCTCTAGCATTCCAAAGAGATTTTGGTGTAGAAAATACTTCGAGAGCTGTTGCGAGTCGCATTGTAGAAAATAATCTCTTCGGAAGGAAAAATCGGATTGCTTTTGCTTCGGCGCTTATCAATTGGACCGGTGAAGAAACTACAAAAAAGTGGCGCTTCTGGTCGATTGCCTTCTTCAAGCGGTCCAGTTGTGCGCAGTAGATGGTAGAATGAAGCGTCTGGCCATATGGGAGCAGCTCATAGTGTATGATTCCCTTCCAATCCCACCAAACACACAGCAAAATCTTCCTGGCCGTCAATCCCGGCTTGGCCACTGTTTGAGACGATTCACCGGCCTTCGACCACGACCGTTTTCGCTTGATATTGTCGTATCTGATCCATTTTTCGTCTCCAATCACCATCCGCTTCAAAAATGGATCGAGTTCGTTCCGTTTCAGCAGCATATCGCAGTCGTTGATTCGTTCCAGAAGGCTTTTTGCGTCAAATCATGCGGCACCCAAACATCAAGCTTTTTTGTGTATCCAGCCTTCTGCAGATGGTTTAAAATGGTTTGGTGACTAACTCCCATCTTCTGGGCGATGTCACGAGATGCCACATGCCGGTCTAACTCGATGTTTTCCATGATTTGATCGGTATTCGTCGTCACAGGTCTTCCGCCGGCTGGCTTATCCATGGTGTCGTTTTCACCCGCTCTGAATCGTCGAAACCATTCTTCCGCAGTTCGAAGTGATAGAAAATTAAGACCCATTAAATTACGAATAAAGTATGATAAAGTCCAAGTCGGTATTCAATAACGAATTCAGTCTGTAAAGCTCTAGGGAAATCTATGCCCGAAATGTGTATTGCCGTACAAGCAAAGGTCTCAGCTTGAAATAGTGCAGTTGTTCGGCAACTTAAGTGGTTGCCATCCGTCGTAAATAAGATACACAATTTCATTGTCATCCATTAACTATTTCAACGAATAACGAATGTTGAATTTTTTCGAAATATTTATACTCTTGCGTTGCTACAGAGTATTATAGTGTTGTTCACCTAACGGTTGTACGTATCACCTAAAACTAATGGAAATAGATATAGGGTTACGTACATATAAACGATCAGGGTAACGAGAAATCCGGTTGAAATCCGGTTGACTATCTGTCTGTCCGCCCGCAAGCTGTAACTTGAGTAAAAATTGAGATAACTCGATTAAACTTGGTACACAGGTTCCTTATGTGTGCCAATTTATGACCAAAAATTGTTTAAGTGCAATAAAATCTGTTCAAGACCCTAGATACCGAATATTTAGACCCCGGTACCCATAGTTGCCTTTGATCGAAAATGTCGATGAACGTGTAGTACATATAACTGAAATTAAGGATTAATCCTTCTCTTATTATGGTATGTCTGGAGGTAAAAACTGGGTTGAATCGAACCAATACTTCCCTTAGCCCCTTAGCAGCAAATCAAAAGTCACATATTTATTTTAAAGAGTATTTTTTTTTATTTTTATATACTATATCTAACTATTCTTAGAAATATTAACGTGGACACATCGCGTGTCTGCCGCCATCGATCGGCAGAGTTGCGCCCGTTATGAAGCTCGAACTGTCACTGGCTAAGAAAATAATGGCATCGGCTACTTCATTGGGTTCGCCGACGCGACCCAATGCATGTGCAGACTTTGAATGTTCCAAAAATTTGGCTTCTTCCTCATCCGACAAGCCAACACGCTTTAGGAATTCTGTCACAATCGTACCAGGATTTACGGCATTCACACGCACATTTTTCGGCGCCAAATCCAAGGCAATACATCTGGTGAATTGATCCAGTGCTGCCTTGGAGGTGCAATAGACCGATGCACCAGGGAATGCACGCAATCCTGCGATGCTGGAGACATTCACGATATTACCTTGGGTCTTCACAAGATGTGGTGCGGCGTATTTAGTCAGCAGGAAGACCGAACGCAGATTGGTATCGAGGACGCGATCAAATTGATCGACTTCAATATCTAAGATTGAACCCATTTCACCAAAACCGGCATTATTCACCAACACATCCAATTGTCCGAACTTGTCAATTGTCGAGTTTATAATGCGTTCCGCATCAACTGTGACATCGGCGGTGATGAGTAGTAGTTCCACTTTGCTGTTGGCTGCTTTACAGGCAGTTTCTGTAGCTTTTAAATTTGCTTCATTTCGTCCTGTGAGCACCACTTTGGAACCCTGTTTGGCAAAGGCCTCAGCTGTGACCGCTCCGATTCCAGAACTCGCTCCGGTTACAATAACAACTTTACCAGCTAAACTCATTGCGATCTATTCAAACTCAGTGCGTTGAAACAACTGAATTGCTTTGTCTAATTCGGCTATTTATATACCAACAAATATAGGCATGTTGTCTTGCTATTTCACCACTAATTTTGAATTCAATATTTTTTGGCTGATTGATAAGATAAATGTTGAGCGTGTGCATAAAATGCCTCACATATCAACTTTTTGGTCAGCTGCTCTCTTTCTTCTAGAGTAAATTCACATCTTGGCTGGGCCCTGGCGCAGAAACTCACGTTCCAAAAATTACATATTTTCTCTAAAAACTCTCATCTATAAACTGCTTATATGGCTAATTAAAACAAACTGATGAACGATTTGCCATTTGAAGCTACTCATTAAACAATTTGACAGTTTGCGCGCTTCATTTATACTTTTTAATAGCCAAAAAAGAGGCTATTAGCGAGAGATTAGAATTTGTATAACTCCCATATCATTAGAAGTTGAGAGCGTAAATGAAAAAATGCTAATTTTCAACTCTCACTGGAATATGTTGGACATTCATTCATTGCTGTTAGCGCCACTGAAGCGAAAAAGATGTTAGCAGCAGAGTAGAGTAGCAGAACATATGGAACAACGGCCTGTTAAATTTCTTTAGGCAATGTCGGCAATCAACTACAGCACATCTAAAAAACTGTATTAACTTATTTTGTTAACATATCTTACATATTGACCGATACAAACAGTATATAGTCAAACGGTAGTCTGAAAATCCAGGTATAACGAAAGTAACAACTTAGTATAGTCCGTTTCTAGCATCCGGTTGCATATTAGTATGCAAAAAATATGTTTCTCAATTTTATAACGACTGTCCACCCGTTTAATGAATAGCAACTAGTGAAAAAACGTATGAATGAAAACTTCAAAATAGAGCAGCTGACCAAAAAGTTGTAATGCATGACTCTTATATGCACCCGCTCAATATTTATCTTATCACTGCGCCAAAATATATTGAATTATCAGTGGTGAAATAGCAAGCCAATATGCCTGTATTTGTTGGTATATAAATAGCCGTGTTAGACATAGCACTCCAGTTATTACAACGTCGTAAGTTTGAATAGATCGCAATGAGTTTAGCTGGTAAAGTTGTTATTGTAACTGGAGCGAGTTCCGGCATTGGCGCCACCACAGCTGAGGTCTTTGCCAAGCAAGGTTCCAAAGTGGTGCTCACAGGACGAAATGAAGCTAACTTAAAAGCTACGGAAGCTGCCTGTAAAGCAGCCAACAGCAAAGTAGAACTACTACTCATCGTCGCCGATGTAACGACAGACGCCGAGAAGATTATCAAAACAACAATTGACAAGTTCGGACAGTTGGATGTGTTGGTGAATAATGCCGGTTTTGGTGAAGGGGGTTCAATCTTGGATATTAATGTCGATCAATTTGATCGTGTCATGAATACAAATTTACGTTCGGTCTTTCTGCTCACCAAGTACGCCGCACCACATCTCGTGAAGACCCAAGGTAATATCGTGAATGTTTCCAGCGTCGCAGGATTGCGTGCAAACGCTGGCTTTTCGGTCTATTGCACGTCCAAGGCAGCATTGGATCAATTCACCAGATGTATTGCCTTGGATTTGGCACCGAAAAATGTGCGTGTGAATGCCGTAAATCCTGGAATGGTTGTGACAAAATTCTATCAGGGTCTTGGCATATCGGAAGAAGTTTATGCTAAATATGTGGAGCATTCGAAGACCACGAATCCATTGGGTCGCGTCGGTGAAACGAAGGACGTAGCTGATGCCATTGTTTTCCTTGCGAGTGACAATTCGAGCTTTATAACGGGCGCAACTCTGCCGATCGATGGTGGAAGAAACGTCATGTGCCCGCGTTAATATTTCTTACAAATTTAATTTAGTATGTTTAAACATATTCCTATATGTATATACATATAGATAAATGTAAATAAAAGTATTTTTAAAATAATTATAAGATTTTTGGAAATTATATGGTTTGAAATGCAAAGAAAGTTGAATTTATATTGTGTTGAAAATTATTTATTTGCGATTTTTCTACAGTTTTTTCAATGTACACAGCTTAATAAACAACATTGTTTGGTTTCTGTTCCGGTGCGTAAACGTACAGAGACTTCCAAATTTATGCCACACACTTCTAGCGAATATCCTTGTGTCCTGTTGATTGTCTTCTCAAATGCAATTTTCCCTGGAAACTGAATAGGTTTGAACTGAAATGGCAAATCGTTGGAACTCAAAGCAATTCGTATAATCAAGCATTCTGCCCCCTTGTATTCCAAGCAGGCAGCTTCGGCGCATGAAGATTGCGAAACAGAATAATGACAGATCCAACTTTGAGACGCAAATGATGCGGCGGCATACCAAGCCCCTCCAAAAAATTTAGAAATTCCAATGTGTTGTCAACTTCGATATTCACTCCTCTAAATTGAATGCTGAATGTTCTGCCATTGTCGTCTGGTGAGCGACGTCGATACAATGGATATCGTTTCCAGTTTGCGTTTCCGAAAGAAAAGCGCGTGGATAGTATTTCGTGCATTCATTGTCAGACATACAAACCGAGGTGAGATTGTGGTGTTCGCAAGGTCCATGAACCATATTAGTTTTCACCACTTGGTATAATACTGGTTCTTTCTCTGGATCAGGAATTTCTGCAGAAGTGATTTCATCAATTTTATCTGGTGTAACCACCATCTACCATCCAAAGAAGAATGTGTGTGTGCGGAAAACCTCTTCTTTGCCCCCCAACAGAGAACATCCAGCATCTAACAGCACCATATATACCATACGTTGCTTAAAGTCCGTCAAACATCGTAGCTGTTGTTTGAAAAGCCGTGCTTTGACGTCGTGATGATCTTGCTGATTGACTGCGATCTATAATTCCACACGTATGTTATCGCATCCTGGGAGCACTCGTACATGTGCCTTGAGCTGTCAATGTATGTTGATGGCAAAAAGAACGTTGACAGATATTAGCGCGACCCCGGATTGCCTTCAACTATTTAGTCAGCTATAGCGAACAGACAAAAACTCAACTTATTTTTATACTCTCGCAACAAAGTTGCTAAGGAGAGTATTATAGTTTTGTTCACATAACGGTTGTTTGTAAGTCCTAAAAATAAAAGAGTCAGATATAGGGTTATATATACCAAAGTGATCAGGCGACGAGTAGAGTTGAAATCCGGATGTCTGTCTGTCCGTCCGTCCGTCTGTCCGTCCGTCCGTACAAGCTGTAACTTGAGTAAAAATTGAGATATCATTATGAAACTTGGTACACGTATTTCTTGGCTCCATAAGAAGGTTAAGTTCGAAGATGTGCAAATCGGCCCATTGCCACGCCCACAAAATGGCGAAAACCTAAAACCTATAAAGTGTTATAACTAAGCCATAAATAAAGATATTAAAGTGAAATTTGGCACAAAGGATCGCATTAGGAAAAGGCATATTTGAACGTAATTTTTTTGGAAAAGTGGGCGTGGCCCCGCTCCCTACTATGTTTTTTGTACATATCTCGGAAACTAATATAGCTATGTCAACCACACTCTACAGAGTCGTTTCCTTTAGGGATTTCCATATACAGTTCAAAAATGGAAGAAATCGGATAATAACCACGCCCACCTCCCATACAAAGGATATGTTGAAAAGCACTAAAAGTGCGTTAACCGACTAACAAGAAACACTAAATTTTACGGAAGAAATGGCAGAAGGAAGCTGCACCCAGGCTTTTTTTTAATTGAAAATGGGCGTGGCGTCGCCCACTTATGGACCAAAAACCATATCTCAGGAACTACTATACCGATTTCAATGAAATTCGTTATATAATATTTTCTTAACACCCTGATGACATGTACGAAATATGGGTGAAATCGGTTCACAACCACGCCTTCTTCCAATATAACGCTATTTTGAATTCCATCTGATGCCTTCTATGTATAATACGAGTATATATATTAGGAACCAATGATGATAGCGGCATAAAACTTTACACAAATACGGTATATATACACATGAAAAAATATGTAAATGACATATAATGAAATCTCGATTATCACTTTATCATGCGAGAGTATAAAATGTTCGGTGACACCCGAACTTAGCCCTTCCTTACTTGTTATATATAAGAATTAGCACTTGAGACCCATTCTAAGTTCGGGTGCAACTTCTAAGAATCAAAGGCAGGGAAATAGCTTAAGATGTAAAATGTGAACGAGAGGATCAGAACCCAAGCAATTTTATACATATGTACATATATACACATGCTCATATACTGAAAACTTTGTTTGATACACAGTGATACTATAAGCAGGAAAAAATTCTCTCTGAATTTCAATTATGTATTTCAACATTGACCGATATTTTCGGTAAAAAGCCAACTATAGGTACTGGGATCCACATATTTGGTATCTAGGGCAGGGCCGGATTTACAGGGGGAAGCTATTCAGTCAATTTCACATTGTAACAAAGGAGTGGCAAAGAAATTTTATGTACCGAATTTAGTTGAAATCGGTCGAGCAAATTCCAAGATATGTGACTTTGCCTAAAACCTTTCCAATTTATACACTGGCTTCTATAAAACCCTCTCGTACCACCTCTTGGGTAAAATTTAATGTTTCTTTCGTTTTCTTTTAGTAGTTTGTAACAGTACCGTGATATGGAGAGTGAGCGGTTCCCATTCATCCATTTTCACACTATTGGCAGAAGTTCTTATAGCATAAAGATTTTCAGAATTTCGTTTATAATATTTTTAAGATGCTCTAGTTGATTGCCGAAATGAAATCGGTACTTAAATTACGCCATAGTCCATAAAAAATCCATATAAATTATATTTGAAAGAAATTAAGTGGATATGCACTTTTGGCCACAATATCATTTATCGCTGTATATGTATATCGGTCCGCACGGATAACCTTGGTCTAGCTTAAACAAATTTAACTGGCCGTTCCATATGTTCCGCTAGTCTACTGTGCTGTTAACATCTTTTTTGCTTTATTGGCGCTAACAGCAATGCAAAAATATCCAACATATTCCAGTGAGAGTTGAAAATTAGCATTTTTTCATTTACGCTCTCAACTTCTAATGATATGAGAGTTATACAAATTCTAATCTCTCGCTAATATCCTCTTTTTTGGCGAATAAAAAGTACAAATCAAACGCGCAAACTGTCAAATCGTTTAATGAGTAACTACTAGAGGCAAAGCGTTCATCAGTTGATTTTAATCAGCCACATAAGCAGTTTATGAACGAGAGTTGTTAGAGAAAAAATTTCATTTTTAATTTCCCAATTTATTAAAACAAATATATTGGAACGTGGTCTTCCCTAGTGCCTAGCCAAATGTGAATATACTCTACAAGAAACAATGCAGCTTCAAATTTTATGAATGGACCACCTAAGACGCAGCCGCGGTCAACATTTAAATGAAATTTTTTAAATGTCAAAAAGTTGATATGTGAGCCACCTTTATGCATCCACTCAACAATTTATCTTATCAATCAGCCAAAAAATATCGAATTAAAAATTTGTGGTGAAATAGCAAGCCAAAATGTCTGCTTTGAGTAAATTTCTGTATTTGTTGGTATATAAATAGCCGATTTAGACACAGCAGTTCAGTTGTTTCAACGCAGTGAATTTGAATAGATCGCAATGAGTTTAGCTGGTAAAGTTGTTATTGTAACCGGAGCGAGTTCCGGCATTGGTGCCACCACAGCTGAGGAATTTGCCAAGCAGGGTTCCAAAGTGGTACTCACAGGACGAAACGAAGCTAACTTAAAAGCTACGGAAGCTGCCTGCAAAGCAGCCAACAGCAAAGTGGAACTACTACTCATCACCGCTGATGTAACGACAGACGCCGAAAAGATTATCAAAACAACAATTGAGAAGTTCGGACAGTTGGATGTGTTGGTGAATAATGCCGGTTTTGGTGAAATGGGTGCAATCTTGGATATTGAAGTCGATCAATTTGATCGTGTCATGAATACAAATTTGCGTTCGGTCTTCCTGCTCACTAAATACGCCGCACCACATCTGATTAAGACCCAAGGTAATATCGTAAATGTCTCCAGCATCGCAGGATTGCGTTCATTCCCTAGTGCATCGGTCTATTGCACCTCCAAGGCAGCACTGGATCAATTCACCAGATGTATCGCCTTAGATTTGGCGTCGAAAAATGTGCGTGTGAATGCTGTAAATCCTGGTACGATTGTGACAGACTTCCAAAGGCGTATTGGCTTATCAGAAGAAGATTATGCTAAACTTTTGGAGCATTCGAAGACTACACATGCGTTAGGTCGCGTCGGCCAACCGAAGGAAGTAGCTGATGTCATTATTTTCCTTGCTAGTGACAGTTCAAGCTTCATAACGGGCGCAACTCTGCCGATCGATGGTGGCAAACACGCAATGTGCCCGCGCTAATATTTTTTACAAATATAATTTAGTATATTTACATACTCATAACATTCATATAGGAAACTAGTGGATCCGGCCACGCGTTGCTGTGGTGTACATTTTATACTATTATTCATATAATAAACTATGCAATACAGTGAAAATTTTATTTACGAATAAAAGCGAAAACTTTTTTGTCGGTATAAGAATCCAAGCTATTGTACTTGAGGTCTAATTTTGAATATGGTCATGCAAATAAATATCAATGGAAAAAATAACGAATTTAAGGCTGCTTTCTAAATGTCTGGTTACCAGGCTTTCTGGCTAGTTAATGGAGATGTTCGCTTGATAAAGCGTCCATTTAATAGACCTTTTACGGGATTTTTTATTTATGAATTGTTTCTACTCTCCTATCTTCTGAGTTGGTTCAAACTGGCCACAGTGTGCCAAATTTTACTAATATGGGTTTAGTAGTTTAGGAGTCCATCGCGGACAAACAACGTGACACGTAGTTTTTATATATACAAAATACATACATATGTATATGTAAATAAAAATATGCTTTAAAATAAGTGTCTGACTTTTGTTTCGTCGAAGAATGAATGATATTAACAAAAAGTTCTATAAAATATATTTTTTGACTACTAATAGCACTTGAGTTCTATACCAATAAGCTAGCATATCTAATATAGGTGTGATAATACTCTTGGCAGAGGCTTTATTTTTACAATATGTTGATTGATGTGGAAGATTACGGAAACAAAAACTGATCGCTCACAATCTAATACAAAAACAGAAACAATTATTTCTACATTCATAAGTATTTACATCTGTATATATGTATGTACATCTGTTCAAACCAAGCAGTGAAATTATCAGCGCATACACTTTTGCATTGTTCTCTATCTCTGAGAGCAATTTGGCTTTATGTGAGAAACTGAGCGTGGCGATATATTCAAACTGTAAATATTGTGGTGTAGATACAATGCGGTCTTAAAAGAAAGGTCCACAAAATTCAAAATTTTAAAATGAATATTTATTCAATCCACATATCTGATTGATATCGTTGTCATCAAACCCTTGTTTTGTGAAGCATCCCCAAATATGAATTTTCCCTGTGTGCTTTTTCACCTAACGGTTGTTTGTATCACCTAATAACGTTCGAGTTAGATACTTATATAGTACATAATATATAGTATATAAAAGATCAGGAAGATGAGACAATTTGAATTCCATGTGACTGCCTGTCTATCCGTCCATCTGTCCATCCATGCAAGCGATGACTTAAGTAAAAATTTAGATATCTTAATAAAAAAGTGAGGACGAGTTCGTAGATTGGCGTAATCGGACTACAACCACACTTACTTCCTACACATATAGCACAAAATTTTTCTCTTTCAAACACAAATGAATATTTTCGGATACACAAATAGTGGCTTTGAGGTTTAGTATGCCATCTCGAGTATAAAAATTGTCAACATCGTTTCATAACTATTGAAGCCCCCACATGCCGAATGTATGGACCCCAGAACGCATGACTGACTTTTGGCCGAAAATATCGGTCTAACTGTCAGACATGTTATTGAAATTCGGGAATTTTTTGATGATAATATGTTCTTGTGTCGAATCGAATTTGATCTTTGTAAGTTACAAGAGTATAAAATGTTCGGTTGCACCCGAACTTAGCCCTTTCTTACTTGTCATGTTTTGCCAGGTTTTACCATCGAGGCACGAAATTGGATCTGAAAATCTCTCAAGCGGTTTCTTATTTTAATTAGAGACAGCTTAACTTTGGTTAGCCTTCCAGTAAGGGCATTCTGCATCGACCAGAACGAATGGTACTTAAAAACGACAAGGTCCAGATTTTAAGGCGAGTGAGGCAAAACTCCCTAGCCGGTGTTTTCAAAATAGCTTTTAGCCGATCTCGCAACATGCGGTCGAGTGCTGTCATGATGAAAAATGTTTGCCTCGCGCCTAGTCGCGAGTTCCGAGTGGCAATCGCCCGCTTCAATTGATGTGTTGTTGTCGATAGCGTTCCTCATTAACATTTTTACATTATTTAGAAGCTCATAATACAATACGCCGTTCCGAACCTACCAAATATAGGAAACAACTTGTAGTCATGGATATTTGGCTTTTCCTATGATTTGGCTGACTGGCCTGGTGACACATATGAACTTTTGTGAACTTTTGCATTAAGGAATGTCGTAATGATCCGTGATCTGAATGTCCGTCAGAAGGACTTTCTAGCGCTCTAGCATTTCTGACATGCAAAATCGTCTGTCAACGTCTTTTGACTTCAAGTAATATGGCACCAAATTTCCTTGCTTCTGATTGCCCCCACATACATAACTATCATAATAATTTTTATATATGCATTATTCTAACTGACTTTTGTCGAATGTACCGGTCCATGTGTAGTGGTCTTACAGTGGTAGCAGTCAAGAACTTTTCTCATCCCCAATATAGTGTTGTTCGATTTTCCGGTTGATTTAATACTCAATATATTAGTTAATAT
Organism: Bactrocera neohumeralis; assembly: GCF_024586455.1. Classification (NCBI taxonomy): domain Eukaryota; kingdom Metazoa; phylum Arthropoda; class Insecta; order Diptera; family Tephritidae; genus Bactrocera; species Bactrocera neohumeralis. The sequence goes on along the minus strand of NC_065922.1, from coordinate 20,095,182 downwards.
CAGGTCAATAACTTTAAGAAATTGGCTAAACAAGTTGTCTAGAGTTAGGTGAAGAGGTCGATTATTTATAATTGCTTCTATTTTAAATAATCTCTGTCTATAAAAAATAAAATGTATAAATTGAAATAAACTATGTGAAGTCATTTAATTTAAAACGTTGAAGAAATTAATTAATTTTACCTTCATATTTAACAAAATATTCTAAAAAATTTTATTCTAAATTCACAATTTATTAAAACAAGATAATGCAACGTGATTATCCCGATAAGATAGCATATCTAATCAAGATATGAATAATAACTACAAAAATAGCTGAAAAATTAAATGTTTTGCAAACAAAATATATTGAATTACCATGATAGTTAAATAGCATTTGATATAAAATAACCGATTTAGACACAATTCAGTTGTTTCATACGCCGTGAGTTTAGATATCGATCGAAATGAGTTTAGCAGGTAAAGTTGTTATTGTAACCGGAGCAAGTTCCGGCATCGGTGCCGCCACAGCGGAAGCCTTTGCCAAGCAGGGTTCCAAAGTGGTGCGAAATGAGCAAATCTGAGGCTACTGAGGTTGCCTGAAAGCAGTCAGCAAAGTGGAACTACTACTGATCACCATGATGTAACAACGCCGAGAAGATTATCAAAACAACAATTGACAAGTTCGGACAGTTGGATGTGTTGGTGAATAATGCCGGTATGGGTAAATGGGGATCAATCCTGGATATTGATGTCGATCAATTTGATCTTGTCATGAATACAAATTTGCGTTCAGTCTTCCTGCTGACTAAATTCGCCGCACCACATCTCGTGAAGACCCAAGGTAGTATCGTGAATGTCTCCAGCGTCGCCGGTTTGCGTTCGTTCGAAGGTTTTCGGTCTACTGCACCTTTTTAAAAACTATTATAAAAAAATGTGCGTGTGAATGCTGTAATTTTTTATTTTTTGCGTCTTGCTTCTAGTGATAGAAGATAAATTTTTTGGAACATTCAAAGTCTACAAAGTCGCGTCAAATAAATCCGACTGATTATTTTTCTTGAGTGACAGTTCGAGGCTTTATAACCGCAACAAAAAACACGCCATGAGTATTTCTTAGAATAGATAGCGATATAAAAGTAATAAATATGCTTCTAAATAATTCGGTCATTTATTGAAGTTAATTGAGTTACCTTCGTCATTCTAAAATGGTTATAACTTTGAAAATAATTTGAGTTTTGAAAAATCCTTTTAGGAAGATATTTTTGAATATCAAAACTATCGAATTATGAAAAAAAATGTTTCGATTTTTTCAAATGTCTATACTAGAATACCCCCTTAACATATGTATACACGAACGGATTAAAAACTGATGGACTGGGTGCCGGAATCTATTAAGCGGAGCAAGACCTTAGGCATCTTAGGAATCTTCCAAACAGAAGTCTTTACAGTTAGGAAAGCTGTTTAGGTAGCTAACAACGCAGGAAACGAAACAAAAGATAAGTATACATTATAGATCGATAGTTAAGCGTACATAGAAGCAGTAAGGTTGTTGGAAGGCGGATGGGCGTTCCGGGAAACGAATTAGCTGATGATATTTTGGCTTTGTACACTTTAATATTTGGATTTATTTATAAAACAAGATTAAGATCTATATACTTTCGAATTCGGATGAACCAATTGTCCAAGCGCTATTGCCACTTTGATTGAGTTATCTCTAAAACAAGTGTTCTGAACTCCTCTTTAGGTGTTGAAAATTTTTTTTTTTGCGTAGGTTAATAAAAAGAAGTCGTTCGATGCCAAGTCAGGACTTTACCATATATAAATACACACTGGTCCTACATAAATGGAACTTCATCGCCCAAAAGTCAATTGAGTTCAGCGATGCACTCTTCAAGAGTTAATCCACATCGTAAGTTGTAAAAAATATTCGCGCGAAAATGTTAGCTATCTAATTCCATTTTATGATCGAGATGAATATTTTTAGTTACTGTAAAAAACGAGCTCTATGTACTATACGAGGGCTGCTATATATATTCTGGCCTAGGGCAACACTAAGTGTTGCCAGGTGCAATCTGACATTTCCATTGGAAAGTTTGACATTTTTTAGCATAACATCACTCAGAACGTTTTGTCATTTAATCGTGAATTGTTTTATTTACAGGGAATTAAAAAATTCATCTCGGCCAAAAAATGGAATTAACTCGTGAACATTTTCGTGCGATCATTTTTCACAACTTTCGACGTGGATTATCACGACAAGAGTGCATCGATGAACTAAAATCTTTGTATGGCTATGAAGCACCATCCTATAGCACTGTGAAAAACTGGTACAACGAATTCTATCGTCGCCGACGCTCGCTCAAAGACGAATTCCGTGAAGATCGTCCAAAAACAGCCGTTGTGCCAGAAAACATCGATGCCGTACGTGAACTGATAATGCAAGACCGTCATGTAACATACCTTCAGATAGAGGCATGCCTATGCATTTCTCCCACCAGCATACATTCGATATTGCATGAACACCTGGCCGTAAAAAAAGGTTTGTTCTTGTTGGGTCCCGCACAATTTAACAATCGCTCAAAAAAAGGCTCGTGTGGATTGGTGTAAAGAAATGCTGAAAAAATATGATCGCGGTGCTTCAAAAGACGTTTATAAGATCGTCACAGGTGACGAATCATGGATCTATGCGTATGAGCCCGAAACAAAACAGCAATCGACAAAAAAAAAAAAATAAAAAAAAAAAAAAAAAAAAAAAAAAAAAAAAAAAAAAAAAAAAAAAAAATAAAAAAATAAAAAAAAAAAAAAAAAAAAAAACATTTTCGTTGATAAATATGTCTTTTTACATTATTAGGCCAGAAATATATATAGCAACCTACGTATGTCAAAATATTCTGAGCATGTATAGCATCAAAAATGTTGAACTTTAAGATACAGTTAGAGATTCATACCCAATTGTAACTATTTCCGCAACATTCTTTCTAACGCATCCAACACCTAATTTAAGTGTTAAAATTAGTTAAATAAAGTTTCATTGTGTTTCTTAAGACCCAAATGACAAAACTTTTTTGTAAGTGTGTTCGTTCATGCCTTCCGTACGCATTGGGCTAATGAGTTGCACGGTGTATATGTGTTAGTTTTCACGCTAATTCATGCAATGCATTGGAGTCTCCGTAGCCGCGACTTGCTAGAGTGTTATCCAATATTAGACTTCACATTTGATACTTGTATAACTAGACTTACCAAGTAGTATACTATATATATAGTAGTATACTGTAACTGCCAGAATACCAAAATGAGACTCCTGACTAACGGAGTCACTAAATTACGATTGTGACAATTAGAGACATGAGACAATCGTGACAAGCAGAATACCGGCATAGTCTATGGCATTATGTATCTTTTCAAGTGAAATTCAGCAATTTTATGAACATTGTTGGTAAGTCTAGTTAAGGCATAAACCATCGACAGTCCAAATAAACTATCCATATTGAGACGAAAATGAAACTATGGATACTATCAATAGACCGAACGATTGTATTGCAGCTTGATTGAATCGAAATTTTCCGCATCAGGGCCGGGTCAAGATATGAATATAAACCACAAAATAGTGCAGCTGACCGAAAAGTTGTGATGTACGACACTTTTATGCACCCGCTCAATACTCGTATTTATCTTATCACTGCGCCAAAATAATATATATTGAATAATCAATGGTGAAATAGCAAGCCAACATGCCTGTATTTGTTGGTATATAAATAGCCGTGTTAGACATAGCACTCCAGTTATTACAACGTCGTAAGTTTGAAGAGATCGCAATGAGTTTAGCTGGTAAAGTTGTTATTGTAACCGGAGCGAGTTCTGGCATTGGTGCCGCCGCAGCGAAGGCTTTTGCCCAGCAGGGTTCTAAAGTCGCCATCACAGGACGAAATGAAGCAAATCTGAAGTCTACTGAGGCGACCTGTAAAGCAGTCAACAGCAAAGTGGAACTGCTACTGATCCCCGCTGATGTAACGACGGACGCAGAGAAGATTATCAAAACAACAATTGAAAAGTTCGGACAATTGGATGTGTTGGTGAATAATGCCGGTGTTGGTGAATCGGGTTCAATCCTGGATATTGACGTTGATCAATTTGATAGAGTTTTAAATACAAATTTGCGTTCGGTCTTCCTGTTGACTAAATATGCGGCACCACATCTAGTGAAGACCCAAGGTAATATCGTGAATGTCTCCAGTGTGGCCGGATTGCGCTCGTTCTCTGGTCTTTCGGTCTATGGTACGTCCAAAGCAGCACTGGAGCAATTCACCAGATGTATCGCCTTGGACTTGGCACCGAAGAATGTGCGTGTCAACGCTGTCAGTCCTGGTGTGATTGTTACAAATATTCTTACGCGTTTAGGCATGTCGGCGGAAGACTATGCTAAATTTTTGGAACATTCGAAGACCACACATGCACTGGGTCGCGTCGGCGATGTAAAGGAGGTTGCTGATGCCATTATTTTCCTTGCTGGTGACAGTTCGAGCTTTATAACGGGCTCAATTTTGCCGATCGATGGTGGCAGACATGCCATGTGCCCGCGTTAATATTCCTAGAATAGTTAGATATATAAAAATAAAAAAATATGATTTAAAATAATTATTTGTCTTTTGATTTGTTTGCGGAACCTTATTAGGTTACATTATTGTTAAAAAAGACATGAGACATTTTCTCTCATAAGCTGATACAAAATAAAAGCAAGTATCTCTATTAAAAAATGCATCTGTGAAAACTTAGCAAGGAAATTTTCATGGAATACGTTTTGCCACTGGCTTTTCTAAGAGCCACCTAGTTTTGGAAAGAAAAGTGAGCGTAGCAATGTTCACAAACTGTAAATAAACCAAAATACCTTATAACCTTCCACAATTAAGCCGAAAAGAAGGTAAATAAAAACAACCTTAACTTCTATTGCACCGAATTTATGATACTCTTCACAAATAAAAAAAAGTTTTCGATACAAAAACTAAATTTTAATTGGTCAGTTTGTACTTTATGTCAGCTGTATGTTAGAGCAATTTCACATATCACATGAAACAAAAAGGTCTCATAGGAACCGGTGTCAAAATTGGACAATTGATGTGCCTGAGATTTGTTTATAAAATATCCTAAAAATGGATCATATCGGACTTCAGCCACGACTACTTCTTATATAGGGTAGTCGAAAAAGTCTTTTCGTATTTCTAAACAAACTTCAACTTTTTTTTATATTTATAATGAGCTTTAATGAATCAAATATGTACCATTTTGGTCGACCACTTTTTGCCATTTTTCTGCTAGAGACTTTATTCTATCGGTGTAAAACTTTTCTGGTTTCTCGGCGAAAAACTGCGCCAAGTAATTTTCACAGGCTTCTCTTGAAGTCAACTTTTGACCAAAACAAATGATAGCCCGATGGTGCCAGGTCATAGTTATGGTGGATGAATCAAAACTTCCCAGCCAAGCTCTCCCAGTTTTTGCCGAGTCATTAAAGATGACCGATGTCGGACCATAAGTTTTCAAGTCCTCAAATTTTATAGCGTATTTACCAGCCAATGTGCGAGATATATAATTGAATTACGAAGAGAATCTTTTCCTGATAATAGTGTACCTTTGTGGCAAAAATTAATAAAATTGGGTCAATAACTCCTCTAGCTCCCATATACCTAACATAAGCATTTTCAAATAATCGGTTGACGTTATACTATTTATTTCAGACGCTAAGTAGGATCTCTTAGCGAAATTAAATTTAATATTCAGTTTATCAAAATTTAATGCATTCCTAACCTTCTGTTATCCCCAATATAGTGTTTTCGACTTTCAGAATGACAATCTAACCTGCATTTCTTTATTGGCGCTGTGATAAAGGGATGTCCAGCATATTCCAATGGGAGAGAGCTTGGAAGTTAACATTCTATTTATGTTCATTTACGCTCCCAACTACCAATGACATGACATATACATATTTTTATATCTGTCTAACAGCCTTTCTGGGCGATTAAAAAAAATAAATCGCGAGCGTAAAAGTCGTTTAGTGAGACCTAGCTGGTGGTTAACACAAAATTAAAATATGTTTTTATTTCCACAATACATTAAGATAATATAATAATTTTTCGGTTCTCAGGTTCTCACCAAGCTGTGAATATTAATTTCCAAGTAGTGCAGTGACTCTTTACTATTTCCTAACATTATAAATAATCAAAAAAAGAAATAAGCGCTCATCTCTCTTTGCAAACTTTTGTGTCTTCGAGAAAGAGCGCTAAACAAATATAATTTCTTCGCTGTGCGTATATGATATGTTCACGATTTTGAGAGGCTTCTATACCGCTCTCTTTACCTTTGTAAGTTGCTTGCAAATTCTCGCACAGAAAACTTCTAAATTTGAGAAATCCATATTCCAAACAATTTACGTGTATATTAAAAACTCGTCGAATTTTATACTTCATATAAATATAATAGAATATTCGTATAATGTCTATTTATGGAAAACTATTTCAAGTGCTACTGACTTAAAAGACTCTCTATTTATCTTATCAATGTAAAAAAAAGTATTGGATTATTAGTGGTGAAATAGCACACCACTTTGTGTGTATTTAAATAGCCGAATTAGATACAGCAATTCAGTTGTTACAACGTCGTAAGTTTGAATAGATCGCAATGAGTTTAGCTGGTAAAGTTGTTATTGTAACCGGAGCGAGCTCTGGTATCGGTGCCGCCGCAGCTAAGGCCTTTGCCCAGCACGGCTCCAAGGTGGTGATCACAGGACGAAATGAAGCAAATTTAAAAGCTACCGAAGCTGCCTGTAAGGCAGCCAACAGCAAAGTGGAACTACTACTAATCGCCGCCGATGTTACGACAGACGCTGAGAAGATTATCAAAACAACAATTGACAAGTTCGGACAGTTGAATGTGTTGGTGAATAACGCCGGTGTTGGTGAATCGGGTTCAATCCTGGATATTGACGTTGAGCAATTTGATCGTGTGATGAATACAAATGTGCGTTCGGTCTTCTTGCTGACTAAACACGCTGCACCACATCTGATTAAGACTCAAGGTAATATCGTGAATGTCTCCAGTGTCGCCGGTTTGCGTTCGTTCCCTAATATTTCGGTCTACTGCACTTCCAAAGCGGCACTGGATCAATTCACCAGATGTATCGCCTTGGATTTGGCGCCGAAAAATGTGCGTGTGAATGCCGTAAATCCCGGTGTTATCATAACAGAGTTTCATAGACGTTTAGGAATGGCGGAAGCAGATTATGCTAAATATTTGGAGCATTCGAAGTCTACGCATGCATTGGGTCGCGTCGGCGAACCCAATGAAGTAGCTGATGCTATTATTTTCCTTGCTAGTGACAGTTCGAGCTTTATAACGGGCGCATCTCTGCCAATCGATGGTGGCAAACATGCCATGTGCCCACGTTAATATTACTTACAAATGTAATTTGATAATTTTTAACAATATACCTATATAAATATATATATAAATGTGCACTAAAATAATTATATGGCTTTTGATTTGTTGTGGAAACTTATTAAGTTACATTCTTATCAACAAAAATTTCTAAAAAGTCGTTTGTGTTTGTGTTTGGAGTATTATTGGGGGCCGTCGCGCCGGGCGCAAGGTCTTGGGGGCGGCAAAACGATCTTCGCTGTTTTTTAAAACTCCAATTCGGGCAAAAATTCCTGCAAATTGTGTCAAAAGTGTACAAGATATAGGGCGAAAATGGGTTTTTTCTATGGCTTTTAATAAGATATCTTGTAAATTTACTATCAATTTCCTCAAAAACCGTATTGTGAGAATTTTGGAACTTCAGGATTTGCGTGGCCTTCCAAAATTTTATATACTTAATATCGAAGATATTTAGGTAGGTAGATAAAGGGGGGGCGGTAGAACATCCTTGGCCCTGGGCGCCCGAAGTTGTAACTACGCCACTGCATGTGACCCATACCAATAGCTATCATATATAAGTAGGTATAATATAGATATGATAATACTCTTGGCAAAGGCTTTATATTTGCCAGATGTGGAATGAAACAAAAACTGATCGCTCACAAACTAATAAAAAAATATAAACAATTATTTCTATATAAATATTGAACACATAATAAAATTTCGCCGCTGTGAGTGTACAATATTATATGTTTGTGATTTTGAAAAGTGTTACTCTCTTTACTTGTCTCTCTCTCTCTCTTTACTTTTGCAAGTTGGTTGCGAATTCTCCGATATAACACATCTGTATTAGAGAAACTGCATACTCCTAAGTTTACTTACATTAAAAACTCAATGAATCATATATTTTGCATAAATATTTATTTAAGGAAGCTATTTCAAGTGCAACTAACTAAAAATTGATAGTTATGGCATTTGTATGCCACCGCTCTCTATTTATCTTATCTCTGCACCGAAATATATTGAATTATTAGTGGTGAAATAGCCAGCCATAATGCCCGCTGTGAGTGAATATAAATAGCTGAAAAAGCCATAGCGGTTCAGTTGTTTCAACGCAGTGAATTTGAATAGATCGCAATGAGTTTAGCTGGTAAAGTTGTTATTGTAACCGGAGCAAGTTCCGGCATTGGTGCCGCCACAGCTGTTGAATTTGCCAAGCTGGGTTCTAAAGTGGTGATCACAGGACGAAATGAAGCAAATCTAAAGTCTACTGAGACGGCCTGTAAAGCAGCCAACAGCAAAGTGGAACTGCTACTGATCCCCGCTGATGTAACGACAGATGCGGAGAAGATTATCAAAACAACAATTGACAAGTTCGGACAGTTGAATGTGTTGGTGAATAATGCCGGTTTTGGTGAAATGGGTTCAATTCTGGATATTGATGTCGATCAATTTGATCGTGTCATGAATACAAATGTGCGAGCGGTCTTCCTGCTCACTAAATACGCCGCACCACATCTCGTGAAGACACAAGGTAATATCGTGAATGTCTCCAGTGTCGCAGGATTGCGTTCATTCCCTGGTGCTTCGGTCTATTGCACCTCCAAGGCAGCACTGGATCAATTCACCAGATGTATCGCCTTGGATTTGGCGCCGAATAATGTGCGTGTGAATGCCGTAAATCCCGGTGTTATCATAACAGAGTTCCATAAGCGTTTAGGAATGTCGGAAGCAGATTATGCTAAATATTTGGAGCATGCAAAGACTACGCATGCATTGGGTCGCGTCGGCGAACCGAAGGAAGTAGCTGATGCCATTATTTTCCTTGCTAGTGACAGTTCGAGCTTTATAACGGGCGCAACTCTGCCGATCGATGGTGGCAAACACGCTTTGTGCCCACGTTAATATTTCTCAAGATATATAGATATGTAGAAATAAAGAATTTGCTCTAAAATAATTATACATATGTATGTATGTCGTTTGATTTGTTGCGGAAATTTATTAGGTTACATTCATATGTATCAACAAAAATTTCTTAAAATCCGTTTGTATTTTGAGTACTTTTGCACTTGAGATCATTCCGATAAGCCAGCATATCTAATAGAGATATGAAACACTCTAAGCATGCGCTAAAAATATGATTACTCAAACAAAAATGTCTCGTTCTCAATACGATACAAAATATAAACAATTATGTCAATATACCTACATAAATAGAGAACAGATGCATACTCAAACCTATTCTGAAATTACACTACTCAACAAAGCTGAAGTTGAAATTTGCTACTGATGTAATTAGAGGTCTGTGGGGTTTTTGAAGTTTTCTGATTTTTAATTTGAATTCAAAAATATTCCATCACGTATAGCTATTTTTGTCATTTAAATAAATGGTGATGGTTTGACCCCTACACTCCTTGCCTAAAACACAAAGAATCCTACGTGTTAGGAAATTTTTACTCTCATTTTGGGTTTCTTATTATTTATTATAATTGAAATTACAATAAATTCGAAAAAAAAACTATATCAACAAGGCCTTTCGGTTCATATTGGTTCAAGCAACCAAACATTAGCAAGAACCAGCCTCTCACGCACAGTCGCAAAATCACTGTAAACTAGTGTTATCAACACATATGCTTTTGCATTTTTCTCTGTCTCTGAGAGCCATTTAACTTCTAGTTGAGAATAGAAAAGTGAGCGCAGCGATGTGCTCCAGCTGTAAATACCATACTGTGTGATAGATAGAATGCAAAAATGTGCAAGTCATAAAATGCAAGGTCACCGCGGACATACATACTTACGCACTAGTGTAAATAATTTTATTTTATTTTATTTTCTTTTGAAACATTGCAATTAACATGCTTAATAAATACTCAAGTCAAGTCCCTCTCAATACTATCTAATCATATGCGTAGTAATCCATTGTGATATTGAGTTATTAGTGGGGAGAGCTTCATTTCTGCCGGCGTAGTAACAAACTGCAGTCTATAAATACGGAATTTAGTTAATTTAGTGCCGTGATTTCGAATAGTTCGCAATGAGTTTAGTCGGCAAAGTTGTTATTGTAACCGGAGCAAGTTCAGGCATCGGTGCCGCCGTCGCAGTAGCCTTTGCCAAACAAAATTCCAAAGTGGTGCTCGTAGGACGAAACGAAGCAAATTTAAAAGCTACCGCAGCTGCCTGTAAGACAGCCAACAGCAAAGCTGAACTTCTACCTATAACCGGTGATGTCACAGTTGATGCGGAACGCATTATAAACTCGACAATTGAGCGATTCGGACAACTGGATGTGTTGGTCAATAACGCGGGTATTTTCGAAGTTGGCAATATCTTGGATATTGATGTCGATCAATTTGATAGAATTTTCGATACAAATGTGCGTGCGGTCTTCCTGCTAACTAAATACGCCGCACCACACTTGATCAAGACCCAAGGTAATATCGTGAATGTCTCCAGCGTTACCGGACTGCGTTCATTTCCGGGTGTTTCCACCTACTGCTCCTCAAAGGCAGCACTGGATCAATTTACCAGATGTATCGCCTTGGATTTGGCGTCGAAAAATGTGCGTGTGAATGCCGTAAATCCCGGTGTGATTGTAACGGATATTCATAGACGTCGTGGCTTATCGCCAGAGGGTGTCAACGAATATTTGGAACGTTGTAAGGAGACACATGCACTTGGACGTGTCGGAGAACCAAACGAAGTAGCCGATGCTATTATATTCTTAGCTAGTAGCAACGCCAGCTTTATAACGGGCGCAACGCTGCCCATCGACGGTGGCAAGCATGCAATGTGTCCGCGTTAGTTAATCATTGAAAATTTTTTTATGTTAAAACGTGTATATATATACATGTGTACATATATATACCAGTAAATAAAAAGTATAAATATTTAATCGCAGTGTTTTCATAGATTTTCTAACATATTTTTTAGCCGAGCTTAATAGATCTATTTTTTTATTATCGAGTCACAGAAGTTAGAATTTTGTTTAGCATCTAAAAAAAATATCTAAAAATTATCAGTGATATCACTAACTCCCTTGCGTTTCCAAATAGGGATCACATCGCCTCTGTAGCACCTAACCTAGTTGTAACCTAGTATATTGGAAATCATCAATTTGCTGGGGTAGTTGTGAGTTAAGAGAGGGCACAAAAGACGACTCTAGGTCAAGGTGCAATACACATTTACTTATCTAATCTAATCTAATCACTAACTCATTAGCTGTCTTTAAGATAGTTCGAAATACCGACATAAATAATTGTTTAGAGAAGCACGTACCGATAAAAAAAAACCTGGAAGCTAGATCAATTGTTCTACAAGGTTCCAAAAATACGATCAAAATGATGTCGATGTCTGAAGTGACATTAAATATAAACCAGTGAGACACGTTCACAAGAGTACTCTTTTGTTGCCTGAAACGACCTTTTTACATACTTACATCGCGGGCAGGACAAGAATCGTCGAAGGAACTGTAGGATTCGTGCTTATAATCTATCCCACATGTAAGAACATAGACAATTGTCAAAGAAAATTCGCACTTTCTACCTGATATTTTGGAAAGCGAAAAAAACTATGCCTACAGAGCTTTTAACCAGCATAAAATTTCGAACTCACCACCACACGACGAAGGCAATCACATGCCATATTGGCCTAATTCCGACTGAATTTCAATACTTATGCGATAAATAATATCGAGGTATTAATATTTAATACTCAATTTTATCAGCGTTATTGACCAATTCGTAGCTGATTGTTTACTGATAGTTCACTTAGACCGCTTGTACGGTATTTTGCGAAACCAGATAAAAACTTATGCAGTTGTATATCAGCTATCGACAAAGCGCCTTGAACCTTTCACAAATCTGTTTAGCACCTAATTTATTGCTATTTTCGCTATTTCTCCTGGAAGTCTAAAGTTATGAGTGTGAGTTTTAGCCTCGTTTTGGCAAAGGCGGGGCATTTCATAAGGAAATGTTGAGATGAGCTGGCATCCAGAATATTTTTTGAACACACAGCAGGAATCCCGAACTCTTACAACTATTGAAAGGTGAACTTTGCTGATGGCGAAGAAATCAATAGACCTCTTACGATTCACGCTGGGTCAGTAGTACCTTGCGAGTACATTCTTACTGAGCTGAATTGAAGCCCAACCCTCTAGTATTTAACCGCAAAACCCCAACGGAGGTCTATCCGTTCCCATTCTGCAGCTAGTGAGACTGAACTTGGTCTTTCTCTCCTTCACTTATTACAAAATATTGTTTGTATATAAGTGTGTACGAATTCTACGCTATTAATTGAATACCATAACGAACTCAACGAGGTAAGATTACTACAAATGGTGAATAAATCGGTCGGTGCGTGAGAAAAATAAAAAAATTCAAGTATCCACTTATTTATAAATCCAAAAAAAAATTGCAAAAAAAAAATTTATCAGCTTTGATGGATCTGAGAAATCTACAATGTGAAGAGGGCTTAGTCTAGAATATTTTTATGTATACTATATGTATGTAAGTATGTACGTACTTAAATATAATTTCCGTCAATTACGTTTGATTGTGAAATTTCCGCATAGTTTTTATGGTTCTACACGATTGAAAAGCCTGTGACTTAACAATTTTGCCAGCTATTTGCCGCCATTCAATCGTTGCAACTGATAATTTTATTATGTTCGTGGCAGTTGAGAAAATAACTTCCTTGAAACTCCAAATATACTGAAAAAAACTTTTTGGCCGACTGATGTGTGTTCGAACACTTTGGACGACTATCACCGTCGGTAGCTTTGGTAGAGTTGCTTTGGGACCAATAAATTCATCCTGAAATTTGGTCAGTATTCTAGTTAAGGTTATAACTCCAAGACAAGCATAGAATTTTGTTATTTGTGGTCAAAAGGTTTTCAGCTCAACTAGCTCCCTTCGAGGGTGATACACTGATTATAATGACCCTCCAACTATACCATTTTAGTAGTACGATTTGTCCTTTGCTTCAAAGTAGGTCTCAGTTTCGGCGAGCATCTCTTCATTCGATGAAAATTCTGCCCAACGAGCATGCCTTTGAGATCTCAGAACAGAAAATAGTCTCTGGGGGTCAAATCTAGAGAATGTGGTGGATGCAGAAGCAATTCGAAGCCCAATTCATGTAATTGTGCCATCATTTTCACTGACTTGTGACACGGTCCATTGTCTTGGTGAAACAGCACATTCTTTTTATTCAAATGTGGCCGTCCTACGTTAATTTCGATCTCAAGCGGTCCAATAACACTATGTGATAGTCGCTCTTCATGGTCTTTTTCTTTTTGAAGGTAGCCAATAAAAATTATTCTTAGCGGATCCCAAAATACAAACACCATAACCTTGCCGCTTTTCCACGCTTTGGAGCGGGTTCATCGCGGGCAGTAAATTCGGATGACTGTCGATTGGAGTTCAAAGTGAAACGATGGGTTTATTATATGAATATTCGTGAATGATATGAGGTACACGTTCAGTTGTTATCTTCAGAGTGTCTTCTGTTATTTTTTGGACTTTTTGGATGTTTTCGTCAGTAACAGGACTTCGACTGCTTTCATCATCCTCGGTCGCTTCGTTCAAACTTAGCAAACCACATTTCAACGGTTGATTTCCCCGATGCAGAGTCCAAGTGATGTTGAACAATCCAAACCGTGGTTTCAAAAGCATTTTTCCCCCCAAAAAGCAACATTTTATCAACACGCGAAATTCCTTTTTATCAATTTTTTTAATGAACCGACAGCTGTCAACATTATACACGCGCCCTAAATATCGGACCGGGGACTTTTCAATTGAGCTGTTATATACCCGTAAAATAATACTCGCACACTTATGTGATTGCTCTCTGCTTATGAGAGCTATTTAACTATTAGTTCTTAATTTTTATAATTTAGTTAGATGAGTGCATTCCCTCCGATCCTTATCTAATCACATTCTATACATAACTGATGAATGGACAATAAGGGCAGAAGCACTCTGGAGCAGTGAGCTAGGTCCAACACTTTATATCCGACACAAATCAGATATCCCAGCAAGCAAACATATGTATATTAACAACCACCTCAGCTGGAAGAAGTCGCGATAAATACTTCCTACTCATAAAAGCTAGTAACATACAGGGTTTGTCCGGAAATGGATAGGACTGTCTCGATTTAAAAAAATGTATTGAACCAATCCTTACAATTCTTTAAACACTTTCAAAATAGGCTCCTTCTGCGTCGCTGCAGCGCTGCCAGCGCGATTTCCAAGCATTGAAGGCGCACGGAAGGCATTTCCGGAATAGTCTTGAGAGCTGAGGTGCATGCTGCTTGGATCCCCTCTTTCAACTCAAAATGCTTGCCTTTCATCAGCCTTTCAGGCAAAGAAATAAAAAAAGTCCGGGTGGTGCCCATCTGGGTTGTAGGGCGGTTGCGGAAGCGTTGGGATGCCTCCCTTGGTTAGGTAGCTGTTCACAAAGCGGTGTGAGCCGGGTTTTGTCGTGGTGCAACTTCCAATCGGCCGCGATGTCTTGTCGAACCCGACTGACCTTCGTTTGAGTCTCTTGAGAACTTCCACGTAAAACTTGGGGTTGACGGTTTGATAAATTTAACATCTGGGAAAGCCTGCTTGATCATATCAAACGTCTCTCTCGCAGATTTACCGAGTTTCACACAGAATTTAATAGCGTACCTCTGCTCTAACGAACGCTGCATTTTCAACTTTCACCACTTACAGAAACACGTCGCGCGAAAATGTTTGTCCGGACTCTCCAGGTAGACGGAGACAACTGAGCAGCGGCTCGTTCGTTAGCTAGGAACGCCCTCTACCGAATCCAGTCGGTGCGCGCACGCTCCGAAGTACAGTCGCGGCGGAAGAAAATCGGTCCTATTACTTTCTGTACAAATCCCATACTCACCCTAAAGCCCTAAAGTATTAGGGGATCCGTCAGCCTACATATTAATAACCGGTTTTAACCACAACTTTTGGCTAATCTAATTTTAAATAGTTTTACACTTTTATTCTGTATTGCTGGGCTTTTTTTACAAAAGCCAAGTGATTAGATGTGAAGGTGATGCTGTTGGACGCAACGTTACGGTGAATGGCGATCGCTATCGTTCGATGCTAACATTTAAATGAAATTATCTTGGTTTCAACAAAGTAAATGTCATGAACCAATCTAACGTTTCAAATAAAGAACCGATGAGATTTTGCGCGTTTTTTTTTTAGTTGGTTCACCGCCGCGAGTTCGAATAGATCACCATGAGTTTAGAAGGCAAAGTTGTTATAGTAACCGGGGCGAGTTCTGGTATCGGTGCTACGACGGCAGAGGCTTTTGCCAAAGAAGGTTCCAAAGTGGTGCTCGTAGGACGAAATGAAGCGAATTTGAAGGCTACCGAAGCGGCCTGTAAGGCTGCCAACAGCAAAGGCGAACTGCTATTAATCACCGCTGATGTCACAGTTGATGCGGAACGTATTATAAACACAACAATTGACCGATTCGGACAATTAGATGTTTTAATTAATAACGCCGGCGTATTTAAAAGTGGCCATATCTTGGATATTGATGTCGAACAATTTGATCGCATTTTAAATACAAACATGCGTTCCATTTTCATTTTAACGAAAATTGCCGCACCACACTTGATCAAGACTCAGGGTAATATCGTGAATGTATCTAGTGTCTCTGGTTTGTGTTCTGTACCCAGGGCTTCTGTCTATTGCACCTCGAAGGCAGCACTGGATCAATTCACTAGATGTTGTGCCTTGGATTTGGCGCCGCAAAATGTGCGTGTAAACTCTGTTAATCCCGGTGTTATTGGTACCGATATTTTTCGAAGTGGCGGCTTCTCAACGGAGAAAGTTCACAGCTTTTACGAACGTGCTAGAAATTCACAACCACTGGGCCGTCTCGGAGAACCAATGGAAGTGGCCGATGCAATTATGTTCTTAGCTAGCAATCAATCAAGCTTTATAACGGGAACAACTCTGTCCGTCGACGGTGGCATGCGCGCTTCTTAATTGTTTATTGAATTTTTTTTCGTTTATATGTATTTATAATATTATTTACAAATAAATAACAAATTTTATGTTTCGGCTAACACTGCTGTTTTCGCTTTCATTCTTAGGAAGACTACAATGAAATTGAGTTGTGGGTGACTGATGAAATAAAATTTAGTGAGTTAGACAGCATCATTGGCATCGCAAGGGAACGCTTAGGTGATATTCTTCATGAATTTTTACAAATGAAAAATAATTTTTTTATTCAGCGCTAAGCTATTAATATAATTTTTTAATTTTTAAGAAAATTGATCCACTTAAATTTTAAGGAGAGGTGGAAAATCCCTAATTACGTATATTATATAGGGTGCGTTGGGGACAGTAAAAGATCTGACAAACTTTTGAAATTGTTCAAGTATACTCGAGAACATTTCGGTGGTCGAAAAAGTCTTTTCATATTTCTAATCAAATTTCAAATTATTTTATTTTATATTTATAATGAACTTTAATGAAAAAAAAACGGTAGATAGATCGACAACCTTTTGCCATTTTTCCGCTGGAGACATTATTCCATTTGTGTTAAACTTTTCTGGTTTCCCGGCGAATAACTGCGACAAAAAATTTTCATAGGCTTTTCTTGAAGTCAACTTTACTCCATTAAAAGAGTTCTGTTTTGACCAAAACAAATGGCAGTCCAATGGTGGCAAGGTCAGGGCTATATGGAGGATACATCAAAACTTCCCAGCCAAGCTCTCACAGTTTGTGCCGAGGCATCAAAAATGTGTGTGGTCTAGCGTTGTCCTGCTGGAAGACGAAGCCCTTTCTGTTGATCAGTTCTGTCCGTTTTTTTTTCGATTGCTTGCTTCAATCCTATCAGTTGTTGACAATAAAATGTAGAATCAATCGTCCGACCAGGCTGAAGCAGCAAAGAGTGGATGATTCCTTTCCAATCCCACCAAACACTCAGCATAACCTTTCGAGGAGTCAATTCTGGCTTCGCGACCATTTGTTGAGCTTCACCACGCTTGGACCATGATCTTTTTCGAACATTATTGTCGCATTTGATTCACTTTTCTTCTCTTGTTAACATTCGCTTTAGAAATGGTGCGATTTCATTTTGTTTCAGCAAAGAATCGCAGATGTTAATTGGGTCCATTAAATTTTTCACAAACAATTTATGTGGTACCCAAATATCGAGGTTCTTTTTGTAGCCAGCCGTTTTTAAACTTAAAAAACCGTTTGATGATGAATGTGAAGTTTCTTAGCGACGTCATGACTGCTTATGTGATGATCCAGGTCAACTTTTTCCAACTTTCCCGAATTTAATTGTTTTTGGTTAAATGAAGCTTAAAATCTCGCCTTTCCAACACTATATGGCACAATAAGATTGGTAGTAAGATTGGTAGCACTGGAGATATACGACTGCAACGACATCTATTGACAAAATACGAAAAGACTTTTTCGACTACCCAATATTTATAGTCCATTCCTAAGGCAATTTTCGTTTAATTATAAAGATTTGTTACCGTTAGTATTTAAAAATTGTTTTTTTTTTTGTTAAACAGTTGTTCTGAAAATAATTCAGCAGAACAATTTAACAATTTATTTCATAAAAAATTATCACAAAAACAGTAATAAATAAAAGTAAATACTATAAATATCATTATACAATGTAATTGTAGTTCTACCTACGCCATAATTGTATGTATACATCAGCTGTCAATTTTCCCTCGACCGCATTTATAATTACCTCCCCTATATCTGAAGTATACATGAAGCCGCATTAAGAACAAGCTGAACTACATTCCTGAAGTAATACTAAATCAAATTAGATTTTTTATACTCTTGCAACCAGTTGCTAAAGAGTATTATATTTTTGTTAACCTAACGGTTGTACGTATCACCTAAAACTAATCGAGATAGTTGTAGGGTTACGTATATATAAATGATCAGGATGACGCGAAAAATTGAAATCAGGTTGACTGTATGTCTGTCCGTCTGACCATCCGTCCGTGCAAGCTGTAACTTGAGTAAAAATTAAGATATCTTGATGAAATTTGATACACAGGTTTCTTAGTACAAAAGAAAAATCGAGTTCGTAGATGGGCATAATCGGATCACTGCCACGCCCACAAATCGCCATTAAACGAAAACATATAAAGTGCCATAACTAAGCACCAAATTAAGATATAAAACTGTAAACAAGAGATCGCAGTAGCAGTAGCAAGGGGTGCCCCTTGAAAAAGTGGGCTTGGTCCCGCCCTCTTACAATTTTAATGTACACATCTCCCAAACCACTTAAGCTACAACAACCAAATCTGCTGAGTACAAATCTTATGAGAACTTCTACCGACAGAGTGAAAATGGATGAAATCGGAGTTATCCGCTCACTCCCCACATAACGGTGCTGTTAAAAACTAGTAAAAGCGCGATAAATCAATAACTAAATACGCCAGAGACATTAAACTTTACCACCCAGATGGTATGAAGAAGCCTTATGGGAGCTGGTGTAGAAATTGGACGCTGGGCGTGGCACCGCACACTTTTTAATGAAATCCCATATCTCGAGACCCAAACTCACAAGCGGCTTGCTTTAAGCCCTCCAAGCATGTGCAACGGGACGAGGCTGCTTATTAAGGAATTCTTACAAAAATTAAAAAAAAAATATATTAATACTAAAAATATATTTTCATGTTCGAATTTCCTTCATTTAACTCATTTTTAATGACCCACGATGCATAAACGAGAAAGTGTGTGGGAGAGTGTGTACAAAATTATAACTTTTGAAATGATTGTTTAATAAGCGTGCGAACCCGGGTCGGGCTGCTAGTTGTGATTAAAAAGCCATTAATTGTCAGTGTTGCCATGCCGTTGTACAGTATTACCTTATAGCAAAAGCCAAGTGCTGTATGAGAGATTGGGATCGGATTATTAACTGATAAAGTTGGCAAAAAAAATTTTACCTCTGACCAAGTAGAGCTAACAAAACACGTCTATATATCTTCATCCATTTTTGAAAATTTAAAATCTTAAAAACAATCACAAAAAAAAGAGTAAGAATTTTAGTACAATTAAATTTAAATGGCAACCCGCTACATAACAAAAGCGTTACTTAGCCTTAAGTGGCTGGTACTAAGCTGTTTCGGTAACCAAGTTTAGTTTCACTTTCATCCTGAAGTCGCATAGATCGCAATGAGTTTAGCCGGCAAAGTCGTAATTGTCACCGGTGCCAGTTCGGGCATTGGTGCTACGACGGCAGAGGCTTTTGCCAAAGAAGGTTCCAAAGTGGTGCTCGTAGGACGAAATGAAGCGAATTTGATGGCTACCGAAGCGGCCTGTAATGCAGCGAATAGTGAAGCCGAACTTTTATTAATCACTGCTGATGTCACAGTGGATGCGGAACGTATTATAGACACAACAATTGAGCGGTTCGGACAATTGGATGTGCTAGTCAATAACGCGGGTATTTTCGAAGTTGGCAATCTCTTGGACATTGACGTCGCTCAATTTGATCGTATTTTCAATACAAATGTGCGTTCCGTCTTTCTTTTAACTAAATTTGCTGCACCACACTTAATCGCGACCCAGGGTAGTATCGTGAATGTCTCTAGCATCGCAGGTTTGCGTTCACTTGCCAGTAAGTCAGTATATTGCACTTCCAAAGCAGCTTTGGATCAATTTACCAGATGTTGCGCCTTGGATTTGGCGCCGAAAAATGTGCGTGTAAATTCCGTTAATCCTGGTGTGATTGTGACCGATATTCATAGACGTCTGGGTTTATCGCCGGAGGAGCTTGACGACTATTACGAGCTTGCTAAGGATAAACATCCACTTGGTCGTGTTGGGGAACCAAAGGAGGTAGCCGATGCTATTATTTTCTTTGCTAGTGACAGCTCTAGTTTTATAACGGGAGCAACTCTGCCCATCGACGGTGGTATGCATTGTTGATTGAAATCTCTTCTTTTTAAATATTGATCAATAAAAGAGAAATATAATTAGCAAAATTTACTATGTGACTTGTAATTAACTAACACTTATAACGGTTACTTTCATACATATTTACGAAATGGACATTCAAATATTAAAGTGCTAAAATGTAGGCATGCTTTGTTTAGAAACCGCTTTCAATGTTATTTATCGTCATATTTAGGCGTCAATAGAGAATCAGCAGAAAATTATTAGAATTCAGTGAAAAAATTCTTCATCATTTTTTTGCTCAAAGTAGAATTCAACAAACGATTGAAACATGATGGCTCAATTTGATTCAGTCGGTGTTGATGGTCTTTCCACTTTGAAGGTAGACAATAAAAAATATTCCAAGCAGATCCCAAAATACAGACACCATAACCTTGCCCACTGATCGTTGCGTTTTTCCACGCTTCGGAGCGGGTTCATCGCGAGCAGTTTCAGAACTTCAACTGGCTTCATCGGCTACGGTGCTGATTCGCTTCGTTCACGGTTGATTTCCCTGGTGCAGAGTCCAAATAATGTCGATCCATCAAAACCGTGGTTTCAAAATCATTTTGTTCCCCAAATAAGCAATATTTTGTCAACACGCGAAAGCTGCTCCACTCAAAATCATATTGGGTAGTCGAGAAAAAGTCTTTTCGTATTTAGTCGATAGATGTCGTGCAGTCGTATATCTCCAGTGCTACCAATCACATTGTGTCATCATACCATATAGTGTATATAGAAAAATGATTCCTTGTAGTTGAAAAAAAAGTTAGAGCTGTATTATCTGTAATTTTTGTATAAAAATGGGAATGCAAGTAACAAATGAACAACAACAATGGTTCGCTTGCTTCCGTTCTGCAAATTTCGGCGTGAATGATCCGCCTAGCTCTGGTCGACCTATCGTTGAAAAAGTGGATGAAATTATGAAAAAGATTGACCAGGACTATCACATAAGCAGCCATGACATCGCTAAGGAACTTAACATTCATCATCAAACGGTTTTGAACCGTTTAAAAAAGGCTGGCTACAAAAAGTAGCTCGATATTTGAGTACCACATGAATTGTCTGTGAAAATTTAATGGACAGAATTAACATCCGCGATTCTTTGCTGAAACGAAATGAAATCGAACCACTTCTAAAGCGAAGGCTAACAGGACGAAAAGTGAATCAAATACGACAATAATGTTCGAAAAAGATTATGTTCCAAACGTGGTGAAGCTCAACAAATGGTCGCAAAGATAGAATTGGCGCCTCGAAAGATTATGCTGAGTATTTGGTGGGATTGGAAAGGAATCATCCACTATGAGCTGCTTCAGCCTGGTCGGACGATTGATTCTACATTTTATTGTCAACAACTGATAGGATTGAAGCAAGCATTTGAAAAAAACGGACAGAACTGATCCACAGAAAAGGCTTCGTCTTCCAGCAGGACAACGCTAGACCACATACATCTTTGATGACTCGGAAAAAACTAGGAGAGCTTGGGTGGGAAGTTCTGATGCATCCACCATATAGCCCAGACCTTACGCCATCGGACTACCATTTGTTTTGGTCAATGCAGAACTCCCTTAATGGAGTAATGTTGGCTTCAAGAGAAGCTTGTGAAAATTACGTGTCGCAGTTTTTCGCCGATAAACCAGAAAAAATTTACGCTGATGGAATAATGTCTCTAGCGGAAAAATGCCAAAAAGTTCTTAATTTTTATAATTTAGTTGCATGAGTGCATTCCCTCTCATCCTTATCTAATCACATTCTATACATAACTGATGAATGGACAATAAGGGCTGAAGCTCTCTGGAGCAGTGGGCTAGGTCCAACTCTTTATGTCTGATACAGATATCCCAACAAGCAAAATTATATTAAAAACCACCTCAGCTGTTGCTACTCACAAAATCTAGTTATATACTCACCCTAAAGCCCCAAAGTATTAGGGGGAACTGGACTCAACCACAACTTTTAGCTAATCTAATTTTAAATAGTTCTATACTTTTATTCTGTATTGCTGGGCTTTACATAAGCACTTTCATAAATTAATAACAAAAAATAAATATTTACAAAAGCCAAGTGATTAGATATGAAGGTGTAAACTACTCTCTATAAGTATTACCCGCAGCAGTGCAGTTCGTTCAACGCCGCGAGTTCGAATAGATCACCATGAGTTTAGAAGGCAAAGTTGTTATAGTAACCGGAGCGAGTTCTGGTATCGGTGCTACGACGGCAGAGGCTTTTGCCAAAGAAGGTTCCAAAGTGGTGCTCGTAGGACGAAATGAAACGAATTTGAAGGCTACCGAAGCGGCCTGTAAGGCTGCCAACAGCAAAGCCGAACTGCTATTAATCACTGCTGATGTCACAGTGGATGCGAAACGTATTATAAACACAACAATTGACCGATTCGGACAATTGGATGTGCTGGTCAATAACGCGGGTATTATCGAATTTGGCATTATCTTGGATGTTGATGTCGATCAATTCGATAGACTTTTCAATACAAATGTGCGTTCCGTCTTCCTTTTAACAAAATTTGCTGCGCCACACTTGATCAAGACCCAGGGCAATATCGTGAATGTCTCTAGCGTCGCAGGTTTGCGTTCTAAACGTGGTATGACCACTTATTGCACCTCGAAGGCAGCACTGGATCAATTCACTAGATGTTGCGCCTTGGATTTGGCGCCGCAAAATGTGCGTGTAAACTCTGTTAATCCTGGTGTTATTGTTACCGATCTTTATCGAAATGCAGGTTTCTCGACGAAGAAAGCTCACGACTATTACGAGCTTGCTAAGGATAAGCATCCACTTGGTCGTGTTGGGCAACCAAAGGAGGTAGCCGATGCTATTATTTTCTTAGCCAGTGACAGCTCTAGTTTTATAACGGGAGCAATTATACCCATCGACGGTGGTAAACATGCCCATTATTCTTTTTAATTATAGATTTAAATGTCGTTTTTTAATATTCATAAATAAAAGTGAAATATAACTCAAGACCTCGAACAATCTTAAGTAATCATTAAACAATATCACTATACTTCATTGAATCGATTCAACGTCGAGCACGTCCACGTACACTAGGTAAACTTCTGCTATAGCATTCTGGAAGTTGCATTTTGGTTTAAAATCCGTATTTCTTGGTTTTCACATATTCGAATCAGTGAAACTCAAGCTGTACCCCTCGTAAATACATTCCTTTTCTATTTACACTGTCTACATCTGTCTACTGTCAAAGTGTTTCATTTAATTACGATTGTTGAGTTAATTGAAAATAATTTATAATGAATACCGACAGACTAGCTAAGTTTGGCTCAAAGCTCTCGATTATATACATGTGTTGATCGTTAATCTGATCTCTCCGCTCAGTTGACGTATGTGTGTAATCAAAAATGACTCTCTAAATCATGCAAAGGCTTACGATGACGTAAGTGTGCCTGGTATAAACAGTTTGTTCTGAGTCTAAAAGTTATATCTATATATATGTATATAGAGCATCTATTACCTTTTAATTATATATATATAGATGGAGCATATATATATAAAAACTTTTTTTTAAAAAAAAACGCATAAAATTTGTAATAAATGCTCTGTAACTTGTTGTCTTCCAAAGCTGGAATAGTTGCTGGCTTATTTCTGTAGACTTTAGAGACTTTTAGGCCACCAAGATCATGCGATTTAACGCCTTTAGACTATTTTTTGTGGGGCTACGTCAAGTCTAAAGTCTACAGAAATAAGCCATATTCCATCAACATTTTTCCGAAGAAATTCGGGCTATTCCGGCCGAAATGCTCGAAAAAGTAAAATTGGACTTATATATATATATAAAGTTGAGATTTTGGAAAAAAAGCATATATATATACAAGTATATGCATATATTCACACAATAATGGAATCTAAATATATAAAAAGCGCAAAACCAGGTATCAATTATCTTATTTTAGACAAATAGAACACTCGTCACATACAATTAGGCCCCGTTTATATGTATACTAGTTGTAGTACAGCGATTAAGACACTTTTATTGTAAGTAAATAGAAGTAAATATAATTATATTGAACAAATATTTTCATTGTCAGGCAATAGGGCAGACCCCACTAGCAATTATATCATTTGTCATAGCAGCACTCTGATTCAAGTACCACAATACCCCTAACTATGATTAGCGATAATGGAATAAAATAAGGGGTATGACTGCTGAGTTTTATAACTCGATAATTTATCGATTGAACAAAAAACGATAGCACAGGTTCAATAGTAAAGAAAACTGGTATTTTTTCATTACTTCTCGTGAATTGCTGCTGATAGATCACCGTTT
This sequence comes from Bactrocera neohumeralis, assembly GCF_024586455.1. NCBI lineage: Eukaryota > Metazoa > Arthropoda > Insecta > Diptera > Tephritidae > Bactrocera > Bactrocera neohumeralis. The sequence continues at coordinate 20,070,573 of NC_065922.1, read as the reverse complement.
CGAGGTTCAATACATTTTAAAGAAAAAACACAGAAAATTCAAATTTAATCGGAAATGTTTATTATCAATCGCAAGAACATTCTTTAGCATTTATTTTTTGAAGATTATCTTTTTCAAATGTTGGCCGCGGCTACGTCTCAGATGGTCCATCTGTTGAGTCCAATTTGCAATGACTCGTTCGAGCATTTCGACTGCTAACTGTTAAATTACATGTGTGATGTTTTGCTCCAAGGTCTGAATCGAAGCGGCATTGTCCACATGGAATTTAGACTATACATATCCCAACAGAAAAAAGTCTAACGGTGTGATATCGCACGATCTTGGTGGCCAATCGACCGGCCCAAAACGTGAAATTATCTGCTCACCGAAGTGTTCTCTCAATAAATTCCATTGATTGATGCGATATTTGTGAAATGGCACCGTCTTGTTGAAACCAAATGCCGCTGAGATCACGGTGTTTACATGCTCATTGAGCCAGAACCAAATGCCGCTGAGTTCATAACTTTAAAAGAAATGTGATCGATGATTCCACCGCTTCAATTTCAGGTATCAAATAGTCGGTTATCATGGCACGGTATCGGTCGCCATTGACGGTTACGTTCTCAACGGCATCACTTTAAAAGAAATGTGATCGATAATTCCACCGGGGCATATACCACACTAATACGTGGTTTTTTTTCTGGCTTCTGATCAAATTAGACTCGGACTAATTCATTTGATTTGTGGACTGGAAAAAAATTGAGTTTGCTTAGAATTTTGTGTTTCCAATGGAATCACAGCTACAGAATCGTTGAAGATATTGCAAAAAAGATTCATCAAACGTATCATTACTGGATTGGATTTATGTATACGATGCCGAAAGTGTCCAACAATCTAGCTAAAGACGCTCCAAAAATCAGCTGATACCGCAAAAACCAAAATCGCTGAAGGCACTGGAGACCATCCGCGACAGAGGCTTAAAACAAATGTACGGAAAACTGGAATAAGCATTGACTCAAAAGGATATATATAATTTTCAAGCCGATAACAAAGATTTACAAGTATATAAAAATACGTCCGGTTCAAATTTGATCAAATGATATTAGAAATTTAAAAACCTCTACATATTTTTGTTAAATGTTGCCATGATAATTGTAGTCAAATCTATCGAATATTAGCTTTCGCTTTTCACATTCACTTTTTGGGATGGCCTTCAGATCCTTCAACGATTTTTTTTACCTCTTCGAACGACTGAAAACGGGTTCCACATACTGGCAATTTCAGTTTGGGAAACAAGAAAGAATCGCACGAAGCCAAATCTGGTGAAGGCAGTGGTTGATCGATTGCATTCATTCATTGAATTCATACCTGTTAAATCCCTGTCAAGCTAATAAAACCATGCCTCTTCGGCAGTTGTAATGATTTCCATGAACTTGGGATCAGAATTCGTACAATCAAGCATGTCCAAAAAGACCTGTTTATGGCACTCTTTTTGAAAATAATTCAGCTTCGTCGGAACGAGTCGAGCAAGAACTAGTTTCAGAGAGCAACATGTCACGCGAGTCCGTTCGAATAATTTTGGTGGATATTTTTGGTAATGCGATGATAACAGGATGTGACATAAGACTTTCGGAATTATCACGATCAGACGATGTGTGCGAAGTACTTACCTATATACTTCAATAATTTCCTTACAATGAGAAACATGTTAAAAAAAAACATTGTTGTGTAACATTTATAACGAAAATATACTAGCTTAACTATAAGTTGTCAAGCTCTCTCTCTCCGATGCATGCGCTTCAACTATCACAAATGCATTTTATGTCAATGCGCTCAATAAATAACAATCTTATCTCTACTTTACGGCAAAAAAAAACGCTAAAAATGAAAATAAATATCTCATGTATTCTCAACCAACGCACTTAAATAGTTCAAGCGCCGATCCACTCTACACAGTCGTTCCAATGAGTTTTAGCGGAAAAGTTGTAATTGTAACTGGTGCCAGTTCGGGCATTGGTGCTGTCACCGCCGAGGCATTCGCGAAACGTGGCGCTAAAGTCGTGCTTGTCGGTCGTAATATCGCGAATTTAAAAACAACTGAAACAGCCTGCAAGGCAGCCAATCCCAATGCCGAGCTGCTGCTCATAGCCGCCGATGTCACCGTAGATGCAGAGCGCATTATCAACTCAACGCTGGAAAAGTTCGGCAAATTGGATGTGTTGGTCAATAACGCTGGCATTTTGGCTTACGGCAACATCTTAGACATAGATGTAGAGCAATTTGACTCAATACTTAATACAAATTTACGCGCTGTCTTCCTGCTCACGAAACTGGCAGCGCCGCATCTCATCAAGACACAAGGCAATATTGTGAATGTCTCGAGTATCAATGGTTTACGCGCCTTCCCCAACGCCTCAAGCTATTCCACCTCCAAGGCGGCTCTTGATCAGTTCACCAGATGCATCGCCTTGGATTTGGCAGCGAAGAATGTCCGTGTGAATGCCGTAAATCCCGGTGTTGTGGTAACGAATATTCATACACGCGCCGGCTTAACGAAGGAGCAATATGCGAATCACTTACGACGTGCTAAGGAGACCCACGCGCTCGGACGTGTGGGCACGACTAAAGAGATAGCCGATACCATTGCATTTTTGGCCAGTGACGAGGCTTCATTCATCACCGGTGCCACAGTGCCCGTCGATGGCGGCAAGCATGCTATGTGTCCACGTTAAGTAATCGTAATAATAAACATAAGATAATCCAAATATTTGTAGTAAAACTTGTATACATTTCTTGTACAATAAAATTATAAGGGTATGGTTTGAAAGTCTATTACTTAGATTATATGTAAGTGCTTGAAAACAGTATTCATGAGAGTCGAGAGATTAGTAAGCGATTTGTATCGCTTCTAATACTGGCAAGTTGTGAAAAAGATCTGCCTCAGAAAGTTCATAGAGTAGTAGCTATGGAATCTTTCCATCGATGGAACGATTAGCTGCGGGAGATATGCGATGACATTGACATAGTTCAGCGAATTAAGAGACAGCGGCTACGTTGACTAGGTCATGTCGTCCGAATGGATGAAAACACTCCAGCTCGGAGAATATTCGATGCAGTAGCCGCCGGGGAATGCAGAGCAAAAGGAAGACCTCCACTCCGTTGGAAAGAACAGGTGGGGAAGGACCTGGCTACAGTTTGAATATCCAAATGGCGCCAAACAGCGAAAAGGAAGAATCACTGGCGCTGTTTTAAGCTCGGCTATAACCGTCCAGTATTTAAATCATATAAATTGAAAGAGAAATTACTGGAAATGTATGGCCAGCGTGCAAGAAGAATCGGTATGGTCAAAGTCTGAAAGTTCAAGTGAGTAAAGAGCTGAGCTTAACAGTCCGATAACACCTTCGGAGTGCCAATAACTTCGGAAACAAATCCTCGACTAGAAAATTGAACCTCTGATTTTTAAGGATCTTGGATCAGAAGTACTAGTAAGCTTGTTTTTGTCTAGCTCCGATGATAATTCATTGCGGAATGGTTTCGGACGCGAAAAAAAGCATAGAAACTGCAGAACTATCTCTGGCTTCGTCGGAATTGAGTGATTAAGAAGATGGTAAAAGCTATGTTTTCAAAATCAGGTGGTTTACCGTTCTTTGTTTGCAATCTATTTGGTTAAAAAAGTAAATTTATCAGATATCTCCTCTTTTGAAATAAATATCAGTACAAAATTACATATTAAAATATTCTGAACAGAAAATGTAAACTAACTTCATTTCCCTAATTTATGGGAATCACTGTGGGTTGCCAAGGTGCTTCGGTTGACACTGTTGCTTCTCGTAATATTGGATTTTCGAACGTTATTTCAGAAATATTTTGCGCACACGAGTTCACCGTTCGATTTCTAACCGTTTCAGCGTCAGATTGTAACGGCTTCAGCATCGTTACTGGGCCAAATCGTGGAAAAGTTGAAGATAATGGAGACTAAACGGAAATAAAAAATAAAAAAATTTGGATTTTAACTACAATTAACTGTTTTTCCCGTATACTTACCCTCTCAGGCACCGGATATGGCACTGGCCTAGCAATAGGTACCGGCAATACGGGCGGATAGAATTTTCGCGCGATGAATGCGTGAATAATCGAAGCAATACTCAGTGCGGCGGCTGTCTTGGCCGGCACAATAATCGGCGCTGGCGGTGGACCCACTGGTGCGGCAGGCGCTACAATAGGCGGCGGAAATGGCAGTGGCGGTGGTGGCGGTGCGAAAATTGGATTGTGATAAGGATAGGAAGGATACCCGGGTAGGAAGGGATAGGCACGCGGTGCAGCATATGGCGGCGGAGCATAAGGACTGTAGGGCAAAGCAAAGGGTGGTTGTGCGAACGGTGAACCCAAACCGAAAGGTGCAAATGGTACCGGTCCAAACGGCGCGGGTAGGTAGGGACCATTAGAGTCCAGTCCGTAAATGCTGCGCTTACGACGATTAACCGCACACACCACATCTACCACATCCTGGCACAGCAATAACTAAAAGTTAGACAGTAATAGCGTGTGTATAAGTAGCGTCTTCGGTATGAATAAGTTATGCGCACCACACTTAGTGAGAACTGGAAAATATTGCGCCTGCTGAAGAGCATTTTACAACTTCGATTCACTTTTAATGTCTTTCGATTCACAATTAAACTGAGAAACTAAATTGAAGTCTTGGTTTGTGTCCACTTTATACACTTTCTTCCGTCGAAGAAATGTATTTTTTTTTAAGTCAAGAGAGTTGCTGAATTTTGCAAGTTGGTATGACTTGACCGACCGCATTGCAGACAGTTACTTTTATTCATGTTTATTATATGTACGGATGTATGTAAGTTTGTGTTTATTTAAATTGCTAATTAATTATTGAAAACATATGACAAGTATGTCTTTGCAGTGAGTCGCTGTTTTTATCCCTTTTTTTACAATATTATTGGATATTTTATTAATGATATTTAAACTGGCAATGAAGTAAGTGAAATTTATAAGTCGAACTTTTTCTTAAAATGGCACTGCTAAAGACATGTATTAACATTAATAAAAATGCCTAACCTAGACAACTTATCAGGTCAATTGAAAAGTCCCCCGGTCCACCACAGTAAACACATTCTAGCTCTCCTCAAAGGCGATAGACTGATTACAGCGACCCTCCAACTTTTCGATACCAGCTTTGTAGTACGATTTGTCATTTGCTTTAAAATAGGCCTCAGTTTCGGCGATCAGCTCTTCATTCGATGAAAATTTCTGCCTAACGAGCATTCCTTTGAGATCTGAGCGCAGAAGATAGTCGATGTGGATCAGATCTGGAGAGTACGGAGTATGCGAAAGCAATTTGAAGCCCCATTCATGGATTTTTGCCATCGCTTTCACTGACTTGTGACACGGTTCATTGGCTTGTTGGAATAGCATTTTCTTTTTCTTCAGCGATTTTCGTCCTTCAAACGGTCCAATAACGCTATGTAATAGTCGCTGTTGATCGTCCTTCATTTTTCAAGATAGTCAATAAAAATAATTCAATGCTCATGCCAAAATACAGACTTGCCAGCCGAACGTTGCGCTTTTCCACGCTTTGGAGCAGGTTCATGGTGTGTTAGTGTCCACTCGGATAACTGTCGATTGGATTTCAGAGTGAACTGATGGATACATATTTCATCCATTGTCACATATCGACGAAAAAACGTGGGTCTATATCGCTTGAATATCTCCAAGCACAGCTCCCTACTGCTCTTAAACTCGTGTTGTTTGTTGGGCAAAAGTGAGCTTACGTGACAACCACTTTGTACAGAGCTTTCTCAGACCCAAATATTCGTGAATTATATGATGAACACCTTCAGTTGATATCTTCAGAGTGTCTGCTATTTCGAACAACTTCACCTTACGATCATCAGAAATTTCTTTTAGACTTTTTTGATGCTTTCGTCGGTAATAATACCTTTTGGACGTCCTCTGCGTTCACCGTCTTCGCTGCTCATTTCATCTCTAAAAAAAACAGAAGAGTTACGATTGACTAACTCCCTCTTACCAATTAAATTTTCTTTGTCCTCTTCTTAATTAAATCCAGTATATATGGGACAGTATATACTACTATGAGCAAAAAATAGTAAGACTTTATTTCAAAATTTTAAAATTCTTAATTTATTCTTGAAAATTTATGTCGTTCCCTCAACGTAGTCCCCCTAGTTAGAAGTCCCACGGAGCTACATTAGGCGAATACGGTGGTTGCGGAACGATATTGGTTGAATATTTGGCGAAAAACTCACGAAGAATCAGAATATGTGATGGTTTATTATCGGGGAGCAAAAACCAAGAGTTGCCTGCCCAAAATTCCGGCTTCTTTTAACGAATAGCTCCGCGCAAACAACGCATAACACTCAAATGATATTCCTTGTTGAGAAGTTGGGCGGTCGGAAGGAATTCGGAGTGCACCAAACCTCGATAATGATTTTTGAGCTTCTTTGACGTGCTTTTTTCGGCTTCGGCTCACCTATGCCACGATATTCCGCCGATTGAACATCTGTTTCCAAGTCGTAAGCATAGACCCAAAACTCATCGCCGATAATAATAGAATTCCTGACATCCTGGCAGTCGGAAAGCATTGTTTTACAGATGTTATCGCGAAACTGTTTTTCGAAAAAGATGAATGATTTTGGACCCATCGTGCTCTCACTTTTCTTAGGTCCAAATGATCTTTCAAAATGTTTCACTGATCCTTCCGATATTCTAACGATGCCTGTAAGATCTGGATTCTCAAGCACCAGTTTCTTTATTGTACGTGTTGATCATCAGTTCATGTTGATGACCGTCCTGGTCGTGGTTCGTCTCCAACGCGTTCTCGACCCCCTTTCAAAAACATTTACTTGCAACAAACAATTGTCACCGAAGACCTTTTTCAACATTCTGAACGTTCCGACACCAGTGATTTGATTGCGCACACAAAATTTAATGGAACTTTTTTATTGAATAATCTCACTCATCGTAAAAATCGCCGAATGCACTTTATGTACTTCAGAAAGACAAGCGCTTACTAAAGACTAATGACTATATTATTGTGACATTTGGTAAAGATGTCACTAACCGTCATACCAACCTAGAAAAAAATGGTTCGACAAATGGGTTTTCGCCCGAAAGTCAAATCTTAGACAAAAACTAAACCTAATTTGTCTACAATTGTTTCTGATTACGATCACTGTTGCTTGCCTCCAGCTGTTATAAATTTTAACAGAGTTCGCGATATTTTTCATGCTTCTTACTTATATTTCCGATAATGTTTAATTCAACAAGAACTTCGACATTATTATTATAATTTTTGATGATATTTTCGAAATATATGATATTCCTTGAACATAAATTATTAGGACAAATAAATGAAATGATAAATACTCTGGGTTCAAATCTCAACTAAATATTATTCGAAAAGCTCTCACCTCTCATCTATCTATGGTCGTATTTCATACCGGATTTTCGCAAAGAAGATGATAGCAGAGAACTCCAAGATTTCCTATGGATCGCCTGAACACCTTTTGGTTGATGTTTTGGGTGTAAAGTGTGTCAAGGCGAGACTCGTATCAAATGGCCTGAACCTTCCGCAAAAACGACATAGAGTGGAGGTCGCAAAAAAGTTACTTTAAAACACCACATCACTCTGATGACAGGACGTGGTTTTTTGAATATGACGCAGAACAGTGAAAAGCGCTTCTAAAATGAACTGAAACCTAAAAAACTACGTCAAAATCGATCAACAATCTCGGTAATACTTATCTTTTACTTTGATTATCGTGATGTGGTTCACCATAAATTCGTTCCACAGGATGAAACGGTCAATAAAGAATACTACTTAACCATTTTTCGGGCATCTTGGTAAAGAAGTTCGTCGTTTTTGGCCAAACACGAAAAGAGAGTCATCACTCAGACACGTCATAACCCAGTTCAGATTCCCTGTGACTATACGCTGTTCGGTTTTCTGTTTTCGAAACTGCAAAATCCGCTTTAGGAACGCACCTTGAGTCCATCGAAGACATTAAAACTATTTGCTGAAGGCCCTAAGTTATCAATTAATCAGATGGCAGAAGCTACAACTACATGGAAAAAGTTGACACCGCGTCCTCTTAGGACGACAACTAAGAAAAATATTTAAGAATTAAATTTTTTACCATTATAACAACATCGTGAACACACTCATTATCACACAGAAGTCACAGACTTTATAGCTTTCTTAAGTTCATTTGATTTGACTAAAGTGTTGCGTTTCAGCGATAAAATGACGCAAATAAATAGATTACTTTGTGCAATAGATGGCATCCCCACGAGAAAATGAAATCTTGTCATTCCTAAGAAAAATTGTGTTGAGCTTGTCGTAACCGATAAATGGTGGCTCTCTCCAAATTTAACTTCTCTCCGAGCTACTGATGAATTTTTGAGATATCTTTTTTGGCGAAAATATTTTCGGAAGCCTATTGCTGATCGCCGAGGTTTAACGATTTAAAAGTGAAGTGAACTTTTTCAGAATACAAGAATGAATCCAGAACTATAACACCCAATCGACATACTGCAACATCTAAATCTATCTTAATACACTAGATGTTTCCAGATAACGCTTTTCATTTAACCATTTCAATGGGTCTTCGCTATAGCACCCATTCCAGCATTGTTCGAATCCTTAGAAACATCGAAAGTCTAAACGGCAAAGTTTGATTAAGGCTAACCACCGAAATCACATTCTCAAGCGTTCCGTTCCTAACCTTACACAATTTCACACATTTGATATTGAGCTGACATTGTTGATACTGAAAACCCAAATTCCTACGAGGCTTTTTACCTACGTACGTACTTCATTCATTTTCTAACAACTCATAGAACAAGCAAATCATCACTATGAAACATTTATAACGAAAGCGTTCTGTTTTCAACACGTACCTTCAACTTGATAAGCCTCTCAAATATGCACGCGCATCAGGCCTCCCGAGTGTATTTAATGTCCACGGGCTCAATGAATGCCATTATCTGTCTATCTTATCAGTCTTTGAGTGGTGGAAAAACATTATAAATTTAAAAAAATAATAACACGCCTTCACCACCAACGCATTTAAATAGTACAAGCACGGATCCACTCTACACATTCGTTGCAATGAGTTTTACTGGTAAAGTTGTGATTGTAACAGGTGCCAGTTCTGGTCTTGGTGCCGGCACCGCCGAGGCATTCGCGAAACGTGGCGCTAAAGTCGCACTTGTCGGACGCAATGTTGAGAATTTGAAATCGACTGAAGCAGCCTGCAAGGCAGCCAATCCCAATGCCGAGTTGCTGCTCATAGCCGCCGACGTCACCGTGGATGCGGAGCGCATCATCAACTCAACGCTGGAGAAGTTCGGCAAATTGGATGTGTTGGTCAATAACGCTGGTATTTTGGCTTACGGCAGCATCTTGGACATAGGCGTAGAGCAATTCGACTCATTACTTAATACGAATTTACGTTCCATCTTCCTGCTCACCAAATTCGCAGCGCCGCATCTCATCAAGACACAAGGCAATATCGTGAATGTCTCGAGTGTCGCTGGTACGCGTACCTTCCCCAACACGTCAAGCTATTGTACCTCCAAGGCGGCAGTTGATCAGTTCACCAGATGCATCGCCTTGGATTTGGCGCCAATGAATGTGCGTGTGAATGCTGTGAATCCTGGTGTTGTGGTGACAGATATTCATGCACGCAGCGGCATGACCGAAGCCGACTATGCCGACTACATGCGACGTGCTAAGGAGACTCACGCGCTCGGACGTGTGGGCACGACTAAAGAGGTGGCCGACACCATTGCCTTTTTGGCCAGTGACGAGGCTTCGTTCATCACCGGTGCCACAGTGCCCATCGATGGTGGCAAGCAGGCGATGTGTCCACGTTAAGTGCCTTAGGATAATTGAAATACTCGAAGTAGAATATTTTGTAAATTTATGTGAAATAAAATCATAATGTTTTGAGGGTCTGTTACCGTCAATTTCATCACAGTTTCCTTTGAAGGACTTTCGCTGTAGATTTTTACGGTCACATCAGTTGAAACCTAAGTTCATGTGGCTAATATCTAGATGTGGCGCTTTGATTTCTGATTGTTCGATGTTTCGAAATAAAAATATGGTCTGGAACTAACTTCAAATCAGCTCAATCCATGGTAAAACACATATGTAGACACATATTTTAAGCATAATAAGTCTTAAATGCTTTTCCGTGGGATTCCAGTTTAACTTAATTTCAACTAAAAAGTCTAAAAGGCCTCAATCGAAAATCATGAAATAATTCACAATAATATATGGAAAGGTCTATTCGAAAATGCGTTTAGTAGATTTATATATTCCATTTGCAAAATATATCTCCACGTTTATTTATGTCATGCAAATATATTGGAAAACGTATGAGATATCTTAATCATAAGAATCCAATGCTCAGTGCAATATGATTTGGTCAAATAAGTAACTCCTGGGCTTGGTAAATAGTCTTGGTCTCAGTTTGGTATACCTCAGATCAAGAGTGAGTTTAATTATTCGAAAAAAAAATCAAATTTAATATTCTCCATTAAATAATTTATTGTCATTCGAAAGAACATTCTTTGGCATATAATTTTTGAATATTATCTCTTTCAAACGTTGGCCGCGGCTATGTTTCAGATGGTCCATCCATTAAATCCAATTTTCGGTGACTCGTTCGAGCGTTTCGACTGGTAACTGATGAATAACACGCTTGTATTTTTGATCCAAGGCCTGAATCCTCCAGGAAAAAGTTTAAAGGTGTGACATCACAGGATCTTAGTGGCCAGTCGACCGGCCCAAAACGTGAAAATTATCTACTCACCAAAGTGTTCGCTCAATAAATCCTTTGAATGATGCGATATGTGGGAAGTGACGCCGTCTTGTTGAACCAAATGTCGCCGAGATCGCGAGCTTCAATTTCAGGGCTAAACAAGGTTTACAAATTTAACCTTTCTCTTCCTCTTCTTGAACTCAAATCAACTATAATTTATTTTTGTTATTCTACCTTTCGTTTCCAATGGGTTTCAATCTACTATACAATTCTTTCACTATTTACCATTTTGAAAGCCTTCTACAATGGTCTATAGTACATCTGATGCAATTTGGTCAGGCCCGCTAATGATTAGGTATAATCCAATTTTTCATAAATTTGCTTAAGCCTCGGCTTTCAGTGACTTCGGCAAATTTTGGTTTTTACGGTTTGGGTTCATTTGGAGTGCCTTTCGCTTAATTTTTTGTCAATTCTCGTCACCAGTAATGATGAATGTGGGGTCCTCAGTTTTACGTCGTTTTTGCAAAAGTTTTAGGTATCTTGGTACGAGCCTAGCATCGACACGCTGGTTAACCAAAACATTAACCAAAATGTGTTGTGTTGATTCATAAAAGATGTTGAGATCCTCTGCTATCTCTTTGATGCCAACATGACGTTGCTCAAAGACCTGTTCTATAACTTTATCAATTTATTCGTTACTAACAGAGGTGGATGCATGACTCGCATTAGGCAAGTTTTCGATGACTTTACTACCTTCACTGAATACTTGTGGCACTCAAATACTTGTATACGTGATAAAGTAGACTCACTAAAACGAGAAGTTCCATTCCAAATGGTAAATTAAAAGTGTTTAACTCGATACTGACTTTCTGAATGTCACCGTTTTCATGCACAGCGGTATCTTACTCTGCAATGATATGATAAACTTGCATGCATTGTGGTAGTGACCGTACGAGTACATACAGTTGTGTTCATAAAAATAGTAGTGCAACAGCTTCTTGTATTTGAAGATCTTTCCTAATATTATCTGAAAATGTAAAAAAATCAGTATTATGGAACATGCAAATTATACAATATTTAAAATCAAGTCCTAATCACCATTATACAAAAATTTTTTTTTAGAATTATGGCTTACTACTCTTACAAAACGTAGGAGGCTATTTGAAAACAATTTGAAGATAACAAGTTCCCGGAAAGTAACTCTTTTGACGAAGAAACATGTTGCTGCAAGAGTAAAGTTCGCAAAGAACATTTCAATTGTTCACCTACATAATTGCAGATTGTGGTGTGGAGCAATGAAAGCAAAAGTCATGCTTTTTGGAGGAACAGGGTCCTGAATGTACAAGGTGTGTTCCAAAGTAAACAGGACATCTATATTTCGACTGGTGCGTTAGTATCTGCTATTTTTATCGATTGTCCAGTGAGAATTTCATGACATTTCATCGATGTTTGTGTTATCAGTGCGAAAATGAGCTTCGAACAAAGAGCCAATATTAAATTTTATTTTAAAATTGGTAAAACTTTTACCGAAACGTTTCAATTGATGAAACAAGTTTATGGCGATGATTGCCTATCCCGTAGCAGAGTGCACGAGTGGTTTCAACGTTTTCAAAGTGGTTGTGAGGACATAAATGACGAACAACATGTGGGCCAATCAAAATCCGTGATCACCGGAAATTCCATCGAAACTGTGCGTGAATTCATCAAAAATCAGCCGAAATTATCATTGAAATTCATTGAAATGGAATTGACGTTGGAGTTTTGAAGCGTTTGGTGCGCCGTATTCGACATGTTCGGTCCGAATATGGCGAAGATGAAAGTTGGCTTATATGACCGTTCGCTACCAAACACATGAGATGATTCCAAGTACACTACCGAAATTTTTAAACTTGTTGGTCTGAGTATTATAGTATGTACTTGCATTTCGAACTATGGTGTTGGTCCTACATACTTGTTAGTCAACATCATGAACCGAACAAAGTCTGCAAACCTGTTGAAGGCTGATATGTAATCATTTGCCAGTTGGGAAATGTCTATAAAAAGGACAAATGAACAGGTTAACGACCCAAAACATACTATCAAACTAGCTAAAGAGTGGATCGATGTTATGCCCTGGCCAGAGCAGGCACAGTATCTGAATTCAATCGAAAATTTTCGGGGAAATTTTAAACGAGTTGTTGTAACAGCAAATTTATCAAGTAGAACACAACTTTGACCGTTGGTCAAGGAGGTATGGACTCAAATCTTTATGAGATGAGGTCAGAATCTAATAGACCCCATAAAACGTTGATGTATAGATGGAATAAAATATGAAGACTTTATAACCAAATATTAGTGAATCGAAAAGATTTAGATTTAGATTTGTGGGGTCATAGAATAGAAGAACTCCTGTGTCCGATCTTATATATTAGCAAAACACTTGGTAGCCAAAACAAATTTGCACAAACGTTTAATTTGCCGCCAGCTCGGTGGGATGTCTGAAGGTATGCGCTCCCAAGTGTTTAAGTCTTGACCTCCCAAACGCGGGACAGTCAAGAAGGAACTGCTGAGTTGTTTCCACCTCATCTTCTACCATACAGCTTCTGTAGATGTGGACGAGGCCTTACTGAGGGCAAAGAGATCACTAGATCTCTTGCGATCGATCTTGGCTTTTGCGATAGCGCATGTACCGATGTTGGCCCAGTGCTAGCCAAACTTTTGCGAAACCCAGCTATCTAGTAGTAGACCGCAAGAGGATGCGGGAGTATCGACCCGCTCCCATTCTAGCATAAGCGCTACATCATCTGCACAGGCAATCACCCGACAGCCATGATCTTGGAGATATAAGAGGAGAGAGAACTCCACCTCGTGCTGTCGAGCACGTGCGTTTCCCCATTACGTTTCAATCACTCTGTCGCACAGAAGACTGAAAATGAGTTGTTTGAGGTTTGATTTAACCCCAAGACCGTCTAGAACAGTTACGACTGCTTCCGGCAGGATGTTTTGAAAGCTTCCTCATATCAAGGATGGTCCATGACACGCTAGTATTCAGGGCAGTATCCACTGACTTGCCTTTACAATAAGCATGTTGCCCTCATGATAAATGGTCCTTCGGATCCGACGCCTTTTGTAGCAGTAAATTAGTCTTCCCAGAGTTTTTAGTATGCAGGAGGAGAGACCTTGGTCGTGACATGGGAGCCACCCCCGGCATGTAACTCAGTCTTATGCAGTTCGCATGGATAGGTGCCAACCAGTTGTATGACATCTTAACAGTATGTTGCAGCTGCACTGGTGTGTTGCCATCCGGCCCCGGGAACTTAAAAGGTTTGAACGAATTGATCGCCCAGGTCCAGTTCATCCAGAAAGTCGACAATCGTCCGAGAGATACACCCTAGAAGACGTGTTACTCGGGGAGCATCAAGGAGCATCCGAAGTGTATCCTCACTACTCATGGCCCACTTCCCATTTGCGTCTTTAAGATAACCCGAGTCTCTTGCTAGTACAAAATACAAATTTAGAGAAAGCTGTGTAGATATAGAACGTAGCAAAGCTAAAAATTACATTTTAGAGGTATTAAATTCATTGTTTGTATTTTTAGCTTGATTTTTCTGTTTTATAGTTAGAACCCACCGGCACTACTATTTCCATGAACGCAGCTGTTTGTGGGCATATTTGCACTTGACTCGAAAAAAAAATTAAAAATATGATTTTTTTTCATTTTACTTTAGCTTCATTTACGTTAGTTTCTTTATTCGATTAATTTGTTGTTATTTGTATACTTAGACTAGAATATATTTATGTAGGTATGTATATCTAAATATTATGACATGCACATAGATTTATATTAATTATGTTATTTAATATATTTTAGTTTTAATTATATAATTTTTACTGCACTTTTTTATAATATATATTTATATATTTATGTGTGTATATGTATTTGTTGTAGAAATAAATTGTTAAGAAGGCTCTTGGTGAGTTTATATGGGGACCAACGGCCTTTCACAAAAGTTTTTATTTTCTCAAAAAACCAAATGACTTTGTTGTAAACTAATTATGCCAGAAGAATAATTTTAACTAATTTTTTTTTACTTGACTATCATTTGTAAGTTTAAATAAAAGTTATTAAAAAATTTTTTATCATTTTAAAGCAAAAAAATATTTAATTTGCTAGTGCTTAAGAGGAAATTTCAAACTTCTTTGCTAAAAATAATTAAATTAATTAAAAATTTAAATTAGATATAGAAACTCCAAATAAAAAAAAAAATAAAAATATTTTTTATGACGCTTTAGTTCAAAACTAACCGCACTTTTCTAGCAAAATTATGTAAATCTTAAATCAAAAACTTACAAATATTCGAGAAACTTAGAAGAGTGCTAAAGAGTGCTGGCTTTGCTTATTTGTAAGTTTGTTTGTGTGGGTATTTGGTCTGTTTACATAGCATTGTATTAAAAAAGCACTACTTAGACATTATTTAGTTATCAAATAGTCAGATACACATTAGTTAACATATATATATATATATATAAATTGTTTGTGTGGGTAAAATGTAAGTATGCACGAATTGAGTGGTGTTAGACTAGAATAAAATGGACTAGAATTTGCTTGATACCTTTCAACATTATACATACAACTTGTCAAACCATAAAATACACACTGACATACACAAATATTCGAACTTCATGAATACTTGAGCATAACACATCAATAAATGCGCTTACTAATTTGGAAGAAATTCGATTAGTTCTGCAATAATAATATAAGTACAATGATTTCTTTGCGGTTTTTTTTTACTACTTTAATGTTAGGATATGAAAATAATTGCCCAATGGATGTCATACACACATACTTATGCATAAGCACTTTGCTCACTTAACTATATCTACTATATATATGTATATATGTATGTCGATTAGTTGATAATTTTAAAGGTTTCTAAAATGTCGTATGGCCAAATCTATGGGCAAATCGAAATCATATTTGGTGAGAGCGTCGATGGAGCGCAGCGAGTCACGAAAACCGGTGCGTGCAACATAGCTGTTGGGCGTGTAGTAGGTGTCCACCAAATCGTTGCAGCTGAAAATCAAATTCAACCACTCGACCAACTGATGGCAGCTGCAAAATGAGAAAGTGAAAAATGTTAAAACAAGCAAAAACGTTAACTTCGGTTGCACCGAAATTATAATACCCTTTACATGTGCATTTCTTATAACATAAAAGGGTATAAATGAATAAATAATAAACTCTAGCTTGATTTTGTTCCGTCAATTTGTATAACAGCTATATGCTATAGTGGTCCGATCTGAACAGTTTATTCAGAGATTGTGCCGTTACTTTGGACAATAATTCATGCCAAATTTCTTGAAGATATCTCGTCAAATGACAAAGCTTTCCATAGAAGCACTTAATTTTGATCCGTCAGTTTGTATGACAGCTATATGCTATAGTGGTCCGATCTAAACAATCACTTCAGAGATTACATTTATGCCTTAAACAGTAATACATGTAAAATTTCGTGAAAATACCTCGTCAAATGAGAAAGCTTTCCATACAAACACTAAATTCTGATCGTTCAGTTTGTATGACAGCTATATGCTATAGTGGTCCGATCTGTAGAATTTCTTTAGAGATTACATTACTGCCTCAAAATATAATCCATGCCAAATTTCTTGAAGATATCTCGTCAAATGACAAAGCTTTTCATATCAACACTTGATTTCGATCGTTCAGTTTATATGACAGCTATATGTTATAGCGACCCGATATCGGTGGTTCCGATAAGTGAACAGCTTCTTGGTGAGAAAAGCACGGAGGCAAATTTTCAGATCGATATCTCAATAGAATAAATGAGGGACTAGTGCGTGTATATACAGACAACCATTCAGACGGATCATGTACTGTACTGCTCAGGGTATAAAAATTAAAATAAAATAAAATAAAATAAAGTTACACTCACTTGAGACCCGCACAAACGAACGCCTTGAAGTGTGCATTATAGCTACGCTTGTAGGGCCGATGCATGGCGATAATCATGCCCACAGCGCTGAGGAAGCTCTGCTTCGCCGTGACCGTTTGCGCGTCGACAATGTCCAAATTGAAGCTTTGCGAAAGCTTACGCGCCGGCGTATTATTAAACTCATCGCCATTCTTCAGATAGTAATACTCCAAAATGAGTTCCCAAGCATGCATGGGACGACTGCCGCCACTGCCGAAGAAGCCGCCTGCGTTCACGTCATCGCAATCGTTGTCCGTGTAATTGGCATTGTAGGTGGAAGAGAAGGCCGCTGACGAGACGAAGGATGTAGCGCTGGTCGTATCCCTGCCACGATAACCCTGTTCGGCGGCAAAAACTGGGGACGGATTGAGGCAACGCATGAACGGTACAATTAGGCTGGACGTGGCCGATTCCGTTTCCACACGCAATCCATGCTGTATGAGTCGCAACAGTGTCATGGAGAAATTCTTGCGCACCGCCGTTGTTAACTCTTTACTAATCGTGATGATGGAGTCGCCGCCCTTATAGCGCGCACCGTGCGTCTTGCGACAATGGTTTCGTTCCCAGGCATAACAATCGTACGTGTCGTCATCCGAATCGGATGATACGATGTACGCTTTGAGATCCTTGCGATGCGTTGCCGCATTGGCTGGTTGTGTGCGCGCACGTGGCGGGGCCGTAACTGTACCGTTTTGTGCGCTTAGCGCCATTGTTGTGTTGGCATTGCGGCTGGTGTTCTTCAGCGCCCGCTTCATGTTGGCCAACTTTTCACGGTCGAAGCTTAGTGTGGCTGCAAGAGATGCCACCTCCTGTATGTCGACCTCCAGTTGTGCGCGTAAATCCCTGAAAAATTGTGGAAATTTATGTTCTAAAATAATGACTCTACAAAAAATATATTCAAAGGAAGTATTTTAACATGTAGAACCCCTCCGGCACTTGAAAACAATGTAAAACTTTAGAGAACATATTTTTTTGGGGACTACTTGGGAAATTTCTCGAAAGTTTCTTTGAATTGAGGAGCATTAAGCTTGGGCTGTTTGTATAAAAGAACTAAATTTTGACCTTGACACAAACTTAAAACTGTGTCTCTGGCCTTCTGATTGCTTTTAAAACCATAACGACTCTGTTTAAGTCCCTTATAATCTTTACTTTGAGTCTCAACTTGGAATCACCTCGGTCTGAAGTAACCAACATTATTGTAACGGTTAATTAATTCCCTCTTTGGTTCAAACGATGCGAACAGACTTCTTCTTCTTCTTTACTGGCGTAGAAACCGCTTACGTGAACAGACTTAGGTCGCTAAAATAACAACCCTTGGACGGATAAAATTGTACTCGATTCCGGTAGCGTAGAACCGGCTGTTTTAGGAATTGGTCAAGCTGTCTCTCTCTCTCTATCTTACTATGATACCACCAACTAGCACCGCTTTATATGTACACTTTAAGATGTCGATCTTCATTTCATCTTTTTGAACCAGACAGACTCCCACTGTAAACCTTTCCACAAGTTTACTCACCCCCAATGATTGCCTTTCGATGTCTTTTTCATCGCATTCTTCTGAAACTGATCTGCCTTGGCGCCAAAATGTGTCGTGGCGAACATTTGCATCAACAACGAAGCTTTATCTAACAAACTATGAGCCTTGCTATTTAAAGTCTCTCCACTGTCTTGTTGTGCGGCGTTCCGACTTGTATTTGGATGCATTGTATTCAGAGTATCCTGTTCGGTAGCCTCCTGCTGCGGTGACACAAGTTTCTTCCGCACTTTTTCACCTTTTTTCTTGGCAGCATAACTATTGTAGGGCTCATTCGGTTTCTCATTACCATTGAGTGTCTTCATTTTTGAATCCTCTGTGTCGCATTGCAAAAAGGCAATGAAACGTTCCAGATCGGTGATCTGAGTTTTCAGCTGCGCCACTAATTGTTCCTTCATGCGCAGCGGACCAACGAACTCGCCAATGGCGTTATCTACATGGTTCTTCAACTCTTCCGAAGTCAGTTCGGGTAAATCGCGTTCGTCCACTTGCAGATTGAGTTTATTCTTCAACTCATCAATGATTATCTTCTGTTTCTCTAGCAGTATATGTTGTGGTAAGACGGGCGCACCGGATTCATAAGCCAGTTTTTCCAATTCACTTAGTTGGGACTTCAAATGTTCGATCAGCTCGAATTGACGCTGACGCACGGCTTCATCGTCGGGCTGCGAATGGCTAGAGGAGTCTGCATTTGTGTTACCTACCGCGGCAGGTACAATTGGCTACAAGAGAGAGATAATTGAAACAAAGATTATTTAAAAATATTTCCTGTGAATACATTTCACCGTGATTTTACTCACTTCCGGTATACCGCGAAACGCAAACTCCTCCAAATCTTTAAGTAACTGATCACGCTCATGTGACGGTGCCTCCACAATTTGTCGCACGCGTAGCTGAACATGTGCGAAATGTGAAGTCAATGCCATCAATGAAGTGGTTAATAGCTCCTGCTCCTCTTCCATGCTTCTCAAGCGTCCCAAATCATTGGTATCGCCACGCAACATTTCTTGCTTATCCTGACTATCGGAACTCAGCAGTTCCAACTCCGATTCAGGACTAAGCAATTCTGATGTCGGACTCATTGCATCATCGTAATTCGCGCCTAACGGCGACCAACGCTCACTCAATGGATGCGGTGATATATGATCGAAATGTTCCGCTGTCAATAAGGTGTCGTCATTGAAAATGCCATTTGCTTCCTGGCATTGCGCGAACAATTGTAGCTCGCTATTCGACGTGTCATGTAGTGTTGATTTCCCTAGGCTATCTT
Organism: Bactrocera neohumeralis; assembly: GCF_024586455.1. NCBI lineage: Eukaryota > Metazoa > Arthropoda > Insecta > Diptera > Tephritidae > Bactrocera > Bactrocera neohumeralis. The sequence goes on along the minus strand of NC_065922.1, from coordinate 20,051,013 downwards.
TTACCTCCACCTCTTCTGCTTCTTCCTCCTCCATTTCAGCCCCGTCTAGCTGGCTACCCATCATACACTCATAAGCTGTCGTTTTGTGTGCAGCATAAAGGGTGGTTTGTCCGAAAGTCGGCGACGGTGTAGCGGGTGCTGAGTTGGGGGTTCTTGCCTCCACTCGCGTCGCATCAGCTGCATTACTTTCGCTACATTGACTATTGCAACGACGCTCAAGAAAAATCGTTTCATCCTCGTCAAGTTGTTGACCTTCGTCCCCTGTATCATCCCCCACGTCTGTGTGCTTATTTGCCACCTCCACAAGTGCAATTGCACAAACACCGTTTTCTTTGTTGTCTGCCACATTGGATTTAGCAAGCAGGCTGCTGAAGTCCTTATCGAACTTTTCTTCCATCTGTTCACTACACCGTATGCTATTCATTTTCATTAAGTTTTAAATGCACTCTCTTTATACACTATATACACATGGAGAATGTTGATTTTATTCTTGAATATTCGCTGTAAATATTTTGCAACATTTCTAAGCAAAAATGCTCAGGGAAAAAATCAATTTTATTCAATTAGCACAACGTCCTCACACAACAAGTATTCGGAGAAAAACTACGAATGTGCAACGAAGACATATGGTGTAGTTTTGTGACACTGATTACGGTATATTGTAATAGAATAACGGAAATCGTGGTAGTGTTACCTGCTGCGAAATATTTTTTTGCGAAATTGTTGAAAAATAGTTGAGTTTGAGAGAGGAAGAGAGAGAGAAAAAAATTGTATATTTAATAAATATTTTTAAAAATAAGTTGATGCTGCTTTTTTATTTTAATTTAATTTTCATATTTTTTGATCAATTTCACATCTTATTTTACAGAAAATTTTGGAATATTTGTTGTTATAATATTTTTTTTTATGTTTCAAATTTAATTTATCTTTTTTATTTTTATTGTTTTCCATTTTTTTTATTATTTATGTATATAAATATATGGTATTCCTTTTTAAATTTTATGCACTTTTTTATTTATATTTAATTTTTTATTTAAATAAATTTGTTTTATTATAATTTTTTTTTATTAAATTGATAAATTTTTATTATTTTTATTTTACTTTTTTTAATAAACCCTAAAAAATTAGGTTCTCTTTCATAAATACATAAATGTATACAAATTACTTCTGTTTCCAAATCTGATACAAACCAATTGTAATAGCACCCTGCATATTCCATTGTAATAGATTGTCGTTGCTATCAGCTGTTTCATGTATTTATCCGCATATGTTTCTGACATTTCGCCATTCCGATTTGTTCGCCATCAGCTGCTAAGTTTTTATGGAGTTTTAATGCGTTTGCGCCAATTCGTGTATTTATATTATAATTTCACAAAATTGGTGTACCTCTGACCGGCAAAAAAGAATTTACTTTGACAGAAAGTTGCAAAAATGTCAACAAGACGGCAAGTAATTACGATTTATCGCCTACTTTTGCGTGAGGCTGAAAAAATCCCTGCCTACAATTTCAGGTAAGCATAGCAGACCTAACCAATAGGTTGGTTGCCTGTTATAAAAACATTTTCATAATAAAAAACTGTCTCTTTTAGAATGTATGCCGGACGGAAAATACGCGACACATTCCGTGAAAATAAAAGTATTAGTGACTTTGCGGTTATCGATCAAAAACTGGCAGAAGCTAAACAAAATCTGGAGCTTGTGCGGCGGCAGGTTAGTAAATTGATGTTTATTTTTGGTAACTGCTTGCATTTTGATAAGCTGTGTGATAAATAAGTAATAAAGATTTGAGGTTACGCAGCTGCTAGTTACAGAAAGTTGCGAAAAACTTATTATTCAATGTACACAGCACAGCAACAAAGGTTCGAATGATTAATCATAGGCGCAGAGGAAAATATAAATCTAGCCGTCCGTCTGTCTGTTTAGAGATATCAATATTAAATTTTGCTCAACGAAAACGTCGATATTGGATAACTACAACATGTAGCTGCCATGAAAAAGTGTTTGTTTGACGAGTCATATTTACGAACGGATTATTATCCAAGACGAATATAGTCTACGAGATCACTATAGCATATGGCTGTCATACAAACCGAACGATCAAAATTAAGTGCTTGTATGGAACCTTTTTCACTTGTGACGGTTATTATTGCCTCGGTGCAAACAAAGTTAATGTCTCTCCGTGGTTTTTTTTAGCTTTTTTTTGTTTAAATCGTGTGAAAAAAATGTAATTGATGTGTGAAATAACCACGAAATTGTATTTGTCAGCAAATAATTTACCTAGCAGAATCATTGACTGTAAAAAAATAATATGAAAGTAATAGCATTTATTCATAAAAGTAGTAACTAACAATATTCACTCGGCTTTTGTTCTATCTACACATATGTATATTATGTACGTGTGAATGAATGTAAAGGAATCAAACCCAAGGCTATATGGCTATATATACATACCTATAAATACAAGCTATAATATTATGTAGATGCATATTTTACATACATATGTAGTTCATAATGACTAAGCGTTTTGCAATACATAGATACTTATGTACATAGTATATACTTCATTACAATATTTATCACCCGGAATTATCTTTAAAATTTATGAAATTCAGAAAAATACTTCAAATCTATATTACATTACATATGTACATACATATATAGTATATACTAAAGTTTGCTTATATCTTATTGATAAACATATCGCTTATCATCACCCATCTCTATCTTTGCAGGTTATCATTGGACATCTGTACTCAGCCGAAAAACTTGTCATTGAACAGCCTAAAAAAGCACTGCGTCGCTCAAAATAAACGCTGAAATGTTTTTGAATGCCCTAAATAGTACTATTGCAACTTGTTATATTCGCTACATCATATTAGAATTAGCAATACTTTGACAATTACATTGTTTATATCGCAGTAACTGCATTTAGGTTAGGAGGTTAAAATTTGAGATTTCAAAGGAAAGAAAAAAAGTTGAAATAAAAAACGAGCTTTTAATGTTAAGAATCTGTTTTCTTTTAATACCCACTTGTAATATTTTTATTTACACCATTCGTATACATGCGCGCATGTATGTATGTATGCGTTTAAAGTAATTACATACGGATATGAAATTAATTGCTAATTATTTTCTAAGAAATTGGAATGCCTTTTTAGAAAACTAAATTTGTGGCATCTTGTGGCATAAGCTTTACGCCAGGTATGTACTGGCAGAGACATTGCCGCCGGTGCCGGTCCAATTGGTATGCACAAATTTACCCTCAGCACCTAAGAGTTCATAAGTATGGGCGCCGAAGTAATCGCGCTGCGCTTGCAACAAGTTGGCGGGTAATTTTTCAGTGCGATAGCCATCATAGAAGGAGAGTGCGGTCGAGAGGGCTGGTACAGGGATGCCCCACAGGAAGGCGTTGGCGACAACTTGACGCCAAGAGTTTTGGCCTACTTCAATTGCCTTCTTGAAGAAGTCATCCAACAGCAGGTTCGAGAGTTGTGGATTGCGGGTGTAGGCCTCCTTGATGTTGCCCAAGAACACACTGCAAATAAAGTGACGTTGTAGAATAAGAATTACATAATTGTCCATGCGTAAGACTTACCTGCGGATGATGCAACCGCCGCGCCACATCAACGCAATGCCACCATAATTCAAGTTCCAGTTGTTGTCTTTGGCAGCCTCACGCATCAACATGAAACCTTGTGCGTATGAAACGATTTTGGCGCAGTACAGCGCATGCTTGATGTGATTCAAGAACTTGGGTAAGTCGTCAACCTTTGCCGTTACGCCGGGACCGCTCAACTGTTTGCTGGCCGCCACACGTTCATCCTTCAGCGCGGAGAGACAACGTGAGAATACCGCTTCACCGATTAGCGTTACTGGTACACCATATTGCAGCGCAGCAATGGCTGTCCACTTGCCTGTACCTTTCTGGCCAGCTGTGTCGCGTATGCGCTCCAACAAGTAACCTTTATCATCCTTGTAGTTCAAAATGTCGCGTGTGATTTCGATGAGGAATGAATCCAACTCTTCGCTATTCCACTTCTCGAACTCAGTAGCCATTTCGGTTTGAGAGAGACCAAGCGCTTTCATGATTTGATACGCTTCACAGATCAATTGCATATCACCATACTCAATACCGTTGTGTACCATTTTGACGAAGTGTCCAGCACCGCCTTCGCCGACCCACTCACAGCATGGTTCGTTGTCGGCTTTTGCGCAAATGGACTGGAAAATAGGTTGGATGAGTGGCCAGGCTTCTGGATGACCGCCGGGCATGAGTGATGGACCATGACGTGCACCCTCTTCACCGCCGCTCACTCCGGAACCGACGTACAAAATTTGCTTAGCGCGTAATTCATCGCAACGACGTGCGGTATCTTGGTACTCGGAGTTGCCACCATCGATGATTACATCGCCGGGCGATAGTAGTGGCACCAATTGTTTGATGAAGTCATCTACAGCGCTGCCGGCTGCAAAAATAATCAAAAATATTTAATTACAGTTTAAGTTTATGTGTTATTTTAAGGATGGTCGCGAATTTGTGTATGAACGGCGAAATATGTAAATCAGAAAACGCTGATAAGGTCACGCAGTGATTTTTATAATGTTATCCCCAAATCTATCGAGTCCATCTAAACGGAAAGCTATAATATATATAGTAATATTCAGCCAAGGACTGTCAGTATAGCCATCAAATAATTTTGAGAAACTCTGCCGAGTTGACAGTAATTAGCTATCTTCGATGATCGGTTAGGTTCCGTTGGCCGATTCCGGTGACATCGACCCTCTTCAGTTACTTTTAGTTTTTAACCACAGCTGCAAAGACCTCCTTGCTGGACCACTGCAGTATATTTCAAGCTGAGCTCTTTGCTATTGCAAAAGCCGCGGAGTTGGCCTCGAATACACTTGCAGAGTATTCTAAAGTAAACATTTACGTAAAGAAATTCAAAACAAAAGACTGCAAGAAATGTCTAGAGTAGGACACCAGTAAAACAATCTCTTGTGCACTTGCCCCACATTGGCAAGACTACGCTGTAAGCATCTGAGATCTCCGCGACATGATACACTGAAGGAGGTATCGATATTGAGGCCGCAGAGTCTGTTGAAATTCGTGCCAAGTGCAGGCATCCTAAAGGATGACTACTCTTCTTGGGCCTAGCAACTATTAAAGCTTGATGCCACTCGTAGATCGTCCGAACGTAGTATCTCTAAAGAGAGACCTGTCTCTATTAAATTTTAGGAGTTGATTTACTAAAGTCTGCGGATTGTCTTTGGTTCATAAAAATAAATCGCCATTGTCTTCTACAAAATATTTTAATGACACCACGGTCCATAATAACCAAATGGCAACTGCAGTACGTAGAAGGAACTAAGAAGCAGTAATGTATACAAAACTGGCAAGTTTAACAAGTTATTTATACCTTAGAAAGGGCTGATCAAACACAAATATCAATATCGACGCTGCGAGCCCCGATTCATAAATAGAAGCAAAAAAAAATTTACAAAAACTGTTGCCAAGCTGCGAGCTGCCCTGAAAACTCCGGGCCCCGAAGAAGTTGTCGCCGATCTCCCTCCTATCGACTGGACTTAACCCTATAGGCGCAAGACAGACTTTAACGGAACGTCACTAAAGAGTACGCTTGCGTCTTTCCCACACAGACTCGACAAGGATCCCATTCCTTAGATGGGTTAAAATCCATTCTTTGGCAACAGAAAAATCGAATCGTCAAAATAATTTTAATTTTCATTCATAAAACCAATGCAATTATTTTTTGGTGTTCCAACTGCGTAAGTCTTCTACAAATAGCTTTAGTCTGCAGATCAAAGCGTCTTACTCGTAAGCGCCCAGCTTTAGGCAGCAGAGGTCACAGTTAAACCCAAACTATTTGATATCTTGATGACCTTCACCTGCACCACCGCATCTAGCTCTGTTTCTGGGCTGATTATTATTTGTGTCGAGAATCTATAACCGCTTGAATATGACTCATTGGTGCTGCCAGCAAATGACCTTGAGATGATAGATTTTCGGCAACCAAATTTCGAAATTGATAACAGCACAGCCGTAACGCACGCGTGCCACGTGTGACTAGCGAGATAAGAAAGCATAAAAGCCATGGGAAGTGACCCTCTCCAGAAAATTTGATTATTATAGTTTAGCTTAATTTCACAATTAAGTAAAAGTTGCTTTTAATTTGCCTCACTTTGCAGCCAACAGCTGAGCGTGACTTTTTTGCCCCCCAAAAGCGCCTTTGGCTCATTAAACGCTGTGGAGCGAACAGCTGTCAGTGCTGGCGTGTTTTTGGAAACATATATGTATACACATGTGCGTGTGTGTGTATGTGTGTTTGCAAATCACCTCACATTCACTTGGCCGTGCCGCCGCCGCACGCCATGCTCTCTACACGTGACGTAATAATGACGTTGCATTTGTCGATCAAGGTAATTATTTTGCAATAACAATTTAGCGCAGTAACAGTGCAAATAGTTGTTGTTCCAGCTGTATATATATTTGTATGTATGTGTGTGTGTGTTTGTACGTGCTTGAAACTTTGAAGTCTTTACCGGTTCGTAAAGTACTCGCTTGTACTTCGTATGTGTTTTTATATATGTATGTATGTATGTGAGTCAGTTTTTAAATGTATATGTGTGTGTGTTTATTTATCTGTACGACATTGACAGTGACATTGCCATATACTTGCATACGCTCCAACTTACCCTTGACCAGAAGCATAACTTTCCGTGGCAACTTCAATTTGTTCACCATATCCTGCAACGAAGTGGCGCCGATCACTTTTGTGCCCTTGGCCTCGTTCTGCAAAAATTGGTTGACCTAACACGGCGTAAATGTGAAAGCAAAGTCAAGTTATTTACAGTTTATCGGTATGTGTAACTGTCACTCACCTTCTCGACGGTGCGATTGTAGGCGCAAACCACGAAGCCATTATCATTCATGTTCAAGATGAGGTTCTGACCCATAACGGCCAAACCGATCAAGGCAATATCTGCTTTACTGCAAAAACAACGTTTAGGGTGGTCAGAAAGGCACGAAAAAATAACAACAACATTTGCATTAAGGGACATTTTCTCAATAACTGATTTATAGCCAACTATCAGTTAAGTTCTGGTTAAAAATTCGGTTATTTACCGGTATAAAGTGGTTAAGTTAACCAGTACTTAACTGATAGATGACTGCTATGCAAATATTGAGCAACGGCTCTAAGTAAAGTAAATATGACATATGTATGTATCTATAAATATTTGTTGTAATTTTATATACATTTCTATATATGTATGTATATAGTATATACGTACATATGTATGTATAACTAAACTTTAGTGGTTGCACTGGCTAATAACGAATTTTATATACGTACATACATACATATATACATATGTATGCACATATATTTTTGCGCAGATTTTCCCTTTTATATATGTATTAAACTCATCAATAGCCAGCGCGGCCGCTAACCCATAGTTATGGCGTTAGCCGCTGTGCGCTGTGATAATTGCGAACATACATACATACATACATACACAGATGCATATATAAAATAAAAATGTGTGTTTTACACTTAAAATGTGCGATAGCTTGCTTCTGCTTACACTCATATACTTACGCTGACATGTTGTTTTTGTTATTGTTGTTCCAACTTATTGCTTCTAAAATATACGATTGTTGCACACTTGGCCCTTTCCACACCGTTTATTGATCACAACACCGTTTTTTTCCGCAGCGTTTATTCACTCACTAGCTAATAGCTTTTTTTTTTATGGTTCCACCGCTCACTTTCGCGTCCAGCTGGCGTACTTTACTTGTTGGCAATCGCGCGATTACTGAACATTGAAATCGGTTGAAAAGTCATACGAGCATGCCAGCCGGCAAAAGTAGTGTACTCATCAGCATGCGCATGGAAGAGGAAACCAAAAGGTGACACCGATAATGTGGAGCTTTAGTTTTGGGGTTGAGCTTTGACGTTTGGCGGTGCTTTTTTTGGCCCCAAAAAGCATTGAAAATGATTTTTTAGATTTTTTTGTGTTTTAGTTTACAAATTTAAAATTTAAATTAATTATGCGCACGAAATAGAGTCGCTTAATACGTGTGGAGCTTTCAAGTTGCTTACAAAAACAAAATTAAAAATCTATGCACTGACGAGTTATTGCAAGTCATTTAGCTTCATTTAGATTAGAGGTCAATTGAGAGACATTTACTTTATTCCTGTACTATCTAGAAGTTAGTATGTTGAACAAAAAAAAACTTTCTAGCATACTAAATGTCGTTTTCTCAATGTCTGCTAAACAACCATTTTTCAGTTAATTTCTAGACAACTCCATAAAGACCCCTTTTTCGGTAAATTTTTTTTTTTTACCAGAAATTAACTGTCAGATGGTTGCTAACAAATCATTGAGAAAACGTCTCTAAAAAAATGTGAAAAGGAGCGCACAAATGAGAGAGGAATTGAAGTTATTCCAATTTCAAACATTTTTTTTAATAAATTCGGTTGTTCTTTCTTTTTTGGACAGAAAAAATATAATATTCTGTAAATACAATAAATGTGGATATTTTGACTGTTTTCGCAATAGAGTTTCCCTTAAGATCTGAGCGCATCAAAAATCTATTGGGATCATACCCAGAGTATATAATAAATGCAGAAAAAATTTTAGATTCATGAAAGATTTCTGCCGATTTTATTGATTTGTGACACGGTGAGCGGTTCGATTATGAGCTCGTCCTCCACCCACTTTGACCAAAGCTTTCGCGTACCCAAATATTCATTAACGATAGGTTTAGCACGTTCCTTTGATAGCATTAACCTAACGACTATCTCAATCACAAATCCAAACACAATCTAAGCAATCTCAAAAAGCAATATATTTATTGCGTTTATCGTCTTCGTCGCTCTTATCGCCAGTACGAAATTACTAACGAATGCGTACTTCGCCTGACAATCATATGACAACTACAACTCTTTTCTTATCAATTTTCGTGGTATTTCGAAACTCTTTATTTCGATATTTTTTCAATTCATGCTTCACTAAAAAACCTAGACCTCAGTTGCTATATCTATACACGTGCCTTTGAAGGTCCGCTTATTTGACCAATCGTACATCACTTTGTTTTTGATTTAGAAGTCTTGAAGTTAAAGAACAAAAAGAAATCATTAAAGATTTAATCAGGATTTTAACGTATTTTTGGTTCCAATTGGTCTAGGTAGAAGGCACACCTTTTCCACTTTGGTCGGGTTCGGGGCTGATCTAAAACCTCTAATTAAAGCACTTGCTTGCGTGCAGGAGTGGAATCTTGCTGGAAGATCCATCCAATCTTCGAAGAGAGTGTTGCTTAACTGCTTTACTACGCCTACTAAAACATGCTGCTGGTACAATTTAACTCCATATAAAGTCATTTTCACAGAAGTGAAGTGGTGTAACGCCTTTACAGCAGACTCCACACCAAACCATTACTGCAGCTGGATGGTGACCACGTGGGTCCCTTAGAATAACATTTTTTGCATCTTTGGAAGTTTCTGCATAGACTTTGTCGTTTTGCTTGTTAAAAACTGCTTCAACCGTGAACATTTATTCAGCTGTAAAAAGGTCCACGTGGCACTAAAGCTGTTGCTTGCATATGTTGAGCCTAATTTAGTTCAAACGTGTTGTCAGTAGCTGTCTAGTTGACCGACGATAGGCTTTTACTAATATACGGAGATCATCTTGAATATGTCTTGACAATAATTTGGGTGATATACCCATTTCCCTTCATAAAATTTTGGTTTCTTAGGAAATTTCTTTGTATGCGGTCGCGAAGAGTTTTTAGTAAAGGATTTGGTTCGAACGACACGCGCACGGCGCCGAAACAACTCTCCGCGGTCTTCGTGCACACTCTCAGATACGGCTGCTATATTTTCTTCACTACGTGTTGCTCCAATAATGAATGTTGGGCCTCAAGATGGGTGATGGTGTTGCGAATAGTACGCTGAGTAGGCCGATTATGCTGACCATAAGTTTATTGTTTACAGAACGTGAATATTCGTAATAAAGTTTAACGATTTGTAAACGTTGTTCAGGCGTAAATCTTCCCATGATGAAATCCCAAACAATACTGAACAAAAATAAAATGACAGCTTGACACGACTCACGTGATCTGTCAAAAAAAGGCTAGTGAAAAAAGTACCAATACTTGGACCACCCTTTAGTCTGTGAGATACGATATCACGAGCTGCTTCAAATGTAGTCCTTTTATAACATCTCCACCATAATTCTATATTACTGAAGTTTTTAAAATTTTGTAAATTTAGTTATCGTACTTTTAGTGGTTTTGAACAATGCCGTTAGAAGGAGGTTTGATGATAAAAACGCCTCTTTTTCGAAGACTTGAAATAATAATCAGTGTCAAAACTTTTTGATAGAAGTTTAGTCAAACTTTCAGAGGTATGATTCGTAAAATTTTACTTTAGAGAAACTTTTCCCTAATTAAAAATTCGAAAATTATATTAATAGTGATTTGTAATCTGAATTACAGGAGAAAACCATTTATTTTCTGGCATATTGAAATTCAATGAAAAATCAAAAGGAGTTTTAGATTTTCTCACTATTTTTACCAAAAACTCACTTCGCCCTAGATGTCGTATAAGTTAAGATACGACATGGACTAAAAAGAGTTTGGCGTGACCAAGAGATCATACCACAGCCGAAAACTCTTAGAGTATCAAATCGAATACATTCTGCTACAGTTCCAGGACATTTCATTCAATCATTCTCAATTTATTGGCCTCAAAATGTCGCTAAACCTAAATCTATTTCCAATGGAAAAAAGCGAATTTTGTGTTTTGATAAAATATTGTTTCCTGATGAAAAACCGTTGACACAAAGCATTGACTTTTAAATTTGATTTTAAAGTTACATCCCGGTCAGGAAAGTCTCAAAAGTAATAACACCAGAAAACATAGCGAAAATTGGTGAAATAAATTTGGGTGACTATTAATCGTGAAATTAAGTGAGTTGTCGTAGTCGTAAAGAGGACCTTCTCCACCTGGTCTTTCCAACGGAGTGAACGTTTTCCTTTCCTCTGCTTCTTCCGGCGGAAAGTGTTGGAGTGTTTTCATATACCTCGTACTGCCAACGCTCCATCAACTGCGGTTGTTTTTGTTGTTGCTGTAGCAGCAGAATTCTACGGGGTTCAAAGTACTTGGCCGAACAAAAAAATCCGGGTCCGTTCCGGTTACGTAGAACCGACTATCGTGGGCGGTATTCGTCATTGCCAAATACATGTGGACCCAAAATCTTCCGCAGAATCTTTCTCTCGAGAACTTGTAATGCCAACTCATCAGGTGTTGTCATCGTCCATACCTCTGCACCATACATATATCAGGACGGGAATAATGAGTGACTTATAGAGTTTGGTCTTTGTTCGTCGAGAAAGGACTTTACTTCTCAATTGTACACTCTTGTAGAAGATTGTACCTTCTCTATTGAGCTCTGCAGCACGAATTATTTTCTCCAGCAGTAGATTGAAGAAGTCGCATGATAGGGAGTCTCCTTGTCTAAAACCTCGTTGGTATCGAATGGTTCGTAGAGGTCCTTCCCCATCCTGACGCAGCTTTTAGTATTGCTCAATGTTGGTTTACACCGCCGTGAGAACTGGTCCAAGATGTGACGCATGGTGAATATCTGGTCAATTGTTGATTTTCCAAGCCTTAAGCCACACTGATATGTGTGGACTTCGCTCAATAGAACCTTATACATATGTGATATTGATGAGGCTTATCCCACGATATTAGGCGTAAACCCTTTTTGTAGATTGAGCAGAGCACACTGAAATTCCAAACGTCGGGCATGCTTTCGTCCGACCACTTTCTATAGAGAAGCTGACACATGCTCCTAATCGATTCTTCGCCACCGTTGGGGTACTAGTTTACCTTGTTCACCAATTTTATTTAAAATGATACGAACTTTTCAACATATCTAGCATACTGAATTAACTCCGTCATATCTCGATGAAGCTTTGACTAGAACACGTAAATTTTTTACTCACAAAAGCTACAATAATGCATTCTTCCCCCATTTGGGTAACATAATACTCCAAAACCATTATTAAATACTTTTGTACACTCTTTGAAAAAACTTTATTTTCTTTTTTTATGGCAAAATTTTTGAGTTTGAAACTTAACTAAAGTATGTTCGTTAACGTCAATTTAATATTTATCACACCATATTTATATTTAGTGGTTTACATATAACATATAACAGCTTCAAGGTCAACAGCTTCGTTTGCAAAACCACAATTCAGTTCAGCACTTTGTAAGGGTTCAAGATGCTATTGGGATCCAAAAGTTGCTTCAATTCGCGCATCTTCAAAATGGCCGCTGGACTTTTACTGTATTTCAAATAGTTCTTCTTCAAAAAGCCGATACCATGTTCCGCGCTAATGCTGCCCTTCACTTGGGATGTATACTCGTAGACGAAGGGTTCAATGCACTTGTAGATTTCTTGTGTGAACTCGGGGCAGCAGATATTCAAATGTAAATTCGAATCACCTGTAAGCATTGACATGCTGAAAACCATGCAGATAACTCAGAAACTAACCGAAACTCACCCAAGTGTCCATAACCACAAACACGTGTCGCCAAATTTCCCACACGTTCCTGCATCACCTCCACAATATGGTAGAATTCACGCAGCGGCAAGGAGATGTCATATTTGAAGCAGAAGCCATCCTCGATTAGCGCAACGGGCACCAATTCACGCAACTTCCAAATCTCTTGCATTTTACCCACTTCGCCGGTGATGGTGCCGTCAATGATTTGTCCTTTCTCCATGCCATTTTCGAGGAAACGATTGAATTTCTCCATATCATGCTCAGCATTGCTGCCAGACGTCTCGATCAGCATGTAGAAGGGATAGCCTTCGATTGGTGAGCTAGAGGTCAGAGTTAAAGTGGAGAAAATTTCAAATATTGCTCCTTTAAAGGTTCATTTGACGAAAAAAAGACGCTTACTTGAGTTTAAAGTGATTAACGCTGGCATCCAAGGAATTGGCATCGATCAACTCGCAGGAGGATAGAATTTCACCCAAGAACTGTCGAGAATCGCGGAAAGTCTTGAGCACGTCATCGAAGGAGGATAGACCTGCAGATGTTAGGGTATAAAGAGAAGACGACAAAAATTTATTTTTGATTTCATTATCTGAGGTTATCTGAGATATCATTTTGAGATGAAGAAATTTTCAAGACTGTCAATTTTAAGAGGTTAATTAGGTAAACTGGCTGATAGGAGACGAGAGTCTTGAATAATCCCACTTAGACAACATAAAATGTGAGTCCTTTGTGATGACAAGAACTCCTAATTTTGGATCTACTCCTAATTTTGGATGTACTGATAAGAAACTAATATCAATTCTGATCAAACTGGGTTCGCCGAAGGTGTGGCTACCGAAATATTTCAGCCTCAATCTACCGAAACCTGATGAGATTGCCAAAAGTGCCATTTGCTTGCCTACCGAAGTTTGGGAAAAGCCGCTAAACGATACGCAATGAAATTTCCTAAAGTGCTGACAGACGGATCTGGCTAAAATGGAATGCTTTGGGGACATGGAGGATTGCCGAGATCATGCGCAAGGGAACGGAAGTAAAACACGGATGCTTTCTACTCACACAGTCTTGAAAAAACTGCAGGCCGGTTTTTGGCCTAGTCAAAGTTAACGATGACACATGTAGAAAGCGCAAGTAAGTAGGAGAGACGCTGGAAAACTTCTCTCCGGTCTTATCTAAAACTCTGCTTAGATATCCAAGAGCTTCGCACTACAAGGGACTGGATGAAGTATCAGTTTTACACATCAAGACTCTATTAAACTTCACAAAAAAGGTTGACGTCCTGTACGATGTAAACTTCGGCGCATATACGTATTAAAATGAAGCTCTATCCGGCATTACAAAGGTCCTGTAGGTCCTGTACGTCGTGTCGTGTCAGTCAGTATAATCTCACCGAACCCACCAAAAACTAGACAGTAGAGAAAGTGTGTAGATGTTTTCTCCTCGGCCTCTTCCACACAACTTTGACAGTCCGGCTTTATTTTTAGCCTCGCCGCATGAATACCTCTACGACACTGCTCTGTTGGAACTTCCGCCATTGCGGCCAGATGAATCTTGACAAGAACAAGCGAATGCTATAGACCTCTTACAGTCCACTCGGGAATATTGGCAGCTATGTCGTCAACAAATCCGCCGATATTGAATGACAAGCTAAACACTAACTGTCTACAAAGGCAGCCTTCCTTCCTTTGCTAGGCTTGACGTTCTTATGCACAACAAATTCCTTACCCAAAAAGGCAACATGCTGCGCCTGTGACTGCGGCGCACACAACATGGAAACCTTGGTCACCACACCGAGTGTACCCTCTGAACCAATAAAGAGATGCTTCAGATGATAGCCGGTGTTATCCTTTTTGAAGTCGGACATGAGATCGAGCACATCACCGTTGGCAAGAACCTGCAAAAACGAAAAATTATAGAAAACAATTTCAACTGCCAAAAATTGGAATACCTACCGCTTCCACACCCAGAACGCTGCCGTGCAGATTACCATAGCGCAGCACACGCAAACCGCCGGCATTTGTCGATACATTGCCGCCAATATGACAACTGGACTTGGCGCCCAAATCGAGTGGCACCACCAAACCCAATTCCCGTGCTTTCAAATCCAAATTCTCCAAAATACAGCCGGCTTCGCAAGCCGCTATGCCCGTGATCTCATCGATATGTAGAATCTTATCGAGACGCGCCAAAGACAAGACGATTTCATCGCAAACCGGCACTGAACCGCCGACTAAGCCGGTGTTGCCACCTTGTGGGCAAACAGCCAATTTTCGTTCGTTACAGTATTTCAATATGGCGGATACTTCCTGTGTGGAGCTGGGTCGCAGCACCAGTTGGCTGCTACCTGAAGAAACGAAGAAAAGACGGTTCTTACAAATTATTTTCTTCGTGCTGAGGGGTGGTGTGACAACGTACCGCGTACACTGCGCATAAAATCTACATTGTAGCCCTGCAAATCGTCTTGCACGAGGTGATTTTTCCCCACGATGGACTCGAAGAAGGCTATATCCTTGCCTTCTAAGGTGGCATAATTGCCACGTTTTACATTGTGACGCACCTGCAACGGAAAAGGAAAACACAAACACACATAATAATTTTTTAAAAACACACACAAATACAGGAGAAAATGGAGCCAAAGGAAAAGGCTGAAAACCACCCCTAATGAGTTTTCCTGCGGCTTTGTCTTTGCTTTTGTTAACTTGCATGTGTTAGTGTGTGTACGACATGGTGTCGTTTGCATGCACCCCAAGAAAAGGGGTGTCCGAATAGAAGCATAAAAGCAGCAACAACAAAAACAGCAATGAAAAATAGAATTTTAAAAGGCGGAGCTGGCCCGTTTAACAAATGATAACTTAAAAGGAAGAAGAAGAAGAGATGGACAATTTTAAATTCAACGCCAGTCTTACTAAACTTCACATGTCTCGTATTCCATGGTCGTTCTTGTTATTGTCAGCAGCCGAATAGAACGTGAGCAAACCCATAAGCGACCCGATTCTCTGATAATTCGATTTACTGTTCATTCGACAGATATTTGTGTCGGATTCTTCGGAAGCTATCATTCTTAGCAACTCACCTAAGTTCGATCACGAACAAAGAAATGTTGATAAAATCTATAAGTCTTTCCTCTTTGCGGTAATCTGTTACCTACACTAACTCGGATATATTCAAATTTGGTTAAGAGAAAACTAATTTAGTCTTGTTCAACTGGGAGTTCGAAATAATTTCATTGTCTGGATATTTTACTACATCCTTCACCTTTCAACATATTTTATGGAAGTTTTGAGACAGTCTTCCTGTCTGTCAGCTCTCAGCTCCATCTTTCAACATATTTTTCTGGAAATATTAAGACAGTCTTCCTATCTATTAACCCTCAGCTCCATGTTTCAACATATTTTTATGGAAATTTTGAGAAAGTCTTCCGATCTGCTACCTCTCAGCTCCAATCTTCAACATATTTTATGGAAGTTTTGAGACAGTCTTCCTGTCTGCTACCTCACAGCTCCATTCTTAAACATATTTTTATGGAAATTTTGAGACAGTCTTCCGATCTGCTACCTCTCAGCTCCATTCTTCAACATATTTTATGGAAGTTTTGAGACAGTCTTCCTGTCTGTCAGCTCTCAGCTCCATCTTTCAATATATTTTTCTGGAAATATTAAGACAGTCTTCCTATCTATTAGCCCTCAGCTCCATGTTTCAACATATTTTTATGGAAATTTTGAGAAAGTCTTCCGATCTGCTACCTCTCAGCTCCATTCTTCAACATATTTTATGGAAGTTTTGAGACAGTCTTCCTGTCTGTCAGCTCTCAGCTCCATCTTTCAACATATTTTTATGGAAATTTTGAGACAGTCTTCCGATCTGCTACCTCTCAGCTCCATTCTTCAACATATTTTATGGAAGTTTTGAGACAGTCTTCCTGTCTGTCAGCTCTCAGCTCCATCTTTCAATATATTTTTCTGGAAATATTAAGACAGTCTTCCTATCTATTAGCCCTCAGCTCCATGTTTCAACATATTTTTATGGAAATTTTGAGAAAGTCTTCCGATCTGCTACCTCTCAGCTCCATTCTTCAAAATATTTTATGAAAGTTTTGAGACAGTCTTCCTGTCTGTCAGCTCTCAGCTCCATCTTTATACATATTTTTCTGGAAATATTAAGACAGTCTTCCTATCTATTAGCCCTCAGCTCCATGTTTCAACATATTTTTATCGAAATTTTGAGACAGTCTTCCTGTCTGCCAGCTCTCAGCTCCATCTTTCCCTTAGATACCTATCAGTTAGTGGAGAACCTTATCCTGCCTATCATATACCCAGTGGCGTAGCAAAGGGGGCGAAGGGGGCCGTCGCCCCGGGCGCAACGTCTTGGGGGGGGCGGCGGCAAAACGATCTTCGTTGTTTTTTAATATTCAGAAATGCTTTGAATGTAACAAATACTTTTATTTCTCCAAAAATGGTATTCAAAAACTCCAATTCGGGCAAAAATTCCTGCAAATTGTGTCAAAAGTGTACAAGATATAGGGCGAAAATGGGTTTTTTCTATGGCTTTTAATAAGATGTCTTGTAAATTTACTATCAATTTCCACAAAAACCGTATTGTGAGAATTTTGAAATTTCAGAATTTACGTAAGGCCGATGTAAACACGAGTTAAGGTAAAAAAAAACCTCAGAGATAGAATTTCCATCTTCCAATCGCTGCTGAATCGCAAGCATCAAGTGATCTAGGCTGGGTCAAATATGACAAACTCAAGCGGAAACGGTAGTGTCCGAATCGCAATGAATCGTCGCCAAGGTTGGATTGACGAGCAAGAGATTTTGCTAAGTATTGTGTGGGATTGGAAGGGAATCATCCACTATTAACTGCTCCTCACTTAAATCGGACCAATCAACAGTTGGACCGTCGGAAAGAAACAATCGCCCAGAAATTGCCAGCTGTCGCCAATTGGAAGGGAATTGTGTGCCATCAGGACAGCGCCAGGCCGCACCAATTGATAGTGGCTCGCCCGAGGCTCCGAAGCTTATACTTCTTCTTCTGAACCTGCCACCAAGCCACCAAGATATTACTACCAGTTCCTGCTTATGGCGCATGATTTTGTTGGTGAAAAATTCGTCTTAAGAGAAACTTGTGAAAATAGACTGTCCCAGTTTTTTGCAAAAAAAATAAATTAAATATTTCAAAACTATTGATCTTCGTCAGAACTGATAAAAAAGCATCAATTTTTGGAATAATGCATTGTGGAGTGGCGAAACAAGAGTTTATAGTATAGGAACAGATCGTGAGCGGAATCGCTGCGAATGCTGGAAAAGGTTTACAATGGTTCAGTTTTATCAAAAACAAAAACCTATGACTGGTACAAAGCCTTCGAAGACAGTCGAGAGATCGTTGAAGACATGCCTCGTTCTGGACGATCTTTGACCTCTTCAACTGATGAAAATATTAAAAAAGTGAAGGATATGGTGCTTGAAAATCGTCAGGCAAGTGCTAAAGAGATGGCAAGATGAATGTTTTAGTAACGTGTTCTTGCTCGACTCGTCCCGAATAAGCTGAATTTTTTTTAAAAAGAGTACGATAAACAGATCTTTTTGGGCATGCTTGATCGTGTAAATTCCGATCACACATTTATGTATTATAACTGCCGATGAGACATTTCCGTACATCATTCTTGACGATTTCGTTCACTTCATTACCTTCGATGCCTTTAAAAGTAAAGTTGCTTGCTTCTGGCAACACTTTTTCCTGCTGCCCTGCTTCTCAACACACTTCTGGCCGATATGCCTTCATTGCTGCTTGGCTGTCTGTCCTTTATGTGGATTTCCATACGCCTGTCCACCATACAACTGCACCGTAGAGCAGAAGTGGCCTTACAGCTGTGTAGCACAAGTGCCAACTAGAGCCCCCATGTTATGCCGAGCATCTGCCTACGTGCATATACATAAAGCATTGCTGACTTTCCTCACTCTTTCTTCCAGGTTGTGCTTCCAAACAGTTTGCTGTCCAAGACTACTCCAAGGTACTTGGTGCGGTCTTTGAGAGAGAGTTGTGTCCCATTTATAGACGGGAACCTCAATAGAGGATTTCTTGTGAACACCAGCAGATCCGTTTTCTCCGGGTTCACCCCAGACCCGCTTGCGATGCCCAATTCTGGACTGTAGAATTGAGAGAGTGGTGGTCATAGTATTGCTAATGGTCTGTAGACACCTTCCCGTTATTAATATGGCAATGTCGTCCGCATATGCCACTATCTAAGGGGCTTTGACTTCCAGGTTCCTTAGCAGTTTACTCACCAATAATGTCCATAGAAGCGGAGATAGCACTCCACCTTTGGGAATACTCCTATTCCTTGGTCATTTTAGCGTCTTTCCATTCTGCTCTTATTCGTCTAGAGAGACGTTGAACGCTCCAGAACTGTACAGGAATGCTTTGCTCTTCATTATATTCAAAAGCCCTTTCGATATTAAATACCAGTGTATGCTCCTGCTCTACTGATCTGCCTTTTGTATGTGCGCGCTGCGCCTTGGACAAACTTCTAGCGTTTTCAGCCGGAAAAAGGTTAAGCTTATAGGCCTAAACTCTATTGTGTAGATTAGGTTGTTTCTACCTGCCTTCTGTATGAAAACTACCCTAGGCTCTCTCCATGAGTGTGGCACATAATTGAACTTCATGCATCCCCTAAAATTCGCCTTTAGCGACGGATAGACGGATAGACAGAGCGTATTCTGTAGCATTGCTCGAATGATTCCGTCCGTACCGGTAGATTTCTACGGGTAGAACATGCTGCCAACATTGTAAAAGAGTGGCTGCTCGTTGTGTCTCACATACACGAAATAGCGAACAAAGTGGAGAAAAACTATCATTATATTATGTATGTATGTAAGTATGTATATATTTTTAATTTTTGCTATTCAATTAAAAAATAAAAACAATAGTAAGATTTTCTTGGAATTTTGGAAAAAAAAGTTGAAAAAACATTTTTTAATTTCAAAATTGAAGTAAAGAGAATAAAAAGGGATAAAAATTAAAAGATTTGCATATTTCGTAATAAAACCCTATAATTAAAAGCAACTAAAAATACAACAATAATACAAAAGAGCTAAAAGGTGTTAATATTTCATTTACAGATTTCCTCTTCAAAAGATAACCAAATTGTAGAACACGAAGTACGCTAACGCGTGAAAACTTAAATTTTTAATTATAAGCTTGGAATTCATTTTTTTCAAGCAAGTTTAAAAATAAATGTTTTACACGGTTTTGGGTTAATTTTTTTTTAATACGGCATTTGGGATTAAAAAATTAAAAATTATGTTTAATTATTATAAGACATTCGGGACTAAATCAATTATTTTTTCAATGCTTACTTGCAAGCCTGTTTGTTACCTAGAATATAATTAAATATGGTTAACGGTTTCTAATCAGGAGTCTACAATAATTTTCACATCTAATTGTTTTTAATATAAATATGTATGTATGTATGTATACATTTTTTTAATACCAGTTAACAAATATGTATGTGCATACATACATATGTATGTATATGAATATTTACCAACCTGTGTCAATTCCGGAATGCCCGAAGCTTTGTATGTTCTAAAAAACGATTTCACCACATTCGGTCGTAGCTTAAGCAGTCCAGTTGCCGACATTTTCTGAAACCGAAAAAAATTAAAATGAATATATGAAAATTTCGCATGTGTATGAATGGCCATTTTCTATTTGTTAAACAACCCAAAAAGGCGGCCTTTAACTTTTTGGTCAGTCAATCATAAATTTAAGAAAGAGATGGAATGATATGCAACGGTATATTCACCTACAACAAATGGCTGCAAATAAAGAGTGTAGTTATGGCAGCAAGCAATATACACTCTCTCTCTTTATTAGAAAGGTTTGCCTCTTCAAACGAAAGCCAGCAGAAAACAAATGTCAGAAACGAAATCCACACAAACCACAGCCAACTTTGTGCACTATTGCATTGGACGTCGTTTGTTGACATTTCGTTGTATCTTTGTACGCTTTTCGTCTAATTGTAATTTCATTAAATCTTTTTTTCTTTTTCTAATAGAAAGTGTAACTGTAGTAAAAATGTTCATTGCAAAAAAGCGACGTTATTAATATGATGTTAATGTGGTTGTTTATATATTGTTTATAGTGTGGTGCATTTAGAACAAGAGGAAAGTAATTAATTTTTGCTGTAAATGCATTTGAAAACGAAAGAGACGCGTTCTCGGCTATGTATTCGTTTGTGTGCGTGCATTTTTAATTAAACACTGTGCTAGATTTCTCGTATTTCAAACGTTTTTCTACTTGAAATCCACGATTTTATTGCAAGTTTTAATCTACTACTATATACAGAGAAAAATTTGTTAAATTTTTGTGTAATCTATATACAAAAAAGAGATAAATGCCTGAAGTGAACTGCCAGTTATACTTTGGTTTATGGTAAGTAAACTTTGTGACTTAATTTATGTCTGGTGTCTGGCCGAGTGGCAGGCAGTCAAATTTTGTGGCAGGTAAACAAGCAACAGTTGAAGTCAACCACTGGTGGTGGTGGGCACATCATCTAATTACTAGTAGAATTATAAATGCATTGGTACAATGAACTCTTGTATAAGTTTATGAGAATGTTTTGTGTGTGTATTTTTTTATGTGGAGCAAATGTGTATATACGGTGGCGATTATTAATGCACAAACATTTTCGGCAGTAATTAGATATGCTTTAGTTTGTTTTTGTGTGGTTTAAGTTTAAGTTTGTTTATCTTGTGGTTATTATTTTTGCAAATATTTATTGTTATTATTTTCGCAATTTTAGTGCATGACAACACGAGCGTTAGTAAAATTTTTGCAGAAAAGTGTTTTGCCGACGGCTTTTGTGAATCGAAATTTGTCCATAAAAAAATTATGGGTTCGAAATGTGCGACAAAAACTTAATTTTTACGTTTTTGGATTTAATATTTTTTATAAATATAACTTCAATATGCACTACACATTAATCAAGATTTTTAAGGGACAACTTTGTGGATTATCATCTTCGTGCATATATAGCAACATATAATGAGATTTAATTATAAACAAACATAATACACATATGTACATATGTGTATTTGTATATTTGTCATAAACCTAAAGATTCACTATCAAGTCCTCTTTGTATATACAAAATCCTTATCGCTTGTGATGTTGAGATGATTGTGCATAATTGCTTAATGTCTAAAATTAATTTCACGTATTAGCACTGTTTTAGCTTATTTTTTTTAATAACTAATGTTCTGTTATCAAAAGCGGTGTCGCACTATAACTTATGCAATAAATAAAATTGTTAAAATGATGCACTCAAAATTCGAGTGTGGCTTAATAAAAAATTATATTTCTGTCTGTATTGATAAGCGTACTCATAGCAAAATGTTTATGATTTTGTTATCGTACTGCTATATATAGTACATTCATTAAAGGATTGTAGCTACCGTTGTGCAAAAGATTTAACACTTCACACAAAAAAACCCCTTAGCATTTGTTATGGAATGCAACATTTTACAGGTGTAACAACCCTGCGCTTGTTTACAATTCTTCTTCACTTAACTCTTACAGCGTTCGTGTGTGTGTGTGTGTGCGACATGTAAACAAACAAGAGCATACGTCAGAAACTTGTTATACACTACACAATTTTCACATATTTCTAACTATAAATGTGTGTTCATTCATTAATTATTATTCTTATTTAGCTTGCATTAACTTGAAGCCGCTTACTTTTTACTTACTTTCACCTTTTGTATAAGAAATATCACACACAACTTATTTAAAAATTATAATACAAAACAAAAGCAAGTCACACCGTTCAATGGTTGCGTTCGACTAGAGAAAATTTTGCGCATTCAAGCAAATGCCGTCTGTCTCAGCTGTGAAATCAAGCGAATTAGAATTCGATGAAAATAGAACAAATGATAATAGTGAATGCGCCCAAGAATTGTGAAAACGCGTGATAAAAACAACGGCAAACACATTAGAATTGTCGGTGTGAAATCCTTGGTGATAAAGAATAATAATCGATTGATTTTCTAAGTATCGATTGTTATTATTTGTATTAGAAAAAGTTTTTGAAAAGTTTTATTGAAGAAAAATAATAATTTTAGGGTATTTATAAAATGGAATTATGGACTTTATTTAATTTTTATTATAAATAGTTTTTGGAAAGTGTTATTCAAGAAAACAAATAAAAATTTTTAAAAATTTATAATGGTATTAAAAAATTCACGGTTACAGTAAATATTTAATGCTTTTTAAAAACGTATTTTTAACCCTTAAATAATATTTCAACTAGTGTTAATAACTAATATTCAAATAAAGCAGTTGAAAGAGCTTGAAATAAATAATCGATTATTCCAGAAGTGTCAGCACTATATTAATTAAGCTCCATAGATACATACATACATGTGTATAAGTGTAGCCAAGCAATAACTATACATACAAAATTACAGTGAAGCCAGAAAACATTTCAATTAGCTACCTTTATTATTATAATTAGCAATATAAACATATTGTTGTATATAATAGCTACAGTTATTAAAATATCCAGGCTTTCAATAGTTATTCCTTTGTGCTGTTTTTTTATAATTTAATTTCTAATTCTGTTAAATTATTAATTTATGTGACAACCTATATTTTTTGTTAATAAATATTAAAATCCAACTAATATAGTCTTTACTGTACTGTATTTTACTATTCAGCAGCTTATCAAATAAGAACATTTATGCGTTTGTTCGTCAGTCAGCGTTTCTTAGTGGACAAATAAATATTTAAGATAAAGCAGAAACTGGCTAAATCAGAGTTGCCATCTCGTATGATTAAGTTATTTGTATTGCTTAAATGGTACTAAACAATCTTATCTTGAGGCTTGTAAAAAATAGTGAGAGAAAAATAATAACAAATATTTTAATGAATTAAAATTTGTTTGAAAATAAAAAAATAATCGGAAGATGGAAATTATTTTTTGCTGATTTCATTATACATATACCAATTCAATCTGCTCAAAATGCATTACTTTATTTAATTTTTTTATAATCTTTAAAAAAAATTATAAAAAAAAGTTGAGGTTCATTAGTCTTGCATATGTATGTATTTGTGAACCAACTGACCAAGTTTGACTCCGACTGACAAAAAGAAAAAATTGTTTCACATATTTGAATACAAATGTTTGTTTGTTTATTATAAAATTGCTTGCCGATTCACTTTGCGTGATTTTTTATTATATTTTATTTACTTCATTCAATATTCTCAACCAACATCTTTGTTTTTGTTTTCTCAATTTTCATTATTTTTCTTAATTTTGCGTCTAGTGGCAATACCCTCCTACTATTGTATTCAGCTATTTTGCTATTAATTTTGTTGTTGGTTTATTATCGTCATAAATCATTGTTCCTCCAACAAAGCCGTAAAAGATTTTGAGTAGCGGCGCGTGTAGGTATTATTGCTCTTTCGTTTTACACCATTTTCGCCAAATAAACAATAAATATCACCATAGTTGCAGCGTAGCACATACTCACCAGAGTGAGTTGAATATATCAACTTCTGTGAGATTCTACATATAGCAATCGTGGTGCTGTTTAATTGTTTTGAAGAGAATTGTTTCCAAACTAATTTCTCTTCACCAGTTTAGAAAGCCACACCCAACGGACCGGCATAATTTACGTACCGATGTGTATAACTTTCCTCAATGACATAAAAAAGCGACGGCATGTTTGGTGCTCAATTACGTTGTGTTGCTGCTTGCAGTTGTAGTCATTGGTAGCTCATGTGACCGGCGAAAGAGTTAGGGTTTCATTTGCTGCAGCCGAGGAAAACTATTTAAGCGAATCGCATTGAGCTGCTTTTTCATGGAAATGAATGTTGTACATACATATGTACATGTATGTATGTTTATTAAAAAGTAATAATAAAAGGCAGTTTATTATAAATGCATATTTTGAGGTTATGTTTATTTCTTTTTTTATGCAACACACATACTTAGTATAGTTATGTAATATGAGTGTTAATTTAACACCTTATATGGGTTTAATATACCCTTGGGATCCAACAATTTCTTCATATCACGCATCATTGCAATCGCTTCCGGTGACTTGCTATATTTTAGGTAATTCTTTTTGATAAAACCGATGCCGTGCTCAGCACTTACGCTGCCTTTCAGTTTGTGGGTATACTCGTAAAGAAAAGGCTCAATTTTGTGGTGCAGTTCGTCGGTATATGCCGGACATGAAACGTTCAAATGTAAATTCGAATCACCTAAAAGGAAAAAAATAAATAGTAAATTATAAAAAATATTATTGAAGCAAAAAAAATGCATATAAAATTAAATTTTATCTAATTTAACCGAAGCTGACACATTTCGAAGTTCCCTACTTCTTTAAAGAAACTTTTTATCAATCGAATAATATTTTTAGGCTTTTATTTTTTGACGATAATCTCTTTCAAATGCTGGTCTGCGGCTGCGGCTCCGATATTCCATCCGTTGAGTCCAATTATCGATGACTCATTCGAGCATTTCAACTGGTAACTGGCTAATGACAACAGTGACGTTTTGCTGCAAGGCCTGAATCGAAGCGATATTTTCCCATAGACCTTAGACTTTACATATCCCCACAGGAAAAAGTATAACGGTTTGACATCACACGATCTTGGTGGCCAATCGATCTGTCCAAAACATGAAATCATCTGCTCACCAAAGTGTTCTCTCCATCCAATCCAATTGATTGTTGCGATGTGGGGAAGTGGCGCCGTTTTGTTGAAACTAAATTTCGTCGAGATTACACGCATAAATCTAATAGCCGGTTATCATGCCGCGATTGACGGTAACGTTTTCACCGGCATAATTTTGAGGAAATATTGACCAACAATCGGCCCCCGCCCACAAACCACACCAAACCGTTGTTTTTTTAGGATGAAATGGCAGATCTTCAATCTCTTCACGTTGCTCTCCGTCCCGAATGCGGCAATTTTCCTTCTATACATACCCATTGAGCCAGAAATGGGCCTCATTGCTGCACAAAATTTGGCCCGAAAACGTCGAATCTTCCTGGAACTTTTTAAAAGGTCATAGCGCGAAGCAATGTCGCTTGGGAAGTTATAGCGAACTCAGTTCTTGCAGTTCTTACAGGTGTAAGTCCTTCCCGTTACCCGTCCCCTCTCCCGGATCACCCCTTATAAACTTATTGCACGCTGTTTAAAGGTATGCAAGTTTTTGTACTTACCCAAATGTCCAAAACCTGTGACTCTAGTTGCCAGCGGTCCTATACGTTTTTGCATAACCTCCACTATACTATAGAAATCGCGTAACGGCAACGAAAGATCATAGTAAAAGCAATAGCCATCTTTGGTTAAAGCCATCGGTGCCAGCTCGCGCAGCTTCCAAATTTCCTGCATCTTACGCGCTTCAGCCGCTATGGTACCATCAATAATTTCGCCCCTTTCCATGCCGATTTCCACGAACTTATTAATTTTCTCCAAATCATGTGTGCCATTGCTGCCAGATGTCTCGAGGAGCATATAAAATGGAAAACCATTAATTGGTGAGCTAAAATAAAATGGTATTGCATAATTTTGAATTAAAAAACTATAAAAATTTAAATATAAAAATGGTGTGTGCATACTTAAGTTGGAAATGTTCCAAACTGGCCTCCAAAGTTGGCGCATCAATCATTTCGCAAGCCGATAAAATTTCACCCAAATATCGTTTGGCGCTTTTGAATGTTTTCAACACAGCATCAAAGTTGGGCAAACCTTAAAAATCGCTTTTAGACTTAAAATATAAAAATAATGAAACAGTTATCGTAATTACCCAAAAAGGCCAGATGCTGTGCCTGCGGCGCTGGCGCACACAAAATGGACACTTTAGTCACCACACCCAAGGTGCCCTCTGCGCCAATGAAGAGATGCTTCAAATGATAGCCTGTGTTGTCCTTTTTGAAGTCAGACATCAAATCTAAAATTTCACCATTCGCCAGTACCTAAGCATATACATACAAGTATATATGTATGTGTATGTACATATGTACATATTTCATAAAAAATTAACGACTTATTACTCACCACTTCCAAACCCAACACGCTGCCATGCAGATTGCCGTAGCGCACTACACGCAAGCCACCAGCATTGGTGGAGACATTGCCACCAACATGACAGCTAGACTTGGCACCCAAGTCTAAGGGCACCACTAAGTCTAGCTCTCGCGCTTTGTTATCCAAATTCTCCAAAATGCAACCCGTCTCACATGCCGCTATGCCAGTAATTTCATCAATGTGCAGAATTTTGTCCAATCGGGTCAGCGATAGCACGATTTCATCGAATACGGGCACCGCACCGCCAACCACACCGGTGTTGCCACCTTGCGGGCAAATAGCCAGCTTACGCTCGTTGCAATACTTTAAAATGGCAGAAACCTCCTGTGTGGTACCGGGTTTCAGCACCAGTTTGCTATTACCTGTGGTTGCATGGGTAGTACAGTTAATTTTTATTATTATTATTATTTTTTCAAAATATCTATACACTCGTGATCCGAAAAATGCTATAAGTGCTCAATAAGGTATAAATATATGTATGTATGTACATTTAATAAGTAAATAAAAAGTAGTTCAATTTGACTGAGCATTCAGAAGTATTCTCATAGTTTGCAACAGAAAGGTTGTGGCGGAGTGGGGTAGTGCACAGAAAGGAAAATAAATAAGGGCGCCCTACAAGTTGGCAACCTTTCCTTTTTGCTTTGGATCCTAGTGGTGAACGAACTTTTGAAACAACTTGAGCATAAGCGTTTACGATCTAACCCAAGGGTATTTAAATGTGATAACCAAGTGGTCCGTTTCTCTCGGATTAGTCATAAGTCCAAATAAATTTGAGCTAATTTTATTCACTAGGAGATACCTGATGTTACTCTTCTCCTGTTGAGAGGCTATATTCTTCAACAGGTGAACGGTCGAAGTAACGGGTTTTTCAATAAGAGCGCTAAAAGATTTTTTTTTTTTAATAAAATATTAATGAAATTCTTTATTCCTGTGAAAGTACATTCGATGGCATTATGTATGGAACTCGATTTCTTTTGCATGGTCACTACGGGCACGCTTGCAGATGTCCAGACGCTGAACCCATTTTTCGACGGTTTTGAAGCATAAATCGGCCGATACTGCTGCAATTTCACGTCCGATATTCGTACGAAGCTCATCAATCGTCGCTGGCTTGTTGGCATAGACCATAAACTTGACGTAGCCACACAGGAAATAGACTAACGGCGTCAAATCGCACGACCGAGGCGGCCAATTGACTGGGCCATTTCGTAAGATAACACGTTCACCAGTTGGTTTTCAATAAAGCGGTTGTGACATTCGCTGTGTGGCTTGTGGCGACGTCCTGTTGGAACCAGATCATTTAATTCCGGCCAGAAATATTCGGTTATCATTGAGTGGCAGCGATTCTTATTCACACCATAAACCGCACAAAAACGTAATTTTTTCGGGATGCAATGTTGACTCACTGAGTTCGTGCGGATTGCTTATTAACGAAGCCATTCGATCAGAAATGAGACTCCGAATTTCGGTAGTAAATTTAATAATTTCAACTCGTTTTTGGATCGGATATCTTTCTACGATGAAATGGCAAACCTTATTGAAAAGAAATGTCAAAAAATGCGGAAAAAATATGTCGTCATCCTGTTCCTATCGGTCTACTTTTGTAGCGTCTCTATTGAAAACCCCGTTACTTGGGGCTTATACTTGATAGGAAGCTCTCACGGAAGCCAAACATCGAGGAGAGAGTGAGGCCTTATCAGTCAACTGTTGTAGAGGAGCAATTGAGAAGAGGTCTGGGGGAAGACACTCGGTAAAACCACACTAGCTAAGCTGCTGGAGCGAGTTTAAAGAGTGGTCCTCATCGGCATCTGTGGTGCAATAATGACAACCAAAACAATGACACACAATGCGATTCTAGACGTTACACCTGTAAACAGGTATGTTTAGTGGGTAGGTGATTGACAACGAAGGCTGCTATTAGACTTAGGAAAGCAAGGTATATTATCACTGAAATTCTGAACTGCTTCGATTGCATTCCAAACAATCTCGATTACTGCATCCTTCTCGGCTCACACACCTGCCATGGATTTGTGGATGGCGTGAAGCCATTGGAAAAGAGGTGCGGCGAGCCTTTTTACTGATGAATTGAAGTTAAGAGAGAGAGTTGGATATGGCACCTGTGTATCTGCTCTCCATAAAATCTAGTTTAAACTACTTTTCAGAACAATGCATATGCGATCCATCAGATGTCGCCATCGTCCATGCCTCTACACCATATAGGACGGGAATGATGAGTGGCTTGTAGAATTTGGTCTGTGTTCCTCGACAAAAGACTTTAATTTCCTACTCAGTCCGAAATAGCACCAGTTGGCAAGAGTGATTCTGCATTGGATTCAAGGCTAATTGATATTAACCGCCTGAAAAAATTTATGGCAAGCTCAAAACACTTGGTTGATCTATGCAGATATGGTGATTTGCTTTTAGAAGTTTTCGGTTAACATAAAGGACGAATATCTGTCCAAGTGGAATCCATCAATTTTGGATCAAACCCACGACCTAACCGAACTAGTTTAAATAATCTCGAATGCAATAACGATTTGCAAAAGAACTCTTAGAGCTTTGACTAACGGTTGCTTTTTATACCCTGAACAGGCTATATTAAGTTTGTAACATCCAGAAGGATGCGTCGGAGACACTATAAAGTACATACATATATATAAATTATCAGTATGTTGAGCTGAGTCGATTTAGCCATGTCCGTCTGTATGTCTGTATGTATACGAACTAGTCCCTCAGTTTTTAAGATATCGTTTTGAAATTTTGCAAACGTAATTTTCTCTTCAAGAAGCTGCTCATTTGTCGGAACTGTCGATATCGGACCACTATAACATATAGCTGCCATACAAACTGAACGATCGCAATCAAGTTTTTGTATGGAAAACTTTCACATTTGACAATGTATCTTCACGAAATTTGGTATGGATTATTTTCTATAGCAACAATGTGATCTCCGAAGAAATTGTTCAGATCGGTTAACTACAGCATATAGCTGCCATACAAACTGAACGATCGGAAAAAACGTTCTTGTATGGAAAACTTTTGCATTTGATGTGGTATCTTCACAAAATTTAATGGGTTACTGCTTAAGGGGTTAGGGGTAGTCAGAGGCACGAAAAAATGAGAGTTTTCAGTATTTTGTTTATTATGTATTCTAAAAGCTGCACAAATTTCATTAAAATCTGCTGAACGGTTTTCGAGTTACAGTTGTCACCGGTTCAAAAAACATAGTTTTGAGAAAAACGCGTTTAAAGTTTCACACTAGCGCTTTGAAGTGCCCGAGCTCTCTTTGTTATTTGTCGAATAACTCAAAAACTAATTATCGGATTAACGTGAAATTTTCAGGGAATATTTTTAAGATATTACACTTAACGAAAATGCAAAAAAAAATTAATTTTTTGAAAATTCTAACTACCCCTAACCCCTTAAGGTAATAATATAATCTCCGAAAAAATTGTTCAGATCGGATTACTATAACGTATAGCTTCCATACAAACTGAACACATAGTTACTAAAAGAAATGCACCTGTGAAGGGTATATTAGCTTCGGTGCAGCCGAAGTTAACGTTTTTTCTTGTTTAGTCGTAAAAATGCCATATTGGAACCTTCCACAGATGTCGATTTTTACAGTTTTTAATAATATCTCAAAGGATGACTCTTGTCCTGGCTACAAAAATATCTTTTCCAGAATTTTTAAAATTACAAAAATAAATTTAAACACTGATTTTAATAAATTAAACATCCCTTCTAACATTAGTTAATACCATTTCCAGCTAATCTAGTTAAATTTTCGGATTATTCGAAATAAATATAATATTACCGGGTTTCTATATACAGATGCTCTCGAAAAAGTTTGTTTTTTTAACAAAAAAAATTATTCTAAAAAATATTGTAATATTTACTAGACCTAAATTTAGATGTAAAGTGCGTCAGAACGTACCTCGTACAGAGCGCCAAAAGTCCACATTGTAAGCTTGTAAATCTTCCTGTAGCGCGTAACGTTTACCAACAATGGACTCCAAGAAAGCAATATCCTTGTCTTCCAAGGTGGCGTAGTCGTTGCGTTTTACATTGTGACGAATCTAACAAAATACTTTTACATTAATATTTAAAACTGCCAAATATGTATGTAGGTCATACAAATACATACATATACATATGTTATAATACTACATATTCATAGTATTGTTTTAGCAAAAAAAGCGAAATGGAAATCATACATATGTACATCCGTATAGCTGTCAATGACTCATAAATTCGTTTTTATCATTTAAATAAAATAAAGATATGAATAATAACCAATATGGAAGGGCTAAGCTCGGGTGCAACCGAATATACTCTTGCAACTTGCAGAAATCAAAGCCAGGGAAATGCCTTAAGATGTAAAACATCAACCAGAGCATCGAAATCCAAGCAATTTTATATATACATACATATACTATATATAACTCATACACTGACCGACATATTCGGCAGAATATTTGTGGGAAAAACCAAAATCATCACATGTACGTAGAATATGGGAGTTGGGGTAATATCTACGCAATTATCTCTATTAACTATTATCATGCCTAAACTAAAATGTTCCACGGGTTTCATTAAGTTGCCTCACATACAATCACCAATCAAATGGAGTAAAGTCAGCCGGATGTTCGAAAATCCTGGTATTAGTTATATGGGGAGTAGGTCAAGTCTTCGTCCAATTTTGTGTACTATAAGGTCAAAGATACACTGTTTTATGTAAAAACCGTTATTTTCGGTCAAAAGTCAACTATAGATGCTGGGGTACACATATTCGGCACCTAGAGGCTTAATAGTTTTGGTTGGATTTGGGCAATGCTATAAAGGAATTATTAGTGCAAAGTTTTTTTCCCGTTATATCACTTGATTTTGTGTACCGGAAAGTGAAAGAATCAGATGGAATTTCAAATTGTGCTATATGGGTAGTAGACGTGATCGTAGTCCGAGTTCGCCCATTTTTGCACCGTCACCTAAAAAATATGAGAAGAATCACATGTACTAAATTTAGTCGAAATCGGTCGATCGGGTCCCAAAATATGTGATTTCACCAAAAAGTTAGCGATGCCTTGGCCATCGTCATTTAATGTCTCTTGCGTTAGTTATTGATTTATTGCGCCTTTAGTAGTTTTTAACAGTACCGTTATTTCGGGAGTGAGCGTGGTTATCTTTCTGTTTCATTATCACGCTGTCGGTAGTGGTTCTTTTAGTATTTGTGCAAACCAATTTTGGTTGTTTTAGCTTTAGTGACATGTTGCAAGAGTATAAAAATTGAAAATGGAACTTAAATTTCTAGGAGATAATTAAAAGACATCCGGTATCACTGACTGAAAAAATATGTTCAGCTTTCTGTGCCTTCATTCATCAGTATCTATTATATCCGCCATTATTTTCAATTAACTGGAACTGGACCTGATTTTGGAATGATTGCTTCCCAATCTATTGTTTCAGCTCCCCCTAAAGGTTTTCAATTGGATTCACGGCGGGGGACCGACTTGGCTAATAAAGAGAATTCACACCGTTGTCCTGGAACCAATCCCTTACCAACTTCGTATTATGTTTAGAATCGTTATCCTGCTGAAATGTCCATCCATATTAGTGCCATAATTTCCTAAGTATTTGACAGCATCGCAATACCCGAGATATCTTTACATTGATATCTATTCAAGGTGTCTGTAATACGATATATGGGCAGGCTATACACCATACATTGAAAAGCAGCATTCCTGCGGTAAATTTTCTTGCCTATTTCTTAAGCGTTTTTTATATGAAGTTTTTACATTTCTTCAGAGCTGGAAACTACCCTTAAGGAGTTAAGCCAGTCTAGACTATAGCCCTGAATAAAGACTGAACTTTGATATTTTATTCTAAAAGTAGGGAAATTTTATCGAATTTGTCTCTCTCATGCTTATTAGACATGGTTTGGAGGTTTAAAAAATATTAATATTAACATTTTGATATGAAACAAGCTTTGAAAGAATCTTTTTCTGCCGAAAAAACAGTAAATTGTTTATAAAAAATGTTGCAATAATAACAATAAATCGTAAAAATATATGTATGTACATGTATGTACGCTTGATAGTAGTAGTAGTAGATAGTAGAATTTGAAAAATACCGTTTCGAAAAAACGCATTCAAAGTTTTTCGATCTGCATCTGGCTAACCCAAATGCTCATTACCACTTTTCCATTCTACAAATTTTATATTGTTTTTTGAAAATCTTAGACCGGCCTAATTCAGTAAAACTTGGGTTAGTCAAGCATGTTCTCATATTTCTGACGTAAGCATAATTTTTTTGATATTTATTTTATACAGTTATTTGTTAACAAATCTTTAATTACCTGTGTTAATTCTGGAGCTGCTGAATACGCTCGACGCAGCGGCTTTGTTATCAGCGCTTGCAATTTTACTATTCTTCTAAGTGACATTTTCTGAAATGTTTATAAAAGAAAATATTAAATTGATTCCGCATACCAAATTTAATAGAACTGCATTATTGAATAATTTCACTCATAAATTTATGTGCTTCGGAAAGACAAGCGTATACCAAACACTAATGATTATTTTAATGTGACATTTGGCTCAGATGTCACTGACAGTCACACCAAACTCGAAAAAAAAAATATTTCGACGAATTGGTGTCGCACGAAATTTAAATTAAAAAGTCTTACTATTTTTTGCCCACAGTGATATACTCTATGTAATAAATCTTTATTTCCAAGTTCAAAAATAACTTTCAGTGACTGAACGCAGTAAGAATATACCATAAAGAGAGTTATATATTACTATGAATAGCTATGTGCATGCCTATGTTGATATACAATATGTAAATACATATTTAAATATGTCCACCATAAAATCATCAACATCAGTATGCAATACAGAGAAAGCATCCCTCGCTGCCCTATCTCATTGCCGCACATCATTGCATATATGTACATACATACATATATATATACATACATACATACATATGTGCATGCAAACATGCATAAATAAAAGATACAAAAATGGAGAAGACGTCATCGAAGTCTCAAGTCAGCACGAACCAAAAACTGTCGTGTGTACGCCATGTTGGTAGCGGGCCGTTAGCATAGCCACAAGCAACGGTGCGGCGTTCGTGTTTGCCGTCGGCAAACAGTTTTAGCGCTGTGAGAGTTTTTCGTTTCAACTTGTGCGCACAAGCTAAAGAAGAAATAGTCTTATATTTCTTTGAATAATGACTTACTATTAATAAACAAATATAACGAAATAAGTTTCAATGAGCCGTATAGATAAATTAGATTTAAATAATTTTTATGGCTGAGCAAATTTGTTGGATGAAAATATTTTTAAAATGAAAATAATTTTAAGAAAAAAAAATATTAATTAATAATAATAAAAAAATATTAATAAATAATATTTTTTTTTAACCTTTATGTGAGATTTATTCAGTTAAATCCGCAGTTAAGTGGCTATTTTGGACTTCCCTTTGGAATACCCTAGCTGAAAAGTCTGCTTTGGAGTGTGTAGTCGCTTAAAGGATCGTCTCTGTGTGACTCTCCGAAAAATCACTGATTTTCGCAATTTTTTTATTGTTGAAATGAACTAATCGATCCGTTTTTTTATAAATAAATACATTCATGACGAATACAAAATGATTTTTTTATGTTTATTTATTGGGTGTATAATAGTATCATAGTATAACGGCAGTTTGAACAAAAAATCGACCACAATAACTCGAATTGCAATTTCAAAATTTGAGAGAATGTTTATTATATTGTATACTATACGATAATGCAACAAAAAAATCCATTTTTCGAAAATTGCACACTGAAACGATCCCTTAAATGTGAAAACTTCAATTAATCCTTTAATAACTGTTGTTTTCTATCACTGAAAGCTTGAATAGTAGCAAGAAGAAAGATATTTGAAATGTTATGCCAAACCCCTTATTCAATTTAAGAGGCAGAGGTACCGAAGTTGCGAAATAAGCTTAGACGAATAAGCAACCACCGACGATGAGCAGCAGGAGCGGCGGAATCGGTATAAAAACCAGCAAGCTAGGTGATGTTCCTGTGATAGTGGCGAATCGACGCTGCCTCTTAGAAGTAAAAATGAGCGAGCGGCAGACCCACAATGAGCGGGATTCTGATCAGGGTTTGTTCACTATGTTAACTCCGGGTGATATAATAACCTGACCGGTGCTCTCGAAGTCCCTGAAAGTCTCAACAGCGAAGTATTTGTTCGTAAGATGCAAAGGGTAATGTGAACTTGCTCTGCTGAGATGACAACCGCTTGGTGTATCAGCCACTTCGGTGCTTGGTTAGAAGTGAAAGAGTTGTGTATACAGAATTAGGTGGGTGGAGTCTGACAACGTAACTAATCCTATAAGAGTCCCATTGTTATACCACCGGGACTAATGTTCCCTCACTCTATTGTCTCCTTACTAAATCACCCCGTTCTTCTGATGAATTTCATCAGTGCTAAAAGTTTTGTTTGTGCAACCTCTGATATATCGGTCAGAAAACCTCGACCAATAGTTTTATTTTTCTGTATAGGCCTTTGCATTCGCATAGAAGATATTTTACAGTCTCCTCTTCTTCTATCTCCTGGCGGCCTCAACAATAGTCATTGTATATTTACAAGTGGCAAGAGACACATAAAATGCCTCTTTTTCAGAGTCTAATCTTAGAGTAGTGCCTTTTGTGTCTAATTCATCTGCTTCACAGCTCCCTGTGATGTCACTATATCCTGGTACGCATTACTGGTTTAATGCGAATTAGGATCCACTAATAGCATTCTAGCATTGACAGGCATTTTTTCACTATCTTTGATGAAATCCTTGGAGACTTCAGTTATTTCAAAGCCATATGGCTATCGTGCCAGAACAACAAGACTTTCTTTGATTGCTGTAATCTCCACTTCAAAGGCACCGAATGCGATTTTGGTCACTCACTAGATTATCTAGTTTGGACCCATCCGTATAGATGTTTATCCCTGCGTCTCCCTGTCCACCTCACCCCTTTTGATTTTTTTTCGATATTATGACAATATAAGGAGAAAAAAATATTTTAAATAAAAAAAAAAAATCAAGTTTGTTTGGAACATAAGAAGATCGGCTTTCACAAAATAAAAATTCAACCACGTCCCTCCTCTTCCTTCTACCGACCTCAGTTCACCCGTAAATACTTTTTTTTTCATTTTCAATTGTTTCTGCACAAGTAGATATACATACATGGTGACAAAAAAGTACCCAGAAATTGTAAATAAAACGCAATTTCAGTTTGGGGAACAAGAAAAATTCACACGGAACCAAATCTGGTGAATACGGTGGTTGATCGAAGGAATTCATTGCGTTTTTGGCATTAAATTCGGTCACAATCATGACTCGATGCGATGATGCATTATCATTGTGTAAAATCCATGAATTGCTCTTTCACAATTCCGGCCATTTTCGTTCAATCCGATGACTGTTCACTTGTTTGCTGGTCAAACTCATAAAGTCATGTCTAATCGGCAGTTATAATGCTCTCCATGAATGTGTGATCGGAATTTGCATAATCAACTCTGTCCAAAGAGACCTGTTTACGGTATTCTTTATGAAAAAAAAAAACTCAGCTTTATCGTAACGAGTCGAGCAAGAATGCGTTTCATATCCAAAATATCCACCAAAATCATTCGAAAGAACTCGCGAGAAATGTCAAGCTCTCTTGCCATCTCTCTAACACTTTCCTGACAATTTTCAAGCACCATATCCTTCACTTTTTTTTTTAATTTCATCAGTTAAATTGTTCGAAGGTAGTCCAGAACGGGGCATGTCTTCAATGATCTCTCGACCGCCTTTGAAGGCTTTGTATCACTCGTAGGCTTGAGTTTTTGATAACTGATTCACCGTAAGCATTTTCCAACATTCTCAACGATCTCGCACACGAACTTCGGTTAGAAATAAGAAATTTGAGACAAATTCTTTGTTCGATATTTTTATCCATTGTAAAAATCGCAACGCACTACTGAGGTGTACCGACTTAAGCAGCTGATGTAAACAAACTGGTTGACACACGATCGCGCTCATATTTGGCATAGTAATTGAGGACACTCCTACCAAACTTAGCAAAATACATTTTTTTTGGAAATATCATTTATCCGAGGAATTTAATTACAATTTCCGGTAACTTTTTTGTCATAATGTATTTACATTATTATATATGCTCACTTATCATCTCAGGAAGCATTTGCATTGATAAAAGATAACTAATTTGATATGCACAACTACAAAAGAGTTAATTTCGCTTAGAAACACTGATGTGAGGTCGGTATATGTTTAAGCAGATTATTTGGTTTAATTAATTCGGGTGCATTATGAAAGCAATAAACGCTTAATTTATACATTATCAGGTGCTTAACATGCTAGTGCAAGGTGAATTTTATGACAAGCGTATATGCATACCATAAACGCTAGACGCTTGTTATTATATAATATGCTAATGTGCGTTGCTCGCCGCTGAGCAACAAAACAGTATTTGTTTATGTTTTTAAAATACGACATGTTTTCAATACTAAATTACAATTATATGTTATCTTTAATTATTAAAAAAAAAAAAAAACAGTTGAATATTTGGGAACAATTTTAGTAGCATTAAATTTAGGTAAGATGTTCGTAAGTGCTATATATTTTTTTACGAAGTTCGTCGTTTGCAAATTAGCTCACATCACTACTTGATACATTGATTGTAAACAATGACAAACGTGTTCAAACATGTTTTCTCTTTTCGCATATTTTATGGTTTGATTGGACATTTGCACTTCTTAAAATAGTTTATACAGATACATATAGTTTTCCGTTAGCTGAGAATTAATTTACTACTTTACATAAATATTTATTTACACTTTCTATTCTTGCTTCTCTGAGTTGTCGGCTAGCTTTATGCACATTCGGCGTCGCGCCCGAAACACTTGTGAACGTTGCCTTTTTAACGATCAACCTCACCGTCAACGATCAAAACAAAAATGAAATGCCAACAAGTGAATCGGACAATTTTTATTATATGCTCGTGACGGCAACAATGCACAAATCGTATTCGCAGATAACACATAGAATTATTTCCAAAGCACTTACAGTGACTCTAGAAGTTTTTCATGTGTTTTTTTAAGTGAAAATATTTCATTTATGTTCATGGTATATTTATAATTTCTGGTATAAAGAGTGATCTATTTCGAGGTTTTCTACTTTTTTCAAGAAAAAACAAAAAACTTCAAATTTAATGGGGAATGTTCATTCTTTTGAAGATTATCTCTTTGAAATGTTGACCGCAGCTGTGTCTCAGATGGTCCATCCGTTGAGTCTAATTTTTGATGACTTGTTCGAACACTACGACTGGTAACTGACGAATGACAAGCGTGATGTTTTGCTCCAAGACCTGAATCGAAACGAGAGTGCCGCATAGACTTTGTACTTCGCATATTCCCACAGAAAAAAGTCTAACGGTGTGATATCAAACGATCTTGGTGGCCAATCGACCGACCAAAAAATGGAAATTAT
Source organism: Bactrocera neohumeralis (assembly GCF_024586455.1). Classification (NCBI taxonomy): domain Eukaryota; kingdom Metazoa; phylum Arthropoda; class Insecta; order Diptera; family Tephritidae; genus Bactrocera; species Bactrocera neohumeralis. The sequence continues at coordinate 20,012,792 of NC_065922.1, read as the reverse complement.
CTGCTCATTGAAGTGTTGTCTCAATAAATCCATTGATTGATGCGGTGTGAATGAAGTGGCACCATCTTCTTGAAAAAAAATGTCGCCGAGATCACGAGATGCTGAATTTCAGGCATCAAATAGTCGGTTATCATGGCGTGATAACGGTCGCCATTGAGGGTTATGTTCTCACTGGCATCATTTTTGAAGAAGTGTAGACCGGTGATTCCACCGGCCCACAAACCACAGCAATACGTTTTTTTTTCTGAATGAAATGGCAGCTATTGAATCTTTTCAGGTTGCTCTTCGTCCCGAATGCGGCCCATTGAGCCAGAAATGAGCCTCATTGCTGAACAAAATTTTTTTCGAAACCGTCGGATATTCTTGTAACTTTTCAAGAGCCCATAGAGCGAATCGATGTCACTTGGTTAGGTCGAGCGCCTTCAGTTCTTGCAAAAGCTGTATTTTGAAGCCTTTCAATTTAAGATTTCGACGTAAAATGCGCATAGTTCCATACGCTAGTCCGAGTTGTGGTGAACGTCGCCAAATCAACTCTCCACGGTCTTCGTGTACGAATACGGCTACTATATTGGAAAAAATAGCGGCTTGATTAGTTAGAGGTCAGGAGTTATGCCAGTCTAGAGCCTTCGATAAAGGCCTAATTTTAACAGTTTATTCTGGGTGTAGGGAAAAAGTAAAAAAATTGTATTTCAACCTTTAAGCTTGTATTTGAGGGTATAAAAATTTATATATTGCCCAGATCGATATAAAATTGCGAAGTTGCTATTCCTGGGCTAATCTTCTTCTTTTTTTTTTTTTTTTTTTGAAATTGAAAAGGTAATTTAATTACAATTACAATTAATATATATAGCAGGAGCGGGGTTAAGCCATCAGCTTAAACTGGGCTAATCTTCGCAGCAACATCGTTCAGTAGGGCCCTTAGGGTTAATTGTGTTATTTATTTATTTTTAGTTTTACATCAATTTTTGGCAAAACGGCAAACTTATAAAAAAGGATTTTAAATGGTTAAAATTTTCTTTGACTTTCTACTTTTTCTTTGAAAAATTTATCAGCACATCATAAAAAAAATTGCCGATTTGAAAAAATTAACTTTGAGAAAAAGTAGTTTAGGGATAGAAATAGAGTTTTAGCATCGCAAATATGACCAAAATTTTAGATGAAATATTTTTTTTGGCAACTTTTGATCGTGTAGAGAAGGTTTTTTAGGATCGATCATCATCCACGGAGAACACCGGAGTCACTGCAGCAGTTTAAAGTTCTACATGCTTTATCTAACTGATCTTCTAACCCATTGCTCCAATGAGAGATACAGGAAATGCTGATGATGTACATAACTGATCTGAACGCTTTTGACAAAACCAACATTTACCAATATTGTACCGTTTGAATAATATTTTTTCAAACATTAAAGTGTATTTTAAACCAAAAATAATAATTAATAATAAATTCTTGACTGGCCCTCCTAAGCCAATTATTTTATTTTTGATATGTGTAATTTTGCAAGTTACTGTTACTACTGAAAACAGGTTCACGCTTAACTAACTGTATATTAAAATAAAGATTAGATTAATTTTGCTAATCATTACTTCATCTGAACTTAATTAGTTTTCTTCTTTATTCTCAATATTCTTTAATTTGATCGTTATATACTAATAATCAGCGTTCCATATGTTTTCAATAGGTTTATGAATGATTTACCTTTTTCACACTGTCGTCTTTTTCTCCACATTCGCAACAAATCTCCGAAAACTCACCACTTGTTAGAAGGTGTATGGTGTTTTCTACCACGTTGCCTATTATCTGCCTTGCTTTTGGTGAATAAAATAAGAGCGTATACTTTCGCCTCATTTTTGTAAAGAGAGCGAATGAAGAAATCAGATAGAGAGCATAAAAGTAGTAAGTAACTATTTCTCTTTATAACAACAAGCCACACCTGCGCTAAGTATTAGCATCTCTCTCAGTCTTTCAATGCCAACAAAGCATATGAAGCCTCTCGTGTTGTTTTTTTTTTTTGTTTGAGGGCGGTTCGCTAATGAAAGCAGAATGTACACTGCTATCTGGGCTATACTCGAATGTATATAAATGTATGTATATGTGTAGGTACCTTATGCAATGTGCTGTCTCCTCGGCAACATAGCCATTCGCCATTCAATAACGGGTTTAAATACTTGCATGCAATCGTGCCGACGAAAGCAGTCGTGAGTCATTACACGAAAGAAAAAGGGAAAACCAAGAAAATGGTGGTGCTGGCGGTGGTGGCGGCATGATTTGAATAAAATGACGGCAGCGTACGGCTTGTGAGTAATGGCAAAGTAAATAAAAAAATGGTTGTCCTTTTCTGTTGAATTATGTAAATTAACGTAATAAATATTAAAAAATCATTTAAAATGTGTAAATATTACATTTATAATTTCTCTATATGTTGAGAGATATTATATGCGTAAGTTTTTTTTCATTAGTCGTATGAAAAATTTTGAAGGTAGAATTTTTTAATAAGTAATACCAAGAATTTATTATCTCATAATTGTATTTAGTAATTTTGTAGAAACAAAAATGGCGTATAATTGTTGTCCGCATATGACATTTGGATTAATATGAGATTTCTCTGGCCGAATTTGAAAGGAAATATTGCTTAAAATACAGTCGGACTTCTCTATTACGAACTTCTGTGTAACGGAGTTTTCTTTAATTTCCAAAAGACTGCAATTTATTTAAATGTTCCGTATATTTTGAACTCTTTATAATGAATTTTCTAACATAAAATCTTTCTATATCATAATTTTTTTCTCGAATTTTCATGCTTAAAATGGCTTTTGAAGCTTTATTTTTATTTTATAAATTGATTGATAGTAAAATGAAAAATATGCTCACAAAATTTTAAATAAAATTTAGGATTCGTTATATTGTTATAAGCCATCCTCGTGAGCTCTCTTTTATAAAATATTTTTGAAAACGACGCGATTTTCCCAAAATAATTTTTATAGACTTGCAACATGTTGCTACAGAGTATATGTACATATGTAATAGTTTCGTTCACCTAACGGTTGTTTTTATCTCGTAAAAGTATGCGATATAGACTTAAATGATTGGGATGGGAAGACGGCTTGAAATCCGACTGTCTGTCCGTTCATCCGTCTTTTCGTGATATGATCGATTGATCATTTTCCGTGGTTTATCCTCCAAGTTTCCCAACCTTGAAAGATTAGTAACTGGAAAAATAAGGAAACAGCGGGAAAAAGCAAAGACAGCGTGATTCTTCAGAAGGAATCGATCGATCTTGCAAAGGCATCAAATATGATAGATACGCTGTTTCTCGATCCATTTATTCAGGCACGAAAAAATGGCGGCAGAACTGAAAGTTGTCGAAGAAAAACCAAGAATCTGCGGCCGACAAACATTACGCGGAATTTTTTGCTTGAGAACTTGCGAAGAATACTAAAGAGTCTCAGTGTACCATACATTCCTCTGTCGGATACAATCGGCGAAGATTTTAAGACGTGTTTTGCGGATATTTTTTCAGTCCTCGAAACACTTTTCATAAGCACATTTTGAGATGACTTTCAGCTCCTTCCGTAAATTTTGACTGATAAAGGGTTACATTCCGATGATTTTTGACTTGTTTGCAGGTCAAAGTCATAAACCCATTTCTCGTCGGCAGTTATAATGCTCTCAATGAATGTGGGATCGGAATTCACACGATCAAGCATGTCCAAAGAGACCTGTTTAGGGTATTCTTTTTGAAAAAAATTTTGCTTTATCTGGACGAATCGAGCATCTCCCTAACACTTGCCTGACCATTTTCAAGCACCATATCCTTCACTTTTTTAATATTGTCATCAATTGAAAAGCTCGACATGTCTTCAACGATTTCTCGACCGTCTTTTAAGGCTTTGTACCACTCGTAGGCTTGAGTTTTTGAATCACCGTAAACCTTTTGGTTAGAAATTCAAAATTTGAGACAAATTCTTTGTTTGATATTTCATCCATTTCAAAAATCGCAACGCTCTACAATTTGCGGGTACTTTTTTGTCACAATATATATATGTATTATATCGACGAGCTAAGTCGATGTAGTCATGTCCGTCTATACGTCCGTCTGTTTTTGAGATATCGACCAGAAATTCTGACTACATCCATATCTCACCAAGACGCTGCTATTTGTCAGAACCTCCGATATCGGATCAGTACAGAATATTCAGTATTGGACAAAACTAAATCACCCCTTTAATATTTGTTTTTTTGGAAATTTAAAGTAGTAAAATTGGCAAAATACTTATTCAGCGCTACTTTAAAAACAGTTTATCTCAACATAAAATTAGTTAAAACAAGAAAAAACGTTATTCGACTAATATACCCTTCACAGTAAAAAAAAAAAAGTAATCCAATCTGAACAATTTTTCGGAGATTATATTATTACCTTAAGTAATTTAGTAATCCATGCCAAATTTCGTGAAGATACCATGTCAAATGCAAAAGTTTTCCATACCAGCACTTTTCCGATCGTTCAGTTTGTATGGCAGCTATATGTTATAGTGGTCCGATATCGGCAGTTCCGACAAATGAGCAGCTTCTTGAAGAGAAAATGATGTTTGCAAAATTTCAAGACGATATCTTAAAAACTGAGGGACTAGTTCGTATATATATAGACGGACGGACAGACGGACAGGGCTAAATCGACTCAGCTCAACATACTGATCATTTATATATGTATGTATGTATATGTATACTTTATAGGGTCTCCGACGCTTCCTTCTTGGTGTTACAAACTTCGTGACAAACTTAATATACCCCGTTGAGGGTATAAATATTCAGTGAATAGATTAGTGGTGCTCCCGATTAATAAATAAATTTCCGCAAACTGGTAATGTACTTTCTCGGCACAGCTGAGGAAGACAGCAAAAAACTACATAAAGAGACGATTCATTGATCAAAAGGTTACCCAAATTTATCCCACAGTCTTTTCCAATTAAATACAGAAACACTTTTGTTTACTAATTAATGCACGAACAATTAGAAGACGAGCTGTTGAGGCGGGTTGTTCTGTTGGCGTCCCGCTAGAAAGTCCTTTACTTCAGCAAAAAATTTAGAAGCCAAACTCATATTTGAGACAGCTCATCTCGATTGAAGCATTCAGATATTGAATACCATTTTATTCTCAGACGAATCGAAATATAATATTAAAAAATCGAATGGCATAAGATGTCTGAGAAGGCCGAAAGGACAAGGACTCAAACCTAAGTATTATATTGCGACCATTAAATATGGCGGTGGTAATGTTATGGTCTGGAGCTCTTTCTCTGGGCACGGGACTGGACCTATTCATATAATAAATGGAATAAGGGACCGGTTTGTTTACACCGACATTTTAAAAAACGGGGTGCTACCGTATGCTGAAAAGAATATGCCACTATAACGGTGGTTCCAGCAGAACAATGATCCTAAGCATAACTCTAGGCATTGAAAATCGTGGTTGTGAAGTTAGAGAGTTGATGTTTTAGATTTGTAGGCGTAATCCCTCGATGTCAAAAGGGTGCTTTAGTTTTGTCCAGTTAATTTTTAAACCATAAATGTTTTCGCAGTTTTAACTTATTTAATTTTGAAAACTGAAAATGAAAATAAAAATTAATAAGCAACCCATTGAAAAGTGTCAAAATATTACATTTATTTATTTTTATTCTCTGAAAATAGCTAAGTTCGAGCTGAACCATAGTAGGGAGTGCTTTAGTTTTGTCCAATACTGTAGCTCTCATATAAACTAAACGATTGGAATAGAGAGCTTGTGTGGAAATCTTATCATTTGACGAGATATCTTCGAGCAATTTGGCATGGGTTATTTTCTAAGGCTACAATGTAATCTCCGAAGAAATTGTTCAGATCGGTTAACTATAGAATATAGCTGCCATACAAATTGAACGATCGGAAAAAGTTCTTGTATGGAAAACTTTTGCATTTGACAAGATATATTCACGAAATTTCGTATAGATTATTTTCTAAGGCAACAATGTAATCTCCGAAAAAATTAGAAAGCTCGTCGTCTGTGCAGTTTCTGGCGATACCACTGCGACCAGGTAACCAAGAAAGTCGGATAATAAAGTAACTTGATACTACTTATAAAAAGGTCAAGCACTCTTTTACTAGTCTTGAACGCATTGTCAGCGAGCTCAAGGACTCTTTGCTATTGGAGGGAACCTTGTTAAAAGCAAGCAGTTCAGAGGACATTATAGCGATTGACTTTGGATCAGAAAAATCCCGCATCTCCACAAGTACTGTTTGTTGACCAATACTTGCCAAACTCGCGAGAGTTCCATAGATCCAATGCTAAAGCGCAAATGGGCAGTGGGATAACAAAGTAGCTTGATGCTATTGATAAAGAAATCAAACACTCCTTGACTAGCTACGACTTTCCGGTCGAATGTCAATTGAAAATTTCCGCCCTACCAAAGTAAAACACATTTTTTTTAGCAAAATTTATTTTTTTTATTCAACATAGTTCCTTTCAAGCGAGATACACTGATTATAGAATGACCATCCAACTTTTCGATACCATTTTTGTAGTAGCACGATTTGTCTCAAAATAGGCCTCAGTTTCGGCGATCACCTCTTCATTGCTGGATTTATGCTATCGTTTTCACTGAATTGTGACAAGATACATTGACTTGATGAATCAGCACTTTCTATTTCTTCAAATGCGGTCGTGTTCCGGCCCAATAACGCTATGTAATAGTCGCTACTGATGATCCTTCCTTTTTAAAGAGATCAATAAATTTGATTTCACGGGCATCTCAAAATTCTGACGCCACATAAACTTGCCAATCTTCTGTTGTGTTTTTCTGCTTTTTGGAGCCGGCTCAACGTGTGCAGTCTCCTCAAACTACTGTCGATGGGTCTTCGGAGCGAAATGATGGCGCTATGTTTCACCCACAGTCACATATCGACGCAAAAAATCGGGTTTATTATGCTTGAATATCTCCTAAAACTGCTCTGAATCATCAACTCGTCATTGTCTATGGTCAAAAGTAAGCTCACACGGCACCCACTTTACACAGAGCTCTCTCATATCCAAATAGTCGCGAATGATATGGTGTACACGCTCAGTTGATATCTTTAGAATGCCTGCTATCTCGAACAACTTCACCTTATGATCAACCAATATTATTTTGGGGACTTTTTGGATGTTTTCATCGGTTACAACCTTTTTTGAGCGTCCACTGTCTTTATCCTCTTCGTTGCTCATTTCGCCTCGTTCAAACTTAGCAACCACATTTCAACGGTTGATTTCCCTAATTACAGTACCGCCATCTATGTGACACGCCTAGTACTTTTCAATTGACCTGTAATGTGAACCAAATTTCTTATGCTTACGCTACTTTATTCGGAGAAATTACATTATTTCTTTCAAGGGGTTGTTAACGTGTTGATTTATTACTATCATTAAGTTAGTGGTAAAATTGAAGACTTTACGATTCTAATAGCAAATACTAATTTTTCGTGAAGGGCATATTGTACGTTCATGTTTATTTACTTTCATTTATATTTGAAGCAATAAGGGTTGAAATGCTCTTTTCTGTCCATAAGCTATGAATGAACTGTTAATATTTAATATTGGATAAGGGCAGTACTTTATACCATACACATCCATGGATGAGGCGGCAAAACTTTAAAAATTGTGATTATTTACCGCAGAGTTGGAATAGAAGTAAAATGGTGAGCATAGCTCTTAACTTAATCGTATTATGACTTCTTATAGGGATAATATTCTTGTACTTTATTCTAAGTAGTTTTCTTATACAATACAAAATTAGAAAGAATAGTGATGGTTTTATGTATACGACCGAGTTATTGTAATTTTTCATAATCGTATATGAAATCTGAATACGAGAGTCAGTGAATTGGACTCAAATAAAACGATAATTATCGGATATTTTTTGAGGTAACCTACGTGTCGATCCAAAGAAGAATATACGTACTTGGTTTCAAACCCGTATATTGTAATATTCTTTTCTTAAATATATTTTATTAAATCGGTATGTTACTTAAAGCATATTGCCGTCCCGAAAACGTAGTTTCTTCGAGAAAATAAAAAATCAACAACGTTTAAAAAACTTAAAATAGAGCTCAACAACGTGGCTTGAGTGAAGACTTCTGGCTGTCGGCGCAGGGAAAATTGTATGACATGATTACCTATGTAAATGAAAATCTCTCTGCTAATACATATGTGTTGCAAAATGCAAGCAAACAACAATATTTTAGTGTTTCATGGTAAAGTGAGTACAGACTGCTTTAGGGGAACTTAGTGTTAGTCCATTACAGACCGTGAGTTCTACCAATGTGTATGCCCTATACATTGGATCAAGGTAAAAAGAAGTGAGTTTTCCTCAGATCAGATGAAAAATGTCACTGTGTATTTTGTGGGCCTTAATTATAGTTTTTACAGGGATCCTTTGATCGATTGATTAGAGTAGCTAAGATTCGCTTAAATTTAATCCGACTTAAAATTCTCACTCTTGTAGAGCCCCCAGAGGTGATTTGGTAACTGATGCTCAGAGCATACTAAACTTGTGGAGGGAACACTGCTGCAGTCCACTGAATGGCAGTGAAAGCTTAACTTCAGGAGATGGTGCACCCAATTCGAATGAAAAATCGATGACGATAGAGCGAACATTACATTGCCCGACCATGAAGAAGTCCCAATAGCAATTACCCGTCTGAATAGCAACAAAGCGGCGGTGGCCGATGGATTGTCGGCCGAGATATTCAAATACGCGGCGAAGAACTGATAAGGAGCATGCATCAGCTTCTTTGTAAAATGTGATCGGACGAAAGCATGCCCGACGATTGGAATTTAAGTGTGCCCAATCCAAAAAAAAAGTGAGAGCCCACATTCTGCACCAGCTACTGTGGAATAAGCTAAGATTAAAGTCCACCGTCAACAAACTGATGGGATTCTAAACCTGGAACATCAACAACTGACCATATATTAACCATGCGCCAAATCTTGAAAAAGACTCGTGAAAAGAGGATCGACCACACGACTTACATATTTGTCGATTTTAAAGCTGCTTTTGACAGCTCGAAAAGGAACTGCCTTATGCCGTTATGCTATGTCTGAATTTGGTATCACAGCAAAACTAATAAGGCTGTGTAAACTAACGTTGAGCAATACCAAAAGCTCCATCAGGATCAGGAAGGACTTCTACGAGCCGTTCGTTATCAAACGAGGTTTCAAACAAGGCGACTCCCAATCCGTCGACTTCTTTAATCTACTCCTGAAGAAAATAATTAGAACTGCTGAGCTAAATAGAGAAGATACAATCTTTTATAGGAGTGTACAGCTGATGCCCAGGAGTGAACAGAACATAATCTATCATTTTCTATCTACTTTCTAAGTCAAGTATAACGCATTAGGTTCGCATATTTTATAACATTTAGTATTTGAAAATACTTAATTTCAGCCGTATGGACACCCCGACTAGATCTTACGAGGTCCCTCTTCTCCTCCCAAATTCTCAGGTATTTTTGTTGTTCATCTTACATCGCCAATAACACGCAATATTTTATTGTCAAACGAATCATTTATAGCTAGTTTAGCAAGATGGATCTTAAGTAAGGGTTTAACGGAGTCAAATTATGTAACCTAGAAGGTGACAAAGTACATCTCTCTGGTGCCGATCATCAAAAGTTCGTTCCAATAGGAAAATATTATTTATTTGTAGAAATGCCAATGTCAGTTCCCCTCAGTGAACGCGATTTTCATATAACATAGATTCCGATGAATGGTTCTAAGTGGTAAATTTTCAAAATGTATTTACCATAAACATCGGTCAAATGTATTACTTTGACAGCTGTACTTCTACCAGGTGTACCGGTTTTCTCTTCGAGATAAGATAAGATGAATAGATGAGGATTGTACCGCGACCTAAGGTCTATTGTGCCATCTTCTTAATCACAACGACCCAGTGATCCAGTCCAGTCCAAGGCTCTTTATCCTGCTATGCAGTCAATTACAGAACACCTGCTCTTCATAGTTTCAGGCTTCCTGTCGCAGAACCGGCAATTTACACAAGAAGCTAAGCTCATGTTATTATCTAAGTACTTCTTGAGCTTAGAGTGGCCAGTGCAGAATGCGACAAGTAGCCAAAGTTTGTCCCTAGGGAGGTTGATTTCATATTTAAACCTGCTGAGGTTGTAACCACCCATTAGTAACTTGGCGTAGCGCATGCCTCGGAGTTGCTGCCAATATCTCTCCCTGCCTACTCCTTCTTCCATGCGGAGCAGTTCCTTTATGGTATGAGGACCCTCCGCGATAAACGGTTCATGTCCTACCATAAGTGGATGCTGCAGAGCGGACGAGCTCATCAACCAGTTTATTCCCGGCTAAACCTTTGTGACCGCAACCCAGATAAGGTGCAATTGAATACGGTCCGATAGCTCTTCAGCCGTTCTCTCAAACAAATAAAACACCTTTAAATAAACCGCCTGTATTTGTATGGTTAATTTGTAAATATTTGCGAAGTGGCAAACAACAAAATGCTGGCAGATAGTCTTTAGAATCAGGTGTAGAAGTGCAACATATAAATACATACATACATATGTATGTGTTCATATATGTATGTTCAAATGTACATAGATATGTATTAGTCCTGAGATCTTGTAACTTTATAAAATTTCAGATTATTGGGCATACTCTGTCAAATGCTTAATGGCGAGTTGTGCTTTCGAAAACTGCCCGGCTCCAAATGGGGCTTTTGTTCATTATTTTATTTATTCTCTACATTTACATGAGTAGCAGTGTACTTACAAATGTATTTTTACAGATTTATGCAAATTAGCATTTGCTTGAGCGAAACAGTGCTAAATACTGCTCACAAATCTCTTACAAATACATACATACATATGTACATGTCTATAATAATTCTATCATAAAGAAGTAACAACACAGTGTATTGATAGCTATTGATAGCTCATTGCGATTCATAAGCCCCAAGCTATGTGTATAGTAGCGTTTCCAATAAATATACGAAAATATCTCAACCGTAAAGGCGAAGAGCTGAAGATGTGAGAGCGGAAATTTGTGCACAACACGAAGAGAGCTGAGGCAGTAGCGGCTGATTGAAATCAGCGCATGCGCCTCAAATTCCGCGACAATGCGGCGCAAGAGTAATATTAAACCCAAACGATTGTCATCTCCATCGCTCATATTGATATTAGATTTGTCAACGCCAACAATGTACAGTTGGGAACGAAAATGACAGCAACAGTAACGGCAACATGCGATGCATGCATACTCGCGCTTACATAAACACAGCGCACACTAAGATACTACTAGACTAAGCTATGTGTGTATGTTTGACTAAATAAAATGAAAAGAGCGATAAAAGCGCTGAGGCATTTAGCCACACAATAGGCAAAGTGGTGGGGACTGCGTCGCCAGCGTCGCGATTGCCGCTGTGCTCTAGGAAAATCAGGCGGCGGCCACTAGCCAACAGGGTGTGAAAGATTAAAATAAAAATGAAGAAATCTACGCCAACAACAACACACAGCACAGCACAGCAATTACAAGAACAATAACAACAGCAATCACACCCAATGCCAACGCAGTGTAACAGCGCAACAACAACAACAACGTATACATATAATTAAATGAAAAGTAAAAATAATATGGCGGCCAAAGCTGACGGCAGCGAACGAGATATTCACGATGAGGATCGTTCGGCGGCCAACAACAAGCGGCCAGCAAGTCAAAGTCACACATAGTCCAGCGCCGCAAAAACAATCAAGCGCAAACGAAATGAAGCATGGATTTGAAACAACAACAACAACAACAACAATAACTATTGCAAATGTTGCAATCATCAAATGGCATGGGGTTGTTGCCATCAACATTTTTAATGTGCACCTTAGAAGCGGTTCAATGTGAACCAAAATTTTTCACATTTTATGGTTACAGCAAACGGCCTGCAGCAGCGCATAACAATAACAACAACAATGGCGTTGATTTCTAACAAACGCTCTGTATGCATGAGAACGCATGAAAATCATGTACGAACAAGTTATGCATTGTGGCTACCTTGTGATGAAGAAGCAGCAGACAACAACAGCAACGTATATGTACATATGTACATACATATATGAACGAACGATACGAAGTGCAAAAGGGGAAGTAGACAAATGTCTGCGCTCTAAAGTCATTATTTGTTGCTGCTGTGTGTTTGTTGTTTGCTGTCTTGTGCATATTTCAAACATTGGTATTTGCACTTTTTATTTTCTGTCTTTCCATGAGTTCGTTTGTTCGGTTATTGAAATGCTATGCGCATGGATGGAATTTGTTTTACGTTACCGCACAATCATTCGTTCATTTTTTGTGTCGTTGCAAAACAACAAAAACTCGAAACGAAGTAAAAATAAATTACTTTGGCAGGTAGACAAACACACTATGAACCCCACACAGACACACCAATATACACACGGGCGAACAGCGGCAGAGTCGCATACTGAAAAATGTGTAATGGTTGGAAGCGCGCGGTAGGATAGCCGGGCAGGAAAAATGAAGAACGCGCGCGGGTTGTCGCTCGCTCATGCTCGCCTCATTGTTTGCTTATACGAGCTGGCTGACTTGCTCGCTTGCTTAGTTGCTTGCTTGCCTGCTTTGGCCGTCATTGTGTTAATTGAAAGCAGTGTATTCAATATAGCAGAGGGTAACAGCGATCGCATAAGAATACACAGTAATACACACAAGCCACCAACAAGGCAGATGTCGCATTGTTGTTGTTTTTGTTAGCGATGTAGTCATACAATACTGGTTGGAGGGAAAAGCGGCAGGCATAACAAATTCGCCAGATGTATTTTATGACATTTTTTCTTTCGTTTGCCTTTCCGCCTGCTACGGCGCATACGAGAGATTACAATCACCCCAAAAAATATTTTTGCCGCCTGCCTGTACGTATGCTAAGCAAAAGTGTGAGCGAGTGCGTGTAAAGCGCTTACGGCCATCTCATTCACACGCTTGTGCCAATCATAAGCGGGTAGGCGACGTATTTGTTGTAGATGTTTGCCTCGGCGCAAACGTGTTATTTTTTTTTTGTGCTACACGAACAATGCTTGGCTGCCATCGTCTTTGCCCGCCGCTAGGCAGTTGTTGTATGCTGTTATTGTTGTTTTATTGGCATGTAGTCTGACTGCACTGTTTTTGTTGTTGCATGTGTATTTTTGTGCAGGCCAGCACAGAGTTGCCGTGTTAGTTGGTTTAGTTGAAGTGTGTCCGTCATAGCGTTTGGTCGTGTATTTTATTCCGTTCCGCAATTTTGTGCTGGTTGTGTGCTCAGAAAAGTGAAAACCGCAACAAAAAATAAAACCATTACCACTTCGGGCCTATGCATTATTATATTTGCTCGTTGAAAAGAGAGCGGGAGCGCATGTAAAAGCCCGCTCACATAACACGACAAACCATTAACAAATATATAATTGCGTAGAGAGCGTTCGGCATAGCTGCAATATGAAAAACATAATGCTAACAAACCCCATGCATTGCTGCAATATGAGTGGGGGAGTGTCGTCTACATGAAAACTAAAGTGAATTATTTATATATTTCAATAAATTAAATGCGCTATATTGACGTTGAGACAATATTTGAATTAAAGTGCTCGAAAAAAATATTTTCTACGTTTTTGGCGACTTTTATTTAAGCATACATAAATATGGCATGTTTGCACACCAGCAACGTTGGTCCTTAAGCTCCCGCATACAGGTGCTTGACCCAATTGTTGTATATCATCAATAAAATACAAACACATTACAAAACAAAAAGAGCAAAAAAACTTATTTTACACAAAACCAAAAAGCAGCAGAAAAAAATTTAGCTGCTTTTTAATACACAGTGTTGATTTCTGCATTTCTGTTCGTTCGCACATTTGAGTTACACACTTTTGTTGTTTCTCTCTCTTTGTTCTCCCGTTTATGTATTTTCTTCTGCTTTGTTCAATTTGTTGCTCATTGTGTTTCTGTGAAGTGAAGTATTTATAAGTTGTAAAGCGAATGCAAATCGAACAGAACTGACTCGACTATGCTGCATGCAAACTTTTAAGTTATTTCAATTGAATTTTTCGTTGAACGATGGATCGTCGTGGATTGAAGTTTATTTCGAAAAGGTATTTCTTGCTTTCCCTTACATTTGTTTACAAGTAAAACCGTAGTTATATTTATTTATTTTTTATTTTTTTTTTGTTAAATTTTGCTTTTGATACTATGCATACTTGATTGCGGTCGTCTGGCGTTTTGTTTGACGTACACAAGTTGAGGATTGCGTTTCCCCAAGAGACTAAAGTGAAAAAGCGGGAGAGTGCATGAGCACTCAGGTATGTGTTGTGTTGATTAAGCAGAACAGTGATGCCAGAATTTTGTATGCAATTCGTATGTTTGAAAATTATTAAAAATATGATAATTATTTATTTTAATCAATGATTATTATTATTATTTTAACTAATATATAAGTAAAAAATAGTTGCAAATTAAGATTGTAGAAGGTTAAATCACGTAATTAACCAACATTTTAATGAGTTTTGACTATTAAATGACATTTGAATTAATGTATTAAGGTGATTCTCATGAAACCGGTAACTTGCTAACATCTGATTCTAAACTGCTCAGGAGTCTGTAGACGCAAGATCAAAGGAATGGATCTATATATTCGAATAGGTATCACATCGTGCCAATAGTACCCAATAGGATACTGTAATTTATCAGTGCACCGGGTCTATGTAAGTCTGACCAACAGATCTTAGTGCGCAGCGCAAGTCTCTGTTTCAATCTATCTAAACTACAAACATTTTTAATGCATTTTACTGCAGAAATAACAATTTTTTAACTATATGAGTTTGCTTCTCAACTTTCTGCGAATGCTTATTAGCAATAATGAAACATTCTCTCGTATTCTGGCAACTACGCTCTCTTTAATTGAAGTTACTCTCACTCAAGCGCTGAGAATTTTACACCCTCGTGCATAAAAACTGAACTGAGCATGCTGTCACTCAGCATATTCACTGCTTTGCTTTCATGCTTATGAAAACAAACGATTTGAAAGCGAATTTTTTTTGGGGTCTGTGTGATTTCCGCAATTTTTAAACAATATAAAAATGCATGAAAGTTCAGAAAAGTTAAAGATAAAACTAGGTTAATTTCAAAGATTGCGTAAAGTATGATTTAACAAATATTTGTTAAAAAATGTTCACTAACTTCTTCTTGCTAAAAAGAAAAATCAAGCTGTAAACATTTGTTAAGCCCTTACTATACCGAGCACTATGCGCCATCAACTATTCTTACAGGAATTTATGCGCCCTTTTTCGACGCTCTTTCTGCTATTTTGCTGCGTTTTAGTTTTCTTTTTCTCTGCTTTGCTCATCTTAAGTATGCAGCCAGGTAGATCTCGCTCTATTGAGACTTTTACGCCGACAGCAGCCGGCAGACTTTACCCACCACTTTACTCAATAAAATATCATTGAGTATGATTGAAAAGTATTCATTAAGTGTTTTTATGCATATTTGTTGTTGTTAGTTGTGTTAAGTTCTTAATATTTAATGTTATGGGTATTTATATTCTTAATGTGCCTGCAAATAATTGCCATTAAGCAGATTAAGCAAGCAAAACTTATGAAATTCAAAATATATGAGAGGAGAGGGTTGAACGATTAAAGTACGCATTTATAAGGTTTCATTTCAAAATAGCGTGGATTTTTTTTCGAAGTAGATTTCTGTACAAAAAAGGGGAAAAAGTAAGAGAAAAAATGTTCGTTTTTAGAGCATTGTAGTATAAAATTGAGTTTTTTCCAAAGCTCTTGGGAACTTATAAGGAATATTTTTTCTACGCAATTTTATACTACAATCTATCGAGTTTATTTTTGTCTCCAGTTTATTTTGTATCTAATTAGGTGAAGGTGCTTGTAAGCAATAATTTGACCTTCAGTATACCTATTTATTTTACAATATAATATAAAAAGTTACTTGATTTAAAAGAAAAATTAGAGTAAAATGTTTTGCACATGTTCTAATTTTCCTCGTAAACCTAAAACTGCATTAAAACCCTTAAACCCCTTTCTAACTAACAGTTTCCTATTCGACGTGACGCGATTTTAAATCGAAAATGAAAAAAGCTTTTTTTTTTTACCATTTTACATGTTTTTTTACTGTCTTCTAGCTAAGCTCGCTTTAGAATCGCTCAACTTGCTCTGCTTACTTTACTCTTTTCACCTCAGTTGTCTACTCGAATTGCACATTTATCAAAAAACCAGTTTCTCGGCCGCGTAGCACTTACTGTTGTTGCCGCCGCTAGCTGGCTGGCTGGCCAGTGTACTCCACTGACAGACACTACCGTTGTGCGCTGTGTGAGGGAGCAAAGTTTTGCAATGCACCATGAACTGTCTGCCATGAGATGGGTTTCATATTGGAGACGGTCGCTTGGTGCGTCCGAGCTTGTGTAGCAGTTGTTGTTTTCGTTGTCATCATCATCGTCGACTACTTCTTTGCCGTCTGGCAATGGCTGATATACCTATTACTGCAAAGGAAGCAAGGGTACTTGAAAATTAAAGAAGAAACAGCAAAGAGAAAAAAAGAAACTCAGACTGATATTGTTGGAAATATCAGATTACTAGCGGGAAACGAAATGATTTTAGCTGGTGGTGGTGGCGGCAAATCCCACAGGGGTTACCAAGCACCAGCAGTGACACGATTCCTACGCCTTTGGAATAGACAAATTCAGAAAATGTTTGCTACAGTAGCAAGTTTATGTTAGGCGGGGATAATTTGTGGCAATAAGTAGCTACTCTACCCTGCGCCATAAATTACCATTTTCTGATGAGTTTTTAATGTTTTAATGCCGCTTGAGGGTAAATTTAGCCACTCAACGAACCACCACCAGCCGAAACATATAAATTTCCACGCAAAATCATGCACTTTCCGCCGATTTTCGACGCTCACGAAATACTGCATTATTTTGCGCTCTTAAAAATTACGAATACACGCTTTACGTAGCGTCTGGCAACCCTCGTGGCAATTTTAGCAATTCTTTTTCATTGCCACGATTGCTCTCCGCATTCGCTTTCAACATGCTTGTATTGCATTATTCGCATTTCAAAGTGTTGGCTGCTTGCTGCGCTCTTCTAACCAGCGGCCATTAAAAGGCAGCCGTCGCCATCCTTTTTCGTCACATGCGTGCAGTATGGCGGACCGGTTTTTGCTCGCTGTGTTTTTTTTATTGCTTCTTGCTTGTGCAAATGTTTCTGACAGGCCGGTCGGGGTACACCATGTTTGAAAACTGTGCGAAAAAGGCACCGAATAATCGATAAATTGTTATTGTTGCATTTTGTTTTTGTTGCTATATTAGCTAACGGCCCGCATGCGAGTGAGAACGCGTGTGTGTTTGCGTGTACGAATTTTGTGCTTGCTTCAACGGCTGCGCCTTGTTTTTTTCTTTGGACAAGATGTTTCACCAACCACCATAGCAGTAGCAACAACAACGACACGCGTATGGTTAGTGCTCTGGCGACGGCGCAAGGGCGAGTTTTTCATACAAACGACGAGTTGCTGTTGGCTTCTCTTTCTACCCGTCGCACAAGTTAATTGAGTGGCTGGCAAAGCGTAGAGCAGCCGTCGTCACCAACGCAAAGCAACGCCACCACCAAAGCCACTTTATCAGCTGCTACCGCTGGCGCTCTCCGCTGCCCCTGCGTAAGCATTTAAATGGTTTTTAATTTTTGTATGGCTCGCTAAAGGCCTACATACAAACATACATGGCACACACATATACACATATATGTATGTATGTCGTTTCGTTTCCCATCATCGTCATTATAATCATCAAAAGAATGGACGCCATAAATTTGTACAAAAAAGAGGAGAGCCACAGAAATTCAACCCGCAATACATACAAACAACACAACTGTGGCTGGCAATGGCAAAAACAGCAACAAAGTGGTTGTATTACATTCTGGCGCGGAGAGCGTGTGTAGTTATACCAACATATATACATATATATGTATAGAGAGTATAAAAAACGAGAAAATTATGTGTATGTATGTATATGTATGTGTGTGTGTGCGTTTATGTTGCGTTCGAGCATAGAGCAGCAAAATATAGAGGCGGCACAGCACTCGATTAATTTTCATTTCAATGTGAATTGCAAAGCGTCTGAATATTTGTTGTTGTTGCATACACATTTGTTCTTGTTGTTTTTTTATATTAACGCTTGCTGCTTTTCTTCTGCGTGTTTTTTGCCTTTGTTTTTGTTTTTTCTCGCTTATTACATTTATGCTGTCTCACCAGTGCTTGTTGGTGTTGTTTTTCGCCGTTTCTTGTTGTTGTTTTGCATTGTCTTGTTGTTGTAATGCATACTCCGCACGTACCGCCAACTTTTTGCTGCCTGTTCGTTGTGGCTCTCGTTCTTGTTGTTGCTTTTGAGCTTGTTGTTGTTACTTTTGGTTTTGTTGTTGTTACTTTTGGTTTTTGTTGTTGTTACTTTTGGTTTTGTTGTTGTTACTTTTGGTTTTTGTTGTTGTTGCCGTGCATTGCACGATCAGCCATCAACGCATCAGCAAGCATTCGAGGCTCGCTTGCGCTTCGTGCCCGGCGACAACTGTTTTGCAAGCAGTGTACAATAACAACATACACATAGTCAACTATATGTGTATATGTGTTTGTGTGTGCATGTGCATAAGAGCATCGATGGCCAGCATTGAACGGCCAGGCACGCAATTGTCGGCCTCAAAGTTAATGTTGTCTGTCGATGAGTTTCAGTTTTCCTACTGAAGACTCACGTTTGTTGTTTTTGTTTTTCATTATTTCTTTTCTTTTTGTTTTTGTCCTTTTGCTGACGCGCGTTAATGATGATGTTGCTGATATTTCATTTTAAACAGCAAATGTTGAAGAATTAATAGCATTGTGCAACGCGAACCGAGCCAACAACAAAAAGCGGTAGGATAAGATCGGTGGAAAAGAAAGGAAAAAAATTAATGCCTCAAGACAAACGTTGACAGTGTTCTTTGTTGTGTTTGTTGTTGCCAGTTTAATGATTAGACACTGCAGGCGAGCGCATTCATGCGCTGAGCGCTCGATAGTAACTCTAGAAATATAGTTTTACACTACACATTCACCGTATTTAGTTTGTATGTATGTTTGCAGTAAATCGCCGAAACCTCTGTGCATGCATAGGTACATTTTATTTTATTTTTATATCTTGTACTCTTCTCGGGTATAAAATGTGCTTAGGTTATAGGGGTAACCCAGTGAACAAAATTATTGCCGGTCTGCATGTAAATACGCGAACTAGCACCTTGGTTTTTAAGATATCGTTCTGAAATTTTGCACACGTCCTTTTTTCCCCAACAAGTGGCTCATATGTCAGAATAGCTGCTATGGGACCACTGTAGAATATAGCTGTCATATAAACTGTACGATCAAAATCTAGTCCTTATATGGAGAACTTTTTTATTTGAAAAGATATCTTCACGAAATTTTGCATGGATTATTGTCCAAAGCAACGTTACAATATGTGAAGAAATTTTCTAGATCGGACCACTATAGCAAATAGCTGCCATACAAGCTGATCGGTTAAAACTCTATCCTTGTACGGAAAACTTTTTTATTTCACAAGTTATTTTCACGAAATTTAACGTGAGCTATTGTCTGAGCCAACAGTGTAAAATCCAAAAAAAATTATTCCATTCGGATCACCATAGCATATAGCTGACATATGTATAAACTGAACGATCGAAATGAAGTATTTGTATGGGAAGCTTTGTCATTTGACGAGATATCTTCGAGAAATTTGGCATGGATTATTCCCTAAGCCAATAATGTAATCTCTGAAGAAATTGTTTAGATCGGACCACTATAGCATATAGCTGCCATACAAGCTGATCGGTCAAATTCATATCCCCGTAAGGAAAACTTTTTTATGTCACAGCGTATCTTAACCAAATTTTTCATGAATTATTGTTTAAGGCAAAGCTACAATCTGCGTTCAAATTTTTCAGATCGAACCACTATAATATATGTATAAGTAGTTGCCATAGAAAATGGCCGATCAATATCAAGTTCTTGTATTGTTAATGTTTTCATTATCGCACCATCTTCATAATTTTTCATAGAAATACTTATTTATGGCTAAGTTATTTACCCTTTAATTTATAATAAAATTGTATAAATCTTACTTTTAGTTCACTGGGTATAAGCCAGTGCCGCCGCTCTTTCTTGCCTTTGCACTTAACCATTCCTTCTCCACGCATTCATGTGTGTTGCTCTTGGTTACGATACCTTTTTTCGTAAACTTATATATATACATATGTGTATGTCTGTGTGTCGATTATTTTTTCCAAGCTGGTGACAGCCTCGGCACCCTCTTCTAACCGCGCTTAACGCGTCGACGCCACATATTTCGCACACTACCAACTCTCTGCTTAAGCACATAAGTATGGTGGCAGTTGAAAGGGTTCCCGTCGCCAAACTTGGTCTGCGTTTGTCATCTGCAAATGCTGTTCTTGAGTTGTGCTGCTTCTTCTTGTTTCATATTTTCATTTTACCTCGCTTTTTTTTGCAACAAAATGTGACGGTTACACGGCTATAGGCGGTTTGAGCACAGTCACCGGGGGTTGCCGCGAAGCACGGTCGCTAGCAGCGGTGGTGGTCATATTGCGCCGGAATACTTCCATACCCACGTACAGACATACAAACACATGTATGTAGGAATGCATATGGGCGTCATACGCACGCATGAAGTCCGGGGCAAAAGGTGGTGATTTTGTTCCGGATGCTGCCATCCATCCATTGTACAATAACACATTTGCTCTACAAACGCCGTAGTGGTGGTGGTGATCGGTCTCAATTTTTTTTATATTTTTTTTTTTATTAGTTTTCCCTAGGTTTCTCACAAATGTCACACAAAGCAATTTCTCTCACTCTCGTATAGAAACGTATGCCTATTTTTTGTTATTGTAACCATGTTGTCCCTCACCTAGCAGCAGTAGGCAAAGGTATGATTGCTGATGGATTGCTTTAAGCACAGCTTCAAGCCGAATGCAAATTATTTGTTAAGGGCAACCATGACGGTGCTATTCTTAATGCAACAACAACAACAATAACAATAGTGTACTCGCAAATTTAATGTCCTGAAACAACAACTGCGAAACACCAGTGCCATAGCGACCATCTTGCTACCAACCCTGTGAGAAAATTATGGTTGTACATAAAAACTGGTTTGTTTTGCATCTTTTGGGATCAAAACTATATATGTGACCTGGTCTACGAAAAGGGAGCTAACGTGCGAAAAAAAAGCAAAACAAAAAAAGCATCTCATCTTCCATCCGAATCAACTAAAAAGTGAAAATTGATTTTTTTGTCATATCGGTCCGCAATTTTGCAAACTTTCTTTTCTTTGCACTATAGCATATATGTATATGTATGTAGCTGCCATACAAACGGATCGATGAAAATTCAGTCCTTGTATGAACAACTTTCTTATTTGGCAAGGTATCTTCACGAAATTTAGTAAGGATTATTATCTCAGGCAACGGTCCAATATCTGAAGAATTTATGTAGATTGACCCACCATAGCATATATGTATGTAGCTGTCATACAAACTGATAGATAAAAATTCAGTTCTTGTATAGAAAACTTCTTTATTTGACAAGATATCTTCACGAGATTTGGCATGGACTAATATCTAAAGCAGAGGTGTAATCTCCGAAGAAATTCTTTAGATCGGATTATCATAGCGTATAGCTGCCGTACAAACTGAACGATAAAAATCCGGTCCTTGTATGAAAAACTATTTTATTAGACAAGATATCTTCACAAGGATTATAACCTAAGGCAGCGGTGTAATCTGCGAAAAAATTATTCAGTTTGGATCACCATAGCATATACATACATACATACATATGTAGCTGTCATACAAAATGATCGCTTAAAATTCAGTCTTATATGAACAACTTTTTTATTTGACAAGATATCTTCAAGAAATTTAGCATGGAATATTACATATATCTGGCAACGATGCAATCTACGAAAAAATTGTTTAGATCGGACCACTATAGCATATAGCTGACATATAAAATGACTGATTAAAATCAATATAATGAACTTTTTATACCCTTTTATGCTGCAAAACTGCACCTTTGAAGGGTATTATAAGTGCGGGACAGCCAAAGTGATATTTTTTCCTTAATTTACATAATTATTTTATGATTTTTAACATACATACATAGTGATATGTATAATCGATTAACTGATAATTAAATATAGTACATTAATATTAATTTGCTATAATTTCAACAAATCATTACTAAATTGTCTTCCCAATCTAACTTCTTGTCATCTTTTAAAAAATTCTTAAAATCTCTTTCACCTTCTTTTACTCACAATTTTTCCTACAGGGCGCTCACTGCCACCACCACAACTATAAACGCCTTTGCTACACATATATTAACTACTTCTTTTTCTTGCACATATTTTTCCTTTTTGCCCTTTTGTTGTCTTTATTTTTAGGCAACCATTTCTTTTGTGTGTCTCGCTTTGTCTCTCCTTCCCCTCTTGCGAATATAAATTTCCTTTGCAAATCCCTACGAAATGCAATAAGGAACACAGCAGGCAGGTGACCTGCGGGTCAATGCTGTACGGAATTTGGCGATACGCAGCACAGCCATCAATATATCCCGAGACATTTAGACTTTCGCAATTTTCATGTTGCCTTTCTTTGTAATGTTGCTTTTGTTGTTGTTATTTTTCAAATATTGTTATTTTTGCATTTTCCTTGCAGTTGACAAATGTTGCGATTTCATGCTTTATATTTGGAAAATGCTAATCCGAGAGCCCATAATGAATTCCCGAAATTGCTTTCTTAAATCGCCGTAGGAGTGTCTTAGGTATATAGTTTGAGTTGAAGTGTTCTACTTTTGGGTTTCATGTAAATTTTTGGGTATCTTTGACTTATTCTGCAATAAATTGTGTTTAGGCCATTCTTAATATAACTGGATTCACAAGTACAGACAGAGTTTTTTATTGTACGTTTAGGTACTAAACATAAGAGGGGTTTGAGCTTTAGGTGTCAATGTTTTATAAATTCATATTGGAGAAAAGCACAAAATTAACTGCGGTTGAAATCACTTAACTGTAGGTCCGAGAACATGAGAGAGAATCGTGCTTTTTCGATAGATTGGCAACATAGAGAAAGGAGTGTTTCATGAGTTGGTTTGTTGAGATGTACATACAAAGAACATTTGTTTAGTATGTTATGACCAATACTATATAGGTAGAAGCTTAGTTTACTACACTATCCAAAATTCTCCGGTAGAAGGCCAGGTGGAAACTGGCGTTGAAACATCTTTAATGTCATATTTTCGGTGACTGAAACTATCTAAATCTATCTACTATCGAAAGCGTTAAGGGGTTAAGCAGGAATCAGTCCAATAACTTTACCTAACCTAACTTATTTTAGAAGTGTTTTAATAAAATGGGAATGGCACAAATGTTTCTTATACTTATCACCTCAAATATCTGAAAAAAAACGTTAACTTCGTCTACACTCTCCGGGGTTAAGCGGCAATCAGTTCAGCAACCTAACCTAACCTAATTTATTTGACTAGAGTTTGAATAAAACGGGAACGACTCAAATGTTTCTTATATTTGTGACCTCAAATATCTGAAAAAACGTTAACTTCATCTGCACCGAAAACTCCCTCCACAGTTGAGTTTCTTACCGCATAAAGAGGTATAAAATGCCTTTTATATGGCAGCTAAATGTTACAGTCGGAATTTTTCGGATATTGTATCACTGCGTCAGTTAATAATAGCCCCTGCCAAGTTTCGTGAAAATATCTTGCCAAATAAAAATCTTTTCCATACAAGAAATTGATTTTGATCGATCGGTTTGTATGACAGCTATATGTTATAGTGTTCCGATCTGAACAATTTCTTCGGAGATTGTAGCGTTGGATGGGATTAAGATCCATGCCAAGTTTCGTAAAGATATCTTGTCAAATAAAAAAGTTTTCCATACAAGAGTTTGATTTTGTTCGATCGGGTTGTATGAAAGTTGTAAGAAATATAGTGATCCGATATCAACGATGATGGCAAATTAGCATCTTTTTGGGGAGAAAAGAACGTATGAAAAATTTCAAATCGATATCTCAAAAACCGAGATGGTCTCTCACACCCATGCGAACGAACTTTCATTGTAGTTGTTAAAAACTTCGTGGCTAACTTAATATACTCGGTTCAATGTATAAATGTGTTGTAGATAGTATGTAAACATTAATTCATTCCGAAGTGTGCTAGTTATCCATAAATTATATTTTACTAACCTCGCTGCCTGGAGAACAACCGTATTTCTTGAGCTGAATTATAAAGATTCGTGGAAGTATGATATGTGATAATTTCCTTCTAAGTTATTCTGCCTAATCAGTTGATATATCCAACAATATAACAATCTTAATTCATCAGAAATACAACCATGCAGCTTTTTTGTTTGCAAGTGGAAAAGAGATCTGTAATCAGCTTACATTTTCGTTCAGAGTGACGATCGAAGAAAATTGTACCTAAAAAGATTGAAGGAAATGTGCAAATTAAAACTTCAATGTCTTCTGAAATCTGTTCAGAAAGCAAAACGAGGTTGAATACAAGTTTGCTTGGTATTAATTAGTTTGCGTCGTTTTTCGCCCGTTTTTTAGAGCTACTTGGCGAGGTTTGTAAATTAGACCAGGAACTTCCAACAAACATCGCTCAATTTTGAAAAAATTGTACAGCTCGTAGTGTAGCAGCATTACTCATATCACCTAAAGGGAGAAAATACGTGTTTTAGTTAAAACCTTAACTTACAACTTGTCAAGTAACCAAGAATGCTCTACTTATATTAAATTTTCGGTTGACTGTACTTTCTAACTTCACTTTTTCCCAAAAATTTCAACTGTAACAGTAACAAATTGTTTTAATTTCGCTTCACCAAAAGATCCGTGCTAAGATTATGAATGCAGTGGTAGTAACGTAAAGCCGTAAATTGTAATGTAAATTTAATTACATTTACATTTAAAATACGAACAAAAAATATTTTTGACTACAGTAAGGCCGCGCTTAACTTAACGCTGCACGCTTAGCACGCTTTCGTATAATAAAAAAACATAACCCTCTTATAATCATGCATACAGCAATCGCAACTTCCGTAGAAGCTCGAATTTTTTCCTCAAAAAACAAACTAAAATAATGTAAAATCTCACAAAAATCACGTTTTCATGCATTTTGTATGGCAAACAAACCGAAAATTGTTGTAATTCAAATTTTTTTCTTCACATTTTTATTTAACTTTTAACAAAAAAAGCAAGCAAACCTTTTTAATTTTGTTTTAAACGAAAAATCAAACCAAACTACCACCTTTTTAAATAAAAATATGTAAATAAAGCAAGCCGCGTTGCATTTTGATGCCAAAAACGTCCGCATCTACTTTACCCTTTTCCCATTTCGTCCTTCGCTGTCAAATCACATCAACTTTTTTCAACACAACTTTGACATATTTTTGTACTTTTTTCCGCGCACACTTTTGCCTGATTCTGCTTAGTTTTATGCATCAATTCCTTCCGGTTTCCATTTTTGGACAGCCTGCTAGTGCTAATGCGAAGGCTGCAAGCAAACAGCATAAATTTATTCGAATAATAATAGCATTAATGAAGTTTGTAGGGGCGAAAAAAAACAACGAGTTCAACCCCCGTTGGGACTGCACTATTCCCCTATATCCCATTAGCGAACGTGTTGAGCCAACAACCAAAAAACATCCCTTGCACACGGCAAAGTCTCAAACGACAACAAAAAAAGAAAATAAAATAATAATAATATAACACTAAAACATCTTGCTCCTTCGTGCGCTGCCGTTGGCTGTGTGCACTTGAAGTTGCACGCCGATCAAATTAGTGGCATGCAACAAACTAAACTGCTCTGTTCGAAAATACCGAGCCGAGCAGCAGTTGTAATGGGACATGCGCACGAAGCGCGGCCAAACATGTGAAAACGAAAGATGCAATGTGAGAAGAGGGCAAATCGAAAAATTGGCGGCAAAAAGGTGGCATGGAAAAATATTAAAAAATAAAAGAAATATTAATAAATTTAAGCGTATTTTGAAGTAATTTTTTTTTGATTTTAATAGAGTTTTTAAGAGAAAATTAGATTTTGAGCGAAGTGTTTATTGCAACTTTAAGAATATTTTATATATTTTTTTTTAATTAATTGTTTTTTATAATTTTTTTTTATATATTTTTTTTAATTAATTTTTTTTTCATAATTTTCTTTAATAGATTTATTTTAAAATTTTTTTACATTTTTTAATAATTTTTTTATAAATTTTTATTTATATATTTTTATTTATATATTTTTATTTATATATTTTTTCTTTATAAAATGTTTTCCAGTGTTTTTTAGTGGTTTAACGATTCTCAATTATATTTTTTATGAGCTGTTTCATTCTCCTTTTCTCAGCAAGTATTATGCAATTTTAAGATGTTTTGAATTAATTTTTTTATAATTTTTTAGTTAATTTTTTAATTAATTTTTTTTTATTTATTTTTCTTTTATAATTTTCTTTTATAAATTTATTTTATATTTTATTATTATTTTTTATTTGTTTTTTATAATTTTCTTATATTTTTTTTTATAAATAATTTTTTCTTTATAAAATGTTTTTCAGTGTTTGTTAGTGGTTTAACGATTCTGAATTACATATACATACATACATATTTATTATGAGCTGTTTCATTCTCCTTTTCTCAGCAATTTGAAGATTTTTTAAATTAATTTTTTTAGCTTATTTTTTTAGTTAATTTTTTAATTAATTTTTTTTATTTATTTATTTATTTATTTATTTTTTTTTATTTTCTTTTATAAATTTATTTTATATTTTTTTATAATTTTTTTATATTTTTTTATATTTTTTTATATTTTTTTTATATTTTCTTTTTTTTCTTTTTTTTTTTTAAAATTTTTTTTTTATAATTTTCTTATATTTTTTTATATATTTTTTCGTTAGCGAACTTTAATTTATTTTTATGTTTCATTATATTTCTCTTCGGAAGTATAAGGCAAACCTCTATTGTAGCTTTAAATAATATTATTTTGAAATATTTTCACCCTTTAAACGCCATTATTCACAATTTTGCAATCAAATGTTCTCCAGCGTGTTAAAAATATTATTTCTCTAAAAAAAAATATCAAAATTTACCAAAAAATTCTTTCTAACATTGTAAATATTCATGACATGCAACACTAAGCAGCGCTGAAAGCATGATTACCCAATATTTTAACCCTTTAAACACCTTTATTATACAATCAACTGCTATTCAGGGTTGTTAAATATCCAAATATTTTTTCCGGCAAATTTTCTAATTTTTTTCTCTAAAATAAAATGTTATTTTTAAGGGTTAATTTTCTAAGCATAATAATTTTTGTTTTTTCAGTTTAATTTTTTTTTAACCGTTAAGTTTCATTTACATTTATTATAACTTAATACCCGAAAGACAAATTACAATGACAACAACAACAACAATTAACATTGTTGCATTTGTTATAAGTGTTCTTATACGTAAGCCTTTTGGGGCAGCTGCCTCACTTCATGTAAATTTATGTAATTACCTATATGCATACATAAATTACTTAAATTAATGGGGTTTCAAGTTATAGGTTATGTACACATGTGCCGACATACACACATAATTAACTATATACGCTGGTTATAAGCTAACAGCATTTTTCAGTGCTATTTTATGACAGCAAATTGCACATTTTAAATACAAAAAAATAAAAACAACTCAAAAACAGATAATTTTTCAATTTTAAGGGTTAAACTGTGAAGGATTTAGTATTTTTATACCCAGAACAGGCTTAAATTAGCGTTGAAGTTGGCAAAACAAGTAAGGAAAAGTTTGAGACCCATATATGTATGTATAAATGTTTAGCTTGAGAAGCTGAGTGATTTAGCCGTGTCCACCTGTCTGTACATATGTGAACTAGTTTTTGAAATATCGGTCTGAAATTTTGCACACGTTCTTTTCTATCTAAGAAGTTGCTCGTTTTTCGGAACCGAAGTTATCGGACGACTATAGCATATAGCTGTCATACAAACTGATCGATCAAAATGAATCCCTTGTATGGAAAGCTTTTTTATTTATTACTGTACCTACACGAAATTCGGTATATATTGATATCCAAGGTAGACCTACAATATCCGAAGAAATTGTTCAGATCGAACTACTATAGCATATAGCTGTCATACAAACTAACCGAACAAAATCTCCTGCTTGTATGGAAAACTTTTTTAAATGCCAAGATAACTTCACTAATTTTGGCATGGATTATTGTCAGAGGCAGCGGTACAATCTCCGTTTAAAATCAAATTCAAGATCTTCATAAAAAAACTGTTTTCCTTATTAAGTAGTCTTAATTGGGCCTGAAAGAGTTTTATGTCAAACACGTGGCTAGAAAAAAGTAGGAAAACGTTTTCCTTTGAATTCTGGATTAAATTATATATATAGTTGGCATAAGAAATGTACATGTGAAGGGTATTTTATCTTCGGTACAGCCGATATTAACGGTTTTTTGTGCTTTATTAATTTTTTAGACCTTGTAATTATTATTTTTGATTTCTTCTGGTTTTTTGTAGCTCGAAATTAAAAAAAAAAATTTTTAAACCAGTCTATTCATACCTTAACCCGTTGACGATGAGTCTGGGTCGTATAGTTGTTATTGTTATTAATTTCATATTGATTCATCTTCATATTAAGATTGTTGTTGTTTGGATTTTTGTACTTCATTTCAGAAAAACGAAAGTTTTTGAATTTGTTTTATTGAATTCGACATTTTTTCTCATAAGGGTTAATGTTTTCAATGGGAGCTAAGTTTTTTTTTACTATTTTAATTTTATTACCATAATGATTATTACTAGTACAATTATTATTACTATTATTAATGTTATTATTTTTGTTTTTATTGTTTTTTTATTGTAATTTATTCATTTTTTTTTTTTAATTTTCCTTCGAGCTATTTTTGCTTTTATTTTTATTTAAGATTTTTCATATTCTTGCCTTTAACAATCTACAATTTTTACTAATTATTTTTCTATGTTTTTCTTCACTTTTAGAACGGATATTGAAAGCGACGTCGTCACACATCCAACGCCTACCAACGTCTACTTACCTACTCAGCCATTGAAGGATAACTCGAATATTAGGATTATCAGAGTGAATTCGGAGTACACACAGTCAGTGGATAGCACAACAGCTGCATTAAAACAACAGCAACAGCAACAACAACAAGCGAACACCACCACTACAACTACCACAAACAATAGTGTTCATACACACATAAGCAACAATAATAACAACAACAATAACAATAGCAACGTAAATTCTCACAAAAACAACGAACGCCCACTCAAGTGCCTGGAAACACTCGCACAAAAGGCGGGCATTACATTTGACGAGAAATACGATTTCGCCAGTCCACCATATCCGGATACGCATATTAGTAGCGCTAGCAACAACAACACTCATAATATCAACATCAGCTATAAGCAGCACCCCTTAGGTAGCAGTGGTGGCGTTTCGTCATCAACATCAACATCATCGGCTGCCACAGCAACAACATCTACATCCATACCATCCTCTACATCGTCGACGTTTGTCAGCTCCTCGACAACGGTCGCTATAAGCAATACAACAGCGCCGCCAAACAACGTAGCAACGCATAAAAACTTCACGCTGGAGAAATCACAGAGTCCAGCCCAACAGGTGGCGCCCTCATCGGTGCCACTGCAAATCTCACCCGAACAATTGCAGCAGTTGCAACAATTGCAATTGCAACATGGCTCACCGTTCGCCACCATACAGGTGAAACAGGAATTTCCCACACACACTGCCACCACACATCAGTTGAGCGCCGCCGGCGCTGCGGGCGAACTAAAGCATGCCGGCCTACTCGATCCCACGCAAGCAAATCAACTGCAACAAATGCAAATGCAGTTGGCCGATCCAACGGCCGGCGCACCGGGCAGTCCGGCTAATCAGCAAACACCGAGCAGCGCTGCGGCTGCTGTTGCCGCTATGCAACAACAACACTCGACCACCATAAGCACCATGTCGCCGATGCAGTTGACCGGTCAGGTGTTGGGCGATTGGGCGCAGGGACGCACCGTGCAGCTGATGCCGCAGCAGACGGCGCTCAATTCGGGTTTCATCTATCCACAGCTGGTCTCTGGCAATTTGATACACTCCAATTTGGGTCAGCAGCCGATACAGGTGGGTTGCTTGTGCTTAATTATGTCGAGATTTATTTGATTTTTCTAATTTATTATTTTTTTTGATATTATTGAATTAGGTTATTGCCAGCAAGCCGTTTCAAGGTGGCACGCCGCAAATGATCACGACCACCACACAGAATGCCAAGCAAATGATTGGCGGCAATGCCGGTTTCCCCAACACTTATGCGATCCCGTCCAGCCAGTCACCGCAGGCGCTGCTCTTTACGCCGGTGCTTGCGCAGTCGCCGCAGCAGCAACAGAACCTTTTCAATTCCATGGTAGCCTCAGCCGCCAATGCACAACAGCAGCAGCAGCAACAACAACAGCAGCAACAGCAAGCACAAAACGTCAAAGCCACAACCGATGCGCAGAAGAGTCTGCAGCAGAAAGTGGTGCAAAAGGTGACCACCACCACGAACACCGTGCAATCGGCAACGGGCACTGCTGGTGGCGTGGCACAGCAGCAACAGCAACAGTCGACCCAACAGTGTGTACAGGTGTCACAAGCGACCATGCCGACGCAGATTATTAGCCCGTTGCAGGGCGCCACCGGCACACAGCAAATGCAAATTGGTCCTTGGGTGCCGTTCTGGCAGAATCCGATCATAATACGCGGCACACAGCCGGACGGCACGCAGAGCATGTTCATCCAGCAGCCGGCATCACATCAAACCATACAGGCGCAACAGCAAAATCGTAAGTGAAGCCACATTTACTGTTTTCTCTACACTTTCGAATTCCTTGTTAACTAATCACTTAATATTTTGCTTTTATTTTCTTCCCCACAGCGATTACTTTGCAGTGCAACGTCGCACAGCCTGCCGCAAAGCCGCGTCAACAAATCGAAGCGCTCGCACCCAAGCAACAACAAAGCCACCAGCAACAAGCCCAGCAGCAGCAGCAACAAACGGCTCAAGCCGTCGTAGCTGCACAACTGCAACAGCAAGCGATCACTGCTAGCCAATTGCAACAGCAAGTGGCACAACGCGTACCGCAAATACTGCCACAGAATGGCGGACAAATACGTCCGGCCAGTTCGGTGTCGACACAAACGGCGCAGAATCAGAGTTTGCTGAAGAAGATGCGCACCAAGCAGCAACCCGTACGGCCGGCGCTGCCGACGATGAAGACTGAAAACGGCCAGCCGCAGCAGGTGAAAGCGCAAACGGTCGCCACAGCGGCGGGACTGCAGCAACAGGGCGCCACCATGCATCAGGTTGTGACGCCGGCGGGCAAGATGGTTGTGATGAGCACCGGCCCGTCGATAACCATACAAAATGGCCAGGCCATACAGCAGACCACCACGACGGGGCATGTGGATAAGCAACAGCAACAGCAGCAACAACAACAGATACAAATACAACAAATGCAGAAACAGCAGCAGCAGCAACAACAAGCGCTGCTACAACAACATTTACTGCAGCAGCAATTCGCCTCGGCTATACAAATGCAACAACAGCAGCAGCAACAACAGCAATTGCAGCAGCAACAGCAGCCACAACAAATACAGCTGCAGGTGGCACCGCAAACATTCATAACACAGCAGCAGCAGCAACAGGCGCAACAACAACAGCAACAGCTACAAACACAACTGTTGCAACAGCAATTGGTGCAACAACAACAGCAGCAGCAACAACAGCAGCAACAACAACAACAGCAGCAGCGTGAGCAGCAGCAACAGCAACAGCAAAATATAATACATCAAATTGTTGTACAACAACAGCCGCAGCAAGCACAGGCTCAAGCGCATCAACAGCAGCCACAACAACAACAGACGCACCTACCAACACAAATCGCCGGCGTACCATTTTCGGTGTCCTCCTCAACACCATCGAGCATCGCATCGTCTGCGGCCGCCGCATTGCAACAACACGCTGTCTATCAGTCGAAAGCTTCGACACTGCCGACCACTTCGGTGGTGACTATTACGAATCAGGCTGGCCCACTGGTGACCAGCACCATTGGTATTAATCAGACTGCACAACTGCAACAGCAGCAACAACAACAGCAGCAAAGTTTGCTGGCAGCCTCGCTTGCTGCTTCGCAACAACAACAAGCGCAACAACATGCACAGCAACAAGCGCAACAGCAGGCACAGCAGCAGCATCAACAACAGCAACAACAAGCTCAAGCTTTAGCACAACAACAAGCGCAGCAGCAACAACAACAACAGCAAAATCAAATGGCGCCACCAGCCGCTCAACCGCTGCCGCAGCCCAGCATTGTTTCCACACCCACACAGAGTCCACTGCTCGGCCTCACTTCCATGATGAACGCATCCATGGGTGGCCTACAGTCCTCACCGGTGACTTCAACAGCAACAGCAGCGGCCACTATGGCATCACCGATAAATAGTGGCGCAGGCGCTGGTGTGACAGCTGTGTCCTCGCTACCCGGCACGCCAATTAAAACGCTCTCGAACGAACAACAGCAGCAACAACAACAACTGCAGCAACAACATCAACTGCAACAGCAATACAAAAACGCTTTAGCCGCTCAGTCGCAAGCACATATAGTGGTGGGCAGCATTGCCTCCGAGGCGAATCGCACAATGCAAGTCACATCGGCCACCATAGCGGCCAACAGCAATCAAATGATACATTTGAATAACGCCAACGCAGCGAATGCAACTGCAGCGGCGGCGGCAGCAGAATTGAAGGAAGCCGCAGCCAAAACAGCCATGGAAGCGCCGAAAGTAGCTACGCCTCAGCAACAAACGGTTGAGCCAACATCGGCCAGTTCCACCACCACCACCGGTGCGACACAACAGCAACAACAAACGGCAGCTAATAATGCTACCAACGGCGGCAACTCTGCAGCAGCAACCACTGCCAATCAAGCGAACGCAGAAGCGGCTAAAGCTGCAAGTGCTATGGACACTACGCCGGCGCCAACAACGCCAACCACACCCACCACTACCGCTGCATCGCCAACGAAAAGTGTCGCGAATGTGACATCCCTTACCCAGTCCACTACACCATCGCCAACCAAAGGTGAGTAATAAAAAAGATTGAGGTTAGAAGCCATTTAGATTTTTGTTATAAAAAAATGTTGAGGTTAGTTACCTGGAGCTGCTTGTAGTGCTCTAATTTTTTACATTTCCTTCAAGCTCTACACAGAATTTTATTAATAATTCTCTTCCTTCTCAATCCATAGGTGCTCGCAATGACAACGCCAAAACAGCCAACACTGAGGCAGAAAAGTCTGCTGCCGCCGCATCTTCTACAAACGACGATGGCAATACTCAAGTTGTTAAATCCAACAATGCAATCTCAATGTCTAAGAATATGTCCAGCATGGCAAACATTAAAGTGGAAAAGGACCTACCCAAAGCCATGATCAAGCCCAATGTGCTGACCCACGTCATCGAAGGTTTATTGATAAAGGAAGCCGACGAACCGTTCCCGGTGACACGACAGCGTTACACCGATAAGGACACCGAGGACGAGCCGCCCAGTGAGTATTATTTACAAAGAAATACTTTTTTCCCAACAAACCCTGTATATACTAACCTCAAATTCCTTCAACTTTACTTCTACAGAGAAAAAGATATCTTTGGATGAAGAGACGCACAACGCGATCAACCAAACCAACGGTGTCAGTGCGTTACCGCCCGATATGGTCGCCTGCGAGCAATGCGGCAAACCCGAACACAAAACGAAACTGAAGAAGAAACGCTTCTGTTCGCTAACATGCGCACGCCAATCGAAGGCATCGATGAACGAGCAACCAACCGAGGCGCCAACGCAGAGTAACAACAGCGTCAGCGCCGCCAGCAACCAGCAAAACAATGCCGAACAAATGTTGTCCAACAACAGCAAGAACGCCAACGAGATCTCCAGTATTAGCAGCAACACAAATGAAGCGCCGGCGCCAGAGAAAATGCAAACGGACCAAATTCCCTCCGCGCCGATTACAGGCTACAGCAATAATGTGGCCGCCAACAACAAACACGAAAATGCCGCGCTCGTTGCAGCTGAAGCGCAGCACGCGGCAAATGTGGCTGCCGCAGCCAATGCGGCGGCGGTCGCCACAGCTGCTGCTACCGCCAACGCCACGGCAGCCGGCAATGCCAGCGCTGCGACAGCACAAGCGTCCGCTGCTGCACCCGCGGAACGACCCGCCATGGCCGATTGGAGCGTGGCTGAGGTGTGCGAGTTCATACGCCACCTGCCCGGCTGCACGGACTACGTTGATGACTTCGAGCAGCAGGAGATCGACGGTCAGGCGTTGATGTTGCTCAAGGAGAATCATCTGGTGAATGCGATGGGCATGAAGTTGGGGCCGGCGCTGAAGATCGTCGCCAAGGTGGAGTCGATGAAGGAGCAGGCGCCAGCGCCGAATGCTGAGAAAGAGCTGCAGCAGTAGAGGCGGCGTCTGAAGTGTGTAAATAAATTTTGTGAGGCGTTAATTTAATTGAGAATTTAGCATAGGCGGCGACAACTAATTGATAAGTAGGCTTTGTACATAAAATTTAGCGGAAACTGAAAAGTGTGGTTAACTGTAAAAGGAGAACTTAAATTTAAATGGCTTAAACTTTTTAATTTCCTACTAAGGCAACGTGAATTTCTGCTACTCGTATTGTGTGGCGGCAAAGAAAGTTGAATTATTTACACGGCATAAATTGGATTAACTGTTTTTTGGAGTATTTGCGCTATTTTGTTGAATCATATCTTTTATTATACGAAAGTACAGTTTTTATTATTATATAATTCTACTTTATTTTTGTTCCACTTCCTTTTAATCGCGAAATTAGTGAATTTAGTGCTTAAGTTCTATTAAAAAAGTTAATATAAGTAAACTTTAGGTTTAGCGCTGTGTTTTGCATGCGCGGGAGACGCCCTGGCACACATTGAGTTGTGGATATTTGAGAACTCAGAAACCTACATATGTAAACTCAAAGAGTATTTTTATTTTTATTGCCTATTGCTATTACATAATAACGACTATGTAATACTTAATGTTAGTTTGTAAGCGTGTACATGTAACTGAATACTAATATATAATATTGCTACTCAAGCATATTCGAATTAAATAAATGGCATTAACTGCAAATAAGTTTATGTGAACATTTCATAAAAGAATTCAATGCGTTTTTTCTTCTTCTTTATTGGCGTAGACGCCGCTTATGCGCTTATAGCCGAGTTTACAACAGCACGACAGTGGTTTTTCCTTTTCGCTGTTTGGCGCCAATTGGCTATTCCAAGTGTAGTCAGGTCCTTTTCCACCATACCTCTGCACCATACAGCAGGACGGAGATGATGACTCACTTGTAGAGTTTGGCCTTGATTGATCGAGAGAGGACTTCACTTCTCAATTCTTGGTAAGAGTTATTCTGCGTTGGATTTTGAGGCTGACGTTGTTGTAGGTGTTAATGCTGGTGACTGTCAACAATGATATCACCAGCAGCTGGACACTATTATAGAAGATTTTACCGTCTCTATTAAGCTATGCAGCTTGTATTATTTTCTCCATGAGCAGAAGAAGTCGCATGACAGTTAGTCACCTTGTATGTAACTTCGTTTGGTACCGAACGGTTCGGAGAGGAGAGCGCGTGGCCTTCACATCTGAATTTTAAAACGTATTTTTATCGAAACTCAATTTTTTAAGCTGGCTTCCACGATGTCACAAAAACAATTCCATCGAGCGTTTGTATTGCGAAAAAAGCGCTAACATTCAAAGGTGTCGGCAATTCTTTACTCCTTGACGTCACTCCAAGCATAGAGAACAATGTAGTATTGCTGGAAGAAGAATTCCGGAAATAAATATCTATAACGATCGCATAACACTCAAATAGTATTCCTTGTTGACAGTTTGGCCGGTCGGATGGAATTTGGTGTGCACCACATCTCGATAATCGAAGAAAACTGCCAACAAAACCTTGATTTTTGACCTGCTTTGATGTGGTTTTTTCGGCTTTGGCTCACCTTTGTCACGATATTCGAGCGATTGATCGTCTGTTTCCAGGTTGTAAGACCCAAGACTCATCTCCCGTAATAATAGTTTTCATGACATCGTGGTAGTCGAAAAGCACTGTTTCACAAACGTTAACGTGCTTTCACTTTAATTAGGCCCAATAAACTTTGAAAATGGATTTCATCGATCCGTACGACATTCCAACGATGCCAGTAAGATCTCTGACTGTTAATTGACGATTATCCAGCACCAATTCCTTTATTTTATTGAGGTGTTGATGATCAGTTGATGTTGACGGGTGTCCTAGACGTGGTTTGCCGTCAACGCGTTCTCGACCCTCTTTGAATAATTTGTACCAATCAACACGCTTTTTCGCGACAAACAATTATCACCGAAGGCCCTTTCCAGCATTCTCGGCAAAAGCTGGGAGAGCTTGGCTGGGAAGTTTTGATGCCCTGACCTTGGACAATCGGACTACCATTTATTTCGGTGAATGGAGAACTCCCTTAATGGAGTAAAGTTGGCTTCAAGAGAAACCTGTGAAAATTACTTGAAAAGTTTAAGTGGAATAACGTCTCTAGCGGAAATATGGCAAAAAGTGGTCGACTTAAATGGTTTGGTTCATTAAAGTTCATTATAAATATAAAAAAAATAAGTTGAAGTTTAATTAGAAATACGAAAAAACTTTTTCGACTACCCAATATTTAATTATTCATCAATAATTATTTTGTCGCCTTCAATAAAATCCCCTCTAGATATAATACACTTATGCCAACATTTTTTCCAGTCCTCGAAACACTTTTCGTAAGCACTTTTAGGGATGGTCTTCAGCTCCTTCAGCAAATTTCGTATTATCTCTTCGACCGACTGAAAACGGGTTCCACGGAGCGGCAATTTTAGTTTGTGAAATAAGAAAACAACAAGACTTTTGGTGGTTGATCGATGGTATTCTTTCATTCATTGCGTTTATGGCTTTAAATTCAGTCACAATCATCGTGTAAAATCCATGAATTTCACAATTCCGGCCTTTTTCGACAGATGTTCTCACACCAACACCTCAATACGGTCAAATAGAACTCTTTATTGACCGTCTGTCCCTTCGGAACAAATTCATGCACCAAACCACGAATATCGAAAAAAACAATGAGCATCACCTTGATTTTTAAAATGCTTTGGCGTTGTTTTTTTTGGTTTCGGCTCGTTTTTTCCCTTCATTCCGATGATGGTTGATTTGTTAAGTAAGGAGAAGGTCCCACCAACTTGGCAAAATATATTTTTTTGAAATATCATTTACCCGGGGAATTTGCTTACAATTTCCGGGCGCTTTTTTGTTACAATGTATACCTATTGCATGAATATGTATGTATACTTACTTTTGTCTGCCAAAACGTTTCAAAAACTGTTAAGACAATTTTAGTTTTAAATTTGTAATTATTTATTAGTTTTTCTTTGTATTTGTTGCTCTGAGACTATAGTACATGGTACATAGTTCTTGAATTTGGGGAAAATTTAGTTTTTATTACCTATGCGGTTAAGAAACATACATATTGCTATGTACAAATGTACAAGTATATATATTTCCTGTACTAAGTGTATTGTAATAAATGTAAGTGTGTGTTTAGGTGTCCATTATAATTATATAACAAGCTTAATAGAAATTTAGCTTACATAATATTAACATGATTATTATTTTTTTGTTAACAAACTCGCTTCATCTGTGGCATTTAAGTTTACAACAAAAACAAAAGAGGAATAGTGTGTATTTTTGCCTTGGAAAATACAGTTAAGTGTTATTATAAAAAAAATGTTGCTTTGTTGCTGTTATTATTGTAAGTTTTTAAATTTCTTAAAGTTGTTTTATAGTTTTTTGCAGAAAATGAAAGTGTTTAATATAATTATTATTTTTTCTTAAAATTTTTTTATTGAAATTGATTTTTTAATTGAAATTTTTATTTAATTTTTTTTCCTCAACATTTTAATTAGTTTTTGTTATTATTACTTAATTTATAAATGAATGGACATATGTACTTTGTATTTTGAGTATTAAGAATTTGCTCAAGAACTATAGTATTTTGATTTCTTTCGCTTCTTTAAGTTTTCTTTCAATCACTTTTTAATTGTATTCTGTATTAAAAAGATTTGTCTATTTTCTATATTTACTTGAAAATGTATTTTTTATTTTGTAATTTAAATTCAAATTGACAAAATGTTATTAATTTATTTTATTCACAATATTCGTTTTATGCAGTTAAATCTTGCATTTTGGAGTTATGACGTTTATGGTTTAAACATTTTATTCATTTTTATATTTAAAATTTTTTGTTTTTTTTATTCATTTTTATTTTTAAATATTTTTTAAAAGCGATTTTTCAAGAATTTTAATTTATTAATTGTTTATTTTTATTTTTAAATTAATATTAGAGGAAGTGTTAAGTAAAGCTGGTAATAAGATCTGAAAATCAGGGCGCAAGGGAGACAAATGCGCTTCCCTTGTTATCGTCTGTTTAAATTTTCACATGTTTTAAGGTTATGATTATAACGAGGGATCCAAGTAGAGGTACTTTTTTCAATAGCCTTTTTTTGACAAATCACGCGTGAGTCGTGTCAAGCTTTCAGCTTATTTTTGTTTGGCGTTTCGTCATGGAAAGACCTACGCCGGAACAAATCGAACATTTTCGTCCTTTAAAGAATGTGTTTCGCGCACCTCGCCCAACTTATGGCGAACATAATCGGTCTGCTGAGCATACTATTCGCAACACTATCATCCATCTTGACACCCAGCGTTCATTATTGGATAATATTCGAGCGAATAGATCACGTCCAACACGCACGGAATAAAATATAGTAGCCGTAGCTGAGAGTGTTTACGAAGACCGTGAAGAGTTCGGCGCAGTTCAGACTGACGCTTGGAATGACTTGGCGCATATAACGTCGAGATCCTAAATTGAAAGCATAGAAAATACAGCTCGTACAAGAACTAAAGCCGCTCGACCTTACCAAGCGACACCACTTCGCTCCATGGGCTCTTAAAAAGTTCCAGGAATATCCGACGGTTTCGAAACAAATTTTGTTCGACGATGAGGCCCATTTCTGGCTCAATGGGTATGTAAACAAGCAAAATTGATGCATTTGGGGCGAAGAGTAACCTGAAGAGTTTCAAGAGCTGCCATTTCATTCAGAAAAAAACGGTTTGGTGTTATTTGTTGGCCGGTGGAATCATCGGGTTTCAAAAAAGATGTCGGTGTGAACGTAACCGTCAATGGCGACCGTTAGCGCGCCATGATAACCGACTGTTCGATGCCTGAAATTGAAGCTCGTGATCTCGGCGACATTTGGTTTCAACAAGACGGCACCACTTACCACACATCGCATAAATGAATGGATTTATTGAGAGAACTTATCGGTGAGCAGATAATTTCATGTTTTGGGCCACCAAGATCGAGTGATATCACACCATTAAACTTTTTTCTGTGGGGATATGTAAAGTCTAAAGTCTATGCGAACAATACCGCATCGAATCAGGCCTTGGAGCAAAGCATCACGCGTGTCATTCGCCAGTTACCAGTTGAAATGCTTGCCCAAGTCATCGTAAATTGAACTCAACGGATGGACCATCTGTGACTTAGCTGGTACCAAGATTTGAAAGAGATAATCTTCAAAAAATATATGCCAAAGAATGTACTTTCGAATGATAATAAAAATTCCTCTTTAAAATTGAAGTTTCTGTGTTTTTTCTTTAAAAAAGTAGGGAACCTCGAAATAGATCACCCTTTAGAAGTTCAAAATCAACATTTTAAAACTGAATTAAATTTTGGATTTGTTTAGTTACAGTTGCAAAGCTGTTCTCTTCCTCTTCAATATTATAAATAAAGTATTTCTTTTTTAAGGTAAAAATTTATCGTTTACCTCGGCTCAACTGTTTAACTATCTAAGCGCTAAATACTAATCTAAACCCGGTTTACTAGGTAAGCAAGTGGAAAAAGAGTGCTTAAGTCAAATCTATTTTTTGGAGGTTTCAAGTTTGTTCGAAGGGAGTGCCACGTTTAGAAATCGTTTATATTTCAAACCAATCCGTAGAAATAAAAAGTTCTTTCTTTGCGTTTTTTTTGAGAGTTTTTTTTGCCACTCGCTTACAACAGAACTAGCTATCATAATGTGTAATTTTCCATTTCTGCACCCCTGACATACTTGTTACATTAGTATATATGTACTTATATATAATTTACTTTAAATATATTTAGTTATTAAGTACATTTTTATTATTGATTTTTTATTGTTTCGTTTATTTTTTTCTGTTTCTATAATTTTAAGATTTGTAATTGTGTAATTTTAAAGCAAATATTTCTCACAGCCTTCTCTTGATATTCTTTCGAAAAGAATCTGACTCAAACACAATCGGCGCAACCAACAAACTGGACCCAAACAATCACTTTTGCGTTTTTCAACGCACTTTTCACGAACCTAAATTGCAATAATAAAAATATATAGCAATATAAGTGTGTAAATATATATGTGCAGCTGCTAATTTTGCATAATTGACGCAACAAAAATACACTTAGGACTAAAGCTTAACCGTTATTATTTTGCTCTATGTAAATTTGCATTATTTGTATATATAAAAATATTTAAAGCTTTGCTATTATGTACATATGTATGTGTATATCTTAGTATGTTTAATCTAATAAATATTTTAATGCGACTAAGTTTTATGCTGAGCTTATTAATTCTAATAAATTAATTTTATCTCTTGGCGAAGGCGATAATTGTGAATTTAAAATTTTGCTATGAGTTTATCCTACTATTCGAAACAATAAGCATTTCAAAAGAAAAATTCGAAATCGTTCGATATGGCTGATCACTCATATCTCTATAATGTGAGCTTTGCTATTTCAAGCATGAAACATAAACTTTCTAAAAGCTTAACGTAATTGTAAAGCATTTATCAAAAAAGTGAAAACTTTAAGGAAAAGCTTGTAAATTAATTAAATGAAAAAAAAAAACTTTTTTCCAGCTCAAAAAGCTTTTTTTCAGTTCAAAAAGTTTTTTTTCAGTTCAAAGCGCTTCTTTTAGTGTCACATTAACCAAGCTTTTGGACTTTATCAAAAAAATGAAAACTTTAGATAAAAGCTTTATCGAAAAATTGAAAGCTTGAAGTGAAAGCTTTTTCAATAAACTAATGTAATATCGATAAATATTTTTCATGTTTTCAAATCTTTCCATGCCAACAACAGTTATGATTTACATAAAGCGGCTGAAATTAGCTTTTTTAATGTTTTAAAACATGTAATTTAATTCGTTAAAAAAGTTTTTTTCTGTTCAAAAAACCTGTTTTTAGTACCATATTAATCAAGCTTTTAGCTTTTATCAAAAAAATGAAAGCTTTAAGTGAAAATCTTTGCATAAAAGAGTGAAAATTTTATGTGAAAGCTTTGTTTAAAAGAATGAAAGCTTTAAGTGAAAGTGAAGTGCTTTTTCAATAAACTAATCTAATCGATAAATATCTTCAAGCTTTGAAATCTTTCCATTCCAACAACAGTTTTGCTTTTACATAAATCGATTAAAATGAACTTTTTTAATGTTTTAAAGGATGTAAATTATTTAAATGTAAAAAAAAGTTTTTTTTCAGGCTTCTTTTAGTACCACATTAATCAAGCTTTTAGACAAAAGTTTTTACTTATCGCATTGCCAAGTGAATACTTTAGACTATATTATTTGGCTTTTGAAATTATTATTATATATTTTCTAAATATTTTGAAATATTGTATGTGGTTGAAATTTTTGCTATAATTTCAAAAACATGTTTTTAATTTATTAAATTTTTTTTACAATAATTTTTACTTCTTACTTTTTAATCTTCTCCTTCTGCTTCTTCTTCTATTATATGCGTTATAATTTTTTTTAATAATTGTCAATAAATTTCTGCTTAATATTAGAGACCACAGTTATGAGTTTTTCGTCATTTATTTATCTACGCAAAATTTTCTTATATTAATGCTTTTTAACGGTAATTAAAGTTTTTAGTTAAA
Source organism: Bactrocera neohumeralis (assembly GCF_024586455.1). Taxonomy (NCBI): domain Eukaryota; kingdom Metazoa; phylum Arthropoda; class Insecta; order Diptera; family Tephritidae; genus Bactrocera; species Bactrocera neohumeralis. The sequence goes on along the minus strand of NC_065922.1, from coordinate 19,970,538 downwards.
AAGTGATTTATTAGAGACTTATTTTACTAAAATCTAAAGCTTTTGGACTGTGTTCATAATTCTTTGATATCCTTTTAATGAAGTTTGTTAATTAAGTTCTTCTGACTTTGAAATTGACTTATTTTTTCTACTATTCATTCGTCTTCTTTTATATAAATTTATGTTATTTGAATTATATAATTTAATTTTTAAACAATTTTTTTTTAATAATTTCTTGTTACTTTTACTCTTCTTCATATTTTTATAGTACATTTCTAAGGCAATTTTCGTTTAATTATATAGATTTGTTATCTTTAGTAATTAAAAATTATTATTTTATCAGATGTTCTGAAAATAATTAGGAAAACAACTTTAGAATTTTTACATTTATTCCATGATAAATACCGAAAAATATAAAAATAAAAGTAAATAAATATCAATATAATTGTAGTTCTACCATAATCGTATACGTAGCTGTCAATTTTCGCTCGACGGTATTTACAATTAAAACTTCGTGTTATTTTCTGTTTCCTATCTTGTTGCTTCTACGCTCTCACCTAGCGATGAGGCGATTTAGCCACGTAAGTCTGTCCGTCTATATGGCTGTATACCCGAACTAGTTCCTCAGTTTTAGAAATATTGATCTGGAATTGTCGATACCATCGGACCTTCATATTTACCATGAAAATGTTAATGGGTTCAACTTTCTGTAGTTAGATGTAGAGTACTTTCTTTATAACTGTTTTAAAATCTGACGCAATAATTAAAGAACCTCTACACTAATATTAGTATTAATTTCGAGAGTCTTCTGTCTGGAGTTTCCCATGAAATCTACCGGGAAATCAAGCTACCAAACCATTGCACTGTCTTTCAAGCGCAGGTGGTTGCCATTAAGTTAACAGGAGATGCACTGCTGTGTGTAGTGCAGCTTTCCTCAGAGAGATGTACATTCACTCTGATAGCCGGTACTGCATCCATAAGCTCGCTGACAGTGTGCTCAAGACTTCTCAGAAGTATTTGACATCTATATAATCAGCATCATCATAATCAGCATCAAGCTACTTTGATATCCCACTTGTTTGGGCAGATTACAGTGTTGGAAACTGCATAGCTTGCTTGCTGGAGAGGGTGGCGCATTCCGATTTCATCAGAGCGGCTACAAGAACGCTACTCCTCTGTCCTCTTGATACTTATTCATACTTTGATAAGCAAATATTATAAGGAATGCGTTCCTTAACTTGTTCTTGCGTTAGATCTGTGTACGACTGCGTGATTTCTATGGCTCAAAGTGAAAAGCAAAGGTTTGTGTACCTCTCGTGAGCTAAGCGCTGGTCACAACTCAAAACTTGTGCTGCTGCGAGGTTCTTCTAGCCCAAAGTGAAAAACGCAAGGTTGTCTGAACTGCTTGCGCTTAGTAAGGTTCATCTTGCCGCCATGGCAGGCGTGCTGACTGGACGCTGTCTGATAAGATTAACAGGCGTGGAATATATAATATAATGTATATAATAGAGATATTGTGGCATACAAAATGTCAAAGCTATAGAGATGAATATGAGCTAGAAATTTCTAGATAGTTTCATCTCAACTGTACTGCTTTTGCCAAACTGAGGCTGTGGTTGAAACATCTCGGTAGACACACCTTCGGTGGCGAACTTAGCAAAAAAGCAGATACTGGTATTAGCCGCCTTAATTGTAGTCTAAATTCGACCACGACCTATAAGGAACGGGTGATCCATATCTAGGAGCTTTGGGAATCACAAATGACCAGCGTTTACAGGGGTCCAAGTGGGATTCTGCGTTACTTTTGGTGATGGAATCAGATCTCCGACTTAATCTAAGCAGTTTTTTGGATGATTTTTTGGTTTACATTGTTATCACATATAACCAATTGATATATCGATATCCTCATATTTATCGATAAGTTTCAATTTTTATGGTTTACCGATAAGTTTATATACTTTTTTAAATTTATCGATAAATTTTAATTATTGATTACCAATCAAAAACGCTAGCTTAACAAGAAAATTATGTAGAAAGACAAAACTATTATACTAAAAATATTTATCTAAAAGGAGCAATAATATATTTTATTAACAGTAACGATGATTTCAGTTTAAAATGTAAGAAAATCCGTTAATAAGCCATAAAAAATTTTAAAGTTTTTTAATTGCTATAAAAAGTAAATCATTGCCAAATAAATTGCAAAACCTTATTCAGAAAGTAGTGTGAAAAGAATAATTTGAAATTAAAAAATAAAATGTAATAATATTGAAATAAAAATATATAGGTAAATAAAACTAGAGCAATTATATATTTTTTTATAAATTTTTATTATTTATAACACAAATTCTGGATTAGCTGCAAAGAAAAAATAAAATTATAGAAAAAAAATAAAAAATAGAATTATAGAATAAAATAATATAAAATAAAAAAAATAAATAAAAAATAAAATAAAAAAAAAATAATAATAAAAAACGTAAAATAAAATTAAATTAATTTAAAATATGTTAAATTAAATAAATTAAATTAAAATAAATTAAATTAAATTAAATTAAATAAAGTAAAATAAAATAAAATAAATTAAATTAATTAAAATAAAGTGAAATAAAATTAAATCAATTGAATTAAAATGAAACAACTAACTAAAATAAAATAAATCAATTAAATAATCTCAAATTTTTTAAAAGCTTTCATATTTCATATTTGTTTGAAAATTTATATAATTCAGTTAATTCGTTTTAGTCATACTTTTATTTGTGTGTTATTGAGATTTATAATTTTACAATTGTTATATAATTAAAATTAACAGTTTTCAAAGCCATTACCGCTACATTCTAAATATTTGTCTATAAATGTAAACGCCCTCCCCTGCTTATAAATATATTTTTGCTTACTAAAATCGGATTTATTATTTATTTATATGCATGTATATATATATTTATATCTTTTTAGTGTTTTGTGGAATTATATTATTATAATTAGGTTATGTAAAGATTGGTGTTTTTAATGCCTTAAAAGCATTTACCTAAGAATTCAAAGCTACCAAATATGTACATTTTATGTACAAATATTTTCAATCTTGCATATATGTATGTTTGTGTGTATGTATATGCAAGTAGATTTGTAATTTTTACAAGTATGCATGCATAAAAGTACAATTTATCGGTAAATTTTGTGTACTATGTACATTGTATATGTGTGCAAGTATGTACTATGCAATTATATATGTATGTAAGTGTGTGTATTTATGTATGCAAAATTGCTGAATATGTTCATTTTGCCCAATCAATCTTTTTTCATCCAAATTTTATTAAAATTTCTTCACTAGCACCAATTAAAAATGTTTTTATGTCGTAAATGATATTTGTCATGTTGTGCTATGTTATACACACATACTCTTGTTGTATATACTATAAATGATTTTATTTTGGTTTCACTTGCAAGTCATTGAAGTAGATATGTTGCTCTAGACTACTAGGGAAATGAAAAGGTAGAAAAAATTAAATTGTTGATGTTCTAAAAATAAGAATTTTTTTTATTTTTGCTTAAAAATGTGTAGAATTTTTTTTCAGTATGGCTACAATAATTTCAAAAGGCCATAAATGCCTGGAAATGTAAATTTTTTGCATTATTATTATTTTTGTTCGGAATGTTTGAAAATATTTAATTATTATTATCATTTATTTATTTTTTTTATTTTAATTTAATTTTGTTTTTATTTTTTATTAATTTTTTTAAATTTATTTTTTTATTGCTATTTATTAATTTTTTTTTAATTTTTGTTTTTAAATATTTTTGGTTAGAAATGTTTGAAAATATTTAATTATTATGATTATTTATTTATTTTTTAATTTTTAATTTAATTTTTTTATTATAATTATATATTTAAATTTATTTTTTATAAATTTTTGTCTCTTACTTATTTTTCGTTAAATTTATTTCCTTGTGAGTTGCATACATATATGTATATTATCGAGCTGTTAATATTGGTATATCTATATGTACATATGTATGTCAATATTAGTTTGAAAATGAGAACCTGGCATATATTGTTCATTGGTCTATATACACCTGCATCAGTTTTAGCTATAGTTGAATTATATAATTGCAGTAAATTTCTAGATTTTCAAAATTATTATCAGTTTGCATTAAAGATATTTTTATATTATTGTTTTAATTTTTTTTTTTTAATTAATTAATTTTTTATGTACATGTATGTATATATATTTACATGACCTACATAAGTATTTACAAATATAACTACGCAGGAGTCATATGTACATATTGTAGTTTTTATTAAATTTTGCTAAATTTTATTTTTTCACAAATTTGCCCGGATTTATATATTTTTATAGTTTTCATATATTCAAAAACTATGTATTTTTATTTTCACTTTTTTTATAATTTTTTCTTAATTTTTCTAAAGGTTTTTAATTTTCTTTTATCTTTTAAATTTTTAGTTTATTTATCTGAATATTTAAAACTTTTCATTTAAATTTTTTTTTTTATTAATTTTTTCATTTAAATTATTTCCATTTTCTTAGATTTATTTTGGTATTTTTTTATTTTTTCACACATTTACCCAGATTTATGTGTTTTATAATTTTATGTATTCAAAATTTATTTTTATTTTCACTTATTCTTATATTTTTATATATTTTTAATCTTTACAATTTTCAATTTTAATATTTTGATTTATTTATTTGAATATCTAAAATTTTTCATTTTCATTATTTTAATTTTTTTATTTATTTTAATTATTTATTATTTATTATTTATTTCATAAATTTATATATTTTTTTTATAATTTTAGTGTATTCAATAATTATTTTTATTTACAGTTTATTTTTATATTTTCTTCTTAATTTTTTTAATATTTTTAATTTCTTTCCTTTAAAATTTTTAATTTTATTATTTCAATTCATTTATTTGAATAATGAAACTTTTTCATTTTCATTATTTTAATTTTTTTCATTTTAATTATTATACATTTTTTTATTACTTATTATTTATTTTTTTATTTTAATTCTTTTTTCTTATATTTATTATTACTTTTTATTTATTAACAATCTTTAATTGATTTTTAATATATTAATTTATTTATTTGAAAATTTAAAATTATTTATTTTCATTATTTAAATTAAATTTTTTCATTTTAATTATTTTAAATCTTTTTGTATTTATTGTTTATTTTCTCATTTTAATTATTATGATTTTCTTACATTTATTTACAATTTTTCATTATTTTATATTTTTTATTTTAAATTTTTTTATTATTTATTTTTTCATTTCAATTATTTTAATTTTCTTATATTAATTTTGTTTTTTAATATTCAGTTTTTATTATTTTTTATTAATAAATTTTTCATAATTTTCCCACGAAGCTTGTTTTTACCCTCTGCTCTAATTTATTGTTATATTGAAGTATGTAAAAAAATGTGCTAAATTCATATACTTGCATAAATATTTATGTATGTATGTACATATATGCTAGCACGTACTATAGCTTAGTAAATATGCGCGAATTTTTGCGCAAAAATTTGTTAGACCACCACCGACAGCGACTTCCTGCTCTACTACTCTACAGACACACACACAGCGACAGACACACGAATAAGGCGCTTTCCGTTTCTACTTTGTTTCGCCACATTTTGCTCTCAACACCTCTTCCGCGCTTCACCACCACCAACCACCATCTGTGATTTCGCCTTTCGCTTGAAGTTATAAATTCAAAAAGCTATTTGTTATAACTGTAAACACTATGGTGGAGACGGCGAGTGGAGTGATGCGATGCATCGATGCAGTGCTATTGCCAGCCAGTATTTCCGCCCGCTTTCGCATGCGTTCCTAAGGCGGAAGAGAAACACAACAGTATGTATGTGAATGTGTATGTGTAAATAAAATTGGTTTTACTACTCTAGACTACTAAACAAAATCTATGTATATGTAAAAAAAGTGAATAAAATATTACCTGATATTTATTATCCTCTCCGGGCGGATCTAAACACTCGAACTCACAACAGCGCTCGCCTACACGGAAATTTTTACAGAACTGCAAATCAAAATTATAAGTAATTGTCATTAATAACCCTTTTTGTATGTAAGCGTATATATAATAATTTATTTACATAGGGTGGATCACAGTAGATGGCCTTGCACCAAAGCGGCTCTGAGTGATAGCAGACACATAGACTGCAGACGCCCGGTCCGGGCACATACAGCATGCCATGATTAACGGAATTGCCCTGGAAATCAATGCAGTCCTCTTCGAGGGCAGCTGTGGAGTGAAATATGAATATTTATGAAATAATTTTTAATAACAATAAGTTCATTTCTCAAAATATTTGAGATTAACATAAAAACACTATAATGAAGCACAGAACAATGAACTTCTTTGGCCACCATAAGACAAAACGAGAAGTTTTAACTTATTTACAGAAGAAAGAATTAATATAAACCGAATTACTTTTACATAATAATTGTGATATTCAAGTCCCTATAATCTACAGTAGAACCTATTGACGAGATATAGAGTTCCATAAAGAAAAATTTTCTCAATGGGTTTAGGATGATCAAACCTTTTATCTATGCTTGTTAAAACACGATTAGCTGACAAAATTTTTCAGCAGAACATCAAAGTTTTATTATCACCTGAATGGAAATTATCAGGAGCTCTGATGTCTTCTCAGGATTTACTACTGGATGGCTGGACTTCACGAAAGCTTGCTGAGCTTTTTTGCAGTCTGTAAGCTCTTCCAGTTCGAGATAAACTACAACGGGATTAATTAGTTCACATCATCTGCGAACATCATAAAATGAGTTATTTGTAGAAAGGAATTGAATAATAACTTCAACAATTCCGGTAGGGTGAAGCCGGCAATATATAGCACTACTGTATTACATGGCTATTGAGAGAAATCCGGGCCTGGGGATGATTTTCGTGAATTTTTAGAGAAAAATATGCACTAAAACTATTGCAGAGGTTTAGCCTCCCCTGAGAACTCCGGACCTGGGAAGAATTTTTACCCGATTTCCCCCCTCTCTCCTTTACTGTTTAACTACAATAATAAATGAAAATGAAAAAATATCGAATCTATCCTCTCATACTTTAATACACCCGATGATGACGAGAATATCAACTATTACTCAAAGCGAGTCTTAAACAAATAAGCTCTTTTGAATATTGTAAGATAAATGCTCTTCCGCGCCGTTAGGTCTGCTTTCTCCAGAATGGATGAGGAAGCGAAGCAAATGGATCTGGTAGTGAACGAAGGCAAAACGAAATATCTCCTATCATCAAACAAACAATCGCGGCTAGGCTCCCATGTCACTGTTGACAGTCATACCTTCGAAGTCGTAGATAATTTTGTCTATCTTGGAACTAGAATTAACACCAACAACAAGGTCAGCCTCGAAATCCAACGCAGAATAACTCTTGCCATGAAATGCTACTTCGGACCGAGTAGGCAATTGAGAAGTAGGGTCCTCTCTCGACGAACAAAAACCAAACTCTATAAGTCACTCATTATTGCCGTCCTGATATATACATAGTTCAGAGGCATGGACGATGACAACATCTGATGAATCGACGTTACGGGTTTTCGAAAGAAAGATTCTGCGGAAAATTTATGGTCCTTTGCGCATTGGCTACGGCGAATACCGCCTTCGATGGAACGATGAGCTGTATGCGACGACATTGACATATTTCAGCGAATTAAAAGACAGCGGCTACGCTGGCTAGGTCATGTCATCCGAACGGACAAAAATACTCCAGCTCTGACAGTTTTCAACGCAGGACCCGCCAGGAGAAGCAGAAGAAGAGGAAGACCATTGGAAAGACCAGGTGTAGAATGTAGGAATTCTATGTATGGCGTGACATCGATTCCATAGAACTTATACGAGTATTTTTCGTAATACGATCTTTTAGGCACAAAACTGATAATTACAACAACGTATGTTTTTTTTGGGGGATTTTGAAAAATTCTTCCTTATCAAGTTGAGAGGAAACTTTACTGACTTTGCGTCACTAACTTATTGAACTGTATCTATATTAAATATTGAAATGATTACAAATATAATTACAATCAATACAGGAAGCACCTAATAATAAATACGAGGGTCAACAAAGGTGAGATTCACTTATCAAACAACAAACTGAATTGTGTACGATCCGGTTAAAGTTTTCAAAAACTGCGCATGAAGCTAAACTGAACTTGATTACAGTTACAATACGTCAAAAATAATCAACACCACTCACTGATGAAATTATAACACACGATCTGTCAAATAACTGTGGGGAATGTGCGCCCGCTGTGCTTCCAAAGTTTAAGGTCAACACACATATTTGTTTTCCTTTTGCGCACTTTGTTGTCAGTTATCTCTATCTGGGGAATGCTTTCGAATAATAGGCTATTTCTTGCCGCCATCAACAAGCCGTTAAGTTGCTTTGACACCAACAACTCGGCCAGCCACTGCACCATGGAGTATTGAGTCAATTTCAAACGTCGAACAGACAACCGAAGCGGCGCTAGACTGTACGAGCGCATGCACAAAGCAACGGTGGGAGGGCGACACAACATGCTGCGACGTGGAGTGAGGCGTGGCGTGGACCACATCTGGTTAATGGTGTTGACAAAATGACAAACAAAATCAGCAAGCGAAAATTGGGTGAACGCGTTGAATGAGCAAAACGAATCCTGAGAAGCGTTGCTTTTTCAATGCATAAACAAACACGAACACTAATACATATGTGGCACACACACAAACACACACACACACCCTTTCATGCAAGTGAAAGCCATTATCTGCACTTGTTTATGGGAGGCAAATGCATTTCCGTTGCGAATTAGACGCCTTGCACGTGTTTGCTTTCGACTGCTGGGTGCAGTCAGGAGCAGGAAGGATGTGTCAAGCGGCAGACTTGACGCGCTCTTGCTCTCTCGCAGAGAGCGCGCTCGCTACCCGCACGACGTATTGCGCAAACGCGGCGAAAATCGCACTTTCGCTCTCGACCGCACGGCGGCTCGAACTTGGTTTGGTTGCAACTTTTACTGTTTTACGCTGTTGTTGTTTTTGCTTTCCTTATTTTCAGCTTGATGTTTGCCGACCAACCAATAAATAGCCACATGCAGCCGAGCAGATGTTCCGCGTTCGCTTGCATCCAAGTGCTGGTGTTATCGGCGCAAATTAGGTGGGGGTAAGGCTTAATGCGAAATGTGGAGGCGCTCGGTGCACACCACACGTCCCACGTCCCCCTATTTGCCCGTCGCACACGTTCAATTACATAGTGCCCGCGGTGAAGGTGATGTTTTACGTAGTCACCCGTTGGCTTGTCTCAGCTTCGCCCCGTTGTGCCGTTAATGCGCTTGTTGTTGTTACGCGAGATTTTGCTGGTGTTGCATGCATCACCTCTGTCGCTGTTGCCCTGTTCACAGCCTAGTGCCGTCTAGTTGGTGCTGCTGTTGGCGTCTGCTGGTCGCATGCACCTTCGGCCGCCCTCAGCGTCGCCAGCATGCCGCTGATTGTGTGCCAAATTGGAAGGCGCATAGGTCGCGGTTACTCGGTTAGTTAGTGCCGCAGTTGGTTGGTTTTCCGTCTTCTTCCACATTTAAACGTATAATGGTATAGTCAGACTTTATATTATAAATTGACGCGTTATTCATTTTGGCTAAATTTCATGCGAAGTCCTTGATCTTGTAATTTAAGATGTCTTCAGTTGAATTTATGAGACTTTCAGTTTTAACCGGCTACCCGCCACAATTATTGAGTAGTTACGGATGATGTCCCTTCAAATGCCACAGAGGCAATACCAAATGCCGCCTCTAAAGAATTATTATCAAAGATTTAGCATTGCTTGTGGTGAGTTCTGAGTAGTATCAGTGAGATCCACAAATCACTAATAGAAAATTTACACAAATTTTCCTAGTTGACTTTTCAATCGGCCCGTCTGGTCTTTTTTACGAATCTAGTGAGCGCATGTTAAAATATAAACGAAGTCTATTGAGCTGACTGATAAGGCTCTACAACTCTTTCATCAGGAGGAATCCTCAAAACAGCTGTTTCCTTAGCAGAATCTTTATCATCATTATCAGGTTGGCACTACAACAGAGTGTCGGTTTTGACTGCGTTGAAAAGGCTTCGTCAGTCGTCTCCTCGTTGCGCGCGATGGCGGCAGTTGAAGATTTAAATTCACTAGGTTTGTAGCCACTCAATCCTTTCGTCTGAGTTTGAGTTGTTCTTTTCTTTTCCGACCCATAGGGGCTCAGATTTTTTATTTTTGTGAAGTGGAGTGTTTTTTCCTATTTGGGCAACATGGCCAAGCCAGCGCAACCGCTGTATTTTTATGCTAGGTCTATATTGCCGAAGAGCTCGTATAGCTCATCATTCCATTGCATCTAGTACTTCCCTAGGGGTCAAAATGTTTCGGAGAACTTTTCTCCCGCATGTTAATAAATAAAACTCATTGCTGTTCAGCATCGACCATGTTTCTCCACCATGCATTAAGACGGGTCCCATGACAGTCGGATCTAAGTAACCGGAACGTACCTGGACCATTATCCAGCCAAGGAACCACTTCAAGAATGTTTTCTGCCACTACAACAACGACGGGTCTCATGAGTGCTTTATAGAGCGTTAGTTTAGATTCGGGAGAGAAAGCTCATCAGTTCAATTGCTTGCTAGGCACATAATAGGATCTAGATAGAGGAAGTCGTTCATTATCTCGAAGTTATGAAGTTATGATGTGGTCCCCAAATCGTTAAAGTTCTTTGTTTGATAGCAGGAGGTACTTAATCTTGTCCTCGTTCACCACGAGATCCATCTGCTATTTCTAAGTTTGAGAACGGCCCTATTGTTGTGGCCAACTATGTCGATATCATTGACTGAGGTCATTAACTGGAGATTTTTGAAAAAGATACTGCGAATACGGTTAAGGTCTGCAGCGTGAATTAACTTCTCAAGTACTTGATTAAGAAAATCGGACGATAAGCAGTCACTTTATATTTATTGGCATTACAAAATCGCTAAAACAAGTTTAAATTTCGTACTGAAAGAGTTGACTTCAGGCTTCTCGAATCATTAAAGTGTGTTTCAAGTAGTAGTCCAAAAGCTGTGGAGCGATATTGGCACCGAGCTCAGGGAGTCATTGGGGATTATAATGCGGATGACCCGCCAGGGAAGCGCAATAACGTCTCATTATTAAGGGCCTCGGTGCGAGTGGGGATTTCCTCGTCCCTCTTACGGTATCCTCTGGGACAACTGGATCTAACGATGTTTAGTATAAACCGGACAATAGCTAGGACTCATTATAATGTTCAATATGACTCGAGTTAAAGGCTTCTTTTTCTTTATTGGCGTAGATACAGATTACGCGTTTATACCCGAGTTTACAGCGCGCTTGTCGTTCTTCCTTTTCGCTGTTTGGCGCCAATTGGAGATTCCAAGTGTACCCAGGTCCTTCTGCACCTGGTCTTTGCAACGGAGTGGAGGTCATCTTCATCCTCTGCGTCCCCCGGCGAGTACTGCTTGAGAGAGCTTGAGTGTTTTCATCCATTCGGACGACATGAGGGAGTTGTAGAGTTTCGTCTTTGTTCGTCGAGAGAGGTTAAGCCTTAAGTTAAGAAGTATGACAAAATATTAGTAAACCTCTAGTGATTTGGTAATATATCGCTTGTGTGGGCAGAGCCAAACTTACACAAAAGTATGGCAGACCTTAATGGAGAACAAAAAAGGTGTTCAAAATCTCTAAGTCAACTAAAACCACTTGATTGTACTGCGGCTTTTTCCTAGAGTTAGAATTTTTACTCCCACTCTCAAGTCGTCTAGGTCTCTAGTATTCTAAATTTATTAATTTTCGTATTCAAATTTGCTTCACTCTTAAATTTTAAACGTTTTCACAATATTTTGAAAATTTCTTCTTTCCGTAGCTGCGGCAATTGCTTGCCTTTCTCAACTGCCACCACTGCGGGTGCTTGAGTAATTGTTTCTTCTCGCGGAAATTCAGAACAAAATACTACCATATATGTATGTATGAAGCACCCATACTTAGTAATGCTAACTGGTGCCCCCATTTTTCACTGTTTGGTTTACCTACTTTCTTCGTCTCATTCTTAAGGCTTTTGAATAATTAAAACCGCGTACTGTTTGTCAGTTGAGCGACAGCGCAGCGCAATTTCAGTAGCTTGACTCGGCACATATGAGAGCACTCACCTAGTCACTCGTACTCCCATGTACCGTTATAGATAAATATACAAGCAAATGCGCGAATTTATGTATGTATGTTTGTTGTAGAGGGCTTTATGTATTAGTGCCATAAGTTGACGTGGGTTTGCTGCTGACGGATGATGGCGTGTCTCGAACCTAAAATAACTCATGGATTGCTCCTAAAAGTGGGCAAAGATATATGTATGTATATGGTAAGGCCTGGGGCTGCTGCCGCTCCTGCGTGGTGGCAAAGGAAATAAGTTAACGGTGGAATTATGTAGTGTTGGCTGTTACTATGTCAGCCGCGGTCGTGTGCAGCGCCATTGAGGCATACATAAGTCCCGTTAAAAGTATGAGATGAATGTCGTGTTGCAGTAAAAAGTTTCACTTTTATATCTGTGGACTTTTATATGTGTGGATGTACATATATAATATATACATATGTACATATATTTATATGAGGTGTATTTCATGCGTGCACGATTTCTCACAACCGAAATTGAAAGATTCGTTGGAAAGAGATAAGTAAAAGTGAAAGGATTATAAAAATGTGAGAAATATGACGAATTTCGCTAAATTAATTAAAAGGTTGTGTACTAATTACATCACATTTTTGCGAGTTGCTGCATGAAAATATTAAGAAGACATGCGAAGCTGCCAGAAATTGTTTTATTATTGTTAAAAATATGATAAGGACTAAGATTAGCTAAACTAGATCAAGGTGCGTCGCTCCAAAAATGCGCCGAAACCGAAAAAAAACAAAAATTGCTGAATGCACTGAAGTCCATCCCAGCCGAGGCTTTTAACAAGTGTATGAGAAATTGAATTAAGCTTTCGCTTGCTTGTATTGACTTGAAAGGAGCCTTTAATAAAGGGTGATCCATAATGTTGTAGCATTCGAAAGAACATCCTTTGGCATTTACTTTTTGAAGATTATCTCTTTCAAATATTGATCGCGGCTGCGTCTCAGGTTAAGTCCAATTTTCGATGACGGTCGAGCGTTTCGACTGGTAACAGGCGAATTACACCGGTGGTGTTGTGCTCCAAGACCCGAACCGAAGTCTTCTCTCAATAAATACACTGATTGAATCAATGTGTGGGAAGTAGAGCCGTCTTATTATCATGTCGTTCCATTGGACCACAAACCACACCAAACCGTTGTTTTTTCTGGATGAAATGACAGCTTTTGAATCTCTTTAAGTTGTTCTGTGTCCCAAATGAATGATCTCCTTGGAACTCTTCAGGAGCCCTTAAAGCGAAGCGATGTCGCGTGGGAAACTCGAGTGGTGATCTGCCAAAACAAGGATATTGAAAAAAATACCTCTTCCTGGATCACCTGTAATATCAAAAACATCGCCGAGAATCTGCTTCCTATGTATTTGAATTGACGGCAGATATCATTAAAATAAGACTTGTCGAAATCGACATTTCCAGCTCCCATATACGACTTATACGTCTACGGTTGACTTTATACCGATCGAGGTCCGAAACCCATTATTTTTCCAAAGCATGGCCTGTATCTACTCTGTATCTCGTATTACAGGGTTTGTTCGGAAAGTAATAGGACTGAGTCGATTTAAAAAATTTATTAAACCAATCGTTACAATTCTTTAAAATAATTTCAAAATAGGTTCCCTCTGCGTCGATGCAGCGCTGCCAGTGCGATTTTCAAGCATTGAAGGCGTCATGGAAGGCATTCTCCAGAATAGCCTTGAGAGCCGAGTTGCTGGGATCCCTTCTTTCGTCTCAAAATGCTTGCCTTTCGTCGGCCTTTGTCTCGGGATCATACTCGAAGATCCATGACTCGTCGCCTGAAATCACGTTATTCAAAAATTGAGGGTCACTTTCACACATGTTCAAGTTTTCTTGGCACACTTTCACTCACAGCAATTTCTGGTCGTCAGTGACGAGCGCAAACCTTGCGCATGTTCAAGTGCTCCATCACAATGTCATGAACCATAATTTTGATAAATTTAACATTTGGGCAATTAAACGAATACTTAGTCGACGGTCTGAGTTCAAAACTTTGCGCACACGAGTCACATTGTCGGTGTTTGTCGAAGTCGCAGGTCTCCCAGCACGGTCTTCATCAGCGACCTCTTCCCGGCCCTCCAAAAAGGCCTGGTGCCACCGAAGCACACCACTTCTTGCTAAAGCAACATCTGGGTAAGCCTGCTTGATCACATCAAACGTCTCTGTCGCAGATTTACCGAGTTTAACACAGAATTTAATCGCGTACCTCTGCTCTAACGAACGCTGCATTTTCGGTTTGCACCACTCAAAGAGACAAGTCGCGCGAAAATGTTTGTCCTGGCTCTCCAGGCTCTCTGAGACAACTGACCGGCCGCAGCTCGTTCGTTAGCTGGGAACGTCCTCTACCGCGCACGCTCCAAAGTACAGTCGCGGCGGAAGAAAATCAGTCCCATTACTTTCCGGACAAATCCTGTATATAATTCGGTTTCACTATATAGCCTTAGAAAGATAAGATTTCGTACCATAAACTGCTCCTACAGTTTTTGTGATTGCTTGACTCATTATTGTTTGAGCACTCATTAAAGATGGACATTAGCGAAGAGAAAATGAGTTACCTTTTATAGTTCTTATTCGAAAACGACGAAAGCGCCAGTCAGGCGGCAGAAATTCTGAAAAATGTTTAATAGCAACAAAATCGATATTTAAAAAGATTTTTGAAGCGAATTGTTACTGGTGATGAAAAATGGTTCACTTGCGGCAACATCAAGTGAAAATGTTAAAAAGTATTGACGGCGAGGAAGATTTGCTTTGTGTCTGGTGCGATTGGAATCTTCTATTATGCACAGCACTTCCTCGATCAAACTTTTGTCACCTGTACCGTCAGCAATAGGACAGAATAAAGGGAGCAATTGGCTTGTAGCGACCAGCTTTGGCTAATAGGAGAGGATATGTGTTCCATCAGAATAGCGTCAAGCCATTCACACAGTGGCGTAGCTACAACTTCGGGCGCCCGGGGCCAAGAATGTTCTGCCGCCCCCCTTTATCTACCTACCTACAAGTTTCATAAGGTGGTTCGAACAAAAGTGATTTTTTACAAAATATCTTCGATAATAAGTGTATAAAATTTAGGAACTAGAAGCCACGCAAATTCTGAAGTTAAAAAATTCTCGCAATACGGTTTTTGAGAAAATTGATAGTAAATTTACAAGACGTATTAAAAGCCATAGAAAAAACCCATTCTCGCCCTATATCTTGTACACTTTCGACACAATTTGTAGGAATTTTAGCCCAAGTTGGAGTTTTTAAATACCATTTTTGAAAATTTGGAGAAATAAAAGTATTTGTTATAATGCATTCAAAGCATAGGGTGACACGTCGCTAGACAAAGCTAGAAAAGTGCATCTTTAAGTTCTATCACTATTTTTAAGAAAGATATATGCCAAAAGATATAAGACAAATTCAAAGACTGAAGAGTATTCGAGTAAAATTTTTCATTGTTATTCAGATTATTACATTGTGAGTATACAACTCTTTATCTTTTATAATAAATTCTGTAAAAAAATTTGTTGAAGTATTTTTCTGAATAATAAAAAACAGCTGAGATCGTTTTGCCGCCCCTAGGACTTCGCCCCCTCCTAGCTACGCCACTGCATTCACATTGATAGTTAAGTTCTGGGAGCTTGGTATGTATCCAACTTTTAATTTAGACTTGGTACCAATTAATTACTACCTGTTCCTTTTTATGGTTCAAAATTTTGCTGGTGAAAAATACACCCCAAGAAAAGCTTAAGGAAATCGACTTTTTTCAATACATCGCATGAATGGTCCCAAAGGGAACTTATTTATAAAAAAAATATCATTTTCGCAACAAAAAATCTTCCGATAATTTTTATTTTTTATAAGTGCGTCAATTAATGGTTGATTCATACAATAATTCTCCACTCAGCTGAAAAAATAAACCTTTGCAGCTGTCAACACCAGCCTACACAATTAATTTGCGCTAACAAGATTGCGATTGTGTGTACGTAAATCCAATTAATCGATTTATTTTTGTATTTAAACACTCCGAAGTGTAACGGTTTATTATTTGCGCCGCATGAGCTTGCCTATTGTCTTCTCACTTTATGCCCACCGGCAGGCGACAGCCGTCAGCCGCAATGCAGGGGCCAAGCGGGAGCAAAGCGGGGTGTCAATGCATATTTAACCATTGATTGACCGCAGACAATGGAAAGCGCTTCACTATGCAATATTTAGACACACACAGGGAATTGACACCAATCGACAATCGACAAATGGCAATTGACGAAGATGTGCTTAGACACTTGAGCCCACCGAGATATTTACACACAAACCGTGCTATTTAATCTATTATTTGTGGAGGAGACGATAGCAATCGAAAGCACTTGATCGCGTGAGACATACATACCATATTTACTTTGAAGATTCAGAGGCATAAGAAAGATTCATGTGGCATAACGGGATTTTGTGTGAAGGGAAGACAAAGCAAACGATTTCTCAGTGAATGGAGCCGATTTATGGTTGTACATATACATATACTAGAATAGGTTGTTATTAGGTAAAAATATTTTACGTAAATGTCTCCTTCATTTAGAAGAAACGAACAGGAGCGAAACAAACGCTAAGCGAGGCAGGCTGCCTCATAGAACTGGGTGTTTTTAACCATAGCGGAGAAGATGAAACCATCCTCCACAAAAAAAGAAAGCGGATTCTTGCCGCGGTCTTGGCCCGGGATTCCCGTTGATCACCTTCTAGGTGTGCGTATGCGGATGGGTTCCACGGTATATACAAACTTGTCAGGTGTGCCGACGAGTGATCCGCCTTCTTGAATAAGAAAACAGTATCCATGGTTGGAGAAGTGTAGAAGCGGTATAGATCAGCGTTCATGGCCAAGTTGGATCCGAAATTGCGCTCTTGGGGAAATAGGCGAAATGTTGCTATGTTGTAATTTACATCCCTCTACTTACGACTACAATAAGATTAGGCTGGAGACAATCGATCGGTATTTACTAAATAAGAACTTCATTCGGCTTCTCGGCGACGCAAAAAGGGCCATCAGTTGTGGCTTCGAAATGATGGTTTCTAGGCTTCTCCCGATCAATGTCAATGCGGATATTTTACAGCCTCCAGGTGGAAGGGGTATTGAGGTCCAAACAGGCATGAAAGTGGATTTAAACCTTCGTAAGTAGCGAGATTTGGAGGCGGATCTTTGCTAGATGATTCCTTCTGTAATCGCGACTAGTTATTATTGGAAGATCGACTAGGGAGCGTTGCTGGTGCTAATATAAATCTAACTAAAAAGTTCATCGGACCTCTCGGCGACTCAAAATAGGTAATCAGTTGTGGCTTTTAGGGTTCTCCCGATCAATGTCAAGGCGAATATTTTGCAGCCTCCAGATGGAAGAGGTATTGAGAGCAAACAGGCATGAAAGTGGATTTAAACCTTCGTAAGTAGCGAGCTTTGAAGGCGGATCGTTGCTAGATGATTCATTATTTAATCTCGACTAGTTATTATTGGAGAATCGACAAGGGAGTGTTGCTGGTGCTAAACTTAAGCTAATTAAAAAGTTCATCGGCGCTCTCGGTGACTCAAAATAGGTCATCAGTTGTGACTCTTAGGATTCTCCCGATCAATGTCTAGGCGGATATTTTACAGCCTCCAGGAGGAATGAGTGCAGTCTCCAGGAGGGAGGGGTATTGAGGGCCAAACAGACATGAAAGTGGATTTGGACTTTCGGAAGTAGCGAGCTTTGGCGGCGGATCCTTGACTGGTTAATCATTTTTCACTCTCGAGTAGTTGTTTAGGACGATTGACAAGGGAGTGTTGCTGCTGCGGAATTCGCATTTCCGAGACAGTGTCGCTTAATCTCCTACTTCTTCAGGGAAGAAAAGACGCCAACGTTGTCCTAATCCCAATGGGCCGAGTCCCGCTGGGCCGAAATCTGATTGTGAATGTTTTTTTTATATAACTTCAGTAGCGTGGAAGAAGTGACTACAAGGCTAGAGGGCGACGCCGGAGAACTCTGGCTAGTCTCCTTTTTAATGATTCGATTTAACATTTTGTTTTCTTAATAATAACAAAAAGGAAAGGCAGCTGCTAACAAATTACTAAACCAATGTATTACATCCTTGGCCTCATACTTATAACCTCATAGTTCATTCAAATGAAGTTCAATATGGAGACCCCATCCATATGGCGATGTATTGGGATCATTAAAAGTTAAATGGCTTTGGTTATATCATATCGAAATTTTCATAATTCGCGAATCAAGAATTTTTCTCGCTTGCTCGCATTTTCCTACAGGGCTTGTAAGCATAGACAAGTCAACATTTTTTTGAGTGCACTCATTGTCAAGAAAACTATTTATTCTGTAATGTTTCAAGTACAAATACATAAGTGCTAAGCTCGCTATGTATCTACACGTAGTATATAATAAATATGTGCCCACATCCATGAGCACGCCGAAGGTATGAGTGCATAATTCATATGCGCTAATACCGCTGGAGACACTGTGGCAAGGTAGTCGCTTATCACCTCGCCATCTGCATCGACCGCAAGTCTCACCATTGTCAAGAATATTAAATAAACTAAACGATTTCCAAGTTGAAAGGCAAACAGATTAGTATTTATTTATGTATGTATATAAGTTTGCATGTAGGTAAACGAATTTCATGTTTGAAGGAATGCGCTAAATTTGAGCTAGCGACGCGGTGCTCGTGCAGAGATGGTATTTAGTTCGATATACTCGTAATATACTGTAATTGTAGTAGCTAATAGTACTAGTATAGAGGGAGAATAAAAAGTGACAACCCGGCCCTATAAAGTCAACAAATGAGAGAGAGGGCGGAGATCAGGAACAATTTCCTTCTGTCCCGAAGTTCTCAGAGTGGACTGGTGCTCTGCAACAATTTATGGTATATACTATAACATCAATAAATTGACGGATCAGGTGGTTTGTAATACACCCGCGGCCAAGCGTAACTTACCACTTGATATTTTTTCACTATTTTCAATTTTTTCGTTTTTTGGGTAACTTTTTTATGGATTTAATAGAATACCTCTCTATATTTGGTTAACTGGAATCTCTTTGGCTCTGTCCGCATTATTACTAATTCTTGCCTTAGTTTCAAATAGGTATTTGAAGTCAGCCTTTGCAGATAGGTTAGTCTTCATGTCTCTATGTAGCATATAACTGCGATGAAAAAGAATGCATTGTTCCGGATAAGATAAATTACTCTTCGGCTATACTCTTTAGTGGATGAGGCTACACAGCTAATTGATATTCCTCGTAAAACTTCCGAAGACTCTATAGCGGATTTGTTGTGTGAAAGGCAATACGCACTTCGATCACTTCTATGAATTAATGATTTTGTTCGGTAGTTGAAGTGAATAAAACGACCTTGACGTGCTAGAAATGCATCTTCGAAGGCGATATAGTAATTGTAATCGATGATTTAATTTTATGGTAAGAAAAGATAGTGGAGGATGGAGCCATGCGTAGATGATCTTGCAAGTGAGGAAAGTTCTCTGAACTCCATTCTCTTAGGAGAGTCCAAAAACGATTATTTTACATATGGCTCAGTCAGCTCACGACTTACGGTCATAGACCAAGTATCTCTGGGTAGCCGAAAAACTTCCGTAAATAGGCGAACCATCCTTTCCGAGGGTTGTGCGCTGGGTTCGGGACCAGCGACGTAAAAAACACCCGCAATGAAAAGTTCAAAACAGCCAAGGATGAGAGACCTCCCTTTTGATGACAGCCACTGCAAACGTGTAGAATAGAACGAGCTGTAGAGCTAAATAGAGAAGGTACAATCTTCTGTAAGCCTGCTGGCGTACGCCGATGATATTAAAAACATTGGCCTCAACAACCGCGCCTTTAGTTCTGCTTTCTCCAGACTGGATAAGGAAGCTAAGTGTACAAGGCTGGTTGTGAATGTGAACAAGACATCAAACAAACAGTCGTTGCCCTCGCCACTTGGCTCCTATGTCACTGTTGACAGTCATAACTTCGCAGTTGTAGATAATTTCGTCTATATGGAACTAGTATTAGCACTAACAACACTAAAAACACAGCCTCCAAATCCAACGCAGAATACTCTTGCCAACAGGTGGCACTTCGGACTGAGTAGGTAATTGTGAAGTAAAGTCCTCTCTCGTCTCGTCCAACAATGACCAAACTCTACAAGTCACCCATCATCCCCGTCCTGCTATATAGTGCAGAGGCATGGATGATGACAACATCTGGTGAGGCAGCGTTATGAGTTTTCGAGAGGAAGGTTCTGCGGAAGGTTTATGGTCTTTTGCGCATTGGTAATAGCGAATACCGCAGTCGATGGAACGAAGAGTTGTACGAGATCTACTGTGCCCAAAAAATAAGGTGACATTGTTTTTATTTTGAAAATTCTTTATTTATTCTTCCTAATCAATTTCATCCACTTCAAAGTAATCACCTCCCGATGCAATGCACTTATGCCAAAAAAAACTCACTTTTAGCAGCTCACAAAACGACACGTATCTCAAACACTAATGAATATTTTGACATGAAATTTGACATAAATGTGACTGACAGTACTACCAACCTAAAAAAAAATAATTCTCCAAATCTTTCGACGCGCGCAGTTTAAATTCAAATGTCACCTTATTTACGATGCCATTGACATAGTTCAGCGACTTAAGAGACAGTGGCTAGTTCATGTCGTCCGACTGGATGAAAACACTCCAGCTCTGGGGTATTAATTGCAGTACCCGCCGCTGGAAGCAGAGGAAGAGGAAGACCTCCACTCCGTTGGAAAGACCAGGTGGAGAAGAACCTGGCTACACTTGGAATCTCCAGTAAAGAAGACGAATTTATCAACTATGGCATTTTTTCACCAAATAGTGAAAGCACAGATAGAATTATACAAATCACCATTGAACTAGTCCAATACTAGTTACTAATTGCTAGTTCAACAACCACGTATGAAATGCCTACTGACTTTCTTTTCGGATTTCCCAGCGTTAGAGCAAATGTTTATTTCTCTTATGTTTATATATGCATTTATGCCTGTGTGCCATGCCCGCTTGTTGTCATTTATTTAAATGAACGTTTTATTTATGGGTGAGAATTAGAAGATAGTTGCCATGTCTGGGAAAAGTTATTTGAAATTCCTATCCGAGAATAGCAACAATGACTATAATTCTAGTGACAGTGTGCAATTTTGTAATTATTTTTTCTCTCAAACAATTACCATATTAAAATATGTAGTGCGGCACGCGATTTTCATGCGAGCATTCATTATAGTAGAAGCTGATGTGAGTATCATTTGCAATCTTTTATTATTGAGTGGCATGTTCTGCTGCATATGAAGGACTTCGCGGTTTAATGTGGCCTCTAAAAAGTCATAAAAGTGACTTAAACGGGGAGGTTCAACCGTTCCACAAGACAATTTGAATACAAATCAAGCAGCAAATGGAGTTACTGGTATTTATTTTAATAGTTTAATGCCAGTGTCATATAGTCATAAGCTGTAAATACAATCGCATGCCAGAATTTTAATTACTCCTCGACTTTTAATCTTGAATGAATTTCTTGTAGTGATTTCCTTACCAAAATACATAGCTCTTTTGAAAAGTTAATGGGAGATTGAGTTCAATCCGGTAGTCCACATTTTTGTTCTAGAATATGCACTTCCTGCGGTCCTATACTCCAATAAGTTGCAGTTTCTTTTTTCTAGTTATTAAATTTTTTACTAACCACTTTTAAGGCACATTTTTAAATTTTTTTCCTTTCTACAAGTTTTCTCAGTGTAATGTCGTTTTTCAACACTCTAAAGCTGCCCCAATACCGGCAGTTCTTCGGTAAATCCACACAGCTCAGTTTTAAATTCATTTCGACCCAGTAGGGAAGCTTATATCTTCGCATAGAATACTGATATATATAAGCGAATTAAAGAGATATATTTGTAGAGAGAAACTTCTAGTGATCTAACCTCATCATATCCTTAAAAGGATTATTATTAAATGTACAAAGATAATTTATACATTTCTAATAAAGTATTCTATGGATTTAACGGTCCACTGAAATATATTACTTCTGGAGAAAATAGCCTGGAGCGGCTTTCTTGCAACCAGAGCATACAAGTATGGCGAAGCTATTGTTAAAAACGGTTTTACAAGTAAAATTATTTCTCGGGGTGTGATACTATATTTATTACTAAGATCTGTAGGAAGAAGCTTAAAGGTATGGCTCTTTAGGCAAGTTGACTTGATACTCTGTTCTTAAAAACCAAGGGAAATGCAAATATTACTCCTAAACTCCAAACACTTGAACTACATAATTTAGGTTCTTTCTTGGAAATTATCATATGATAATATTTGAATGAACTGCATGCGAAAATAGAACATATAAAAATACTTTCTTCCAAGATTTGTATACACGAGCTTGCTTGAAACATAGTGCTTCCAATGGAATCAGGTTGCAGAATCATTTAGAATTGTTGTAAAATCGTTTTGGAGTTAGGTTAGTTGGCTGATCAAAGATCGCGTGCGGACTGTTATATGTAGCCATAGAAAAAGAAGAAGAAGAAGGTGGAACTTATAAATTAGCAAAGCGCTTAGTAGCCAGTACAGGTTTGCACAGGCGTTTAATTTCCATTCCCGCCAGTTCTATGGGATACCTGATATGGGATCCCATATGCGGGCCAGTCAAGTGCTGAGTTGTTTTCACCTCATCTTCTTCCATACATATTCTGCAGCTGGCGTCTGGTAGGATTCCCAGGCTTACTGTTAAAAACCCCGCACCCAGGGGTGGCTAGCCTGAGTGAGAACAAAGGTATCACTAGATCTTTTGCTATCGATCTTGGGCCAAAAGGCTTTTGCGTCATCGCATGTACCGATGGTGGCCCTGCGTTGGCCAAGTTTCCGCGAATCCCAGATATCTAGTAGTAGAATACACGAGGATACGGGAGCACCGACCCGCTCCAATTCTACCGATAACGGTTCTAGGGTGACTTTTCCTGCTGATAGAGAGCTCCTGACAGTAAGTCCCTCCACCAACCTTCCATCAAGCTTTGACCCATCCGTACAGAAGCTCACTGTCCCTCTCCTTCAACTGCTTCTTCCCACCCACAACTGCCCTCGCCGGTATATTGGCAGTGAAGGAGCCGCCAGAGTTCGGTTTGGCGACTCTATGAAGTCAAAGTGAGTGAGGATTTCCGAGTGGTCAGACATGTGTTTTTTTGAAGTCTGATTACGTGTTAGTTATCTGAGTCTGACAGCAACTTTCGCAGCCATACACCTTCCGACGAAGTCTATGAGCTATATGTTCAAGATGGCGTTAAGTGCCGTGGTTTGAGTGGAACTTAATCGACCACACATGCTGATAAGCGTCGCTTGTTGAACGCTCTCGAGTTTATTTGCAAATGTGGCCTTTTCTAGAGCCCTCCACCACATAAAGACTCCATAGAACATAATAGGCTTGACTATGGTGTTGTAGAGCCAGAGAACCATTTTTGTTGAGAAATCCCACCTTTTGCCAATGGCTCCTCTACAGCAGTACAAAGCAATCGATACTTTTTGCTCTCTCTCTCTCTCTCTCTCTCTCTCGGATTCCATAAAAGTTTCCTGTCCAGGATAAACCATAGATATTTCACTGTATCCGCTGGTTGTAGACAGATATCTATAGCTCAAAGCCTTCGTACTGCTAGCTATAATTAGGCTAATCACTCTTCGTCAAAATCTCTAAAACGTATTTAAGTATGTAGATGAGAGTTTCGACTGGTTTTTTTTCTCAGTAAGTCAAAAATTTGTTAGAAAAAAGTCACAATCTAACATTAACAATAATTTTTGGGGGCTCCTAATAACTTTTTCGTTTGGGTTGCTCGTTATTAATCTATCTTACGAGTATTCCTCATTATCATTTTTCAAAATTATTTACTAAATAGTTTTAAAAGTAAATATATTGTGCGCTTTAAGCCGAGACAGATATTTTCGAGTCGAGTGAATGTTCTCAATTAATATTTGAAAAATGTCAGCATCAGATATTCTTCTATATTTTTTAAAAGCTAAAATATCCACATATGCATGCTCACCTTAATATATTGAATACCAACTTTGACTTTATAGAATGCAGAAATTTTATAATTTCCTGCACTTCAAAAACTTTCTGACAAATTATTTTCATATATACTGCAAGAGACTATGAAATGCCAGACTTACATTCAAGTGTTTGTATGTATGCATGCATGTGCACACATATCGTCGACATTCGCAAACAATCAGGCTACCTTGTCAGTTGCAATTGCATCGTATTTGCCGTTGCATTGCATGTTAGCACGATGTTGCACGAGAGTCATGGCCGTGTACTTCTGATTTTATTATTTTTAATTTTTTTCCGAATTTTTATTGTTGGAATTTTCTTAGTTTTAGCATTTTCAATGCTAGCAACAAAATTTTCTAGGGATACTAGAAATACTGCGACTACAACAACAACCATAAGAGAGTGTGCTTTGCCGGCATAAATGAAATATGAAAGCGGTGCCGGTTGGGCAGACGTGCCCTTATGGAGTTACGAAATTGGCTTCAGCAAATGCCACTTAGAATGCGAAAGAGTTACGTTTTCGATATGTGTATGTGTGTATGTATATCTACATATTATATTCACCCAAAGTGTCTAAATCAAAATCGAAAATTTATGATAAGGTCAATGCTGTTATTAAGTATTCCATCTCTGTAGCTTTAAAATATTGATGGAACTTGCTTTATAGTCATTTTGAGTGCTGTGATTTGTGCTCTAATAAACTCAGTGAAATGAGTAAATTGCAGAGTTTAAACTCCGTAGCAAGTGAATAGCTCTAGAAACTCTACTTCTACTTTTATTGAGTTATAAGAATATAATTTGATTTAAAGTTACTCCAAAAATGTTGTAATAAAAAATTATGTAAAAATATTATTATATATAAAATAAAATTATATAAAATTTAGTATATGTATTTTTAAAACTTTCAGTTGTAATGATTCTGTTGATGAATTATTTTATGATTAGTTTAAATACGTACTTTGATATTTTATTTCATATTTTTCCAATCTAATTTTACATGCGATTTTGTATTCAAAACTGAAACCTCTTTATGATTTATGGATTTCGGAAGTTTCATGTGCAAATTAAGTCGCGCGCAGAGGTTGCTCATACGCCCAGTGGGTCTTTTTTTACCAATGCTACTAGTATATCGTAGTGTGGTTTTATAAATAATTATAAATTCGCTGATCTAATATGAGCATGGTTGCTTTCAGAGCTCTTAAAAATTAATTAATTTGCAGTTAAATATGTAAAACTTGCCAGAGTGGAATCTTTACTTAAGTCGCTTTTAAAGTAACAAACTATTATGGTAGAATCAAAGCCAGGGTAAAACCTTAAGATGTTAGACGTCAAACAGGGGATCGGGATGTGAACAATTTTATCTCTACTTATAATCTATATAACTTATACACTAATCGATATATTCAGCATAAGGTTTGTTAGAAAAACGAAAAATATCATACGTAGTACATGCGAGTTGGTGTAGCATCGACCAGATTTTATCTATTAGCTATTATCATGCCACATACCAAAAAAATGTTCCCAGAGTTTCATTAAGGTATATCATATAACGGGTTTTTCAATTAGAGTGCTATAACATTTTTTTTAATAAAACAAAAACGGTTTGGGATATCAATGAAATTCTTTATTTCTGTGAAATTAAATTTGATGCCATTATGTATGGAACTCTTCTTTTGCATGGCTACCACGGGCACGCTTGCAGAAGTCCAGACGCTGAACCCAATTTCGACGGTTTTCAAGCATAAATCGGCCGTTAGCTGCAATTTCACGTTCGATATTCGTACGAAGTTTATCAATCATCGCTGGCTTGTTGGCATAGACCATAGACTTGACGTAGCCCCACAGGAAATAGTCTAACGGCGTCAAATCGCAAAACGGCCAGGCGGCCAATTGACTTGGTCATTTCGAGAGATAACACATTCATCAAACTTGGTTTTCAATAAATCGATTGTGACATTCGCTTGTGGCTTGTGGCGCCGTCCTGTTGGAAGTACATGTTGTCCAAGTCTTTATCGTCCGATTCGGGCCAAAAATATTCGGTTATCATTGAGCAATAGCGATTCCCATTCACAATAACGTGCAGGTCTTGATAATCATGGAAGAAGCACGGCCCAATGACGCCGCCGCTCCATAAACCGCATCAAGCCGTAATTTTTTCGGGATGTAATGGTGATTCATGGAGCGTGTACGTTTGTACTTTCACAGGAATAAAGAATTTCATTGATATTCTAAACCATTTTTGTTTTATTTAAAAAAAAAACTTTTGCAGCGCTCTTATTGAAAACCCCACTCTAAAAGTTGGGGCCACTGACTCCGAATTTCGGTAATAAATTTTAGTAATTTCGACTCGTTGTTGGATCGCATATCATTCCAGGATAAAATGGCAAACCTTACTGAAGAAAAATGTCAAAAGAGCAGAAAAAAATATGGCGACGTTTGCTGACCCTATCGGTCTACTTTTGTAAAAACCCATTGTTATTACCAATCATATGAAGCAAAGTCGGCCGGATGTTCGGAAATACTTATAATAGTGGAAGCTGGCTCAAGTTTTCGCCCAATTTTAGTTATTTTAGGCAGGAAGATACTCTGTTATGATAGGCATTAAGATAGTCTGTTATGAGTAAAAGACGTTTTGTAATTATACACTGAACAGGGTATATTAAGATTGTCACGAAGTTTGTAACACCAAGAAGGAAGCGTCGGAGACCCTATAAAGTATATCTATAAATGATCAGTATGTCGAGCTGAGTCGATTTAGCTATGTCCGTCTGTCTGTCTGTCTGTATATATACGAACTAGTCCCTCAGTTTTTAAGATATCGTTTTGAAATTTTGAAAACGTCATTTTCTCTTCAAGAAGCTGCTCATTTGTCGGAACGGCCGATATCGGACCACTATAACATATAGCTGCCATACAAACTGAACGATCGGAATCAAATGCTTGTATGGAAAACTTACACATTTGACAAGATATATTCACGAAATTTGGTATATATTATTTTTTAAGGCAACAATGTAATCTCCGAAGAAATTGATCAGATCGGTTAACTATAGCATATAGCTTCCATACAAACTGAACACATAGTTACTAACAGAAATGCACCTGTGAAGGGTATTTAGCTTGGGTGCAACAGAAGTTAACGTTTTTTCTTGTTTTCATTGAGATAACTCAAATATTGGCCGATAAAAACTGTAAAAGGTCACCCTGAAGTTCAAAAATCTTTATATTAGGTATATGGGAGCTAAGGGAAGTAATGATTCGATTTAACCCATTTTCGATACACAGAAATACTATTGTCAGGAAAAGTTTCTGTCTGAATTTCAATTGTATATCTCACACATTGACCGATATTTTCGAACAAAAATCAACTATAGATACTGGTGTCCACATATTCGATACTTAGGGTCTTGAACAGTTTTGGTTGGATTTCAACAACTTGTCGTCATAAAGTGGCATACACTAAAGGCATTATTCGTGCAAAGTTGTATCCCATTATATTAATTGCTTCTTGATTTGTGTACTGGAAACTGAACGAATCAAGTGGAATTTAAAATTGTGTTATATGGAAAGTAGACATGGTTGTGGTCCGATTTCACCCATTTTCACACTGTGATATAAGAATGTAAAAAAATGCCACCCACAAAATTTTGTTGAAATCGGTTGCTCACGTCCCGAAATATGGGATTTCAACAAAAAGTGAGCGGTGCTACGCCCATCGTCCAATTTTCACACCAGCTGCTAGTAAGCTCTCTTATAACATCTCGGTGGTAAAATTTAATGTCTCTGTCGTTATTAGTTATTGATTTATTGCAATTTTAGTACCTTTAAATGGGGAGTGAGCGGGGTTATCTTCCGATTTCGATTTTTCGCACTGTCAGTAGGAGCTTTTATAATATTTACGCTAAGCAAATTTGGTTGTTGTAGCTTAAGTGGTTTTGGGGATATATACATTGAACTTATTAGAGCGCGGAGCCACGCCCACTTTTTCAAAAATTTTTGCACAAAAGATGACCCTTGCTACTGCGATTCCCTGTGCCAAAGTGCGTCTAGAGGTTTATATCTTAATTTAGTGCTTAGTTATGGCACTTGATAAGCTTTATGTTAATGGCAATTTGTGGACGTGGCAGTTGACCGATTACGCCCATCTACGAACTCGTAAATTTTTTTGTACTTGGAAACCCGCATACTAAATTTCATATCTAAATTTTGAATCTAGTTGCACGGACGGACGGACGGACAGTCAACCGGATTTCAACTTTTCTCGTCAACATGATCTTTTATCTATATACATATAACCCTATATCTATAATGCTTAGTTTTAGGTGATACATTCAACCGATAAATGAACAAAACTATTATACTCTGTAGTAACAGGTTGCAAGACATAAAAGATCTTTTTCCCGTATTAAGTAACCTTGATTCGACGTGTATGTTTATTTCCAGAAAAGCCTGGAGCAAGTACAAGGCAACAGTCGAAACAGTGGACTGCACCCGGCGAAACTTTTTCGGGAATACAAATGGCAGATTCAATTAATAACGACTACTTGTGGAAGACCTTACGGTTACTTTATAAAGCCGAATATTTGTGCTAACTAATATGTGCGAAAACAGAATTTTTCTATAAACCAAACGATATTATTTAATTTTTTGTCAAACCTTTTAGGTATATACATTTTTTTTAATTAATTATTTTAAAAAATTTTGTGGTCAAGAAGATCAAGCGATATAAAAAATATGAATATGTTCATTTGCATACTAAAAATCTAAAAATTGCATTCAAAGAAAATTCCCACATTTGCCACCCCTAACAAAATAGTTTTAACACACATATGTATAATCTTAACGATTACTTTAAACAATTTCTCATTATAAAAGATAATTAAAGAAATCTCTGTATAATTACCGCTTAATGTAAGGCATAGAGTGAAGAGTAGCATGAAAACCGATTTGTGTTGCGACTCCATTGTCCTTATCCGCACCACGACAAGTTTCCGGCAACAAGTTTTGCGATTCCTCGGCGATGAGAGGTGAAGTGAAGTGCCTGCTCACTTGCGCTCGACGACACTGGAGACTGCCGCTGTTAGCTGGGGGCGCCACTTAAAAGTGACTTGCACTGGTGATGTTTAATATGGAAATTTACTGCTATTCTATTCTATTTCCACTTTCCACTTTTTTTTGCTATTTTTTTCGTCACACGGAGCTGAACAATGCTTATGTGTGGGAGTGCTTTGTGTTGTTGTGTGTTTGTAAGATATAATCAAACGACAAATTGCGCATAAAAGTCGAGTGGTTGTCAGTTTCTTCTTTTATATAGTTTATATAATTTTATACACATATGCTTTATATATTTGTATGTACATATGTATGTTAGTAAATATGTGGGCGCGCTCAAATGTTGCCTTTATTATGTTATTAAGGTACTAAAAGTAGTTTGTTTGTATTTAAGTTGAATTTTTTTTTTTTGTAGGTTATGTTCTGCTGCATAAGTTATATCACAGTGAGGGGAATTAGCACGAAATTCTTTGTATAGAATTTATAGATTTTTTTTAACTTTTTAATATAAGAAATTTATTATATAATTCATTAATTTTTTTTTCTTGCTTATTTATATACATATTTTATAATTTTTTATTCGATTTTAATTTTTTTTAACTTCAAGTGGCACTCTTTTTTATTATAATGTTCATATATGTATGTATAAACATATTATATAATTTTTCTAGCTGCACAAGTGTCAATTTAAATACCGTAAATCTCATTAAACGACAGCAGTGTGCTTGTTATGCGTGGAATTCGTTCGTCAAGACACTGTGGAAGTGTCGCCCTGGCGCGCACAGCTTCTTAAATGGCGCTGAGGTGTGACTGGGCGTATGATTGTTCTACTATTGTTGTTGCTGCACTTAAGTTGTTGCCTCAACTATTATTGTTGTTGCTGCCTCAACTATCGTTATTGCTGCTGCATATATGTATGTATGTGTCTGTGTGTTGGTGTTTGTGTTGCTTTTTAATGCACACTCCGCCATCCGCACAACTGCCTACACACTTTAAATTATTCAATTTCTATAAATTATATGCCACAACAATGCGCACACAAACGGCGACAGACAGACAGACATTCCTTCCATACAAATTGTTGTTCATTTGATACTTTTGCTTTTTTTTGTTACTTTAGTTTGCCTTTCTGTGCTCGCACTTCTCTGTTATTATTTGATTTTCGTTTTTCTTATACTTGGCATTGATCGTATTCACTGACCGTTAGATGGTTTGTTTTTGTTTTCGTTGCACTTTTTTAGTTGCAGTTATTTACTTTACACAAGTAACTGTGCATTTGTGGTGCTTTTGTTGGCTGCTGTTTTGGCTGGTAGAAATTCAATGGAGCCAAAGTGATACAGACGCTCACCACTGAGACGCTTTTACATATATACTCGTACATACATACTATATACTTTGATGTTCGTATGTCTTAGGGTGCGCCAAAAACTAGTTTATCGTATTTATGGGTTAATCGTTTCCAAACTAAGGATATATCCATACATATTTAAGGAATAACCAGCAAAATTTTAGAAGGAAAAAATTAATATTTTTCGAATTGCACGCGATCTCCGACGATGATTCTTAGTGATTGAAACCTATAAAAAAAATCTGACTAGAAGATATGGAACAGATAGAGTACACTCGAAATGTGAAGGGAACACTTCTCTAACCTGCTAAATGGCAGAAGCAATACTGTGACGGACGAAGAAGAACCCATGCTAACAATCTACAGCTCTAAGTCGGCTAAAGAACAACAAAGTCCAAGGTGCCGTCGAATTTTAAATTAATTAAGCGAAGACTGAATTCACACTCGTCTGTAATAAGATACATTCTATGATATTTAGGAAAGTACATTTATAACCAATACCCCGAATTTTCGTGATCCTTTAGAATTGAACATAGATTCGGTCCCCCATACTGTCTTCTTTTCCATAGCTGCGTGGAATAGCAATTGATAAGCAAGCATTTTTGAAATCACTAAAGTGTACCTATTAAGGTTTCATCGAAGATAGTAAAAGAATGCCTTGCTCTCTTAGTGGATTTAAGATCCTCTTTTACGATAAACCTGCAATGGGTTCCAGGACACAGTGATATTCCTGGCAACTGTGAAGCAGATGAACCAGCCCTACAATTAGTCTTGGACAAAGAGGTCAAAAAGGACGTCGTCAGACATGCACCCCTACGTTGGTCTCGAATCGAAGGAGATTCTCGCGTGGAGCATTTATAGAGTTTATAGCGTATAAAGTTCGTTGTTCCATCTTCTTCGATACTCATCGCTCACGCGAACGGCACCAAAGATCTTGCGAGGAACATGTCATCTCTTGTTGTCATCGTCCATATTTCTGTGCTTAATATAGGATAAGAATAATGAGAGACTTATAGAGGGCAAGAGTTGTTCTGTGGTTTATATCTAGCATTAGATTATTGGTACAATTTATGCTGCTTCCGAGATGTACAAAGTCCTTAACTTTTTTCAAATTTATAGCTGTCAACAGTGACGCAGTTCAGTAGACCCATAAGTCCAACCTCTTTCGCTTCTTTTTAAAGGCTTGAAAATACTACGCTGACGGTTCTGTTGTTAAGGCCTATGATTTCACTATCACCTGCGTATCCCAGTAGCATGTTACTTTTAGAGTATACAGTGCCACATCGGTTCAAAATAGCGGTCAGCATTATATTCAAACAGACGCTCGAAAGAAAATCAGCCTGTCTAACACATCGTTTGATATCGAACGGCTCGGAGAGGTCTTTCCCGATTTTCACGGAGCTGCTGGTCGTGCTCACCGTCATGCTGCATAGCGGTATGAGTTTCGCATGGATATCAAATTTAGACATGGTGTCGAATAGGCAGCTCCTATAAGTGCTGTCGAAAGTAGCTTTGCAGTCGACAAAAAGGTAATGAGTATCCCTCTGTTTGTCAAAAGTCTTCTCCAGGTTTTTACGTATTGTGAAAATTTGGTCTATGGGGGATTTGTCAGGTCTTCAGCAATGTTAAGTTCTAATAAGTTTATTTACAATGGACTTAAGTTTCGCACAATACTGTCGAGAGAACTTTATATGCGATATTAATAGGACTGATTCCACGATAATTTACGCAGACTGCGGGATCTCTCTTCTTGTGGATAGGACAGAGTACACTCGTATTCCAATCATTGGGCATGTATTCATCTGACCAAATCATGCTTAGCAGCTGGAACATGCACCTATCCAGCATCTCGCCGCTGGCTTTAAACAGCTCATCTTGTAATCTATCGGCTTTTGGGGTTTTGTTGCCGACTTGCCGACTTAGAGCTATTTTCACCTCCTCTTGGTCGAGTAGTGGGACGACAATGTTGTCGCGGAAGATTGTTGGTGCGGGTTCTTCTTCCACTGTCGCAGTATTACTTCCGCCATTTAGCAGGTTCGAGAAGTGTTTCCTTCACATTTCGAGTGTACTCTATCTGTACCATATCTTCTAGTCAAAATTTTTTTGGTTTAAATCATGTAGAAAGCTGGAATCACGGAGAACCGTCACAGATAGCTTGTAATTCGAAAATATTTAATTTTTCTTCCAAAATTTTGCTCGATATTCCTTAAATATGTATGAATTTGATATATCCTTAATTTTCAGATGATTGATACCGTAGTTTTTTCAATTTGTACAAATGCGTTTTAAGCTGCTTTGCAGGGATATTTTTTTCTTAGCAAATCGAAAGGATTGGTTAGTTTTTGGCTCACCTTAATGTATGTATATACCCTATGTAATAAGTATATATTTACATATGTATAAATATAGCTAAGTTTATATGTATGTGCGGCACATTCCTTTTTGGCCCGTTATCTTCTACTGTTGGCGCAATCGGAAAGTGAGTTGCAGCAAATGCACCGTAAATTTTGTGGTTATAGTGCAGCTGCGCCTCTAGAGCCTACCAATATTTTTTATTATTTTACCAATGCCACTGCAGTCACAACGACATGAGTAGAGCAGTGTGAAATGAAATGCAACTATTTGTGACATAATCCGAGGATTTAGAGATAATGAAGAAGGGAGGCAAGTAATGTACTAAATAAGTAAATAAAATAGTGGTTAGTTGGTAGGTTGCGTGGGTAAAGTGGGTGATTGTTAGGACAACTGACTGAAAACGGTAATATACTTAGTTCAGAGATCATTATGCTCTGCAGCTCTTTATGTTCATGACCAAATACACCAGCCTTATTGCAAATATAGTTCATCAGAAATTCCAATATACATACATATGTATCTATCTCCCGGTCGCGGATTGACTAACAAGCACCCGGAAGTTGTTTAATTACAACCAAGCGTAAGTGAAATGAATTTGGCTAAGTTGGTAGGACTGTCCTTAATTTCTATGCCAAAAATGAGCGCGATCTGACATCCAGTTTGTTTACAGCAACTGCTTAAGTCGGTACACCTCAGTAGTGAGTTGCGATTTTTACAATGGATAAAAATATCGAACAAAGAATTTGCCTCAAATTTTGTATTTCTAACCGAATTTGTGCGCGGAATCATTGTGAAGGTTGGAAAAGGCTTACGGTGATTCAGTTGTATCGAAAACTCATGCCTACGAGTGGTACAAAGCCTTCAAAGACGGTCGTGAGATCGTTGAAAACATGCCTCATTCTGGACGATCTTCGATCTCTTCAACTGCTGAAAATATTAAAAAAGGAAAGGATATGTTTGAAAATCGTCTGGCAAGTGTTAGAGAGATGGTAAGAGAGCTCGACTTCTCTCGCAATTCCATTCGAATGATTTTTGTGGATATATTGGGTGCGAGACGTGTTCTTGCGCGACACGTCCCGATAAAACTGATTTTTTTTTTTTTAAAGTACCGTCTCTACTACGTCGTACAGGTCTCTTTGGGCATGCTTGATCGTACAAATTCGGAGCCATTATCGGAATGGAAGAAAAAAAAAACCAGGCAAACCGAAAAAACTACGCCAAAGGCGCCTAAAAATCAAGGTGACGCTCATTGATGTTTTCGATATTTGTGGTTTGGTGCATCATGAATTTGTTCCGGCGGGACAGACGATCAATAAGGCTTTCTATCTAACCGTATTGAGAAGTTGGCGGTAGAACATGCCTTGAAAACGGCTGGAATTGCGGAAAAATTATAGACTTTACACGTGGATAATGCACCATCGCATCGAGCCACGATTGTGACCGAATTCAAAGCCAAAACCGCAATAAATACCATCGATCAACCGCCGTATTCATCAGATTTGGCTCAGTGTGATTTTTTCTTGTTCCAAAAACTGAAATTGCCGCTCCGTGCAATCCATTTTCAGTAGTTCGAAGAGATAAAACGAAATTCGCTGAAGGAGTTAAAGGCCATTCCAAAAAAGTGCTTATGAAAAGTGTTTCGAGGACTAGAAAAATCATTGGCATAAGTGTATTACATCTGATGGGGACAAAATAAATATTGATGAATAATTAAACATTTTACGTTTTATTTACAATTTCCGAATACTTTTTTGTTACAGTGTATGTAAATTTTTGATTTATTTATTATATGAAGCACTACAGCTCTCTAGTAGTTTAATTAATATAAAAAGGAGTATGCTTCACTCTAACTGCCATTACAATGCATTGATTGCTCAGCCTGCAGGCCTTTATTTAACTGTCAATCAGTCAATTTACGACTGACTAGTTGGCATTATTGACGTTTTTTTCTTCCTGCTAGCTGGCCAACAGCTTCAACGAACTGCAAGGATATGCGTGCCGCACGCGCTTTATAATAAATATATATAGATGTACGTATATATGTAAGTATGTATATATTAATTGATTTTTTCTAACGCATTTGTGTTTTTATTGGCAAGGCATGTAAAAATATGGATATTTAACTTTATATTTTAATTTTTTTTTTCGCTTGGCTGCAATTATTTGTTAATTTTTAGTGTTTTGTCAGCACATCAAATATGCACTTGTACATAAATCGGTATATAATATATATACATATTACATAGGTATATATGTGTAGTTGCTTATATCGCTTTACAATGTGTGTTGAGTACTTTTCCTACTCTGGTTTTAAGGACCTGCTTGCCTGCCAACTCACTTTTTTCTCGCCCATGCGTGACCCTGATTTCTTTCATTTGCCACAAAGCGCGTTTTTGTTGCAGCTTTTTATTGTACTGTTCTCATATAATATTTATATTGAGTGCTTTTGCGCTTTGACTTTGATTTTTCTTCTACTTTTTTGCTTTGTTTTTTCTGATTTTCGCTTTGTTTTTGTTTTTGCTCCTTCTTGTGCACCAAATATTTACAGCGTGTGCAAAATTACCGAAATGTCAAATGGAATGCGAGTTTATTGCTGGCAGGTGACTGCAATAAAAACAACAATGCACGAATTAAATCACACGAAATTTCCTAAGAAGCGCACACACATACAAATGCGCCTGCATACACGTAAGTATGTATGTAAGCAGTAAGGCATTGCAAGGAGCAGATGCGTGCAATGAATGGACGCAAAAGCAGACGCGCTACGAAGGACACACACACACAGACACGCAAAAACATTTTGCACTTTATTTTCGTTAATAATTTTTATGATTTTTTGCAAGTTTTTATATGTATATGTGTGAATCCTTGCTTATTTGATTATTATATTTGAAGCGCGCGCGTTAAATACCCAGTCAACGGGACCAAGTCCTTGCGAAAACGTCCAATTGAGGCGAAGCTTAAAAAGAAACTGACTGATTTAGTGAGCTGCTGCTGCTCGTATTAAGTTATTTGCATTGAGATGCCGTTATTCGCCGTTACCGACAGCGACAACGACGCAAACGAACACGATGCGCGCCGAACAAATGAAAGTCGAACAAAACAGTTAATTTTCGCTGCAACCAACATGTTGTAACATATGCTGACATGTTGAAACTTGCTGATATACATACATGCATTTATACCTGTATGTATATTAATATATGTACATATGTATGTACTATATGGTATCAAGTGTATATGTATGTGCTTGCAGTCGGTGTAATGCTTCCGTGATATTTGTTTACATTGCAGGCAAACGTCAGCGCTGTTGCTAACAGTTGCTGTAATCATACCTACACGTGTATGCATAAATGTGTGTGTTTGTGAGCTTTCTTCATTACTTTAGCAAAAAGCTCAGCGCACTTTCACACACACACACACACACAAACTTTCCCGCATACCTCAGCCGTAGCATCAATTTACTTTCTCGTTTCGGTTACTTTTAAACACAAAGCACAGCCTTTACATGCCTTTATTGCGTTTGTGTACGTGTGCCATTTTCCACTTGAGTGGAACGTAAATTCAACCAACCCACTAAAAGTAAAATAATAAAAGTTTAAGTGGCCACTTTTTGGCGTTTCAACACTGAGCAGACCACTGACCACTCGAAGTCCTGCAAAGTTCTGAAGGCTACTACCGGCGAACGTAACTGGTTAATTAACATTGCAGTTGGCTGCAGAAGAGCTGTGCACGTTATGGAAAATACTTACAATACAACATATAAACATAAATAAAAAACATTAAATGTTTGATGGAATGGCTTAAATTGGAATATGTTTTTTCACCTAACGGTTGTATGTATAACCTAAAACTATGCAAGATAGATATAGGGTTATATACATACAGTGCTGTGCATACGCTAAGCAACTCATCCCAACTTTCAAAAAATTGTCAAATTACTCTTAAATAAACAGTCATCAGGTAAACGTTACAATATTTATTGATAGCTTAGGTGAAAACAAAAAGAATACGTAACAACAAAACTTGTACTTTATTCTTTTACTGTTAAATAAAAAACAAAAACAAAATCAATCCAATAATAAGCTGTGCATAATCTAAGCAATTTTTTTAATATTTTGTATAAGAACCGTTATTTTTTATAACGGCAGCACATCTTTTGGGCATTGAGGCAATTAAATTTCTCAATGTAGTTTTTTCGATGCTTGTCCATTCTTTTTTAAATCCTTTAAAAAAGTTGTCCTTGCAAACAAATTTTCGATAGGATTCAAGTCAGGTGATTGCGCCGGCCAATTAAGGACTTGAATCCTTTTCGTCCTAAACCAAACTTTGACCAACTGCGATGTGTGTTTCGGATCGTTATCCTGCTGAAACACCCAACGAAGTGGCATATGCCATTCTGCATAAGGGAGCATCTTTGTTTCTAAAATGTCCTTATGCATAAAACGGTCCATTTTGTCCATTATTTTGTGTACAGGGCCAAGCCGATTTCCCGAGAAGCATGTCCACACCATGACATTTCCTCCACCATGCTTGACAGTCTGTTTACAGTAACGTCGATGTAGTCGATCACCTTTCTGGTGCCTTACTGTACACATGCTGACATACATATACATAATATATTTGCCAAAATATGAGTTACCGCAGTGGAAATGAAATAGTGTGTTTTACTGATAACCTGGGAGAAAACTTGACCCAAGCTATATAACTATAACAAACATATTACATCTGGGTGACGTTACGCCATATGGGTTGGGTATGGTATTGAAGTACCTTAATGAATCTCTGGGGGCATTTTTTTATTATGTAGAATGTTAATAGCATGTAGTATTGAATGAAATGGGGTCGAGACTACCACTGTAATTGCTTGAATTCCGATCCTCTGGTTGACGTTTCGCACCTTAAGGTATTTCCCTGATTTTAATTCTTGTAAGATGCAAGAGTATAAAATGTTCGGTTGCACTCGAACTTAGCTCTTCCTTACTTGTTTATTTATTGAGCAAGTTCCGAATAGTTATGGATAGTTAGATAAAAACCTAAAATTGTACTAATTATGTGGACCTGACTTTATCCAGATCAAGTGCATATCAATTCGAGTGGTCCAACGCTTTTGCTGTTCCCTGCCCGCGTAGAATATTACATATATCATTAAACCGACAAATCCTTAATGGTGTCTATCGCATGACATGTGACGGCGTACATAAAGAAAAAAGGCTGAAAGAACTGACCGCTGTAGGAAATTCGAAAGGTTTGTCAGACACTACAAAAAGATAGCTCTGGTCTGATAAATAACACAACCTGGCGACTCATTGTCAAACCTTTAACTTTAACAATGCAGACATGGCAGCAACACAAAATTTTTTGAAAACAAGCTCAGTTGCAAGAATGTAAAATAGCGTATTTCTTGCCTGAGCATGATGTGAAACTGCAACTCAAATAAAAAAAAAATACTATGAAGAACCAAGATGCTTACGCTTCCCATTCCCACATTTTTTCTAATACCTTAATGGATTTTATTTTGAAACTCAATAACACCAAATGTGTGAGGAAAAAAATTAGAACACTAGCGGATCTGCTATGTGTGAAGATACCACCTTCGAAGCCAATTATTTCCATGAACTATAGTTTAAGATCAAGCATCTCATAAACGTACTATCAGACATCGTTTAGCTATATACTCGTAAACTGTCCCACTAGACAAGAAGTAGACAACATTATTCCCGGTCAAGAGTAAATCAATTTTTCTTATCACTTTAACATATGTATACTATATGATCTATCAAATCCTTATCATTGTGGGAGTGTGCTAAACGATATATCACAACTATTTCTCAATGAACCTTTTCAGAATTGTATAGCTGAGTATTGTAAAGAATCTTGATTTAGCGCCTGCAGTTTTATACATATGTAAAGGGTGATCCCTTTCGAGGTTCCCTACTTTTTTAAATAACAAACACAGAAAATTCAATTTAATGGGTTATGTGTTTATTATCACTCAAAAGAACATTGTTTGGTTTTTTTTTTCTCAGATGGTCCGTCCCGTAGTATCCAATTTTCGATGACTCGTGCGAGCATTTCGACTGGTAACTGGCGAATGACATTCATAATGTTTTGCTTTAGCCTGAATTGAAGCGGGATTGTCCTCATAGACTTTAGAAGTTATATATTTTCACAGGAAAAAGTCTAACGGTGTGATATCACACGATCTTGGTGGCCAATTCAGTGAACCAAAAGGTGAAATTATTCGCTTATTGAAGTGTTCTATCTTCAAATCCTTTCATTGATGCGATGTGAAGGAAGTGGCGCAGCCTTGCTGGAACCAAATGTCTCCGAGATCACAAGCTTCAATTTCAGGTATCAAAAAGTCGGTTATCAAGGCGCGATAACGGTTGCCATTTTTGAAGAAATCTGAACCAATAATTCTACCGGCATCGTTTTTTTTATGAAAAGGCAGCTCTTGAATCCCTTCAGATTGCTTTTCGTTCCAAACGTGGCAATTTTGCTTGTTTACATACCCATTGAGCCAGAAATAGGCATTAACGCTGAACAAAATTTGGCTCGAAAACGTCGGATATTCTTGAAACTTTTCAAGAGCTCATAGAGCGGAGCGATGTCGCTTGGGAAGGTCGAGAGGCTTCAATTCTTGCATAAGCTGTTTTTCTATACGCTCTTAATCTAAGATCTCAACGTAAAAGGGGCCATGTCGTTGCATACGTCAGTCTGAGTTGCTGCGAACGGCGCCGAATCGACTATCCACAGAGGAAGAATTTGGGAACCTTTGTGGTTCGAATGATTTAGGAGCCGTTCTTTGTTAACAATCCTTAAACAAGCACCCTATATTATTATCCTTACATACATAGCTATATTACGGTATAAGCTTAAGTGTGTCGAAGTAAGTCAAAGACATAGCCTAAAAACACCGTTTCTGCAAGACACTTCTTATGTCATATTAAATGGCAACAAAACGTAGCGGAGCTGCATTGATAAGCCAACCACGCCGGCTCTCTCCGCATGCATACATACATATGCACAAATATATAATAGGCACACATTCGAAGAGATAATCTAGTTGTTGCATAGTAATCTAGTATATGGTGCTGATATTTGATCTCGAAGTAAAATCGATCGTTGCGAACTTATGCTCAACGCTGACGTCAAGCCACAGACTAAAGCGAGGAATGCGAAGAATTCCCATTCAAAACTCAGCAGCTCATTCAGTTTTCTTTCAGCGTTCGACGGTTTCGGTGTTGCGGTAATTACGCGGTGTGACTTTAAGTGGAGCATTTACAGTT
The DNA here is from genome assembly GCF_024586455.1 of Bactrocera neohumeralis. Taxonomy (NCBI): domain Eukaryota; kingdom Metazoa; phylum Arthropoda; class Insecta; order Diptera; family Tephritidae; genus Bactrocera; species Bactrocera neohumeralis. Next base: position 19,930,240 of record NC_065922.1, on the reverse strand, counting down.
AAAGAAATCAACAGCGTGTTTTCAGCCACTGTGTGTGTATGTGTGTATTGTAATCAGCTTAGTAATCGTAATTGTTAGGAAACTTTATTGAGCATGGCTTGTCCGTACGCTGGAAATGGGTGCGTAGGCGTGTTGTCTTATCACTACACGTTTTTGTTGTTATTGTTTCACGTGCACATTATCTTTTCCTAAAAATATACGCGTTACTTTAATCTAATCTCTTATGCACCGTTAGTTCATTACATGATGACACTGCCACGCCTTTGGGTACCGAGATAGGCATGATCTATGGCGAATATCTGATGCTGGACAAGGTTTTGAGTTCTCAACGTATGCTGTCGGTGGTGGATAACCGGCCCGTACATGACGAGCATCTCTTCATCGTTACCCATCAAGGTTAGTAGTGAATGCTGTGCGTTGAACTCAAATATCACTTCTTATATAAATTTGCACTGGAGGAAAAGAATATAGATTTTAAAAATTCGATTGTACGATGAGTGATGCTTTCATTTGTTTGTTAGGTTTCAGTGAACTCTTATCAGTCTATGGCGTATATGAGTTCATACGTAGTATAGTATGTATGTACTTATGTATATTTATAGATGTTGCCCAAAAAAATGTTGCTTTTACTTCCTTAAAAAATATATATATGAATTATGTGTATACATACTTACATAAAAATATGTAATTGATTAAAGCTAGTGAAATTCGCACGTTCACTAGCTCTTAAAAAACTATCTTATCAAGGTCTCATGTGCGCAGTAGTTTTTAAATCCGTGAACTTTCCATTAAATGTTGTGTCTGTCATAATAAGTCGTACTAATTGATACCAAAAAAAGAATTACACAAATTTAATTTAATAGTTTTCTTAACAACTTATTATACCCTGAACAGAGTGACGAACTGAGTTAATTTAGCCGTGACCGTCTGTCTGTCTGTATACACGCGATGTATATAGTTCGTCAGTTTTTGTGACTTCGAGCTGAAATTTAGCACACGTTCTCTTCTCCCCAAGAAGCTGCTCATTTGTTGAGACAGCTGGTACCACTGTAGGATATAGCTGACATACTACTATAAACAAAAAATAGTAAGGCTTCGTACATAACTTTAAAATTCTTCAGTTATTCTTCAAAATCTGTGTCGTCTACCTCAAAGTAATCCCCTTGGTTCCAATACACTTGTACCAACGTTTCTTCTAATCCTCGAAACAGTTGTTAAAGAGTGAGGCGTGCACCACACCTCGATAATCGAAGAAAACTGTCAACATAACCTCGTTTTTTGATCTGCTTTGACGTGTTTTTTTCTGCTTTGGTTCACCTTTGCCACGATATTCGGCCGATTGTCCGATTGTTCATCTGTTTTAGGGTCGTAAGCATAGATCCATGACTCGTCGCCAGTAATAATAGGTTTCATGACATCCTGTTAGTCAGAAAGCATTGTTCCGCAAACGTGAACGCATCTATGTTTTCAAAAAAATGAGTGATTTTGGAAACAATCGCGCTTTCACTTTTCTTAGGCCCAAATCATCTTTCAAAATTGTTTTCACTGATCCTTACGATATGCCAACGGTGCCAATAAGATCTCTAACTGTTCATCGTCGTTTCCCAAGCACAAATTCCTTTAGTTTATTGACATGTTCATCATCAGTTGATGTTAATGGCCGTCCTAGAGGTGGTTCGTCGTCAATGCGTTCTCGACCCTCTTTGAACAATTTGTACCAATAAAAACCACTTGCTCGCGACAAACAATTATCACCGAAGACCTTTTCTAACCTTCAGAAGGTTTCGGCAACAGAAATTTAATGGAACTTCTTTGTTGAACAATTTCACTCATCGTAAAAATCGCCGAATACACTTTATGTACTTCAGAAAGACGAGCGTAAACTAAACACTAATAACTATATTGATGTGACATTTGGCAAAGATGTCAATGACAGTCATACCAACCTAGAAAAAAATATTTCGACGAATGGGGTTTCGCACGAAATTTAAAGTAAAAAGCCTTACTATTTTTTGCTTACTAGTTGTTTGACACTTGAGAAAATATCACGATGATATTATCCTCAGATTATTGTTCACAGGAACGCTTCAAACTCCCACTATAAGATATACCTACCATAAACCGACCGATCCAAACCAAGATAAAGATATTTTTATGCTATACGAAATGCACCTGTGAAGCGATTTCATTGTTTTGTATGTGAAAAACTGTTTAAATATGTAAAAAGAAGGACAATTTAAGCTACTTGAATAAAAATATAAATATACAATAAGATTCTCCATCATCAGAAATCAATCATCAAATTCCGGTTCCTGATTTATTAGATCATACATAATACCTAATAGCTTAATTGAAACCTAGTTTCATAGCAACGTCATCACATATTTTGGGTATCCATTTTTCATCTACAAGCTCTCACGAACCCTTAAGAATTTTTTTGCTATGAAAAAAATTCTCATAGAACTGGTAAGAATAATGTCGGAATCGCCTATAAATAAAGTAGCTTCTGCAAACCGATTTGCTGGACTTTCGCAGTACGACGGCAGTAATGTTGTCAAATGCACTGGCCAAAGTGGGTCACCCAATCTCCTCTCTAATAGCTTCAACAAAATCTTATTCAACAATTAGGCTGAAATTACAACCCATATTAGAAAATTGGAAATAACCTGTAGGTATGGTTAGCTTACTATAAAACATACCCCATAGGCTTATTATATGCCAACCATAGACATCGTTAACGAAATGATTTTTTTGTTTCCTGCTTCCGCAATACCGACTCCTCATGTCTTTTGAATGAAATATATTGGAAAGGAAGTAGCTACAGATATTGTATTATTCCTCCAATCATAATTTGTTGATTATTCGGGGATGTCATTCGAAGAAAAATTTTGTGACACAACGACTGTCTAAAGACCTGCGTTTAACCCACTTAATATCTCATCTCTAACCCACTAGTTAACCGTTTAAATGTGCTACCATCTTGCTCTCTCAGCTCAACGGTTAAAGCTATTCGAACATTTTTCTTGATCCACAGAAAAACGGGCCTGTCGTAGAAGAGATTTTAATTCCGAAAACTTATAGAATCTTAACCTAACGTCGATGAACTATTTTAAGAGCCGTACGACAATCACCCCCAGTAGTTTTTATAAGTCCCATTTACACTGGATGACTTGGATATAAAAACCCTTTAAGATGATCCCTTCTCTTTTATGTTATACTCTATAACCCCACGTTTTTCTAACTTTTCTTCAAATAACATTTTTTATACTTTCAGCATACGAACTATGGTTCAAGCAGATCATTTTCGAACTCGACTCCATACGTGAAATGTTGAACATAGAGGATCTTGAGGAATCGAAAACGTTGGAAATTCTAAAACGCCTCAATCGCATAGTACTCATACTCAAGGTGATAATTACAATAATTGCAGGAACTGACATAATAATTACTAATCATTTATAACACACAGCTGCTCGTTGATCAAGTGCCCATTTTGGAGACCATGACACCGCTCGATTTCATGGATTTTCGCACATATCTTGCGCCGGCTTCCGGTTTTCAGAGTTTACAATTTCGTCTAATTGAAAATAAGCTGGGCGTCAAGTCCGATCAGCGCGTTAAGTACAATCAAAAATACTCGGAGGCATTCGGCAATGAATCGGCCGCAATGGATGCTATACAAAAATCAGAAAATGAACCCTCCATGTTGGATTTAATACAAAAATGGCTGGAACGTACACCAGGACTGGAGACGGACGGCTTCAATTTCTGGGCCAAATTTCAAGCGAGTGCTGAGAAATTCTTAGACCAGCAAGTGCAGACAGCAATGGTGAGTTCGTCAAGTTTTAATATATACATACTTACATACATGCCACGTATCATCGTTACAGCAAGAGCCCGTCGAAGCGGCACGCAACTATCATCTTATGGACATTGAGAAGCGACGCGAGGTCTATCGCAGCATCTTCGATCGTGACGTGCACGAGGCATTAGTGTCGCGTGGCGATCGTCGCTTCAGCTATAAAGCTCTGCAGGGTGCCATTATGATCACCTTCTACCGCGACGAGCCACGCTTCAGCCAGCCGCATCAGATGTTAACACTGTTGATGGACATTGATTCGCTAATTACGAAGTGGCGATGTAAGGCAAATGAAATACTTATGCGAATACGAATTTTTATATGTATGACTTGTATCGTTTACAGACAATCACGTGATCATGGTGCAACGCATGATTGGCTCACAGCAGCTGGGCACTGGTGGCTCTTCGGGTTACCAGTATTTGCGCTCCACATTGAGGTAAATCGATTTGCCTTGGTCTTCATTTCGTTGAGCAAAATGCATTCAATTAACGCTCGTTTGTTTTCGTTTTGCTTTCGCAGTGATCGTTATAAGGTGTTCTTGGATTTGTTCAATTTGTCGACGTTTTTGATTCCACGCGATGCCATTCCGCCGCTTGATGTCTCAATGCGAAAGGAGTTGATTAATTGACATTCGTTTAATTTCTTTTTTGCTGCTTTTTAGGTTACGAATTTTACATATTTTTAAGATAATATACTTAATATGTTATCATAATTCCTTTAGTTGTATGTACTTATGCGGTTTTTATATCCCACTGCCGTTTGCAGACCTGTCTTGGGCAAGTTGGAAACTCATGCTCATATTTTTCACTGCCCCAACCTTTCATTTAGTTAAAAATTTATTGAAATATAATAATTTTCAAATATATTTGTGTGTTTGGAGATATTTCCATGGATTGGCTACTCATTTTATAGCCTTTGAATAGAGTATCGCACAGAAGTCTTATCCTTTTCCCTATCACAGGTCTATTAAAGGAGATACGAATATAATAGTAAGACTTTTTAATTTAAATTTCGCGCGAAAACCAATTCGTCGAAATATTTTTTCTAGGTTGGTATGACTGTCAGTGGCATCTGTGCGAAATGGTACATGAAAATAATCATCAGCGTTTGGTATGCGGTTGTCTTTATGAAGTACATAATAGGTGCATTCGCGATTTTTACGGTGAGTGAAGGTATACAACAAAGATGTTCCTTTCAAATTTGTGTGTGGAATCAAATTTATGTTGCTGAAAGGTACAGAATGTCAGAAAAGGACTTCGGTTACCTGTAGCGAGTAAGTGTTTTTGATCGGTAAAAATTATTCAAAGAGGGTCGAGAACGCGTTGACGGCGAACCACGTCCAGCACGGTCATCAGCGTCAACTGATCAATAAAATAAAGGAATTGGTGCCTGAGAATCGACGATTAATAGTCAGAGATCTCACTAAATTTTTTTCGAAAAACAGCGTCGCGTTATTGTCTGTGAAACAATGCTTTTGGACTACCAAAATGTCATGAAACCTACTATTATTGGCGATGAGTCTTTGATATATACTTACAAACCGGAAAGAACGATCAATCGGCTGAATGTAATGGTACTTTTCTTCGATTATCGAGGTGTGGTGCACGCGGAACTTCTTCCGATCGACCAAACTGTCAACAAGGAATACTATTTGAGTGTTTTGCGTCATTTACGCGAAACGATCATATATCGCATCAAGAGACCGAAATTATGGGCCGACAGCTCTTGGTTTTTACACCACGATAATGCGCCGTCGCGTACTGCATTGATTTTTCGTGAGTTTTTCGACAAATTTTCAACCAATATTGTGCCATTACCACCGTATTCGCCTGATTTAGCTCCGTGTGACTTCTGGCTATTCAGCAAATTGAAACCATCGCTGCAAGGAAACCGTTTTGAGTCAAAAATTGACTTCCCAACTGTTTCGAAGATCAGACAAAACGTTGGCACCAGTTTATTGGGGCCAAGGGGGATTACGTTGACGGGAACGACATAGATTTTGAAGAACAAATTGTTAAACTATTAACAAAGTCTTATTATTTTTTGCTCATAGTAGCACAAGGAAGATGATGAAAAAGGAACTTAAGCGAGGAAATAGAGTTTTTGGTCCACGATTTCATATTGACAGATCTTAGCTTGTACGACTAACTGTGTGACTTAGTCTAGAAAGTAAACTTTTCAAAAATCGAGTAAAATATTGCACTGTTCCCGAGATCGGTGCCGCATTTGCGCACTCTGGACTATAAGCGCAATCGTGAGACCACTTCACATCAGTCTTTGTCACTATTTAAGCGCAATATGAAAGAGTTTCTGAGTTGAAACGTAGGTCCACTAATATATCAAGGAAAGATCAATAAACTTTACACAGCAAACCTACTAGAAGACTGAGAAGTCGAAGACGGAGCCGGAACCAGAGTTTTTTCGGCTTCACAAAGTGTTTATATATCTATAAAGGGTGATAAAGTTCGAGATTCCCTACAATTTTTAAAGAAATATTTATTATAATTCGGGAGAGCATTCTTTGGCATTTATTTTTTGAAGATTATCGCTTCAAATGTTGGCCGCGACTACGTCTCAGATGGTCTATCGATTGAGTTCGTTCGCGTGATGTTTTGCTCCAAGGCCTGAATCGAAGCGCTGTTGTCCGCATAGTCTTTGAACTTTATATATTGCGGTTCTTGAATCTCTTCAGGCCGCGAAAACTTCGGATCTTCTTGGAATTTTTCAAGATCCCATACAGCGAGGCAATGTTGTTTGAGAAGGTAGAGCGTATTCAGTTCTTGCACAAACTGTATTTTGTACTCTTTTAATTTGAGATCTCGACGTAAAATGCGCCAAGTCGTCAGCCCGAGTTGCTGCGAACGACGCCGAATTGACTCTCTATGATCTTCGTGTACATTCGCAGCTACGGTTGCTCTTTGGCGTTTATTTTTTGAAGATTATCGCTTCAAATGTTGGCCGCAACTACGTCTCAGATGGTCTATCGATTGAGTTCGTTCGAGCATTTCGACTGGCAACTGGCGAATGACACGCGTGATACTTTGCTCCAAGACCTGAATCGAAGCACGGTTGTCCGCATAGACTTTGGACTTTATATATTGCGGTTCCTGAATCTCTTTAGGTTGCTCTTCGTCCTAAAAGCGTAAATTTTGATTTTTTACATACCCATTGAGCCAGAAATGAGCCTCATCGCTGAACGAAATTTGGCTCGAAAACTTCGGATCTTCTTGGAATTTTTCAAGATCGCATGGAGCGGAGGCAATGTTGCTTGGGAAGGTCGAGCGGCTTCAATCCTTATACAAGCTATATTTTGTACACATTAAATTTAAGATCTCGACGTAAAATGCGACAAGTCGCCCCATACGTCAGTCCGAGTTGCTGCAAACGACGCCGAATTGACTCTCTATGATCTTCGTGTACATTCGCAGCTACGGCTGCTATATTTTCTTCACTCCGTGCATGATGTGGTCTATTCTGTCGAAAAGAATTTCTCACTTGAGTGAATTTCTGCACATGGTTCTATCCTCTTAACTATCACCTCTTCGTCGATTTCTGCAGTGAACGAGGGCAAGACGTAATATCTCCTGTCATCAAATAAACATTCGTGGCACCCGGAACCTGGTTCCCATGACACTATCTTGGAATCAGCATCAACACCAACAACAATATCTACCTTGAAATCTAACGTAGAATAACTCTTGACAACAAGTGCTTCTCCGAACTTAGTAAGCAATTGACAAGTAAGGTCCTCTCTCGACGAACAAAGACCAAACTCTATAAGTCCTTCATTATTCCCGCCCCCCCATGAATGCTAGGTCCCAATAAGGGTGATGGTATTGCGAATAGTAAGCGCAGTAGGCCGATTATGTTGACCAAAAGTTGAGCGAAGCACGTGAAACACATTCTTTACGGTACGTAAATACGAAGTACTAAAGTTGAACGATTTGTAAACGTTGTTCAGGCGTAATAGCCTTGACAGACGGCAGCGTTAATCCGGATTAACTGCGCACTTAATCAGATCCAAATTTGTAGGTGACAGACGGCAGTATGCGAGTTTGAAACTCTGTGTGAAACAGCTCATTTATGTTGATAATATTTTCAAAAATTGATAGAAGATAAACATTACGGTTGTTACGCGTTCTCACCGATCAATTTTTACCAAACCATTTTTTATTACAAAAGCATATCAACACATTATTTTTAAAACTGCATCTTAGAAGTTTTATTGATATTATATTGAGAATTTGATAAATGCGGCTGTCAATTTTGCTTGTTCTTCTTGAAACTTTTTTAAGAAAAACGATTGAAAAAAGTTATTTTTGGATCTTCTTGAATTAATCCCGAAAAATGCACCCTATATATATATATCTATACACAATGAAATGCCAAAGGAATATTAATCAACAATGACAACTTGACACGACTCACCCGCGATCTGTCAAAACAAGACCATTGAAAAATGTACCTCTACTTGGATCACCCGTTATAATTCAGAATAAAGCACACAGTTTTTGTAAATTTTTACGAGTTATTTACTCAGTCGTATTATATATTTATTTATATATATTTATATATATATATATATATATGTATATGTATGTATATCTATATGCATATACATGTCTAATAATAATATACAATTTTAATTCAAATCTCAATATCATAATTTAATATATTAATTTCGGTTTTTGGTATCCTTTCATATATATGTATATATGCATTGTATGTATGTGTGTGTGTGTTTCAATTACTTTTAATATATATTTATTAATTGCTACAACATTTTTACTTGCTATGCTCGTATCAATTCGAAAATCCAAACAAAACGCCCGTTAGGCAACACAACCGCAACGTGTTGGTGCAATTTGTCGTCGAAGGATGTACATGCATATGTATTGGTAAAGTGTGAGTTTCAGCATCAAATTGCTATAAATATATATATGTATATATATATGACAGTACAAACATACATACATGCACTTGAAGGTGTTTGGTAATTAAATTGCACCATTCCTTTATATAACTTACTGAAGCTAATACAGAAAAATACAGTTCTACATTTCTTTTAACGCTAAGATTTTGTTTAATTTTAGTTTATTCTCAATTTTCATGTTTTTTGTTTTTGTTTTTGTTTTTATTTTTGTGACTTTGTTTTTTGGTTGCTATAAAAAGTGGTTTTCAAACTGTTTTTATTTTAATGTTTTTATTTTTGTTTTTTGTTGTTGTAGACCAGCAATTTATATATAATATGTATGCGTGTAATTGTGTGTCACACGCTTTTTATTGTTGTTTTAACGGTATGTTCTTTTAGTGAAGTATAAAGTTTTGCTTTTGCACTTTGAAATACAGACACATTTATATGTGTGTGCGTGTGAGAATTTAACTTTATTTACCTTTATTTGTATTGTATGTGTTTTCATTTGCTTCTTAGTTTATTTACTTTTATTTCCGTTCTATTGATTTTCGGTGTTATTGCGACACATTAAATTCTTCTTTATTTTTAGTGCAGCTTTTTTCATTTTTATTTCATTTTTTTGTAAGTGTGTGTGTGTGTTGCAACTATTAACGGCGCTCACACAGAATTCTTATGTGCTTAACATACATACATACCATATATAACTATACATAAGTATGTATTAAATATGTATATGCAACTGTTGTTTTTATTGTTTTTGTTCTTTATTGTTAAACACTCAAATGCTTACGCACATCTTTTAGCCATATTTTCCTTATGCGCATCAATGTATGTGTTGCTTTTTTATATTTGTTTGTTTATACATTACTTTAAAACTATTTTCTCACTGCTTTTTGTGGGTTTTCGTTTTGAAATTGTTATGTCTTTCAGCGCTCATTGGAATTCTCGGTCTCACTAAAATTTTTCATAAATATCAATATAGGGTTTTACAAGTTCTCATATATGTACATACATACACACATGTTTGACATACATATGTACAGTGGCGAACGAAGCTATGCGTACACTACTTTCCACGTTACTTACACATTTTTTTATGGAGAAATTACACAGTTGACAATTAATGTTTTCTTTCAGCTTAACAAAAGAAAATAACAAAAAAATTTAAAAATTTTGTTTAATCTTTTTTCCCAACATGGCTAACTAGAAAGCTCCAATCTACATTATACTGCACAAAATAAGTGCACGTTATGCCGTTTTTTGATTGGTGTGCTATGTTATAGTTATAAATAATTCATAATGTACCGTTATTTTCCATTTATTTTTATGTTTATCGCTTATTGAACCGGTATTGTTTTCTTTCAGCATAAAAAGTGGAAATAACAAAAAAATCATAAAACTTTAAATATTAGTTTTTGGAGCGTAATAGGAAACTGTTTATCAAGACATCAGCTTTAAGGGGTTATATTCAGTTAGAATTTTCAAAAAATCGATTTTTATTATTTATTTTCTTAATGTACATATATTTAAGAATAAACACAGAAAATTTCACATAGTTTCGGTGCACATTTTCGAAGTTACACGCAAATTCGAAAAGGCGTTACAGAGTCCTTGGAAGTGCAAGGGCAAATTTTAAAGGCGTTTTTTCTCAAAATAATGTTTTCACAGTAGGTGACGCACATTACTTGAAAACGACTAAGCCGATTAGTCTCAAATTTAAACACGAGCTTTTTAAATATATTTTTTAGTAATTAATCGAATATTTTTTCTCAGCGATAAATATTTTTTTCCTCTAGGGTGTGTAAAGTTAGAAAAAGGTACGGCTTCTACCAAAAGAGCTCATCTTTTTGGACCTACTTCGACTACTATCTTCCAACGCTATAACAAAACAAGAAAAACACCTTTACCGGAACAGTTAAGACTTTTCCAGCCTTTATATTTGTCACAATAAATACTGCTTAGGTGTGTATATACTCTTAAAAAACTTTACTTTCCAAAAAAAAAAAATTAACCCTTCGAGCGGTTTGCTTAAACATTACAAGATCCCCTTATCTCACTTTAATCAAAATAATATTGAACAACAAAATAATACAATAAAAAGTTTGCAACATAGAGCTTGCTAGATATCAAAAATAAGCTGTTAAATTTTTTGGCAGAAAACTTGGATCTCCGAAAACGATGGAATGGTGTCGTGCGACCTTACCGTTTCTTGAAATTTGACTTCTTAAAGCACAAGAAAACAATGGAGATCTTAACGGCGAGCCTGGGCTATTCAGCCAAAAATTCATAACTAAAATTGTAAATGAAAATTTTAAATGTCTATTTTTTTAGTCACTGCTTTCTAAAATAGCCACATTATTAGGTTTCATCCGAGAAGAAGGCCGAAATCAGCGCAGCAGTGGAGGATATCTTTTTAGCATCTTCGATGATCGCGTGTAACTCGAAAAATGTTAGATTTTTTCCTTCAAAACTTCTTACTGTATATTTTTCAAAAATTTATAAATACATTGTGACAAAAAAGCACCCGGGAAATGTAATTAAATTCACCGAGTAGATGAAAAAATGTATTTTGTTAAGTTGGTAGGACTGTTCTTAATTACTATGGCAAATATTAGCGTGATCTATCAGCCAGTTTGCTTACAGCAGCAGCTTAAGTCGGTACACCTGACAAAGAATTTGCCTCACAGTTTGTATTTCTAACCAAATTTCGTGTGCCGAATCATTGTGAATATTGGAAAAGACTCGCGATGATTGAAAAACACAAGCTTACGAGTGCTACAAAGTCTTCAAAGACGGCAGAGAGTTCATTGAAGACTTGTCTCGTTCTGAACGACCTTCAACCTCTTCAGCTGATGAAAATATGAAAAAAGTGAAAGATATGGTGCTCGAAAATCGTCAGGCAAGTGTTACAGAGTCGAATGATTTTGGCAGATATTTTGGTTATGAAACGCCATCTTGCTCGATTCATACCGATAAAGCTTAATTTTTTTTCAAAACGAGTACCGTAAAAACGTCTCTTTGGACATTTGGACGATTATAACCGAATTTAAAGCCGAAAACGTGTACCATCGAACAACCACCATACTCACTCATAATCCGTGTGATTTGTGCTTGTTCTTTAAGTTGAAATAGTCCCTCCGTTGTATCCGTTTTCAGTCGCTCGAAGAGAGAAAACAAAATTCGCTGAAAGAGCTGAAGGCCATTCCAAAAAGTTCTTATGAAAAGTGTTTCGAGGGCTGGAAAAATCGTATTATAGGTATATTACATCTGGTGGAGATTACTTTGAAGGCGACAAATTAAATATTGATTAATAATTCAATATTTTGCGTTTTATTTGCAATTTCGGGATATTTTTTGTCGCAATGTAGTTTTTGAGTTTAAATTCGCAAATATTATCTTTTTCAGGTTTTCACTCTAGCTCTGCCCTAAAGCGTTTATCGATTTACCTGAATGGCATTACAAAAACGAATTTTATAGTCTGACTGTTGTACTGATCCTTTCCGAATATAATATACATATATCGATCTCGATTGTGAAAGTAGCGAAAATAGCAGAAATATTTATGTATGCATACTTTTGTTCGTCACTTTATATACTGTACACTTGCATATATGTACATATTAAAATAATTTTTATATTTTTCACATTTTATATATATTTTTGCAATATCGTTATATTTGGTTTATGCCATTTTCAACATTTCTTTTAAACATAAAACTAAACAACTACAAAAAATACAAATTTAAAGCATAAATAAAATATTAACCATACAATTAAATATTTATACATATACTATATGCTATATTGTTTACTTTCCTGTAACTACAGAGTGTGTGTGTGAGTATTCTTCACTTAAATCTCTATTTTTATACTTCTATGGAATTCTATTCCCGCTTGCATTGCTGTTGCATGCCATTTCTATATAGTATATACACATGGATGTTTGCGCCGTGTCGCCTAAACTACTTTGCATTATTCCTACGAATTTAAAACTCCCATTGCAAGTTAAACGCTAACTGGTTTTTTATATAAATCTCTAACTAAACATTTTCCATAATAATATATAATGATTTTAAGGTTTTAAGTTTCCATCTAATTTTAAATACTGACTGCCGCACATTCTGAAATTAGTACATAAGCACTATATATTTCTTATAGAAGTTGTTGTTGTTACGTCACTTTGGCACTGTCACAGAAAATTGTCGCAACTATGAGTATATAAACTAATTATATATGTATGTACATATGTGTGCACCTACATTCATATGTATAATCTTAATGCTAAACTTGCTAATTACACAGTTGAAGTATTTGTAAGTATAATTAAACAGCTATACATACAGAAATGGGTTATATAGCAGGCATGCAAACTAAAAATTAAAATTTTGTAATATTAAATACTTTTCCACAATTTTTCTCACACAATTAAATATTTTGAAATAATATAATTATATAAATGTAACATTTAACTTAAAAACTAAGAAAAATTTAATTAAAATAATTTTTTTCCTTTAACTTAAAAACTCGCAAAAAAATAATTAAAATATTTTTTTCCTTACACTTAAAAGTTCAAAAAAAAATTACTTAAAATATTTTTTTTCCATACATACATATGTATGTATGCACATATTGCGTAATTTTGCCAAACATGTGGTTCAATTAAATTCAATTTCATATTTTTAAATTAATTTTTATAATTTTTTAAATTAATTTTGAAATTAATTTTTAAATAAATTTTTATAATTTTTAAATTAATTTTCGAATTAATTTTTTTTAATTTTAAATTAATTTTCAAACTAATTTTTTTTAATTTTAAATTAATTTTTTTAATTTATTAATTTATTTTTATAATTTTTTAATTAATTTTTATAATTTTTAAAATCATAACTTTCTTTTTTTTTAAATTAATTTTACCTTTTTAATTAATATTAATTTTGATAGTAGTTTAGTTAACTTCGATAATTTTATAATTAATATTCATTTGTCCGTTAATTGTGAGCATTTTTTAATTAATTTTGATAATTTTTTAATTAATTTTGTTAATTTTTTAATTAATTTTAATTTTCAATAAATGTTAATTTTTTGCAATTTAAATTTAATTTTCAATTAACATTAATTTTTTTGCAATTTAATTTAAATTTTCCGAAAATTCGCATTTATTTAAATATATTGGGCATATAAATTTTGCTAAGCACAATTTTTTTGATTTTTCGTTTAATAACGTTCCACCAATTATTTGGTTGCAATTTCAAAATTTTACTTTAATGAGTATATTTAAGTAATTATTTTTTGCTAATTTTCGCAGTAACGAGTACATTTTAGTTATATAATTGCTTAATTATGCAACCACAGAGCAGCACATACAACAATTAAAGTAAATTAATTAAATTATTTCTAAATTAAATTAAGCTTATTTATATTATGCAATAATAGTAGTACTCCAATAAATTGAATTAAATACTTTTGAGCAATAAAATCTGCTAACCTTAATTTTTCACTCATTACACTAATTATACATATGTATATAAAACTGTAGCACCCACAGTGGACTGTACGTATGTATGTATGTGTGTGAATGGAAATGAAGTATAATTGAACCTTAGAGTAATCATAATACTTTCTTGAGACATTTTAAGAAACATTTTAAACGAATTGCTTGCTTTCGGAAGATACATATGTATGTAACAGGGTTCGGTAATCAACGGGGGATTGATGAAATCAAGTTATTTATTTTTTTAATGTGGATTACTAATTTAAAAGCCATTCTTGTTCCTTTTTATATAAAAAATTAATTTAATTTTTTGAAGGTTAAAGCGATTTGAATACTTTTTTTTTATATTCGATCTAAAACTCGGTTGTTTTTACACAAAAAAACGCAGTAGGTTGCCACCTGTTTGAAATTTGTTTTATTAAAAAATGTGAATAAAATTAACAAATTTTCTGGGAAAAACAAATTTGAAGAGTTGCCACCCGATAAAAGAGGTACAGAAGAGGAAGCGATCATTTGAAAATATGTTTGCGAAGTGTTGCCACCTGCTTGAAAAATTAAAGTTAAAAAATTTAAATAAAATTAAAAAATACCAAAACCTTAAATGTTTTATGATAGGTTTCTGTGGAAGAGTTGCCACCTGATAAAATTTTGATATTAATTAAATTGGCACGTTAAATGAAATACTACTTTATAAGAGACACAGAAAAGACACAGCAGTGCAACCAGAAAGCTATTATTTGAAAATATTTTTGCGAAGTGTTGCCACCTGCTTGAAAATTTTAAGTTAAAACATATGAACAGAATTAAAAAATACCAAAACTGAAATGTTTTAAGATACTAAGTTTCTATGACAAAATTTTGATATTAATTAAATTGGCACGTTAAATGAAAAACCATTTTATTAGAAGCACTGAGAGGCACAAGAAAGCTATTATTTGAAAATATTTTTGTTTGAAAATTTTAAGTTAAAAAATATGAATAAAATTTAAATGTTTTAAGATACATATGTTTCAGCGGAAAAAATTTTGAAGAGTTGCCACCTGACAAAATTTGATATTAATTTTATTGCCACGTTTAATGAAATACTATTTTATCAGAGACACAGAAGGCGCAAAAAAAAGCTATTGAAAATATTTTTGCGAAGGGTTGCCACCTGTTGAATTTTGTATGTATGTATGTCACATTAAAATATTTTCATTAAATTTCAACCAGAGATACATATGTATCTATATCTGAGAAGTTTTGCCACCTAACCTTAAAAGTCAAAATTTATTTTTAATAAAAAAACTTTAGAAAAATTTTAAAATTTATAATAAAAAATGCTACAATACAATGCTAAGATTGCTTATTATTGGAAATATTTTTGGCCAATTGTTCGAAAAACTTAAAATTGATAAAGCAATTAAACTATTAAAATATTTTCAGCAAATCAATTATTTGATAAATGTTTCATTAACAGATTTGTCGGTCGGTTCGAGTTGAATATTATTTAGAATATCTAAACTTGTTTATATCGGTAAGTTTTCTAGTGGACAGATCACCAAACTGAGTGATTATCTTTCTATAGGCTATTGAAAAATTGCCAAACTAAAAAATGAATTTTATTTTCGTCAAATGTATATTATCAGGAAAACTTGATTTCAGCCAATCAGCGTTCAAAAAATATACCAAAGTGGTTAAAATGAAAAAAGGAAATATATCCTTTATTTTATTACATTTTGGAATGTTTGAAAATACTACATATACATACATACAAGTATATAGATTTATGTATAATTATGGGAAGCTCAGTTTGACATTTTGTAAAGCAGAAATTTTTCAAAGCAAGTAGTGAATGTAAAATTATAAGTCAACAACTAGAATTAAACTACCATAATAATACCAGTACGGTGTGATGCTAAGGAAATGTACATACAAAAATATACGTTATTAATACCTAGTATATGTATGTACTTTTAAACGTAGGCAAGTAATTTAAACTAATCAAGTACCAAGTAAGAAGACTTGAACTGTTTTCTGGTATGTTCCTGCATTATTTCGCCTTATGTTAATAATAAGTATAAGTACTTTAATATTTACAACGTTAAATGTAATTACATGACAGAGCTTGTTCAAAAAAAAATAATAATAATAATTGCCATTAAACGACAACATTTCAAATGTTAAAAAACGAAATTCTTAACTTAAACTAAAAAAAATAAATATTTGTAATAAATACTTTAAATATTAAAATACATTGCATATTTATGTAATGACTAACTGTATGCCTTAAAGCACATATTACACACATACATTATTATATTTATATGTTATACTCTATATATATACTTATAACACTATTTTATTTATATATTTATGTAAACTTATGTGCTTGCTTCCTTACATAATATATTCTTTTAATATCAATAATTTTTGTTTCTATTATTATTTTTGTGTTTTTTGGTTGCATAAATGTTGTTTCTGCTTAAACTTTGCCATTTAAATTTTGGTATAAAAACATTGTTGTTTTTGTATGTCATTATTGTTGTTTGAAATTGCACTTTTGCTATTGTTGTCTCTTTTTAGTGAGTATTCGATTTATGTGCGTTTTGTTTTTGGATCAACCAATTATTCAATGTTTCAGTTTCGTTTTTCGAATTCTAGCCAATTCTTCATATATTTTACACATGTATATTACAGTGCAACAACAAAAAATAATGTTCGTGTAATACTATTTTCTTCTTAAATATTGCAGTTAAGCGACAAAAATTTATGAATTTTGCTTGGAGGCGGAGTAGCGAATTCTTTATGGACATTTTAAGTCCATAGTCTTGACCGTTGACTTCTACAGAGTAATGAAATATGATTTTTCGAGACAGAAATTTAAGTCTTGAACTTTTGAATTCAGCATGATGCGTCGCAGAGTATGCCTAGTCACTTCGGCGTAGTCAGTTAGCCAACTCACAATTGAAAATCGATCATTTTTTGTAAAAAAAATTAAAAACTTTTAGACTCTTGAGGCGAAAGGCAAGCAAAACATGCAATAATTAAAGCCCGATGCAATAAATTAGCCCGGGTTAATAGCAAGCGCTCTTCCGAAGCGAACCTCTGTAAACATTTTCATAAAATCGTAATCCGAAAACAAAATTCTCTCGACGAAATCGCTTGATAATGTTAGAAAAGTGCCGGATTAAAACAAACGCTCTTCGGAAGCGAACCTCTGTAAACATTTACATGAAATCGTGTTCTAAAAACCAAATTTTCTCTACGAAATCGGTTTATAATGTTTGAAAAGTGCCGGGTTAACAGCAAGCGTTGTTCGGAAACGAACCTCTGTAAACATTTACATGAAATCGTGTTCTAAAAACCAAATTTTCTCTACGAAATCGGTTTATAATGTTTGAAAAGTGCCGGGTTAACAGCAAACGCTCTTCGGAAGTGAACCTCTGTAAACATTTACAAGAAGTCGTGTTCCGAAAACAAAATTCTCTCGACGAAATCGCTTGATAATGTTGGAAAAGTGATCCTAAAATAAAATTTTCTCTACGTAATCGCTTTGCAATGTTGAAAAAGTGCCGGCTTAACAGCAAGCTCGCTTCGAAAGCGAACCTCTGTAAACATTTCCATAAAATCGTAATCCGAAAACAAAATTCTCTCGACGAAATCGCTCTATAACGTCGGAAAAGTGAAAATTTACACGATTTTGATGGGAATAGCCTTCAGACCTTGCTTTTGAGCATGGTTAGGCTTTTATATATGCAATCCGAGTAGTGATCCGATTTGAACATTATGTTCGAAGATGTTAGACTTGTTTTGAGCAACACATTCTTGCTAAATTTCGCGAAGATATCTTTTGAAATAAAAAAATTTTCAAGAAAAAACGTGACTTTGAACGGTCAGTTTGTGCGGTAGCTATATGCTTTAGTGGTCCAATATCGGCGGCTCCACCAAACGATCAGCTTCTTTGAGAGAAAAGGACGTGCACAAAATTTTAGTTCGATGTCTTAAAAAGTAAAGGTCCAAGTCAGTCATATACAGAAAGACGAAAATCGACTCAGTTCGCCACACTGATCATTTATATATACTTTATAGAGTCCGCGACGGGTGTCACCGAATTCGTGACAAACTTAATATACTCTATGCAGGCTACACAAATCCTTACTAACTCTGCTCGACTGTTGCATTAGTTCAGTATACAAGAAAAAAATTAGTAACTACTGAAAATTAAAAATGTTGTTGCACAGTGTTCTTTTTCAGTTTTAGCATTTCAAAAACATGCTGCTATTGACTACTTCTAAAAATTGCTATCATCAATTTGCAATTAAATGGAAGCTTTCATTTCTAATGGAATATGACACGTTCAACCGCTGGCCAGTACCGCCGTTACATAGATTATACATACATATGTATATTTAAAATTTAAAGTAAGTACATATATGCAGACATACATATGTATAAACCAGTACATACATATAATGATGTAATCCATTCATAAATGTTCAATGTTCACTTCACTATGACTAATAACACTAAATCATTTCTAATTAAATTCCCTCGTTGCTGTTGTTGTTGTTTACATGCATGCTTTCGTGCTAAGATACATAACCTCAACGCGCTGCATTTTGTATGCACTTACAAACACAACACAACACACAACAATGCATAATGCATGCATATGAATGTGTGTGTGTTTGTGTGTGCGCCACAAATTACCCGTACTTTTACCGTTATTATAATTACCCATCACCCGCCATTGCAGTTTACCGTGTGCTCAGCTGTACCGACGACATTTCGACGCGTTGACACTGACGGCGCTCCACAATGACCGCCGCCGTTGGCGCCGACTAATCGGCCGCGGGTCATACATTCATTGCATAATAGACGGAACCTTGAGCGGCGGCGGCTGCGGCTGCGGCAGTTTGCTGTTGCTGTACCGCATTCGGTGGTGCTGGTTGCTGTTGTTGTTGCTGCTGCTGCTGCTGCTGGTGCAACTGCTGTTGTAATTGTTGTTGCTGTTGCAGTTGCTGCTGCTGTTGCAGTTGTTGTTGCATTTGTTGTTGCACACTTGTTGCCTGACTAGCGGTTGGTGAGACCATGCTGTGGCAATCGGTATGCGACACCGCTGCCGCGCCCTCCGGCACGCCGCGCTCACTGAAACCGGGTATGTTGCCCTCCTGCGCGAACTGATAGCGCTGCGCCATGATGCGCGGATGCGGTGGATGCGGATGTTGATGCGGTTGATGGGCGGCAGCAGCTGCTGCTGCTGCGGCTGTGGCAGCCTCAACGCCTACCGCTTGCTGCGCGTGTTGCGCGTAGTGTGCGGCATGACCGCGTCCGGCCATCACGTGCAGTTGCATGCCGGGCAGCGCATAGCCGATGGGTACGCGTATGGTCTGCTGGGTCACCTGCAAATGGCAAATGGCAAATGGATTTAGCGTGTGACATAATAATAGTGTGTAAACAATTCGTCATTGGACGGTGGTTCAGTGCACACCTGTTGATATTCCAGTATATTTTGGCGTTGTATGTGCGCCATCTTCGGGTCCATATTGCTGGCGGCAAATTGTGAGTACGTCTGTGCGTTGTACGGTATCAACACCATTGTTTGATGGTAATTACGCAGCGGTGGCGGTGACTCTGGCCGTCGTGTCGGACTGCGTGCATAGTGGCCGTAGTGTTGTTGTTCGATGGCGGTGACACTTTGGCAATTTTGCGCCGCATACATCATGGCCGCTTCGTCCTGACCTTGTTGCATAATCGTTTGGCGGAACATGGCGCCGCCTGGTAGTGTCTGGTAGTAGGCCTGCTGCATGCCGGCGCCTTCGATGGGCAAACGTTGCTGCTCGCCAGCACCGCCTTCTGTGTAGAAGCTCCAAGTGCGTTGTTCGGTTTGTTGTTGGGCGATTGTGTTGGCCTGCATTTGAACGGCTTGTGTTTGCTGCTGCTGTTGCTGTTGTTGTTGTTGCGCCTGCTGCTGCTGTTGCTGGCCCACCATCACCTGGGAAGGCGGTTGTGGTTGCTGTGCTTGTTGTTGCTGATGATTTTGCTGTTGTTGTTGTTGTTGCTGTTGTTGTACAACATTTGCAGGATGTGGCACATTTTGTGGTGATGGATTTTGTGAGATCTGCTTAGTCATGGAACTGGTTGAGGCCTGCTTTGGCAGCGTATAGCTCTTAATTGCCTGGTTAATGGGCTGCGGAGGAGAGAAGAGGGTGTTATATATTTCACAAAAATTAATAGAATAATGAATTAGTCATATTTGGTTTTTTTTTAGACAAACTTTCTACTATAAACTGCTGGATTTTGTCAGACTCTTTAGAAATGAGTTATAGACGAAAGTTAGGTTATGTTGAAGATATTTTTTCTGGAGTTATAGATATTTAAGTATTTTGGGGGATCGTTGAAATTATTCGAGAGAATTCAAGAAGATAGCGAGAAGCTAAAGAGGCAATACCGGAAGCAGTACCATAAAAATATACGTGGAATACCAACAAAAAACACCGTAAGCCACTCAGCATTACTCGAACATACAGGGTTTGTGCGGAAAGTAATAGGACTGAGTCGATTTAAAAACATTTATTGAACCAATCGCTACAATTCTTTAAAAACTTTCAAAATAGGCTCCTTCTGCGTCGATGCAGCGCTGCCAGCGCGATTTCCAAGCATTGAAGGCGTCACGGAAGGTATTCTCCTGAATAGCCTTGAGAGCCGAGGTGCATGCTGCTTGAATCCCCTCTGTCGTCTCAAAACGATTGCCTTTCATTGGCCTTTTCAGGCAAGGAAGGGAGAATGTGCTGCGGAAGCGTTGGGATGCCGGCCTTCGTTTGGGTAGCTGTTCACAAGAGCTGTTCCAGGGCGATGTCGACCCTTCGTTTGAGTCTCTTGAGAACTTCCACGTAAAACTTGGGGTTTGTCCAGGAGGATCAAATTCATAGTGGACGATGCCTTTGATGTCAAAAAATCAAGCATCGCTTTCACTTTGGATTTGCTCATTCTTCCCTTTTTTGGGCAAGGAGACGCCGGCGTGTGCCACTCGGAAGATTGCCTCTTGGTCTCGTCAAAGATCCATGACTCGTCACCTGTGATTACGTTATTCAAAAATTTGGGGTCACTTTCACACATGTATAAGTTTTCTTGCTACAGTTCCACTCGCCCCAATTTCTGGTCGTCAGTAAGCACTTTTGGCACCATCTTCGCGATTGCACCACTCACAGAAACACGTAGCGAAAAAATGTTTGTCCTGACTCTCCAGGTGCTCGAAGATAACCGACCAGCCGCTCTTTCGTTAGCCAGGAACGCTCTCTGCCGAATCCAGTCGGTGCGCGCACGCTTCGAAGTACAGTCGCGGCGAAAGAAAATTAGTCCTATTACTTTCCGGACAAACCCGGTATTGAAAAAGTTGGATAAACATAGATTTGGACATGAAGTTGAAGCGTAATCCATTCTGAAAAGAAATTTCTCTCATTTGCTCCAAATTTTGTCGAACAATTAACCTCTTTAACCCTTTCTTAATAGAATTCACAGTCTTTAAAGTAATATTCGACTAGTTATTCCCTTCCTTACCTGCCCCACAGCGACGCTGGGCATCTGCTGATTCAATTGCTCCTGCATCTGCTGTAAAATCTCATTGGTGGAGCTGAATTTCGGTTTGATGCCACGCACTGATGGGCGCTTATTAAAGCCATAATCATTTTGCTCGTCATCATCGGAGCTATTGTTGGAGTTCTCGTTGGTGTAGCGCTTTTTAATTTTTTCCGTGCGATTGGCTTCCTGCTGTGCAAATGCGGCCAATTCATCTTGTTGCTCTTGTCCCGGTGTGCCGGCAATGACGTCGGGTGCCACCTTGCGTACCTCATCGGGACCACCACCAACACCACCGGCTGGTGTCACGCCGACCTGTTCACATAAATTGGCGCCGGCTAAATTGAATTCGGCAAATTGTGCATTGTTAGCCGCATGGCCGCTGTGATGAGCAGCCGCCAGTGTATAATAGGAAGATAGGTCGTCTTTGTTGCCAGCCACACAGGCGGTCAGCGGTGCCAGGGTGGAGAGGAATTGGCGCTTCGGCTCCACTTGACGTGGTGGTGTGCGATGTATTTGGGTGTGGACAACGGGCACTTGTATGCCCATGCCAAGATCGGGTGCGGCCGGACAACGGCATTCCTGTGATGAGAGAGGTTTGTGAGCAAAATTTATTTTTGTCTGAAGCATGTTAAAAAGGAAGTTTGATATACCTGAGGTATTATGACTATTGGATTCTCTTCCATCTCCAGTATCTTGTCTTGTTTCTTGTCGCGGTTGAAAATGTCGGAAATCTTTTTGTAGGCCGATGAACCGCTTGACGAGCTCGACACAGACGAACTGGGTGAGAAACTCTTATCGCTATTGCCATTAGCAAACTTCTGTGGATTCTCTTCTCCCATGGGACTGCCGCGATGTGTCAATTCACAATTGGCCTCCGCAGCCAGCTTTGAGCTCTCCTCATCGCCATTCTCCGCGGCGCTATCCTCATTCGTTTCGTCAATGTCACAAGTCAATTGTTTGATGCGCTCTTCGAGTGAAATATCGGATTTGACAGCTTTTTTCCTAAAATAAGTGCAAGAAACCCAAGTTTACTTCATTGAATAAGCGAGAAAGGAAGGAAGGGAGGGATAAAAAAAGTGAAACACTTACTTGATCAACGACCGTCGCAATATATTACGCTCAATGCTACGTCTTATGGTATCTGTATCACCGCAGCCGGGCAGATTTGGCACCAAACAACCAGCACGCTTGGACTCGTCGAACGCGCGTAATGCTTCCGAAGTCAGCACCGGTGTTTGGTGAGCGACGCTTGGGAACAACTGGCGTACGGCGGAATTGGGACGTAATGCGTTGTTGAATAATGTGGAATGTTTCTTGATCGGTATGAGTTCGTTTATCTGATTCTCCCCTTCAGCGGCGTCGCCAGTTGTCTGACCCTCGCCGTCAACGGCCAAATCTTCAGTGACGAAGCGTACCGAACGCTTTGTAGTGCCGCCCTCATCTTCCGATGTGGTATTGTTTTGGTCATCCGACTGCAAAGATGTGAGTACGGAAGTTTTAAGTATTTTGAAAGAATAAAAAGATGTTAACGAATTTTATAACAACATTATACCTTAAATAGAAGATGTATAGATATAAAAAAGGTATAAATAAAAACTCAGAAACTGGGTTATCTTAATCTCAAAAACTCAGTGTGGTGACCGCTCCTTTTTCTGACCTTAGATCGCCGTGAAATATTTTTCCTTTTATTTTTGTTCTTTTATCTTTCTAAAGGGGTTCACCCGACTATGACTTTTTGTATCATCTTAACATTTTCAAAAGAAACGCCTCCAAAGAATTCCAAAAAGATATAATTTTACAGTTTTGTTGGGAACAACGATATATAAAACTAGAGTTAGTGAGAAGACACTAATAAATTAGATACGGTTCCGATGAATTCGATATTTCTGATATTACGGGATCGCTTTCATGAATGCTCTCCAAAGCACTCGCGACTTGAGTCACATGACACGGTTGATCGGTCGTAATATTGAAGATCTAAGCATGTTCATCTTCATGAGAGTATTCGATAGAGATATAGGAAGAGGAATATATCGATACTAAAGTCCATTCTGTCGATTGTAATATAATACGGAGGATGGAGTTATGTGTAGAAGTTCACGCAAGTGAGGAAAGCTCTCTGATTGACATATACTTGGGAGTGGCCAGAAACGATTATTTAACATACGGCTCAAGTAGCTCCCAACTTCCGGTCTTAGCTAAGTACCTTCTGACTAGCCAAAGTACATCCGTTTGAAAGAAAGTGAGAAGGCGAGCCATCTTTCCCCAGTGCTGTGCGCTGGGTTTGAGACCCGCCACGTGAAAAACGTCCCCAATGAAAAGGATAAATCGGCCATAATCGCGTAAGCGGTGTCTACGCCAGTAAAGAAAAAGAAGAAAATATGATGTAGATTGTAAGACAATGGCAACATCCTATATATTGAACCTTTTGACCGTGTCGAAAGAAAAATTTTGCTAAAGACCTATGAATCTCTTCTTGTTGGCAACGTAAGACATTCATAAGAATAGCTACATACTCGTATATGATCTGTACAGTGATGTTAACATTGTTATGCGGCTGAGGTGTCCAGAGCAAGTCATCAGAATGGATCCAGACTCCGAATCGAAGTGTTTAAGCTTTTACAAGAACTTGGATACACGTGGTTCTTTGACTTGGTGTCAAATTTATTAAAAAAAGAAAGACTCGACAGAAAACACATAGCACGAACGTCACTTTTTCCAAGAGATTACATAGACTTTGCTAGACAGAGTCAGAGTATAACCGTCTGATATTAGTTACTATAGAAATAGCAGAGCTGGATAGTGTCGAGTATATTCAACTTCACCCCAGACTATACAGGCTTTACTGCAGCTACTGTTATTAAAACTTTAGTAGATATCTATTCTATTTTTCTTTCTGACATTCTTAGTGTTACCAACTTTCGATAGTTGGCAGTTATTGATTTGGTGAGTCTTCTCAAATTTTCAAGGATCGATGCTAAAAGTCAAAACAGGAGAACAGGTAGAAAGTTTATCGAGTTCTGAGATCATCTCCATAAAACGATAGAACTCATATTTCCCTGCCTAAATCTTAAAGATTCGTTTAATATTAACAGACATATATTCTTTTAGAATAACACTTAAAAGATAATTAAAACATTTACAGAAATATTATATAGCAAACTCTGCATTCCTTACCTGTGACATTGAGTCCTGCTTCCACAATTTGCCGCCCTTCAGAATGCCGCTAATTTGTGTGGGTGACGACTCCTTGGGTGGTATGGGTGGCGGTTTCTCCTCATCGTACACCTCACCGGCCACAGCTGACGCCGGTTGTGGTTGCTGCTGTTGCTGTTGTTGTGCTGGCATTGGCTGACCGGCTGCGGCAGCCACAATAGCACCGGGTTTGGCCGGTAATGCTGGTGGCAAGAGATCCGTGGCGCCCGTTACATCCTCGCTGGCTTCACGCACGATGCGCCGCTCCGTTACTGTGGTCATAGTGGTAATAGTTTCAACAACAAAACGTTTATTCTTCTTGGCATTCAAACGATTATCCTTTCTATCTTTGACTTTATTACATAATATGCGTTCAAGTCAAATATGTACGAATGTTTACGATTAACGATTACAACATAATTACAGCACAATTACATGTACGAGATATTTATTTATTTTTCATTTTTTTTTTGTTTTTGTTTTTCAAATATATTTTGTTAGTATTTGTTGTGTTAGTAAGACAGTAATATTATTATTATTGTTTTTTTTTTAATTGAAAATTGGTTAGTTCGGTTAGTTCAGTTGGTTAGTTTTCGGTTAGGAGCGCATATATGCAGACATGAGCGCAAAGCGAGTTCACCGCGTCGCCCACAGTGGTTTTGGTTGTTAGTAGCGGTGGTGCATATGTAGCGGATCACCCCCACAAATGTGATTTGGCAGCATAATGAGAATTACATACATACAAACATTACGAATAACTACATACCATATATTTGCACTGCATATGTATGTACGTATGTATGTTGGGTGTGAAAAGCGCGTTAATTATACATATTTACATGTATGCAGGTGTGTATGTATGCGGCGCATGCAGTTGATTGCGGTATGCGTAATGCGAAATTGGGAATGCAACTCTGTTATGAATGCTTCATTAAATGGCTTATGCGCTATGTTTATGCTTATGCTTATGCGTTTGCGTTTGCGTTTGTGTTTGTATGCTAATGCTTATGCGCTCATTTGCAGCATGGAAATTACATATACATATTTATGAAATCGCGCATTAGTCTACAACAAAAAAGTGTCGGTTGAAAAAGCAAAGCGAACGAAAATTATAGTGTAACTCAATTAAGCTTGCCAAAAGCGCAAATTATAGATCAATGCTTCTTCTTCTACCTCGCTTACTGCGATTTTTGCGTTATTTATATTATGGATAATGAGATATTATGATTTTTCAGTAATATTTTGTTAGTTTAAGCTTTTATTTATACAAATAGGTAGCTATTCAGGTGTGCATACCGGAAACTAAACAAACAAATCAGAGATCAATGGCGCTAGTAATACGGATCGTAGCATT
This sequence comes from Bactrocera neohumeralis, assembly GCF_024586455.1. NCBI lineage: Eukaryota > Metazoa > Arthropoda > Insecta > Diptera > Tephritidae > Bactrocera > Bactrocera neohumeralis. The sequence goes on along the minus strand of NC_065922.1, from coordinate 19,903,860 downwards.
GTAAACGGGCGATTGGGTTATGTGATTAGAAATATTGAAATGTCGTGCTAAAAAACAGTTTTGTGATTGTTCGACACAGTATTGTTTGAGAATGTGTCAAAAAAGGGCACCAGAAAAGCGAAAATACTCCATATTTTACAAATTTTCTGCAGTGAAGGCGAAAATGCAAGCTAGTCCGCTGAAACTGTAAATAATGTTAGGGTTTTGAATCAGTATGTGTAATTTTAGTTTCGATTCCGTTCCGGTACTTTTGATTTTAAAGTAGCACCACTCTGTGGAAGACCAATTGTTGAAAATATCGATGAAAGAATGGATATCATCAAGACCGACTATCATGAAAGTACTGTTTCGATTACCCTAGCTCCTGGGTTTTTTGCACAAAAACTCGTTTGGGAGCATTTAAATAAGACCAGATAGCAAACAAGCTCAATATATGGATACCACACGAGTTAAGTTAAAATAACTTGAGCGACCGAGTTTCTAACTCCGTACCGCAATAAAATAGTTGCACTTCTGGCATCAAAGGATCGTGGACGAAGAGCGGCAAGATAGCGCAAACGGTGACGACTGACCGATAGGAAGATTAATTGGCAGAATCATCTTTGTGAAAGCAACAAACTCCTAATTCGTACGACGATTGAATCGTCTGAAGTTTATTGGGGCCAGCTTTGGTCAAAGAAGAAAAATTGTGTTTCATCATGACAACGCCCTGCATTTCTATTGTGAGTTCTTTACATCCATTATAGTCGCTGACATCAAATTATGGCAAATATATTTTATCGAATGTTCTTAGAAGTAGAGCGGCAGTAGATGTAGTGGGTGCCAGAAAGCGGTTGCATATACTATACTGGCTTCCAGGCCGAAATGCCATTCGCCTGACTACCCAACCAGTACGAAAAATACGGTACTCATTAAAAACAATTATAGTTTTCGAAAGAGCTGACAGACTGATCAGTGCAAGATGGTATACCTTAATTCATTCCTTAATCGCAAAGATCATGTGCAAGAGTCCCGAAGATAAACACGCAAGTGTTTTACTGTCTCAAAGGGACTACAGGACCAGTGTTGACTGGTCAGAACCTACTAGCATCACATACGAACAAGATGAGCATAAGAAACGACGATACATGCAGAAACTGCAGGGAAGTAGGCTCGAGAGAGACGCTGGAACACATATTATGCTTATGTCCAGCATTATCTATAACTCGTCTTTGATATCTAGGCGCTTCGCACTTCAAGGAACTAGATCCAGTATAAAAATTAGTTATCAAGTGGCTCTTAAAGTTCGCAAAAAGCGTTAAAGCGTTGTCTAAAATTTTGTATTTCTAACCAAACTTGGTTTGCGGAATCGTTGCGAATGTTGGAAAAGGTTTATGGTGATTCAAAACCACAAGCCTAAAAGTGGTAAAAAGTCTTAACTTCAACCTCTTCTACTGATGAAAATATAAAAAAAGTGAAGGATTGGTGCTTGAAAATCGTCAGGCAAGGATTAGAGAGATGGTAAGTTAGCTCTAAATGTTACGCGAGTTCGCTCAAAAATCAAGGTGATGCTCATTGTTTTTTGGATATTCGTGGCTTGGTGCATCATGAATTTGTTTCGAAAGGAAGGAGGAGTCAGAACATACGTGACAACATCCGTCGAAAATGACCGGAGTTATGGAAGAAAATTAATGGATTTTACACGATAGTAATGCACCATCGCATCGAGCCACGATTGTGACCGAATTTAAAGCCAAAAATGCAATGCATACCATCGTTCAACAATTGTAATCACCAGACTTGTCTCCGGGTGATTTTTCAGTCGATCGAATAGATAAAACAAAATTCGCTGAAGCAGTTGGAAGCCATCCCAAAAAGTGTTTATGAAAAGTGTTTCGATAGCTGGAAAAATCGTTGGCATAAGTGTATTACATCTGGTGGGGATTGCTTTGAAGGCGACAAAATAAATACTGATTTTTCAATATTTAGCGTGTTTTTTACAATTTCCGAATACTCTTTTGTCACAATGTATATAAAGGAATCTATAATATGAGGTATTTACAGAACTAATATTAATTTCCTTTTTTGTATGCGTTATTATGGCTTTTAAGTTTCTCAGTTGGAACTCATATCTGTTGCAATATTTAGCTCTTCAAACTCTATTTAACTTAACCTCAATGTGATCGAAAGTATTTAAGGTCATTTTCTATAACGATTTTACACAAATATTTCGCACTCTTTGTCATTTGCATTAGTGACTCAGCGCCAAATAACAGTAATAATAAAGCAAAAATACGCATGATAATTGAAATGAAAGCACCTAATGCCAACAAATACGAATACAAAGCGAAGCAAAGCATATTATGCATAGGTGTCTAAGTAAATGACATATTTACAAATATACAAAAGAAATAACAATGTACGAGTATGCTACGAATACATATACAATATACATCAGAATATGGCATATATAACTACAGTTAGGTAAGTAGGAGAGAGGTCATATTTCATTTCATACCTGGCGATGGCTTATACTGCGATTGTAGAACGTATTTGGGACGTTCTTCGCCGGCGATGATTTCTTTCTGTGTGATGCGACGTTCGGGTGAACTGGTGTGTAATGGCAACAGTGCAACGGCCGACACGCCGAGTGGGGTGAGCTCCTCTTGGCATTGTGGCGAAGTGCATTCTACGTTACAGTACGAGCGCGCGAAAAAAAGAAAACGAAACAACAACAACAAAAACAAAGAATGAATAGGTGAAATCAAAAGTTGTGACACAATCAATGGTTGCTGTACGCATTTGTGCATATGTACATATGTATGTATGTATGGTTAGCTTAAAGGTAATGCTAATGAATATGGGTATATATTATATGTATGTGTGTGTGTAAAAAAGTCGATATGTAAATATCTAGAGAATTTAGCGTGTATAAAAATGGTGGTGGTTGTCTAAATATTTACAATTTAAGCGGGATGGAAAAGGAGACTAAATATGACGCAGTGTTGTTGTTTTTTATACAACAACAAACGCATTTCAAAATGAAATTGCTACTGCAATTGATGGATGCACAATTGACGGACTGAATATTTCAAATTTTTTACATCCCCTCTCAGGGCGCACACACACACACACTCTAATATGTATATATATACATACCTAGATACATATATACATAGGTGCATATGTGTGTGTTCAGTTTAAATGCTAATTGTTGCATACAATTGCCGCGCGTTTTTGAATTTTTTATGCTCTGCGCTTGCACACGTGCGCAGCAATAAACGAAAATGAACGCTTCAATGAACGAGTGATTGAGTGAACACGCGTTGCTGATATGCTTCTCCCCCAAGCCGAAATAAAAAAATGTAAAATTTTTAAATCAAACATGAAAAATAGAAGTGCATTTCTGAGCGGAACTCTGCTTGAAGGCATCTGCCTGTGATGTCACGCAGTTGAGGCGTGGCCGTTGGGGCTTACGCGTCATTAAGGCAATTTCGGCAAATGATTTTCAGGGTTTGGTTAGCTCGTGTCACAAGTGACTCTTGTCCGGCGCGCAGCTGAAGCGCAATTTTACGCTTCTAAGGGTCAGGGCAAAAACAAAAAAAAAATTAACTTGCAATCTGTTGGCTTTCATAAAGTACATACTACTCTTTTTCGTATTTATGTAGTGGAAGTGGGTGCATTTACTTCAGTTTGACATTCCTGCATAAAGTACAGTGTGTTTCACGAAAAATTTTTTTCTCTGACGGGGCCCATTTCTGGCTTAATGGCTTCGTCAACAGACAAAATTGGCGTTATTGGGCAGAGTCAAATCCACGTAGGGCTTAGGAAACGCAATTGCATCCCCGTTCAGGCACTACTTCTTTAGAATGGCGACAGAAAAGGCCATTAACATCAATAGCGATCGTTATAACACGATGTTGACTGATCTTTTTTCCCGGAATTTGATGAAATCGACGTTGACGATTCCTATTTCCATCAAAACCGTTCGGCATCTTATGTTTCACGTCAAAATATGGACCCATTGCGTGCACAGTTTGGCGACACGTTAGTTTCAAGAAATTGTCCAATTTGGCCGATATTTTGCCCTTTTTGATCAGATTTTTTTTTTCATTTTAACATCTCGTCGTTCTTGTTTATATCGATTGATAGAAATCATAACCGATAAACTGATTTCGCTGAAGATTTAAGGAAGCTTTAAGGACACCACCAGGCCCACAAAAGAGCAAGATTTAAATTATTCTTCCAAACGGCTTAACAGATCGACTTGAAATTTTCACACGACCTTCTAAGATATATTTATCGAAGGAGTACGATTTGTAATAATTTCGATTTTTAAGCCACACTGAAGTATTAGCTCGATCAAAATAATCGACTTTATTGGGGTGCATGGACTTATTGAGAATTAGAAGACTGTCAATGACAATGACTGGCATGATTATTTTTTAGCGAAAAGCTTAGCATTTATTTAAATGAAGAGATTCTCAAATACTACTGTGATCAAATTGAAAGGTGAATTTTGTCCATTTCATCTCCTTCAAAGTAATCTCCTCCCGCTCCAATACACTTATGCCAACAAATTTTCCAGTCACCATAGCACTTGGAAAAATCCTTCCATGAGAGCCTTCTTCGATTCAGCTTTTATATCCTCAATTGAGTGATAACGGTGTCCTCGGCGTGGTCATGTGAATCAGGCGAATGCGGTGGCTGCGGCACGATATTCGTTGAAAATGTGGCGAAATGATCACGAATAACCAATACAGTAAGAGATGGTGCATTATCGCACTTCTTTGTTCAATAAGTTTAGACATAGTAAAAATCGAAGAATACACTTTTAGAGCCTCACAAAACGACGCATATCTCAAATACTAATTAATATTTTGACGTGAAATTCAGCATAGATGTCACTAACAGTACTTCCAACTTACACAAAAAAAATTTACCGATTCGGAAAACGCGTGAAGTATAAATTAAAAATTCACCTTTCAATTTGATCACAGTAGTATCATAAATAAAGCAACCTTTGTACAAGAAAGCTTTTTCCAATAAGTACAGAGACATGTTTTATAGTTTAGTGATAGGTGTTGCAAGTAGATGTACTTTTTTCAAGAGTTTTTTTTTTGACAGATCCTGCGTGAGTCGTGTCAAGTTCTCATGTTATGTTTTTTCGGTATTTCATCATGGAGAGACTTACGCCTGAAATCCTTCAACTTTATTGCGAAAATTCACGTTTTGTAAAGAATCTGTTTCGTGCACTTCACTCAACTTATGGTCGACATAACCGGCCCACTGAGTGTACTGTTCGCAACAATATCACCCATCTTGAGACCGAACATTCATTATTGGGTAATATTAGACCGCATAGACTACGCCCTGCACGCAATAAATAAAAAAAATAGCGCTGGTAGCTCAGGGTGTACACGAAGATCGTGGAAGATCTCGGCGACATTTAATTTCAACAAGATGGCTCCACTTCCCACACATTGCATCAATCAATGGATTTATTAAGAGAACACTTCGGTGAGCAAATAAAACGGATATATGAAGACTAAAGTCTATACGAACAATCGATTCAAGCCAAAACATCACGCGTGTCATTCGCCAGTTATAAGGCGAAATGCTCGAACGCGTCATCGAAAATTGGACTCAAGGGATGGATCATCTTAGACGTAGGCGCGGGCAACTATTGAAAGAGATGTTCTTCAAAAAATAAATGCCAAATAATGGTCTCTCAAATGATATTACATAAACATTCCCGATTAAATTTGAAGTTCCTGTGTTTTTTCTTTAAAAAGTAGGGAACCTCGAAATGGATCACCCGTTATATGCTAGCATGCTGTCTACAGTTCTATCAAAAGGCTAACTAGATAACAGTTTCACAGCGCAGTTGCTTCGGCGAAACTTTTCAAAGGGATATGAGGTTAGAATTCAAATTTAACAAAATAAAAAGTAAATGATAAAATCAACCACTCTGCTGCGTTACTGCGGTGGCTTTTAAAAAAGGGTTATAAGTGCAATGAAGCATGACATCATCGAAAAAAAGGCTAGCACACATATCCTACCCTTAGAAAATGCATGCACACACTATTTCATGTATACAAGTTCTGCACCAAAAAGTACTAGTTCCGAACTAATACGCTTACAGTGAACTAAAGCTCTTCCTTATTTTGCAAACAAAAATATCACTCCCTTGGAATTGGTCTTTGAACTGCCACCTCGCTTATTAACCAAATCTCTTCTTTACTGAAATTACCATAAAGGATAACTCTTAACTCTTTCTAACCTCAATCTACATTTCCGTATTTGCATAGCAAATTATCTTTCAAATGCATACAGACATAGCAGTAGGGTCTTTTACTAAATAAGAGAGAGTTGAAGATAAAACAAAACTGTGTCGAATTTCGATAAACTCCAGCATATGGGGATCAGAAAATTTGTTTGTTTATAGGCTCTTGAAAAGTTCCAAGAAGATCCGACGTTTTCGAGCCAAATTTTTTTTTACCTATTTCTGGACTATTTCATAACGGATTGACCATCTGAGTCGCGGCAAACATTTGAAAGGGATAATCTCCAAATAATAAATGTCAAAGAGTGTTCTTTCGAATAATTCCCCATGAAATTTGTGTGTTTATTCTTTGAAAAAGTAGGGAACCTTGAAATTAATTTTTTGTTACCCATTTTATTTTTCGTAACAACCATGCATTTTCAATTACCTTCTTAATTACTTTTACTTTCACAGATTGGCAACCCTTTTCGCTCACTCTCACATACAATTTATCATCATATACTTATATGTCAATAGCTCAATCTATATTTGTGAGCGCCATATTTGTTTTTGTTAGCATTTACTGCTATGCGCAAATCATAAATCAATCAATTAGCGAATGTCGATTTGTTGATTTTATAATCGAAGCGAAACAATGACGCTGCGCAAATCTATTCATGTCAGTCAACCGAAATTAACTGCAGCCAACTTTGTGTGGGTTTATTTGTCTTTTTCTTCTCCTTTTTGGTTTCCTTCAATTCTTTAGAAAAGCACAAGGTCAAAGCGAAAAAAGTTTATTAGATGCTGCTACATACGAACGAATCTCATACATACTTGTATGTATGTACCGTATATGCGCATATGAGAATTTCCATTGGTGAATATACTAACCAAAAAGTTTTTCCTTTATGCGCCTAAAACGATGCTACACTTATGCCTAAATACGTATGTGGGCTTATGTGCTATGGAATTTTACTACGACGTAAAATCATATGGATGGAGGATGGTCATGTGTAGAAGTTCACGCAAGTGAGGAAAGTTCTCCGACCGCCATTCACTTGGGAATGGCCAGAAACGATTCTTTTACATATGGCTCAAACAGCTCACGACTTCCGGTCTTAGACCAAGTATCCTCTGGGCAGCCAAAAAACATCCGTGTGAAGGCTAGCTAAAGTGAAAAGGCGTAACATCCTTCTCCAAAATTGGATGGAAAACACCCTCAATGAAAGGAAGAAAAAAAGACTTGCTGTTGTAAACTCGGCTATAACCGAGTAAGCGGTGTCTATTACAATAAAGAAGAGGAAGAAGTATATACTATGGATTTAATACATGTATTTCTATCAAAAAATCAAGAGCTAATTGGATTTTCCTATGTTTACAGTTATTGAGAATTGAGTTATTGATCTCGATTACCAAAAAGGACTTCCTAACGACCTCTGTTCTGACAAAAATCTTACACTTACATATATCCTTGATATGACTCTAATAAACAAAAATGGTTAGATCGCTAAGGAACTGTTCATAAACTCAAAAACTCTTTTTTGATACTGTAATGAGTATAACATCCACTTATCAAGTCTTAGTCTTCATATACCATACATATGTCCTGCAAAAAAACGGGTCCTAACAAGACACTAGGCCTTTTGCTTTGCATGGTTATTCAAACTTGTTCTTCTAACATAACTTTTCTTACGATCTAATCTCCTCGAATTTCTTATCGATGAACGCCCCCGATTTCTAATGACCAATCGAGATCTGTACAACTAAGGGACTCGTTCGCGCTTATACTGGCATTCGGACAGATAGACATGGCTAAATCGGTTCAGCTCGTCGGCTGTTCATTTTTATATATGTACACTGTTTTCTTCTGACTATAACCAGATACCCTGTAGGAATCTCGTGAAATATGTCCGAAGGGAGTCGCAAAGGAACATAACACTAATACCACTTTGGAGCTCCTTACTTTAAATCGATGTTTGCTTAACCACTTTTATTAAATATTTGGCGGCTCTTGAACTGGTACTAAACCTGCCAGTGCCTGCAAAATCGGCGGGACAACTACTGGCTGCAGAAGAATTTACATATAGGACCTTCGGGCATAGCTCGGTGGGTGCTGGCGGTTGGGCAAACACCGACTTCATGATGCCACTTTTCAACTATGAATGAAGGTTCAAAGTAAACTTAGAAAAAAGATGGCTGGCTTAAAAGTATGTTCGCTGAGCGCAACACTCTAAACATTTATACAGATACAGATGGCTCGAAAATGGACGATGGTGCGGGAATATACTGCCCAGGGTTAGCCAAGTTTCCGGTCCACTGCAATACATTTTAAACTGAGGGCTTTGCTATTGCGAAAGCCGCGGAGCTGTCCCCGAATGCACCTGCAGGCAATTTGGAGTCCAACTGGCTACGTAGACAGCCAATCAGCAATCAAGGCAGTAACCTCGTATCGCATATCGGCCAGAAGTGTCTTGGGAATATGGGCAGTAGTGGAAAGTGTGTTCACTTCTACTGGGTGCCGGGCCATGAAGGCCTTATTACTGTCTGGTCGCGATACCCGCCCGCATAATGGGACTGACAGATCGAGAAGACTACAGAAAATCTCCAGTGCAAGGAATCAGGAAAGCAATGAAGCATCTCTTGTACACTTGTCTCGCATTGGCAAAACTACCCTGTAAGCATCTGGGATTCCCACTGGAGTAGGTATCAATAGTGAGGCCGCACAGTCTATTAAAATTGCGTCCTAAAGGCTGACTACTCCTCATGGACTTAGCAACTGAACGCCATCTGATATAGCAAAGAACCAAAACTGGTCTATGTGGCTTATTGGACCACCAGATTAACGAAACCTAAATATTTCTATTATTTATATATGTATATCTTTCAGACCTTTACACCGCCCTAAAGCGAAATATCGCAAACAAAATTTCACCAAAATTCGATTAGAAAATACTTGGCGTTTCGTTATCACTGCCAATGTTGCCAGCGGACAAAATAAAAGCATAATTAAAATACTCCAGCAATATATTCAAAATAGATTGCAGCCGGTCTCCAGTGAGTGTTTGAACTGCGCTCTTCATGGAAAATAAAAACTTGAAAATAAATTATTCCCCCAACAGCGGAATGCCGTTATGGCCAGATTCTGTGCTCATTTATGGCGGAGACTGCGCTGCTTGTGATGTGAGCAAAAAAAAAAACACAACAAAAGCAACAACGTTCAAATCCAACGGCATAATTTGCGATTAATTGAAATACCGTGCCACTTGTACGTTCACCTCTGCCAGCCAGTTGGCAACACGCCTGTCCATAGCAGATGCCAGCGGAGGAAGTGCAGCAGCCCGGTGTGGGTGCAGCCACCGAAGCAGCCAGCGCACAATAATCACAGACTAGACTGAGCGACTCGATTGCTAATGCGGCGGGAGACCGGCTGACAAAGTTGTGAGCTCGTCGTGCTGCTCCGCCAGCTCTAATGGCACATCATAATTTGCCAACAAAGTCGGCTGAATGTAGTCAGACTAATTGCATTGTCACCGCAGGTATCTAACTTAACCACATGCTCGAACTTCCATTAGTACACACACACACACACATACACTCAACCTCGACACACACAGGCATGAGCACAGATGGAAGCAGCACTCAACTGTTGTTGGTGCGCTCGTGTGCCAACATCCGGTGATTTGCGACGGCACAGACACCTTTCGGTTTACAGGTGTTTGTGCCACAACAACAACAACTAAAATAAGTAGACACCGTAAAATAGAAATGCGATAGGCTAGAATTGCTGGGTAAAGAGTGGTGTGGAGTGTAAAGTCATTAGTTAGATTGGTGTATTTACCTGTATCCTGGAGCTGCTTGGCCGCGCACTCGGCACATTCGGCGCACTCGGTGCAAACGCCAAGCGAGTCGTCGTCAGGCGAATGTTGTTGCGTCTGCTGATGGTGTTGCTGCTGCTGCTGTTGTTGGTGCAGTTGTTGCGCTTGCTGTGCTATTTGTTGTTGTTGTTGCTGCTGTGCTTGCTGCTGCTGATGTTGGTGATGCTGGCTGAGCGTTGCGCTGCCGACTGGCGGCGGCGGTGGCGGTATCTGGTTGTTGTTGCGCGCAGCCAACATGGCGGCCCTTTGTTGCTGCAATCGCTGTATGACCTGCAGCTGTTGAATGTGCTGTGCGCCGAAGATGTGTCCGCTTAGCGCGCCGCCGAGCGTGTTCTTCAAGCCATTGTCCTTGTAGCCGTCGGGTGGACTCAGTGCGGCCTCGTCAACGAACTCAATGGGTGGCGCATATTTGGGACTCTGTTGGAAAGAGAAAAAAGAGACAACGAAGTGTGTTTATAATGTCGAATAAATGTCAAAATAATAATTTGGAGTTAAACTACAAAAGATATCAATTATTATAGAGAGCTATCTGCTTATGAATATGAAGGTGTTGGTGACATTGAGTACTCTATACAGTCTATAGAATGTCTGAGGACGAGTAAATAAATTATTTTTCAGTCCTAATCGGAAAAAACTCCTTTCTCCGCAGGCTATTTGACTTTGTTCACGGTAAAAGTCTAATTTCACACACCTTTTGTCCGCTTCTTCTTAATTATTTCCTGTTTTCTACAATGAAAGTTCTTGAATCTTTCACCGAATCCTCCTGAATAACTTAAAAAGTCTACTCGTCTGATGTTAACATGTTCTGCGGTTCGGTTCGGTATCTAATATTCGTACGATTTACCAAGAGATGGCTTACTTGATTAATATTTCATTATTCCCATATGCCAAACAAGCATTGGAAAGCTGCTGTCGTGTCATTCGTTTGAAGCGTAAACAATTTTTTTAGACTCAAATATGTCGAACTTGGTTACAGAAAAAGTGTATTTGAAAGAGTTCTTCTTCATTACTTTAATATAAAGAAAGTCAAAAGCCATTGTATATTGGTAAAAGCGTACGGTGAACATACTCCAACTAAGTAGGTTCTGAACGTTCCAGAAGTGATGTACACGACTTAAAAGTGGTGAATATGACTTTGAAAACGAAGCACGTCTTGGACGACCAAAAGAGTTTGAAGATGATGGAAGCATTAATCGATGAAGATTGTCGCCAAACATAAGAAAGCTCGCAGAATCTTTGGGAAGGTACTCAAGCAGCTGTTTCAAAGCGTATAAAAACAGCCGGATGCATTCAAAAGCAAAAAAAATGTCATATCAATTGAAGCCAAAAGACATTGAAAGTCGATTTGCATGTAAAAATGGTGTTTAAACGATACAAAAATGTCGTTTTGACGTCGGATTCTCATTGTTGATGAAAAATATATCCATTACGACAACCCTAAATGTAAAATATCATGTGTAAAACCTGTCCAACTAGGCAAATCAACGGCAAAGTCGAATATCCATGACGACATGGTAATACTCTGCAATCGGTGGAGTCAAATGATATAAATCAGCACTTATGAATATATTAAACCGGGTGAAACCATTAGTAGAAAACACTGCCGACAACAACTCTTCAAATTGCTACAAGCGAAGTGCTCGAAATTCGTGACAATGCACGAGGCAATCATTTTTCATCATGACAACGACGTTTCGTTGCAAAACCGGTTAAAAACTATTTGTATACAGCGGTTGAGAGATTCTGCCTCATCCGTCTTATACACCAGATCTTGCTCCTTCTGACTATAAATCCAATAATTACCAGAAAAATGAGAAAATGTTAGAGTTTCAAATATTTTAAACGTTTAAATAAAAGCTGAAATTACAAACAAAACTACACGATAGACTCAATATATACATATATCATACAAGTATAACATATCTGACACATTAAACAATTTTTAAAACCTTTATTTGTTATAAAGTGTTAGAGTTGTTTCTCGAGAGAATGACTGAACGTTGAAGTACTTTACCGGAAAAACTACTAACTAAACTAGTAATCTGTAAGTATTTTAACGATATGGCCAAATCAATGAAACACTAAAATTATAGTTCGAATACCAAAACTAAACCTTAGATAACCATAATACAATTCAACACAAAAATAAAGTAAAGTGATAGGTCGAACTAAAGGTAGCGTTATTGAAGAAGACAAAGTTGTTTGTATAGTTAGGAATCTCGATATTTTTCTCCAAAATTTTTAACAGTATCAACTAACTTTCATTTTTTAATTATATTTGGACATGTTTTTAATTTAGAACTGCCTTATTAATCTTGTCGATTTTTATAATAATATAATTTTATAAAATCGGGTATGTGGGAAAGGTTCTGCGGATCATTCTGAACAATTTTGTCTGAAAGACTATGGATCTAAAACTGGTTTCGAGCCAGCGATTTTAAGGCGAAGTTTAAAAAGGCTGAATAATCGGTTGTAACTGACCGATGTGGCCAATTCCGAAATTGATCAATAAAATAAATTTTTATCATCCCTAAAAAACTTCGCCGCACAGAGGCGGGTGCGTGCGTATCTTGACTGCAACAGTGGTGCGAATCAATGTTAGGACCTCGGAGCGTACGCACATCTAAAACACTGGAGAAGTGTCTTCCGTCTACCACAACACGATCGATCTGGTTGGTAGCTCTGGAGACAGCCAGGTAACTTAAAGAATTTTCCTATGCTGTAATATAGTACTACAGTTAACCATATTTCGGGCTTCGGCGAAGCCTTTGGGAGTATTTGATGGAATACACACCGGGGCAAGCAGAGAAAGAGGAAAACTTCCACTTAGTTTGAAAGGCAAAAAAAAAAGCCTCAAAAATTCTAAACCCGGTTTAGACCTATAGTACCTTAGACAAAGTTCAGATTAATCCGAATTTGCCGAGCACACGATTTTTCTATTTTTTCGCCTGTTTGTAAATCAACTAAGCTCCAATATTGAAGATTATTATATTAAATATAGTAGTCTTTAAATAGTTTAATATCCTGGTGGGAAAATTTCATGGAAGCATCAAACTCAGTTGAAATCCATCCAATACTTTTCTAGAAAAGCGCGTTTTCAAATCTTTGTCGGTTATCGTCCAACAGACGAATATACACTGAGATCTTGTAGTATTCTTCGCAAGTTTTCACATAGAAATTTTCGTATTTTATTTTCCCCATTTCCCTATTAGAGCCTAATAAATATCTGATTGATGGCTGGAGATAAAATTTTTAATATTTAAAATGCTTTTAGGTAGAAAGAATAAAGACCACATTGAATATTCATATATAGACAAATACTCGTAATAGATCTTCTTTTAACATAATTTTTGAAAAACATGTTAGAAAAGTGATCATACTCGTATATCGTCACCTAAAATGCAAAATAACGTATAATCAAAAAATTCGAAATTGAGTATCTTATTGATTACGATTCACTACTTCAAATTACATTCATATGTAATATGACATTTGTCCAACATTTTCAGGTTCTGCGCTCAAATAGTATAAACCAGTTTTAACCAATATAAATTTTTTTCACTCTTGTTCCATTTTATTTCGTGTTTCATTCACGCCACTGTAAATTTTCGAAAATGTTGTTACGTTATTTTGCATTTTAGGTGACGATATGTAGATGTCATATCTCACACAGAGGTGAGAGAACCAGGTTTATCTTTTTGTAGTTTTTTCTGAAGACCCATGTTTAAGTACGAGGGAGTTCAGTAGCGACTATAGCAGCCACAGATCATGTTTGTGGAACTAAATTTATCACACTAAACTCTTATCTTTCGTAGGATCAAAAACATTGCGAAACCTTTCACGTTTCGAACTTTCATTGTTTTAGCGAAAAAAAAGTGCACCACCTTTCCCGCCACGCCTTATACAAACAATGCGTACTCACATATATATAAATATTTTTAATGTGATGTTTGCCAGTGTTTGCTTAAGTGTTGGTTGTTAGGCATCTGTGACCGGAAAATTAGGATTTCCTGTCAGGCAATTACAGTCGTATGAATTTTTGATGTTCTTCGCTGTTAGTTGACGGCGGCCAGGCCCCTACAATGGTGTTACTCAGCGACACAATGTAACGGCGAGGGCGACGTTGATGATAACAATGGGAGCGCTGCAACGGCCGCCAACGATAATATACCAAATATATGTACATAAGTGTGCATATGTGTGTGTGTGTGTTTGTAGCTGTAAACGCGCTGAAGTCATTGTACGACATTTCGCTCAGCAGGCGGATGAATGGCAACAAAATCGCCTCTGGAGCGTGTGAGAAATGCGGTGTGAGCGATGTGCCAGCCAAACTATTGTACAACGCGCACATATACACACCTACACGCTTACAAATTTTACTTAGCTTGCAAAGCTCACACATATGTATACACATGTATATATGTATGTATACTTATATGTGCATGTGGAGGTACAATGGCTGAAACGTGTTGGTCAAAACTTTTTTGCACTACTTTTCTGCCATTTTTGTTCGACTCCGAGTACATGAAAAGGGATTGCAAAGTGGCTTGGCTCTAATGTTTCTGCTATTTGCTTTGAATTGTCGTGGAATTGGCGACGGCGCTTTGCATCCCTTTCACCATTAAATATTTAACTTTATTTGCAGTTACTTGACTTGAATGATTGTCAAGCTGTTAGTAGTATATATGTACTATATGCATACATACATCTACATATTTATTCATGCATATACAATCATATAATATATGTATGTATATGTATTTCGTGTGTTTATAATATATAATTGTATTTACATAAAACGGAATGAAGATGAAATGGCAAAATCATTTCAATTACATAATTTGTCAATAAGTCTTGTTTGGCTCTCTCGTACGAGAGTAAAAGCAAATATTAGCATTTCACTTATTAACTTAACCTTTTAATGATTGTATGGACTTATTGCATTTTCGCCATTTAGTATGAAATCATATACTCTTGACCTAGTGGATCCTAGAAATCGGAAATATCAAGTGAAAGCAATGTGAATGTAATAACAAATTGTTTAAATGTCTTAATTATAGTAAGCACGAAACAACAACAATAAATAAGTGTGTTTGAACTATAAAATCATGCCACAATAATTTAAGGCATTGACAGTTTAAGGCAAGAACAGAGCTTATTTATAACTAAATATTTTTTTATACCATTAAAGCCAGCTATTAGTTAGAGATTACTCAATTTAAAGAAATTTAGTGTATGTATAGAAGGTCACTTGCGGCGAATTAATCCAAAACTAGATGATATACATACTATTATAGAACCCCCAGAGGTGATCTTGTGACTGATGCGCAGAGCATACTGAAATTGTGGAGGGAACACTTCTTCAGACTGCTGAATGGCAATGAAAGCATAACACTAGGAGATGTTGAACCCGAATCCCCAATCGATGACGATGGAGCAGACGTTCCATTGCCCGACTACGAAGAAGTTCGATTAGCAATTACCCGCCTGAAGAACAACAAAGCGGAGAGGCCGAGAGATTGCCGGCCGAGCTATCAAATACGGCGGGGAAGAACTAATAAGCATCATGTATTAGCTTCTTTGTAGAATATGGTCGAACGAAAGCATGTACGAATAGGAATTTAAGTGTGCTCTGCCCAATCCACAAAAAGGGAGGCTCCACAAACAGCGCCAACTACTGTGGGATAAGCCTCCTCAACATCGCATATAAGGTTCTATCGAGCGTATTGTGTGAAAGATTAAAGGCCACCGTCAACAAACTGATTGGACCTTATGTGTGTGTGGCTTTAGACTGGCAAATCAACAACCGACCAGATATTCACCATCCGCCAAATTTTGCAAAAGATCCGTGAAAAGAGGATCGACTCACACCATATCTACGTCGATTTAAAAGCTGCTTTCGACAGCACGAAAAGGAACTGCCTTTATGCCGCGATGTCTGAATTTGGTATATCCGAAAAACTAATACGGCTGTGTAAACTGACGTTGAGCAACACCAAAAGCTCCGTCAGAATCGGGAAGGACCTTTCCGAGCCGTTCGATACCAAACGAGGTTTCAGACAAAGCGACACCCTACTTCTTCAATCCACTGCTGGAGAAAATAATTCAAGCTGCAAAGTTGCATAGAGAAGGTACAATCTTCCACAAGAGGGTACAACTGCAAACGCGCCTCGTGTTGTTCGATAAATTGTTGCTATTTTGAATTTCGAAACACCACTTTCACAGAAACCTTCGTTCCGATTGGCAAAAAACTCGAACTCGATTTTCATAAGCTTTTCTTGAGCCGAATCATACGCCAAAAACAGGAACAGGATGCTTGTTTCCAGGTGCGGATGCATAATAACCTCCCGACCATGTTCCGAATCTTCTGACAAGTAACTATCGATGTGTGTGGAAAACAATTACTCGCCTATTAACCAAAGCTGACTCCTTCTGGGCGATTACTTTCTTCAGGCGACTCAATTGTTTATAGTGAGTCCTGGAAGAGCAGCTGATAGTAGATGGTTTCCTGCTAGTTCTACCAAACACATAGTAAATCCTTCCTGGTTGTCTATTTTGGCTTGGCCACGGTTTGCTCCAGCTCTCTGCGCTTTGACCATGATAGTTTTCTTTTCACTTTTCATCGCCAACAACCATCCGCTTCAGAAATTGATCGATTTACTGCGATTCAGCAGCGAGTCGCATGTCGTTGAATCTGTATATCCAGTTTTTTTCTTTTTCAATGTTTAGCTTCCGGGTAATCGAAACAGTGCTCGTCGGACTTTACGACTTCCAATACTCGTACTCTATCAATTATTTCAATAATTGACCTGCCAGAACGTGGAGCATTTCGACATCAAAATTACCTGAACGAAATTGATGAAACTAAAATTGCTAGTAATTGATTCTTACGGTATAAGGACAACAAACATTATTTACTTTTCAACCATTCCGTATTTTCTCTGTTTCGGTGTCCACCTTTACCGCGTACTCAAGTGTTGTACTGAGCTTTTTTAGTACAAAATATTATCTTATACATGTGAGATATAGATTACTACAGGGCACTCGAAGTGTAACCAACTTCAGACCGTTCGCGCAGCTGTCGCACTGGAATCAGCTGTTTATAAATTTGCTGAATGACAGTTCGGAGTATTGTTCACAAGTCTACAAAAGCGTTTTGACAAAAGTGAACGCAAAAAAATATATATAATAGTGTAATTGCTTTATATTTAGCTGGAAAATCACAGCCAGCAATTGTTCGTGAGCTCAAACACCTTAATGTGAATAAAGATTTTGTTTATCGCACCATCACTCGTTACAATGATACTGGTAGCATCGCAAAACGCCATGGAGGTGGTCATCAAAAGACGGCAACGTCACGTGAGATGGTTTGGAAAGTGAAGAAGCGACTTGAGCGAAATCCCCGACGAAGTGCCAATCAAATGGCTAAAGAACTGAAAATATCCGACCGCAGCATCCGACGCATATTGAAAAATGAGCTCAAGGTCAAGCCTTACAAGTTCCAAAAGGCCCATGATCTCACACCGAAGCAGCAACAAGTAAGACTTAAGAGAGCGAAGCAGTGATGGTTTGGACCGCAGTCACCGCAGATGGGCGCTCTCCAATTGTTTTCATCGAGCCTGGCGTCAAAGTAAATGCGACATATTATCGGGAAAGTGTTCTGGAGGCTGCTTTGAAGCCGTGGGCAAACAAACATTTTGGTTGCAAACCATGGATGTTTCAACAAGACTCAGCACCGTCTTACAAAGCGCGAGTGAACAAAGAATGGCTGAAAAGCAACAAGTCACATTCGAACTTCATTCGTTTTTTGACGTCTCAAGGCCATAATGGCTCTGTCGAGCAAAAGTTTGGTCACCAAAATTATTTTCACACATTTTGTACTTTAAAATAAATAAAAATAATTTTCCAAACCGAATTTATGGACCTTTTAATTGGTTACACTTCGTGCCGGACCCTGTAAGCCCAGCTGTAAGAAAAATACAGGATTTCTTCCTAATAGACCTTATGTGAGCTTATTGAAGACGAACATTTTTGGCTTCCCCGAACAACAAGCTGCTCCATGGCTGAAAAACACCCATATATGACCAAACACAAATACTGTTTGGAACGCGGGACCGATTTGCCATCCTATCCTATTTATAACTCAAGCTTTTTTCGTCATTTACTTATAATTTATACAGTGACAATTTCTATGCTGTTTTTATAATATTGCAAGTAAAGTTCAAAAAATAATAAAGCTTCACATTAATTCACATTTATAACTAAAGACAAATATTTTATTTGTATAAATTTAATGCAGTTCGTAAAGCAATTATTATTTCAATATAAATATAGTATTGAAATCACATTATATGACCCAGCATTGGCAACATTGGAAAAGCATAAGTGCCACCTGATGTGGTAATAATTTCACATACCAACACACAGCAAACAGACCCACCTGCAAATTTATGCACTAGACAAACAAACAAAGAAACAAAAAAAAAAATTTAACGAGCATTATGTGACACTAATCGTTGTGATGGAATGTCAAATGTCAATAGATGCGATGCATGCCAAAATGTGATAAAGCAGATTCGCTCATTTATTGAACACATCATATGAGCATAGCTATGTAATTATGTATGTAAGTATGTATAATTATGTAGTCGAATGTGCTGAAAAACCTGAGCTCGTTTCCATTGCTCTCTATATCCTCTGTAGATACATTTGTGGGTGTATAAATATTTGTGAATGCCAGTGAAAATGATTTTTCTAAAAATAACTTTTATGAGTTTGCAAAACGTGTTAGCAAATCAGAGGTTACGTCGTTACCCTTGGCTCACTGGATATATGGAGGTTATTAATACACATGTTTATATAAATACATTTGTATACGAACGAGGTTTTCAACTATAATTAATTAAGAAACAATACTCGTTCATATTCCTCGAAAATTTTTACACAATCAGTGTTATCCAATCAAAGGACAAAATGGAAAATTATTTAAAAAAAATGTTTGAAAATTCTATTCTAAAAATGAGAAAGGACTTTAGAGTTTTCACATAGGCTCCTATTTCTATTTCTAAACCCAAGCACTTTTGGTTACCAAACCGGTTGTGTTGCAGAGACATTGTGGATAAGTCCACAGAGGCGACGAATAATGGTTTTAGGCAAAAAATATCGGACAATTGACTGTTTGGACGTCTGGAAAAAAATCCGGGTTCGTTTCGATTACGTAGACCCGACTGGCATGGGAACGGAAAGATGTTCGCTCCTGAAAAATGCTAGGACCACTACCATCAAAATTTTTTATCCACGAAAACATAGATTGTTGAGTTTTCTTCAGCGAACATGTAATTCAACGAAAACATAAGTAGGTAGAACGTAAAACACGTTAACTTCAGCTGCACCGAAGCTATAATACTCAGTTTAAATAACACCTATTTTGGTTCGATCGGAGATGTTAGGATCGCCTTGGGCATCCTATGTGGAATTTTGTGAATATATCTTACAAATAAAAAAAAAGGATTTTTATAGAACAATTTGAATTTGATCGATTAGTTTGCATGATAACTATATGATATAGTGATTCCATATCTATGGATCCGACAAATGAGCTGCTTCTTGAAGAGCAAATAGAGATAACTCGAAAACAGAGAGACAAGTTCGCGTACATACATATACATATACATACAGATATACCTATTCTTTGGGCAAGTGCAAACATAATCATGGATCTGTATGGAATACACCTTACCCAATAACCTATGAGAGTTGTTATGAGTTACTTTTAAAACAGGCGACTGTATTTCGATACTGATGAAAGCCGCAAGAGCTACTCTACTTCGAGTGGACTACCGCAAGGCTCGGTTTTAGGTCCCTTTCTATGGAACCTAATGTAAGAGTGAGAAGGAGATACCAACCAAAAGCCGTTAAGTTAATAGCATTCGCAGAGGACCTTATTGTGGTAGCAGTGGCTAAACACCTAGATGACTTCTGGAGTGAAAGTATATCTCTCACCATAGGGGAGTGTGAAATTCATACACAGCCACAACTAAAATATCTGGGAGTAATAATAGACTCAAGACTCAAATTTAAGGATCACCTGGAATACACTGCAAGTAAAGCGAATAAAATCCTAAACGTCTTATCAAGAATGAATGACAAATAAAGACTGCGTGCTTTCCAGCCGCCTAAGTATTTTTGCTCGCAAAGGTAATGAGGTCGGTTGGGTTATATGCGGCACCAATTTGGATCCAAGCGCAAGGCATTAGAGCATATGCCAAAGAAATAAATAACAGAGCACAGGCTGTCGGCACTAAGAGTGATCAGTGCTTTTCGAACAATATCAAGCGATGCTGCTGAAGTAATAGCCAGTATGATGCCCATTGACGCCTAGGGTGACGAATACGAGCAAGTATACAAGTTATCAGAGCCGACGCAGCGGTGGCAAAACTCACTCAAAGGACGTTGGAGCCACATGTTGATACCGGACGTCCATTCGTAGATGGATAGAAAACATGGGGACCTGGATTTCTACCTAACCCAAATACTAAGTGGCATGGGTGCTTTAGAGCCCACCTGTACAGATTCCAGCACGACGTTAGTCCGAATTTTCCAAATTGTTCATAGTGCTTTGAAGACTCCGAGCAAGTATTCTTTTATTGCGCTCGCTATTTAAATACAATGGAAAAACTTAAAACTACACTCGGTGGACAACAGTCATGAGTCAGTTCACTGAGAACGTATATCAGACCGCGACATGGAGGAGACTTAAATGTCTTATTATTCCCACAAAGTAATACTTAATCAGATGGTTCCGTGGAGTTGAGAATACGTTAGGTTTAGCGAATTGAAGTTCCGGACTCGGGCTTTTGACACTTCCCTCTAGTTAAAGAACCAAAAAAAAACTGACACTTTATAGGGTCTTCAACGTTTTCTTCTGGCTCCCACTTTATGGTAAACTTCATTTCCATATGTTGTTTAATATTATAAAAAATGTCCCCTTGAAAAATAACAATTTTAATCGAACCCTCATGTTGATCAACTTGGACCTTTAAATTTCCATTTTTCATAACTATGAAACGACATATACATATATATATATATATGTATACATATACATATATGCATGTGTAATAGCTGTACTATCAATTGGTTTACGAAAAAGTTAACAAACTAAGTATTATAAATTTCTCACATGAAAGCGAGTCTCAAATGTATTTTAAACTCATTAGCTGAACAACAAAGCCACAACGCATACAAACTAGCCAAAAGCTAAGAAGTGAATTCCGTACAAAGGCTCATACGAGTACATACAATTTGTATAGCAAGTTGATACGAGTGGCTAAGTAGATAGCACATCATGTATGGGTATTTTATCCAGAGGGAAGCAAAATTTATATGAGTATACATATATCAGAATATGTGTGTGTGTGTGCTGGCAGTAGTTACCGATATTTAAATGTAACAAATTTGTAAGCGAATTTCGTAATCTTTCAAGCAGTAGCACAGCTTTAACAGTAGTTTAACTCATACAATAACAATAACATAACAAACAGCAGACAACCAAAAATGATCCATTCATTAGCACAAAATTTGAACTGCTCTGAAACTAGTGTGAAAAGAACTTGTATGTGCGGTATGCATACGACAGTCTTGACAGTCCATGAATATATAAGTATCATGTCGTTATTGAAGCTGGTTCTTGGTACATACATATATATTAGTCCAATATTATAAAATTCGAAATAATAAGAGAAATGTATTTTCATTTAGTACATTCTTCCTTTCAAGGGGATGTTTTTTACGTCCGGGTGCCAAACTCAGCGCACAACCCTGGGGAGGGATGTTTCGCCTTCTCGCTTTAGTTCGCCTTCAAACGGATTTTTTTTTGGCTACCCAGAGGATACTTGGTCGAAGACCGGAAGTCGTGAACTGCTTGAGCCATATGACCATAGACATCTACTCCGTTGGAAAGACAAGGTGGAAAAGGATCTGGCTACACTTGGAATCTCCAAATGACTAACGAGCTGTTGTAAACTCGGCTATAAACGCATAAGCGGTGTCTACGCCGATAAAGAAGAAGAGGTACATTCTCATATACTATGTAGTACCTGGCGCTATATACATATATACGGTGTTTTAACGGACCACCGATAGAAAGTGCGAGAGAGCTACTATCTAAGGATAAAAATATGTATCTCAAAAAATCATTTGGGTCATATCTTGCTAGAAATATTGGATATGAGGAAGCTGAAGACGCTATGAGTGCCGCATTTAGTTGCTCTGGACAACAAGGGCAGACATTAAAACACTCCCCAGCTAGCTTTTTTGCTATGTAAGAGCAGTACAACGAAGTTCATGAATGTTTCGCGGCCGACGGCGAAACAAAGATCCACTATTTACACACCAGAGACCAAACGTCAGTAAAAAACAGTGAACTTCACCAAGTGAAGGTACTCTAAAGAAGGCGTAGACTGAAGTATAAGCTGAAAAGCTTATGGCTTCCGTTTCCTGGGATTCGCTAGCTGTGATCTGATAAAGGCTGAGTTAGGTTAACCTGGTAGGCTAATAAGCCTCGCATAAACCAGTTTTAGCCATGAGGAGTAGTCAACCTTTAGGATGCCTGCGCTTAACGCGAATTTAAACAGACTCTGCGGCCCCATTACCATCTGAGACACCAGATGCTTACAGCGAGAGCTTGCCAATGCGGGACAAGTACACAAGTGATGCTTCATCGTTTCCCTGGTGCCTTGCTCTAGTCATTTCCTGCGGTCTTCTCGATCTGGCAGTGCCATTCTGCAGGTGTGTGACTAGTTGGTATTCCGATCATGTTCCTACAGTCTCTATTATTATCTAGCGTCAAGCTAAAAGTCGTCACAAATAACTTTCGCAGCGGAGTTGTTTTTATTCAAAAAGCTTAAATTCAGTATTAAAAGCATCATTGATATAATTGCTCTTTCAGAGCTTCTCCTGTGTCTCTTTGCTCCCAATTTCACAGGACATATGGAGGAGCAAAGTGTCTTTAAGACCATATAGAGAAATCCGTATAAAAATGTCGTCTTTAAATCTTAATTATCAGGCAAGAATGCTTTTCGTTCAACTGCTACGCAATTTTGAGAGTTTTGATGGCTCATCTCTTCTCATTTTTTCACTCATAAGCAAGCCCAGCACAATCTTTGAAAACCATCTTACTTAGATATTAACTAGATTCTTGAGAAATTTGACATATTTTGAATTTTTCACATTGTGTAAGAAAATCTAACGGTTACATATCTGCAAATGGTTCAAAATACGCTAACTCTCTCTCAACTTGATCTCAAAGCACCTCTTTCATATATGTCTGCTAAAAATAATGTTGGAAGGTGTTCACATGTTTAATTTGTTTGCGCAATTTATCGGGCACGTGCCAAGGCTGGGTTAACAAACTACCGTCGTAACATCCTTGCTTACACAAGCACACACTTGCGGATATATGGAGATAGCCGAATATCCCACACGCATAATTAAGTAGAGTATCCTTCGGGTCTTATGCAGTAGCTCATATTTTTACTGGTAGTTATTACTCAAAATGGGTGTGTGTATGCTAATGCATACATATGCACTTACTGTAAATGCGTTTGTGTGTTAAAGTGTGTGCGTGTGTGAGTTCAGGACTGCAATCAGCTCAACTCAACTGTTTGGAACTAAACTCAGCTGAACTGAAATTCCTTGGAAATTCTTAAATGAACAACAAAATCATACAACAAAGCGGCCAGTAATAGTAGCAGCAGCTACAAAAACAACAACAACAAATGTTGCAGCAAGAACATACTATAACAAAAGGAACAACAAACAATTTTGTTAAGTATTGTACAAACAGTTTTGTTTCCTTGTTTCGTTGGCGTTGTTGTTGTAAATGCTTCCAGCAAAGTTGGCAAGTGCAAAGTAGCTACACGCACACACACACAAATACTGCTACATATGTATAGTATATGTGTATAGGAGGCGCTTACATAAGTGAGTAAGCATGCGATGGCAGAGCTTGTAGCATTTTCGGTTATGAGTAAGAAAGTTTCGGCTGATTTATGCACTTCTTGCGCCGTTCGCATTTATTTTATATTTACATACGTTCATATATTCGGTTATTATATGCTCGCATGCACATATGTATTATGTATTATTATTATTGTACAATATATGTATGTGATCAATGTGTGCTTTTAGGCGCAAGAAATTCGTGCCGCTAATGTATACAGTTATGAACACAAATTATATCGGCATTTATATAGTTTAAATTTTCAGTTTTGGTATTTTAAACGACTTTTGCACAAACTCCTGAATAGCGCCTTTTAAACATGTTTTTCTCGAAACAGCACTTTTGTGCTTACTCGGAAACAAAGTATCCGCTCACTATGATGTTTCTCCATGTTTCGAATATATTATAGTTATATATACAGTAACCTATCTGTTTTTAAGCTGATCAAAAATCGAATTTTTGCAGACCAAAAACGACGAAATTTTTGGGTAAAACTGAATTAAAAACAAGAAAAAACGTTAACTTCGGCTGCACAAAGCTAATATACCCTTCACAGGTGCATTTCTTTTAGTAACTATGTGTTCAGTTTATATGGAAGCTATATGCTATAGTAATCCGATCTGAACAATTTTTTCGGAGATTACATTGTTGCTTTAGAAAATAATTTATGCCAAATTTGGTGAAGATACATTGTCAAATGCGAAAGAACTTGATTCCGATCGTTCAGTTTGTATGGCAGCTATATGTTATAGTGGTCCGATATCGACAGTTCCGACAAATGAGCAGCTTCTCGAAAAGAAAATGACGTTTGCAAAATTTCAAAAGGATATCCTAAAAACTGAGGGACTAGTTCGTATATATACAGACGGACGGACAGACAGACAGACGGACAGGGCTAAATCGACTCAGCTCAACATACTGATCATTTATATATGATATGTATACTTTATAGGGTCTGCGACGCTTCCTTCTTGGTGTTACAAACTTCGTGACAAACTTAATATACCCTGTTCAGGGTATAAAAAATGGGCATTTTATCAATTTTTGATTTTTTCGACCGTAGGTCATTCCACGGACAATATTTTCTAGAAAGAGTTCTTTTCATCTTTGCTGTAGTGGAGGACCTTGTTACTTTTAGTGACGTCGGAGTGTACCTCGTAATTTTTTTCAAAACCTTTTTCCTAGAGTAGTTTTTTTTTTTTCTTCTCAAAAATCGATTTTATTTTAAAATTTCATAGTTCATTTCATTTTCTATAATGAATTACCTGACCTACAGCTTCAAAACATTCTGAAAACACAGAGCGTCTAAGAAGTCAGGATAATGTTCAATATACTAATGATATCTAGAGCCGTCAACCTAATTTACTCACACTTTATTCCTCAAGAAAGGGTGGCGAGGACAAAGGTTACAAAACCGGAACATACTCTTGTAGAACCCCAAGAGATTATCTAGTGATTGATGCCCAAAGCATACTGAAATGAAGCAGGGAACACTTCTCCAGCCTGCTGAATAGCAGCGAAAGCATAACACCAGGAGATAACGATTCCCCAATTGATGACGATGGAGCAGACGTTCCATTGCCTGACCATGAATAAGTTAGAATAGCAATTATCCGTCTGAAGAACAACAAAGCGGCGGGGGCTAATGGATTTCCGGCCGAGCTATTCAAATACGGCGACGAAGAACTGATAAGAAGCATGCAACAGTTTCTTTGTAAAATATGGTCGGACGAAAGCAAGTCCAACGATTGGAATTTAAGTGTGCTCTGCGCAATACACCCACCCACTATCTGCGCCAACTACCGTAGGTTAAGTCTTCTCAACATCACATATATGGTTATATCGAGCTTATTTTGTGACAGATTAAAGCCCATCGTAAACAAACTGCTTGGACCTTATCAGTGTGACTTTAGACCTGGAAAATCAACAACTGACCAGATATTAAGCAGATTGTTTGGAAATTTGTGGTCCTTTACGCATTGGCAAAGGCCTATATCACATTCGATGGAATGATGAGCTGTGCGCGATATATGACGACATTGACATAGTTCAGAAGAAGATCTCAACTCCGCACGCAGGTGAATAAGAACCTGACTACACCTAGAATCTTCAATTGGCACCAAGCAGCGAAAAAGAAAAAAAGACTGGCGTGCTGTTGTAAACTCGGCTATGACCGCATAAGCGGGGTCTACGCCAATAAAGAAAAAGAAGAAAACTCGTAATGTGTTTACAAGTATGTCTAAAGTCTATTATCTCTTTACTCGTAAGCATGTAACGGTATTGCATGGTTCTCAGTTATGAAGAAGAAAGGAGGAAGAGATTAGAAAGAGAAAAGATAAGAGATAACTGTTATGAAGAAGAAAGGAGGAGGAGATTAGAAAGGGAAATGATAAGAGGTAATAATGACTACACTCTGAATATATGTATGTATATGAAAACTTAAATAAATTCAGAAGAAGTCTATAAAGGGCTTGAGGACTTAATATCAACGTACGTCTCTCTGTCTTTAAGTCTATTCTATAAGCGCGAGCTAGTCCCTTAGTTTTTGAGATATTGACCTTCAACTTTGTACACGCCTTTTCCCCACAGGAAAGAGCTCATTTGTCGCCGTTATTGGACCACTTTAAGACATAGCTGTCATACGAACTGGTGAATAACTTTTTTATTTGACAATATATCTTTACGAAATTTTGCTTGAATTGTTGTTTAAGGGAACGGTAGAATCTGCAAATAAATTGAAGTTCATAGCAGGCTCATCATAAACCTTACTAAAAATGAGTTGACTTTGTTGTTAATTATTATTATGAGCTCTGATTTTGGCAAGTATCTTTTAAAACTTAAATAAGCATATCCAGAAATAAGAAAGTTAGCGTCAAAAAATAAAAAATTTATCTCACAATGTTCCCCTAAGCAACCCAGCTAAAAAGCATCACCTCAACACATCCATTCAAACGAGAAACACTCTTTTAAGATGCGAAATGTGTTTCTTGCTGGAAAAGAGAAATTAATCATAGAGTCATATGTGCCCACCAGCGTTTTCCGTTAAAAGCCAATTACTTTCTTAAAGCTTAATACTTTCTTTTAATATCTGCGCTAGATAAGCCACACAAATGCACAACAACAACAGCGAAATCCACCTTCACCTCGCGGTAATTTATTGGCATAATTGTTTTTAAATATTCGCCATGATTGATGATTTAGTAAAAAGCTGACAGAGAAAATAATTCAAAATAACTCAATGTGCGGTTGTATGTGTTTGTATACGATTGCGCTCTAATGTACTCGGTTTATAGATATATGGAGCACGTATACGCCCCGTAGTCCACATTGTCTGCTCGTCGAAGTACTTCGGGTGTGTGTCGGTCGGTGTGCGCGCTTCAAGGATTTCACTGTTTTTCCACGTTCTCAAGGCAACAACGCTTTCGTATAATTGAAATGTTTTCCACCTCCAACAATGAACCAACAACAACAACTAACAACCAACAACAAACCAAAAAAGCGCATTCAATTTTGTACATAAATAATGTGTTTTTCTGTGCTATTCCTAGAAGGTTGCCTGCGCCTGACCTTTTCTATGTCAAAGCCAATGATGCGTGTCAAGTGTGTGGGCGGAGAGGAAGCCGGGCGAGAGAGACTACTGTTAAATTGTGCGGTTGAAGTTCCTAAATTTGAATACAATAAATGTCTAATCGGATATTTTTGGTAGCTAACTATTGTATGTATGTGTGTATGTATTTGTGAGCGCAAATGACAATGTGTCGAAAAAGTTGGCATTACTGTAAATTTTTGGATCCTGTAAAATTAGTATTATAGGCCAATGAAAAGTTTGCGCTATTTTTTTACCTTGGGAAATTAGTTTTCGGTGTTTTATTACAAAAAACTATTTCGATTAATTATTACAAAACTTTTTTAATTTTTTTCTAGGTTTTGAATTGTTTTGCCTTCATAAAATTGTTTAACTATTTTTTATAGATTTGAAAATTCGAATAGCTAATTTTTAATGGAGTTGTATAATTCTCAAATGTGATATATTTTTTTCATGGAAAGTGTGGCAACAAAAAACTTTATGATATTGCATATTTTTTACTTACTTAGTTAATACTTTTTCTGATTTTAATGAATGCGAATAAAAAATAGTTAGACTTTTCTTAGACGCAAAGCAACAAGGCCACTGATTCAGCTTTATAGAAGATTCTTGTTTAACTGATCTGTGAATGTAAGCCCATATCGACCTGGATCCCACACACAATCATTGAATTATTGCTTTATCCATACTAACTTTTATAAATTGACATATTCCGAACTCCGTTTGTCTCCCAAAAACATAAAGTGGCACCGTTTGGCTCCGAAAAACATATTTTACAACAATCATTCTTTTGGAAACTCAGCATTCATTATTGGCACTCCAGCAGGCACTGAAGAAAATATAACAGCCGTAGCAGAGAGTGTATACGAAATGAGAGAGTGTCGATTCGGCGCCGTTCGCAGCAACTCGGACTGACGGATGAAACGACTTGATGTATTTTACAAGAAGTCATTAATTGAAAGTTTACAAATACACTTTGTGCTTCAGCTCTGTATGAAACGTTTCAAAAGATCCGATGCCGAGCCACATTTTGAACGAAGAAAATCACCATGTTTGAAAGAGATTTAAAAACTGCCATTTCATTCAGAAAAAACAACGGTTTGGTATGGTTTGTGGACCAGTGGAATCATCGGTCCATTTTGTTTTTCAAAAATGATACGATGAGAACGTAACCGTCAATTGTGACCATTATCACGTCATAATAACCGACTATTTGTTGGCTGAAATTGAAGCTCGTGCTCCCTGCGACATTTGGTATCAACAAACTTCCCATACATCGCATCAATCAATGGTTTCAATTGAGATAACACTTCGTTGAGCAGATAATTTCACGCTTTGGGATGGTCGATTGGCCATTTTTTGAATCTAGCGCCCCCATCGTTAGAATCTGCTATCTTTATCGATTGTCCAGTGAGAATTTCATGGCATTTCATTGATTAGAAGTGAAGTTATTGCGTTTTAAGTGTCAGTATGTTTGTGTTATCGGTGCGAAAATGAGCTTCGAACAAAGAGCCAACATTAAATTTTGTTTTAAAATTGGTAAAAATTTTACCGAAACGTTTCAATTGATGGAACAAGTTTATGGCGATGATTGCCGTAGCAGAGTGCACGAGTGGTTTCAAAGTTTTCAAAGTGGTCGTGAGGACATAAATGACGATCAACATGTGGGCCAATCAAAATCCGTGATCATCAAAAATTAGTCGAAATCATCATTGAAATTCATGGAAATGTATTTGAACATCTCCAAAACATCGATTCATCGCATTTTAACCGAACATTTGGGCTTACGAAAAGTGTATGCACGGTTTGTTCCGCACAAATTGACTGAAATTAAGCATAGAGTCACTGACATCGATTATTTGACAAAAATCACATTTTAACCATTAACCACTCCCTGTATTCACCTGATATGCGTTATGCAGACGTAGAGGCCATTCAAAAGGCTTGCATCGGCATACTGGTGGCCCTACCGGCCAAAAAGCTAAAACACTCGTTCAACATGCTTTTGGACCGTACAAAAAGCTGTATTGAAGCAGAAGGAGATTTTTTGAATAAAATAAATTGATTTTGCCGTAAAAAGCATTTGTTTTGCTTTTGTTTCTTTTTTAAGTCCTGTTTACTTTGGAACGCACCTTGTATAGCAGCCGTAGCTGAGAGTATACACAAACACCGTGGAGAGTCGATTCATCGCCGTTCGCACCAATTCGGACTGACGTATGAAATGACTGGAGCAGTTTTTTTTTTAAATTAAAAGAATAAGATTGTGCAAGAACTGAAGCCGCCTGACCTTCCCAAGCAGCATCACTTCACTCTATGGGCTCTTGAAAAGTTCCAAGAAGATCCCAAGTTTTCGAGCCAAATTTTCGAGCCAAATTTTGTTCAGCGATGAGGTCCATTTCTGGCTCAATGGTTGCATGCAAGCAATGTTGCTACATTCGGGACGAAGAGCAACCTGAAGAAATTCAAGAGCTGTCACTTCATCCAGAAAAACCAACGGTTTGGTGTGGTTTGGGGGCGGTGGAATCATGGTCCATATTTCTTCCAAAATGATGCCGGTGAGAACGTAACGTGATACCAGAAATTGAAGCTCGTGATCTCGGCGACATTTGGTTTCAACAAGACGGCGCTACTTCCCACACATCGTACCAATCAAGGAATTTATTGAGAGAGCACTTCGGTGAGCAGATAATTTCACGGTTTGGGCCCGTGAATTGGCCACCAAGATCGTGTTATATCACACCTTACGCTTTCCTATGGGAATATGTATTGGTATTGGTAACAAAAACATAAAGACACATTCCTTACAGAAATCAAGGAGCTCAGATCATTTCAATACCGTTAAATTTGTTCAAATCATTCTTCAGAATACATATGTATGTTACCACTTTATCTCAAAAAAATTGTTTGGCGAACTAAAAAACTAATCCCAAACAAACTCATGAAAAAACTATAATGAAACGTCTTTGAAAGTGTTTTCTTCTAATCAATATGAGGCAACTCTTGGTAACATTTATGACAACAAAAAACTTGCAATAATTCTTACGCTTTACAACCAGCAAGAACCTTCTCGTAAATAAACGTAGAACTTAAGCCAATTAGGTGCAAATAAACGTGAATGACTTTTTCTGGAAAGCAAATAAATTAATTGCTCATTTGGGATGGAGCTTGGACACGACATGCCGTGAAGCATTATTTGCAGAAACGAAACGGTACTTATGTAAGTACACTTGTAATGGAATCCTAAAAACCGAAGAAAAGAAAAACTTGTCGTAATAACAGAAGTCATTGAGCACACATATACCATAGATGCATGTGTGTATGTGTCGGTGTAAGGGTAGATTAAATATTTGCTGTACATTTGTGCAAAGTGTAATGGCGGTGGGAGGGAAGGAGTTGGAGTGGTGTAGTAGTGGATTAGTGTAATTTCAATTGAAGTGTTTGTCAGGGAGGTGAATGTTATTGTTTTTCCTTACTATCAGCGTGTTTGGTTTCTTTGTTCTGTGGTTAATAACGGTTTTTTACTTTCAAAGATGAGAAAGTAAATGTATACAGGGTGATTTCCGATATTTTAGAAATTATTTGGGGAGATAAAAAATAGCTTCTCAAATTCAAGTTATTCTTCTTTTAAGCCAATTACATATCTTACTATAGAAGTTTGTTTTTTAAAATTCAGTCTAAGAAATGCCGCCTAATTTTTTTTTAGTCTACAAGAAATTTTTACAAAAACTATTGGCATTTTCAAGGTCAGCATTAAACTCAAATACCTTTAGTTTTGTTCTTTAGTTCGCCAGCAAACATATTTTTGTACAATCATAAAACTTATTGCTGCGAAACCGATTAGTTCCCTTCACCTGCCTTCTAATCAACTTGAGAAGCTCATGCGAGAACGTTACCTGATAAATTTTGCAATATCTAGCGAGTCTGAGAACATATTCCTATTTTCCAACCTATTTTAAAACATCAAATGTTTGGTAGTTTTGCTAACTAATTCCATGAAATATAAAATCGGACTGCCAAAAAGAAATTAGCAATATGGTTGTACAGTTTCTTTTAGATAATTAAGTCTGAGAATACGAAAGATTTCTGATAATATGTTTCAAAGGTACAGACCTGTGGCTCATCAATCCTCGAATCAATTTTTTTACGTGAGGTTACAAGAATATTGTCCTAAATTCTCAAGTTGATCGGAGAAATAGTTATGGAGATACAGGCTTGAAAAGTTACGCGTTCGTGGCCAGCTATAACATACATCGTGACAAAAAAAACACACGGAAATTGCAATTAAATTCCCCGGTTAAATGATATTTCAAAAAAATTTATTTTGCTAAGTTGGTAGGGTTATCCTTAATTGCATAACCTGATTTCGTGTGCGGAATCATTGCGAATGTTGAAAAAGGCTTACGGTGAATCAAAACACAATCCTACGAGTCGGACAAAGCCATCAAAGACGGTCGAGAGATCGTTACAAATATGATTCGTTCTGGACGACTCCTCTTCAACTGATGAAAATATTAAAAAAAATTAAGAACACGGTGTTTGAAAATCGTCAGTCAAGTGTTAGAGAGATGACAAGAGAGCTCGACTTCTCTTGCGAGTTCGTTCGAATGATATTTCGGTATGAAACGCCTTCTTGCTCGACTCGTCCCGATAAAGCTGAATTTTTTTCAAAAAGAGTACCGTAAACAGGTTTCTTTGAACATGCTTGAACGTACGAATCCTGATTCCACATCCATGGAGAGCATTATAATTGCCGAAGAGACATGGGTTTATGAGTTGGACATGCAAACAAGTCAACAAAGATCGGAATGGAGGCGAAAAAATGAGCCGAAACCAAAAAAAAACTAAACCAAAGCCGTTCTAAAATGCTCATTGTTTTTTTCGATATTCGTGTTTTGGTGCACATAAATTTGTTCTGGAGTGATATGAAAATATCTGATCGAAAACGACCGAAATTGTGAAAAAACAATTCATGGACTTGACACATTGATAATACACCATCTCAGCGAGACACGATTGTGACCAAATTTAAAGGCAAAAACGCAATGATTACCATCAATCAACCACCGTATTCACCACATTTGGCTCTGTGTGATTTTTTCTTGTTCCCAAAGCTGAAATTGTCGCTCCGTGGAAACCATTTTCAGTCGATCGAAGAGATAAAACAAAATTCGCTGAAGGAGCTGAAGGCCATCCCAAAAAGTGCTTATGAAAAGTGTTTCAAGTTTATCAGAGAACTCTCACTAGGCTTCTGAGATAACTTTTACTGAAGATTTAGCTTTGAATCTGCACAACTTATGCTAATGAAGGTTAAGTAAGCTTGAAAAAAGCACGAATTTAGAAAATTTGTAATTGGCCACTGCTGGATAGAAAACTTTATACGTCACAAAAATTCCCAAAGTGAACTCTCTCAGAATCCATACACATGACTTTTTTCGGTTAAGTCCCACTACAAAACAAATGGGTTCAATTCGAGTGATGATCTCTGATAGGAACAATCAAAAGGTACCAGGAATTGAAACAAATTATTTGGAGGCATAGAAATTATCAATATACGGGAGCTAAAGCCTTAACATGCCTGAATGTTACAAAACTCTGAGGTAACATAAATAATGGTTGGTTCTCTATGGAAAACTAATGATCAAACCGTAACAATCCCTACATTAACAAAAAATCTTTTCGAATTTCGTACGCGGTTCAAAAATTTCGATGACAATGTCAAAAAGCCCTACCCAAACGGTACATTAACCGTCACGGTCTAACGGTTTCATTGTTTATAGAAAAATCGTGTGTTCGTGAACTTCCGTACAATAAAAATAGCGAATTTTTGGAATACAATATAAAAAAGAATAAAAAAACAACTTAATAAAAAATACGTTGACATAGACGTAACGCACGTGACATAATTTTTTCAAAATCTAAGGAAATTTGGAAATTTCACTTGGCGTTGTCTCACACTTACACTACTATAACTGTGCATTTACAGTTTATTTGTGGCGCAATTGAAATAAAAGTGAACTTACCTGCGGCGTGCGCGTATCATCGCCAGGTCCGGTGACACCGCCACTACCACCACCGCCAACGGTGGCACCCACCGCCGAGTAATTGCATTGACAGCCCTCCTCACAGCACAGACGCACCAATTCGTGCTCGCCGCATGTGCACGGCTCCTCGTCCTCCTCATCGTAGGCGCAATCCTCACGTATTAAAATAATATAATCTGCCTCGAAAAACTCATTGCGTGTCTCGTCGAAGACGACACGATTCTTGCGCGCCGGCGGCGGACGATTCGGTTTTTTGAGCAGACCGCGCAACTGACCGTTAACTTCACGCATTTTGTTGGTGTCGATGTTAAAGCTTTGGTATTTACTTTGGTTTTGGTTGTTGTTATTGTTGTTGTTTGGATTTGTTTGTTTTGTTATTGCACTTAAATGAGCTTTGCTCGCACAAATCTCGGTACGCGTTGTCACGTCCGACGCGCACGCTTCACTTTGGTTTAAACGAGCGTAATTGCTTTCACTGTTCACTGACAAATTATTTACACTAACCTCGTTGTTTTTGTAGTTGTTGGTATTATTGTTGGTTTTTAGTGAATTAATTTCATTTTTCTCGCGCACACAATTCACACAATCACAAATCGAATTCGTATCAACGTCCGCGCTCACAATGACCACGGCGTTCGGCTGCACAACCGTCGCGTCGTCAATACCGATGGACGACACCTCGTCGAATAATTCGTCGTAACATTCGAAATCGACAGAATTTGCAAAAACGTTGCCAGCGCTTGGTCGCAACGGCGGTATGACACAGCTGCTGGTGATGTGGCCGCCGTTGCCGCTGCCGCTATCTTGGCCACCGATCCGACTGAGTTCACACTTATTTGTGTTGCGCACGAAAGTCGGATTTTGATTTGTGTCCACCACACCAACGGGCAATGGCGGCAATGTACTTGTTGCTATTGCTGTTGTTGCTACGTAACCAACGCCACCGATGATATCACTCAAACGGCGCGCATCAAACTCGGACGTCGAATGGCCCACCAACGGATACAGCGCGTATATGGGCCGATAAGTGGCGCTTGGTAGGTAATATTCAAAGTTGTTGTTGTTGTAACCAGTGGTGTTTGTATTGTCAGCGTTGCTGTTGTTATTGTTGTATAAAAGAGGTCCTGGTGTCGCTGGAAAATGCTGCTGATTTGTGGGTTTTGTGGCAACGAATGCGCTTAGCCGACCACAACTCAAAGCCGCTTTCGGTAGTGGCGGACGTGGTGGTGGTGGTGATGGTGTAGGTGTGCGTGATCTTGCGGGTGTTACTGCAACTGGTGTGGTACTGGTGCTTGACGCTTCCAAATCGCCTACCGGCTGCTGGACTAACGGTTGGCGCGGCGCGTTCGTAAATGTTGTGGTTTTCGTTGGGTTCGAAGGCGTCTCACTCAATTGCGAGTTAGTTAAAGTTTTCGGCGCAGTTATTGTTGTACTGGCACTGGTTGCAGCAGTTGTCGTTGTTGTCGTTGCGGTTGCGTTGGTCAGTGCAGTTTCGCGTGACGCTCCGCTATCCGTGGCATCTGTTGTGCCAGCTTGTTTATGGCGTGTCGACGCGCTTTCAACTATTAACACGCGATTTTTGTTATTGTTTGTTTCTAACACATCACTGTTTGTTGTTGTTGTTAGAACACTGTTGGCATTCGCCTCACAGGCATTTGTTGCCTGCGTTGGGGTGGCTGTTTCGCTACTCGCCGCAACCACTACTTTCTGCACTACTGCCGTCGTCTCCGCTCCGCGCTCGGCGACAGTTATTTTTACCTCGATTGGGGTTGTATTGTGTGCCGTTAGTTTGTCAGCAACAACACTATTCGCTAGCAGCGAGTCAAGTGCACCTGCTCGTTGCTTGCTGGCGATTACAGCTGTTCGGTCGACTTCCGTCTCCTCTACCGCGGCTGCTGACCGCTCTCCCACTCGCTCGTTGCTCTTTTTGCACTCTTGGCGTGTGTGCGCTGTGGCTGCTGCGCACTCGTTGCTGCTGTAATGCTCAAAAGTGTTGCTAATATCCTCAATATTATTGTGTTGATTGCAATTATTTTTATACGCTTGATTATTGTTGTTGTCTGCTAACGTAACGTCACCAGCAGTGCTGTTGTTGCAATGCGTTGCTGTTGCTGTTAATTGGATTGCACTTGGCTTTTCAATGGCTGCAACTGCTCCGTTTGTCGCTACAATTACTGGCGACCTTACTGCGCCAGCACAATACCGTTTCTTTGTGCCACCTGCAATTTGTCCAACCGCAAGTGTTGTTGTTATGATTTTTGCTGTATTTGCAACGTCGTTTGCTGCTGTCGTAGCCACAGCCACTAGTGCTTCATTGCTTGCGTTTGTTTGCCTTGTGCTATTGTTGTTGCTCTTTGGAATTTCCTTCGTCGGTGCGCTCGTCGTCGTCGCCTGTCTGGCAGCGCACTGCTGCGTTGTTGGCGTCGTCGTTGTCGTCGCCGCCGCGTCGTCTCCCAATAAGCCTTTGTGCTTACCTTCGAATTGTTTGCCTTCGCTGCGGCGTTTCAAGGCTTCTACCAACTCGTTGTTGCTGTCTGCTTGTTGCGATACACAAACTGCACGTTCGTCCTCGTGCACGTCCTCGTCGTCCTTATTGTAGTGGTCGTCGTCTAAGTCGGCGTCACCACCGTTTTGTATACTCTGCAATTTCGTGTGCTCGTCCACACCTGCCGTCACTGCGTTGGTATGTGCCTCGTCGTCGTACTCGTGCGGAGTTTCGTCTTTCAAATGATTGCGTGTCACGCATATCAATCCGCGAAAATGTTGTTGCAAGCGTTGCAAACGTTGACTAGCTGCGAACTCATCGCTACCCCGGTATGGGGATGCGTGCTGTGTGTGTGCTCCCTTGTGACTTTGTGTCTCGGCGTCGTATGCTTTATCGCTGACGTTGTGTGGGGCGCCAACTTCGGCTATGTTTTGTCTATGCACAAGTACTTTATCTGCCTCACTTAACTTTGCATTCGCTTGCGGTGGCTTTACAGCAGCATGTTCCCCATATTTTTCTGCTTCGAGTCTAAATATTTGCTCCGCGTCCACTGCCTGCCTTTGTTCTTCACTGCAGCAAACCTGCTCGTAGGGAATATGCAGAGTTGTAGTTTCTTCTTTGCCGTCAATAGTTTGCTGTGCGGCAACTTGAACTAAATTGTCGCAGCAGCACCCCAGCCGTTGTGTGGCACTTTCGCTTAGTGGCAGATTAGCTAAGAAAGCTGAGTGCGTGTTGATCGTTCTCGCCTCGTTAAACACTTTCGCATCCTTTGCTCCGCTGGCTTCTATGGCAACATTAGCCACTTGTGCCTCAACGCCTGGCTGTGTGCTGTTGTCGTTGTCGGTATTGCTGTTGTTGTTGTTGTTGGTGCGTCCTTTTGGCCACTTATCTCGTGCATTACTTGCACTTTCTGGTGCCGCGTCGCTAGTGTTGCGCCCACTTGCAAAAATTGCACACTTAAATAAGTTCTCTGTGTGTTTTTTTCTTTCCGCTTCACACTTTTCACTTAATACCTCTGCCTCTGCCTCTGCTTCGTGCACCTCCCCACTTTTATCGCTTATTTTGCTTTCTTCGCTTGCTTTGTGATAACTCTGCCTTATCTGGTCGTGCGTCGTCGTCGTCGTCGTCGTCGTTTGTAGGGGTTCACCACCCGCAGTCGCTGCCCCAATTGGGCTGCTAATTACAGTGGTGTGCACAGAAGGGTTGTTGGTGGTCGCGTAGACCGTCCCGCTTTCATTAATAACTTCACAGCGGCTTTGGGTGCAATCTGGCGCTACTTGTGCCTGCTCCGTGCCCGACGCTGCCTTCGACCACTTCTGTTGGTATTTCTTCGACTGCGTCTGCTGTTCGTATTGTTCGTGGCTGTGCGCTCTCCCGTCGCACGGCGCTACCTCACTGTGCCGCGCACTTCCACTTGTAAGCTGTGGCCTCACTAAGGTTTCGTCTGCTATTCCCCGCCCCCGTAAGGCATGTACACTCGCATTATTCACTTTATATACTAATAATTCGTTGTCGTCGGTGTTGTTGTTGTTGCTGTTGGTGTTGCCGTAGTTGGCGTATTCAATGAGCGCAACATTGGCCGCCGCGCATTCAGGCTGTTGTGGCTGTTGAGGCTGTTGAGGCTTTTGTTGATGGCGCTGGTCGCGGCCGCTGCTCGCAGTGATAAATTTGAAGTTCTGTTGCGAATTATGTATTCGTTGCGCTCGTTGCGTATTCGTTGAATCGTAAGCAGTGCCTATTCCACTATGGTTGTTGGTATTATTGCTGCTGGTTGCTGCCTTGCTCTGTGTCTGACAGTGTCCTTTGTTCGTGTTTCGCTGACAAAATATTTGTTTAGATTGATTTGCGCAAATCACGCTTTGTCGCTGGCACTTTTCAATTTTATCTACACTTGCTTTGGCTTGTTTCTCTTCTAGGCTTTGTTCTTGTTGGCTTTGTTCTTGTTTCGCTGGTTGTCTTGCACTAAGCTCTTTTTTATTAACACTCACCACACTTTCTTTGCATTCCTCATTCGCTTTTTGTTGCTGTGCCTTGTTCGCAACGAGTGTAGACAATTCGCATGAAAAGTATTCCTCAAAATTTTCAACCTCATCCACCCTGTCTGTATTCGAAGTCCTATGGCGTCCTCCACTGCCGACGAAGTCGGGCTCCTCAGCTGTCGCTGTCGCTGCTGTTGTTTCTTCAATGAAATTCGAGTGCTTAACTGTTCTAGCGCTTACAATTGGCTTTAATTCAGTCTTATTTTCGTCACCCAGCACTTCTACACACCTCTTATAAGTGCTACAGTTTTTGCCCACTAGGGCCCGTTTTAGACAAAAGTTGCTTTCTCTAACTTCTGAAATGTTTTCATGAATGGCCTTTATGGTATCGACATTGGCACCACTACGTCGTCCACTACCTATGGTACTGACGCTGGTACCGTTAGCGCTGCGCTCAGTAGCTGTGTCGTCTTCGTCGTTTTGCTCGCCACCCTCCTCCGGTGCTCGTTTGGCCGCACTGCAGCCTCGTCGTCGTTGGTCCCCCCTCAACGAATACGCTTCACAGATACACCACTCATTCGAATCACTTAAATTACATAAATATTTGTTATCAACACTGCCTTTGGCATCAAATTCACTACACAATAGATTTTCACAATTCGCTACAATACCGTTATACACTAAAGCGCTTAGTGTCTGCTCAACGCTTAATAATTTGCAATTTTTCACAATTTCCCAATTTTTCCTCGAATTTAATGAAAATTTCTTCTCAGCTGCTACAGCTTTTTCAGCTGCTGCTGCTCCAGCCACACGTCGTACTCGTATGTCGTTGTCCTCGTCGTGCTTGTCGTCGCTGGCCAAGCTGACTATTCTATGTGCTTTCACATTCACCACACTGCTTTCATCATAGCTGCTTTCACTAGTTCGCCTACTGGCGCTGTCGTCGCTACGCTCGCTGCTGTGGCCTGCGCTTTGGTTAATGGTTTGTTGCTGTGTTAAGGATTTCGTGACGCTGCTCCTTGCCGCTGTCACGTCCTCAGCCTGTTGGAATGTGTCGTTGGCAGTGGGGAGTATTACATTCGTTGGCGCCACACACGTACTGTCGTAGTCCTTCGTGCACGTAATCGTTACTCGTTGTGGTGAGCTCGTTTCGATCGATGACGAAGTTGATTTCGTCACGTCCCTTACCGCCCCGAGCAAGTCGCTGACTCTTTGCTGTATGCTGCTGCTGCTGCTGTCACAGCCACTGGCACTGGCATCGTCGAAGCTCGCCTGCTGAGTGTGGCTGTCATGACTGTTGGTAGCATTGCCGTTCGCTGTGTTCTGGTCAGTGTCGGAGCGCACTGTTGTTATTATATTTGTCGTTGCTGTTTTTGTTGTTGTTTTTGGTATGCTTGTTGCTGTTGTTGTTGTAAGAGCATAAGTCGCACTCGTCAGCGGCATTGTTGCTGTCAATGTCGCTGGCGCCGTCACAGCGCATGCTCCTGCTCTCCCACCTGTGCGCTGCGTTGCGTCGTGTTTACTCTCCATACCACCGTTATGTCGTGGCAGCGCCGCCTCCAACCACCCAAATGTTAACGCGGCTGTTTCGTGCACTGTACTCGCTGGCGTTTCCGTTGCACTGTGTGGACATGTTAATGCCAAGCGTTTTACAAGTGGCTCTACTGCTGCCGTTGTTATTGTTGCTTCTGTCGCGTTATTAATAGCTTTTGTATCTGCCGTTCCCGCTTTGTCGCCTGGCATTGCCCGTGCGTCCCCCGGGTGCATTGAAATTTCAGCCTCGACGCATTTCTCCCCGGCGCTGCATGCAATCGGCTCAAATGCCGTTGCTATTGTTGTGGTTGTTGTTGTTGTTGGTGCTTCTATCGGCGGCTCTGCTGGCATTGTGCAGCGATGCATTGCCACTTCGCTGCCTTGGCCACCGCAGCCACTGCCGCTGCAACTGCTAACAATTGGCCAACAACAACGACAACAACTATCATTTATTGCCGTATTCCTACTGGCACCACAAGCACTTCCGCTGTTGCTCCCAACGCTGCTGGCATTGTGCTTGTCGCTTTGACTTTTATTGTCATCAACAAAGCGCAGCGTTGCATTGCCCTGTTCGCCGTCGCTTACTGCCGTTTTGGCGCTTGGCTGCTTTGCAGTTTTGTTGTCGCTCATTGCTCCTTGTTGTTGGTGGCTGCCTGCTGTTGTTGGTGAGTTGCCAACAATTAGTTGCTGCTTTTGTTGTAATTCGTTTGCGGTTTGCACGCTTTGTTTGCCCTCAGTTGTCATTTTGCCAATTGCTATTGTCGTTGTTGTTTCTGTTGTTGTCGCGGCCGCAGCTACTTCCACACCCTCAGTTACGGTTGCCGTTGCCACTGCGTCGCTTGCTGATCGTTGTGAGTTGGCCGTGGAGAAGATCAGTAAATCAAGAAACATCATTTTTGTTGTTGGAACATTTCACAATGCGTCACCAAGCTGGCCGTTCGGCTTCACCGGTTTTCGAACATTTAAAAACTGTAAACAAAAATAAAAATATTATCAAGATGAGTCCACGGTTAATTATACATACTTATGTATATGGCAACTGAACGTGCTTAAACAAAGCGGAGGTAAACGAGACGTTCCCAAACAAAATCAATGAAAGATAAAGAAAATAATACGCCAAAACGCATTGCGGATCAATTCAAAAATCACACGAGTTCTTTACTGACGAAATTAACTGGGCAAGTCAAAAATTTCATGTCTCTATCAAGCAGGTCTAATTTTAATTAAAATATATTACTAGCTTGCACTAGTCTAGTTGCAGTCGATTAGCTTTAGAATGTTCGAGAGAAAGATGTCTCAAAAGATTTGTGAACCTTTAATTGTTACATAATATCTATATATACTATATAGTCCCTATAATCACCGCCCTTTTAGTTTCTGCCTTGAAAAATAGCATTATTTCGCATAAATGGCTCCCTCCATATAGTAGTTCGATGGTCATTTGGTTATAATGAAAAATATAGAAATATGTATATATTAATGAAGAAAGACGATTTTTTGATAAACACAAATGATGCAATTCAGACAGACCAAAAAGCTCCGACTTCTGAGCAAAAGGGAGCTTCGTAACATTTTAGGGGTTATCACAGGGCACCTACCCTTCAGATTCCAACTTTAGGATATGGGAAGAGAGTAGTCGGCGGAATGCAGAGAATGCGCGGAGGATGATAAGACGCTGGAATATTAACTATGAGATTGTCCACAATTCCGTCATATGAGAAGGAACATATTCTACGGCTCCAAAAACTTCCAACTTAAAAAACATTGGGCAGTTGGGGTTGAGTTGCTGGATAAGGTTAATTTGGTTACGAACCGGGAGCACAATAGGCATAATGATGACCAAAGTGCGGACGACTGCGGCCTTGGGCTCACGCGCCTCCTCTTTTCAACCAACCAACAACCAAGGGGCAAAATTGTGGAATCTGTTCGTTCCGACGACAATCCGGTCTACGTAACCGGAACGGACCCGCATTTTTATACGACCAAGGACTCTCAACTCGAGCAGAATCCTGCCTTACAACAACAACAACGGTGGATTCTGTATTTTGGAATGTACAAGGAATAATTTCCATCGATCATCTAGCAAACGGAAGAGCTACTTTTAATAGCTGTTAACGGTCAGTTTGAAGAAGAAGAAAGTGCTATTTAAACAAGACGATGATTTGACTTGAATTGATTAACCTCAAGAGAATGTCCGTTGGAAAGAATTTTGGGACCACAGATAACATCCGAGACTACTTCCAAGCGGATTTCTCTCTTACTATAAAATGATATCGAAAAGTTGAAAGATCACTATAACTGCTGGAATACCCTTTTGCTTGAATATTGTTATCGGCGGGTATATGGAGGAAGCTGGCTTATTAGTATCTTTTAAAACTTTTAAATGCGTTTGATATTATATCCTGTTTTGGAAAGTTTTGGAATCTTGTTTAGAAACAATAAAATGATACGGAATAATTGGAAATGAAAATACATTGGGAAGACAGTATTAGGTGGCATCGATTTATTGTCTTGAAGAGTGGCGAATCGAACAAACTACTGAAAAGAATACAAAAGTCTAGAACAATTGACACGACAATTTAAAAATAAATTAAATCAAATATGAGAAAAATTATTTTTTTTACAAAAAATTGTAACGAACCTTATAATTGTAAGATAACATAAAGACGAGCGCTAACTTCAAAAGCTAGTCGTGAATGAGACATAAAGGAGTTTCAATATATTGAACTAAACTTTTTAAAAATTCGACCCAGACGTCATATCTACGAAATCGCGATATTAAAACTTGTTTGTAATCATAAAAGAAAACACCCCTTTAATTCGATCAAAGTAGGTTTATGAATAGAAGTTTGTAAAAATCCGATTACAGCGCCATCTAATGAGTTCCTACAGATTAAAATAGACCCGAAAAAAAGGATGTGAAAATTCGTTTGAAATATATGTAGTGGTTTATGGGTTTACGTCGAAAATATAAATAAAACAAGAAAACACCTTAGTTTCAGAAATGCAACCAACGGAAAACGTTTTGTTAGTTCTTTCTAGCCAATTTGTCTGGTATAAACAACCATCAGATCGAAGTTAGATTACTTAAAAAGGGAAAAGGTTGTTATGATATTGTGGTTCGATATATGTAGGTGGTTCTGACAAATGAACATGTTCTAGACAAGAAAAGAACGAGAAAAATCTCAGAGTAATATCTTTAAAATTGAGAAATAGTTCACAGGCAGATTGACAGATAGATGGATATGGCTAAATCGTCTTAACTGATATGTATACATAGAAGAACAAAGTTGGTAGAACTGTCTTTAATCACTTTGCTAAATATAAGCGCGATCTGTCAACCAGTTTGTTTACAGCAGCTGCTTAAGTCGGTACACCTCAGTAGTACGCTGCAATTTTTACAATGGATAAAAATATCGAACAAAGAATTTGTCTCAAATTTTGTATTTATAACCAAATTTTGTGTGCAGAATCGTTATTCAGTTTTATCAAAAACACAAGCCTATGAGTGGTACAAAGGCTTCAAAGATGGTCGAAAGAGATCGTTGAAGACATGCCTCGTTATAAACGACCTTCGAACTCTTCAACTCATGATTTGATTAAAAAAAGTGAAGGATGTGGTGCTTGAAAATCGGCAAGAGAGCTCGACATCTCACACGAGTCCGTTCGAATAATTTTGGTGGATATTTTGGGTATAAAATGCGTTCTTGCTCAACTCGTCCCGATAAAGCAGCTTATTTTTTTTTCAAAAAGAGTGTCGTCAATAGCTATCCTTGGACATACTTCATGGAGAGCATTATAACTACCGATGAGACATGGGTTTATGTGTTTGACATGCAAACAAGTCAAGAATAATCGGAATGAAGCGAAAAAAACGTGCCGAAACCAAAATAAACTATGCCAAACCCGACCAAAAATCAAGACGATGCTCATTGTTTTTTCAATATTCGTGGTTTTCGAATGCCAATTTGCTGTAACAAAGTCAATTTATTAAAAAATTTAGAGTATGCTATACTTTTTCAACAGGGTGTATAAACCGATAATAGTAAACCGAATGCAAATTAATATACATATGTACATATATGTACCGAACTTCTTTCAGAATTAATTATTTTTATCACTACCAAAGCGTGGGAACTCACTCAACTTTTAACACACACACACACATAATACACACATTTATAGAATTTTCTTATCTCATAAAGCATTACCTTCTTATTATAACCAATTTATATTCGTTACTTTCACGGTAGTCAATATTTCGCGCTCGAAAACCGTTTTCAATTTATATTTATGGATATTTTTCTTCGATTACACATGACAGGTGCATGCCACCTTAGATACACACACACACACACATGAAGATGTCCTCACAGGACATTGCACAATACACTTTGCTTCCCACAAGCTGAAGCCAAGTACGACCACCGAAAAGTACACGAAATTCCCTCACACACACAAACACACGCGAAGAGCCGAGTGCGCGCAGGTAATAACAGGTCACGCTTCAGAGGCGATCGCGCGTTTGCATAAAGTATTTATATTTTTACTTGCTAAGTACGGTGAACGGGGGTATTTTGGCCGCGTAGAATAGACGAACACAACAAAAAGCCAAAAACAAGAAACACAAAACACAAAACATTAATGACACAATAAAAGGCAATAAAAAAGTCGCGATTGGTGGTTAAAATTGTCTCGTTCGGACGGTGGTTGTTCACTTTCAGTACATTTTTTCGGGTTCCGAGCCGCGCGCTTGTTTTTGTTATTGTTTTGGAACGCGTACATATAATAAATAAGAATTAATTCAGCAGACTACTCATGAAG
Source organism: Bactrocera neohumeralis (assembly GCF_024586455.1). Classification (NCBI taxonomy): domain Eukaryota; kingdom Metazoa; phylum Arthropoda; class Insecta; order Diptera; family Tephritidae; genus Bactrocera; species Bactrocera neohumeralis. The sequence continues at coordinate 19,859,291 of NC_065922.1, read as the reverse complement.
ACGCAAGAAAAACGCGTCCGTTCTCAAAGGTTTTCGGAAGTAAACTGAATTGCTCGCACAGAAGCCCGGCCCTAGCAACCCAATACGCGCGCACGTTGAAGTCGTTGAATGGGCTGAGAAAATAATATGTAATAATAAGTAAGTAAAAGAGGGACATTTGCGACTATCTTTATATGTATGTACATATGTATGTTTCTATAGTCTAACTTAGTTAGTTGTAAATTTAATTTTCCAGCGCATAATAACAAAGTCGCGCGTACATAGAGACAATCCCCTGCACGAATACAGCGTTAAGCATGCATTACGGTATACTCACTGCACGCATGCGCAGAAGCGCAACACAAACTTAAGTCGAGTTGGCCCTGTTCGAGTCGTGTGTAAGCCCAGACCAATACAGACACGAGCTGTGGGAGTCTACTAAGTGTGTGCGCATGCGCATGATACATACATACCTATGCATGTGCGCATGTGTAGGAGTAAGCGTTTGCTGAGTAGAGTCTTCTTCAGTTTTTGATACTTTCTTGGTTTTTGCTACCGCTAGAGCTGGAGCTTTGCTTGTGCGCGTGTGAAAATTTAGCGTCAGCACTTGGTCTTGGAGACATCTTTGTCAGCACCAGCGTAATATCCCCTCCAAGACTAATACAATTAAACACTGCAACTATTGTTCATCGCTCAGTTCTCATGTTTGGGAATTATGCGGCACCATACTTAGTGATAGCGGTCTTACAAAGTGTCTTAAGTGAAGTTTGGGCAGCGTTTTTAAGAAGTGATCTTGCTTAGTAAACGTAATAAATGGTTAGCGGTAAATGTATACTTCGTATGTGAGTACATAGGAAGTAAATGATCCCTCACTTAAGTGTGTGACCGGGTATCATTTGACGAAATCACAACACTGCTCTACCTCAATGGTAAAACGTTTTTTTTTTTAATTTCAAGAAGCAGAGATTGTGATAATTATGCAGGTTTAGAGACGATCTTTTTTTTTTTGCAATCTTGCCTTTGTTACTGTTTCTGTGGTTGTTTTACGTAGAAAATTAAAATAATAGGAAAACACTGTTTTATGGCTTATTCGCCAGTGATCCACCTTATTTAGTTTTTAAAGAGACAGCTAAACTTGTTTTCCGGATGAAAGAGAACACTCCAGCTTTGAAGGTTTTCAATTCAGGAACCGCCTGTGGAAGCAAAGGAAGAAAAAGACATACACTCCGTTGGAGAGAGCAGGTGGAGAAGGACCTGGCTGTACTTGGAATCTCTACTTGGCGCCACGTAGCGGAAAGAAGAAACGACTGGCGCGCTGTTTCAGTCCATAATCGCGTAAACGGGGTCTACGCCAGCAAAGAAGAAGAAAATAAGCACAAAAATATAAGCTTACAATGACAAATGGCAATATCAGTAAATTAAAGGAAAGGAAAGTGATATGGTTCTCTCCCAGCCCTCTCCCCTGCTATCGTAGAGGTAGCTCGAAAACACTACTTCGTTATCAGACTATTTTTAATGGCTGGCCATAGCAAAACTGCTGAAAACTTCAAAGCCAATGAACTCGCAAGAAACAGCACCCTTGTCCCGATTGCTACGGATTGGAAACGAGCTGGGGTTCCGTTGCTCTCTGCAGTTCTAGCGGTGGATCTTTAGACCTTGCGTAAGCATAGTAGACGCTGATGAATAACTAGCTCTTGTGAGGTTGAAAGATCCTTCTGGCCCAAAAGGCAGGAGATCCACTGAATTACTTGACCTTGTTCATCTTGTCGCAGTGGTAGGAGTTTTTACCGAACATTGCCCAATAGGCGTAAATGTAATAAGGATAAAAACCTTGTCAGCAAACGCTAATTGTCAAAGTAGTATAGAGAAAGGTAAGGTAAAAACATTCAGAAACTTTTTCCTCCACCTTTCGTAAAACTGAGATTGAAACATCTGGGTAATCATAACTTCGACCAACCGAGTGAAATGGCTGAGACTGGTATTAGACACCTGAATAATTTTGTGAACAACATGCTTTGTGGATTTATAAACGTAAGGATCAATACTTAGGCGTATTTAGGCAGCCCCATGGACTGTCATACTCAGTTGACCAAGTGAAATCCGTATTGGCCTTTGTCACAAGATCGAACTTTTAACATATTTAACCTAAAAAAGCAACAGCCAGCTGGCAAAAGCATCTATAATTCGAGATATTTTTAGAATAATTTTTCTTGACTATCTTGCAAAAGCGAAAACCGTCATGAACCGCGACCATTATAAAAAGTTTTTGAAACGTCGGAAAGACAAAACCGCTAAAAAATCATCACTGAAGAAGAATAAAATGCGTTTTATCAAGAGTTTATGTCAAAATGTTTTCCTCTTTTCAGACCTCAAGAATGTTCGATGGAAAGGAATTTAACTGCAATGAAATATCGTGCTTAAAATTAATGCCTTTTCTGAGGCTAAAGACAAATTCTTGCATAATTAACGGGTGATACAAGTAGTGGAACATTTTTCAACAGCCTTTTTCGGCGTAGCTGAGAGTGTACACGAAGACCGTGGAGAGTCGATTCGGCGCCGTTCACAGCAACTCGGAATGACATATGGAACGACTTGGCCCTTTTTTCGTCGTGATCTTAAATTGAAAGGGTACAAAATACAGCTTGTGTAAGAACTGCAGCCACTCGAACGGTCCCACTCTTGAACTCTTGAAAAGTTCCAAGAAGATCCGAAGTTTTCGAGTCAAATTTTGTTCAGCGATGAGGCCCATTTCTGGCTCAATGGGAATGTAAACAAACAAAATTGCCGCATTTGGGACGAAGACCTGAAGGGATCCAAGAGTTGTCATTTCTTCCAGAAAAGATTGGTTTGGTGTGGTTTGTGAGCCGGTGGAATCATCGATCCATATTTCTTCAAAAATGATGCCGGTGAGAACGTGACCGTCAATGGTGACCGTTATCGCGTCCTGATAACCTGATGCCTGAAATGAAGAAGATGAAGATGATGAAGCTCTGGACGACATTTGGTTTCAACAAGTGGGCTCGACTTTCCACACATTGCATCAATCAATAGATTTATTGTGAGAACACTTTGGTGAGCAGATAATTTCACGTTTTGGGCCTGTCGATTGGCCACCAAGATCAGAGATATCGCAACGTTAGATTTTTCATGTGTGGATATGTAATGTTCTTAAAGTTTGAAGTTTTTGGCAAAAAAAGTCATTTAGAACTTGGAAAATTATCACCATTCTCATTCAAAAATTACCGGTCGTATAAATATAAAATAGAACAAAAAATCTAAAATCGGACTCAACGAATGGACCATCTGAGATCTAGCCGCGATCAACATTTGAAAGAGATAATCTTCAAAATTTATTTTTCATTTTCTTTCGAATGATAATAAATATTGTCCCTTAGATTTGAAGTTTCTGTGAGGCCCTTTTTTCTTTGAAAAAGTAGGGAACCTCGAAATGGATCACTCTTTATATCAAAAATTTGGAAGAGGGCATTTGGAATAGTTGTATCAGAACACAAACTAATGACGATAAACACATACATACACATGTATGCCTTTATTATTATATTTTGTAATTAACGCTTCATTGTCACCAATTAAATACCTGCAAAGTGTGCCTACAATGATCCACCAGTCATGGTTTTCTACTGCTAAACCCTTGTTCTGAGAATTCCATAGCTTGTAAAGTGCTAATATGCTGATGGGAGCGATAAATGAGTTGGCAGTGTCAAGAAAGAATACGCGCACAACAACAATACATACAGATGGACATTTGTACACCATAAGTGAAAACACAAACAATATAGATAAGTACTTGTAAGTATGAGCGCTCTACAAACGCTTTTGTCGCGGTGAGCTTCCCGCATTTGCAATTTGGAAATGAAAACAAAAGCGTTTCGCTTGCTTCACGCTCGAGCTTCTTGTGACACATTGTGTCATACTGCCCATAGCCGGCTCGCATTCATGCATACAATTGGACCGACCGCTGCGGGTATCGCATTCACCGCAGAGCACAATGTTTTGTGATTGTCCCAAGCATAAGAAACGTCTATGCTAAGGTAGATAGCAATGGCGCATGCGCAACAATGCCACGAAAAAAGCATAAATTACTTTCGGGGCGAGACAAATAACTGCAATGCACACATACATACAAGCATAAGTACATACATTTGTAGGTAAGCTGAAATGTGATTCTAATTACGGGTATAGCTCTGCTAAACTATACAACAAATAAATATGTATGTGTATGTATGTACATACATACATACAGATATGGTTTATGCATGTTGGTGTGGTTGTGTTTCTCGGGGACACATTAACATTTCCGACAACTGCGATTACATATCAAATGATGTTGTGTTTTTTGTTTTGCTGCTGGTTTTGTCTAAAATTTGGTTTGTTTGCTTTTATTGCCATTGTTTTTGTTATTGTGCAGACTTTTTATAACGCATTGTTTAGCCAACAACAATCACTTAAGTGTTTGTAGACAAATCTGAATACATGTACATATATATAAATGTGCATGTTTCATATTTTAATTCAGAAATGAAGTGAGCGCTTTGCATGAAGGTCCTCATTCCCATTGTAATTCATCTGCAATCCTTTTTCGCCACTCAGCGCACAATCAGATGGCTGGGCTGTCACTTAACTACTTCACTAAGCTTTCACACCTAACTAATGCTAATTGTAATAAATATTGTGTAGCTGTAAGGCCATGTTTCTCCTAAAATACCAAAGTGTGTCTCTCATTGTTGTAATGTTAGCCATTCTACTATTTGCAGTTCATGCTAAAGGTCATTCTTATCATAATTATTCGTATATTTATTTATTCTGGTTTCTTTAATCAATTGGTTTAATGTGGTTAGATGATCAACCTTGCTTTGTAACCTTGTACTGGGGTTATCAGTATTGTCTCTAGACAGGCAGAGCTGTAGGAGTTTCTTCCTAACTGATGATACGGCTATACAGCCTTTTTTCGGGCGTCAGAGCTTAATACGCAGTGAACAGTGGGTATTGCCGGAAGGTGAGGTTGACGATTGTAAGAGACATAGGCTATGTTTCACTACACCTTACTTTTATAGAGCGACACACCTTTAATAGCAATCTTCACATATTTCGACACCATTTTTGTAGCTTATGTTGTGATTAAAAATGGATCTCAACCTCGGCGATTTCTTTCAGGAACATTTTACGCAAATCTGAGGAGGAAAAAAGTCGTTGAGTGTAAAATCCGGGAAATATAATGGATGAAACAGCAATTCGAATACCTATACATGCAATTTTGTTATTTTTTCCATTGATTTCTAAAGGGGCGAATCTGTAGATTTAACTTCAACTTTGTTTCATACAAACTGCCTTTAGATCAATTGTCCGAAAAATATTTAAACGTGTCTCAATTGAAAAATAGCTTTAACTGCAAAACACGCAGGTTTAATTCTAATTTTCCACTCTTATTGAAACGATGTCCTGTTATATAATATTCAAAGAGCTGAGCTACAATTTCTACGCCCTACCATCTTTACCGACGGCCATTGTAATCACGTCAGATATTATATCAAGTCCCAGTGGAGCGTCAATTACTTAGTCTGTTCAAAACAGCAAGTAAACTCAGTCTTGTTCGCTAGAAAAAAGGTCAGTTTTGACAGTTTGATTTACGTGGGCACCTAAAAACGTCCGATCGGCTAATACTTTTTCTTTCTTTCGAAGAGAACTCATAGTTAATCACACCAAGTTAGTGGTAGGAAATGACATGCATTGATTTTTATTTACAAAAGCTTGGCTTTGCCAAAACAGTAGGACCTTAAGCGTACCGTCATTAAACTGATTGAACCTTATTAGTGTGGCTTTCGGCCTCGAAAAATCACGAACTGACCAGATATTCACCAAAATATTGGAAAAGACCCGTGAACAGAGGATCAACACATCAGCTCTTCGTCGATTTCAAAGCTGCATTTGACTGCACGAAAAGGGGCTGCCTTTATGCCGCGATCTCTGAATTTTGGTATCCCCACAAAACTAATACGGCTGAGTAAACTGATGTTGAATAATACAGGATAGATATTCGTCAGAATAGGGAAGGACCTCTCCGAGTCGTTCGGTACTAAATGAGGTTTCCGACAAGGCGACAATCTTCTATAAGAGTGTATGACAATGATATTGATATCATTGGCCTCAATAACCGCGTCGTTAGTTCTGCTTTCTCCATACTGAAAAAGAACCAAACAGATCTGGTAGTGAAGGAGGGCAAGACGAAATATCTTATTCGCGCTTAGCTCTTACGTCATTGTTGACAGTCATAACTTCGAAAGCATAGATAATTTTGTCTAGCTTGGAACCAGCATTAACACAAAAAAACCGTTAGCCACAAAATCCAACGCAGAATAACTCTTGCCAACAGGTGCTACTTCGGTCTGAGTAGGCAACTGAGAAGTAGAGTCCTCTCTCGACGAACAGAGACAAAACTCAACAAGTTACACATCATACCCGTCCTGCCGTCCGGCATGGACGATGACAACATCTGATGAGTCGGCTTTATGTGATCCTTTGCGCATTGGCAACGGTATTCGCTGTTCGCAGTCGATGGAACAATGAGCTGTACAAGATATACGACGACATTGAGTAGTTCAGCGAATCAAGAGACAGCGGCTAAGCTGTCTCGGTCATGTCGTCCGAATGGATGAAACCACTCCAGTGCGAAGAATATTCGACGCAGTACCCGCCGGGAGAAGCAAAAAAGAGAAAGACCTCCACTCCGTTGGAAAGATCAGGTGCAGAAGAACCTGGCTACACTTGGACTCATTTATTGACGCCAAACAGCCACTCAGCACAAACCAGTTGATGCCAAATATGTCTTTCGGCTAGCCTTTTGAATTGAAATTGAACATCTTCCAAACCAAACCTTTTACAGTCTCATCACATCAAATATTTTTTATGAACGAATAATTGAAATTTAAAACACCGATCAATCTTTTTACACTTTGTGCACCAGAAGTGGCCAATTCACATTACAATATTATAATCAAGCAACAACAACAACTCTTGACAAGTGCTCATCTTTAAGTACATATTAGATTACACTACCCGACAACATTAGTGTCAGCATCTTTGATTACTCTTCCCCCACATTTTGACACCAGCAAAAGGTTCGTACCAATACATACATACCGATGGAAGTGTGCAAGTGTGTATGAGTGTGTTTGTATGTCGTGGTTTTTAATTCAGCCCCTCGGTATGTTTGTAATTGTGTGGGCCATTAAATGATGGGAAATTTTCACGTAACGTGGGAAAGCAGCGCCCGCGTCGCTTTTAGCACACAATGGGCCCATTAAAACATGCCATGCCGCGTACCGCGCGTCGCACGCCGCACGTCCATCAAAGGGTCAGCAAACAGCAGCGCAACACTCAGCTGAACTCAGCTCAAGACAAGACACGCCAAAATCGGTTCAACGCTATTCATATCCATGCACAAAATTCATATTTAATATGTATAGTATGAAGAAAAAACTGCTGAACGCTGCTGCAGAGCCGCATAAAGGAAATTGAACCCGAACGCTTGCTGGCGCGCCGAGCTGGAGCAGCCGCGCCTTCTGTTTTAACGCTTCTTTAGCTTTGTCTGCTCCGAAACCTTTGTGCTACTAACTTTATATGTATGCAGACTTGTATGTGCTACTGTATATGTGTGCGTGCATATGTAAGCGTATGCTTGTGGCTTGTAATCTGTGGTTAGGCGCTCTGGCGGGTGTTGCGTGGCATGGCAATGTAATTTGCTCGATCTGAATCGCAATTCATCACAAATTCATCGGGTAGCAGCGTAGAAGATTTAATTGCATGTTGAATGAGTTTTAAATTTGCACTAAAAAGGCGTTTATGTGTTATTTTTTTAATAACGAAAAATATAAATTTAATTTACAATTATAATCTGTGTGCGTGGAAGAGACAAGGTTAATGTTTATGATAGCGTAAGGCCGTTCATGTACGAGTACGTATGTTGTCAGTCGAAGATGTTGGTGAGTTTTTGAATTTACCGTGTGATAACTGGATGCGCTTGATGGGGCGAAAAAAATTGAAAAAGGAACTAATTGGGTTTTTCATTCCTAAAAATCCAAATGCAATGCTTGATTACATTGACAATACTTTAGACTGGAGCAGATATATTCAAAGATTGATTTATTTTATTCCTTAGAGAAAAAACGGTGAATGTAAGTAAATGGTATTAATAGGTTAATTAAGGGAATATTTAGCCTTAAAAATTGAGTTTTATATTTTTAAAATTTGGCTAACCAAGAATATGTCTACAAGAGAATTTTTCAAAATTCGAAATTTGTTCGTAGATATAAAATTTTTACTCGGCAACCAAACGGTTTCAGCCGAAATTGAAACGAAAAAAGCATTTTTCTCGAAACTCCCTTTTTTAAAACTTTTTTAAAACGATATTAACTGAAATTTTAGAGTTTCTTCTTTATTGACTTGTCTATGTCTGAAACTATCCATATCCCCAAACTTTAAAAATTCGAAACAATCAAAAAAATTGTACAAAAATTGTTTTTTTTTCCAGGCAGTCGCCATTGCATGAAATCTTTCTTACAACATTCCCGTAGAATCAGACATAGCGACATTATTCTACATTAATATTTTTTTTTGTTTTATATTGCTAGAGGGTTGAAATCGTGGTTATGGTCACAAGCCAATTTTAAAGAAAACAAGAAAAAACGTTAACTTCGGTTGCACCGAAGCTAAATACCCTTCACAGGTGCATTTCTGTTAGTAACTATGTGTTCAGTTTGTATGGAAGCTATATGCTATAGTCAACCGATCTGATCAATTTCTTCGGAGATTACATTGTTGCTTTAGAAAATAATATATACCAAATTTCGTGAATATATCTTGTCAAATGTGAAAGTTGTCCATACAAGAACTTGATTCCGATCGTTCAGTTTGAATGGCAGCTATATGTTATAATGGTCCGATATCGGTAGTTCCGACAAATGAGCAGCTTCTTGAAGATAAAATGACGTTTGCAAAATTTCAAAACGATATCTTAAAAACTGAGGGACTAGTTCGTATATATACAGACAGACAGACAGACGGACAGACAGACGGACATGGCTAAATCGACTCAGCTCGACATACTGATCATTTATATATATACTTTATAGGGTCTCCGACGATTCCTTCTGGGTGTTACAAACTTCGTTACAAACTTAATATACCCTGTTCAGGGTATAAAAATACAGAAACTTCAAATTTTATGGGAACGTTTTTACAATTCGAAAGAACATTATTTGCCTTTTTTTTTCAAGATTATCTCTTTCAAATGTTGGCCGCGGCTACATCTCATATGGTCCATCTGTTGAGTTCAATTTTTGATGACTTGTTCGATCAATTCGAGTGGTAACTGGCGAACGACACCTGTGATGTTTTGTTTCAAGGCCTGAATTGAAGCGGTATTACGTATAGACTTTAGACTTTACATATTCCAGAAAAAAAGTATAACAGTGTGACATCACCAGATTTTGGTGACCAATTGACCAGCCCAAAACGTGTAATTATCTGCTCATCGAAGTGTTCTTTTAAAAGATCCATTGACTGCTGCGATGTGTGGCAAGTGACGCCATCTTGTTGAAACCAAATGACCCGAGATCACGAGTTTCAATTTCAGGCATCAAATTGTCGGTTATCATGGCGTGATAACGATCGCCATTGACGGTTACGTTCTCATCAGCATCATTTTTGAAGAAATATGGGCCGATGACTCCACCGGCCTACAAACTACACCAAACCGTTGTATTTTCTGGATAAAACGGCTGCTCTTGAATCTCTTCGGCTTGCTATTCATTCCAAATGCGACAATTTTACTTATTTACATACACATTGGACCTCATCGCTGAACAAAATTTGGCTCGAAAACGTCAGATCTTCTTGGAACTTTTTAAAAGCCCATAGAACGAAGCGATGTCACTTGGGAAGGCCGAATGGCTCCAGTTCTTGCATAAGCTGTATTTTGTACGATTTGAATTTAAAATATCGACGTAAAATGCGCCCAGTCTTTCCATAGGACAGTCTAAGCGGTTGTGAACGGTGCCGAATCCGACTCTTCGTAGCCTATTCTGTTGAATATTACCCAATAATGAACGCTGGGTCTCAAAATGGGTGAGGTTTAGCGCATAGTACGCACAGTGGGCCGATTATGTTGACCATAAGTTGAGCGAAGGGCGCGAAAGACATTATTTACAGAACGTGAATTTTGGTAATAAAGTTGATCGTTTTCTAAACGTTGTTTAGGCGTAAGTCTTTCCTCAATAAAATACCAAACAATACTGAAAAAATAACATGACAGCTTAACACAACTCACTCGTGATCCATACCACCGTAATGGAGTTTTATGTCAAGATATCCGGTATGTGCATTGCTGCGATGGTTACTTTCAAACTTAGGAAACTGAACACATTAAAGGGATATTTCGAAGTCCTCTCTCAATTTGACCGCATCCCTGATAACTTCAAACTTTGCGTCGCGGAATTTACTCCTAGTGGCATCTTCTCCAGCACATACCTCCGTGTGATATGTACGAAGGCGCTGGATAAGAGATATAAGAGATTGATAAGAGATTCTACATGAATTCTAGCGTTGGATCGATGGGCCTCACGCGAGCTCAGCAAGCGTTGGTCAGCGCTTGTGTCCTTTAGTTCTTTGAAACTGCATTTAGAACTACATTTGTGGGAAAATCTCCGCATATCTACCCCAAAGTCCATTAATATTTCGCTCGGCCACCCCCTAAAAACCCCTATCGTCAATGCTTCTGACTCTAACGGTAGTGTAATCAGTAATACGAAAAGTTTGTAAAGTGCCAATTCTCTTCAATTATCGGATAAATCGATTGTACATATACTTATTTTCAGTGTTCATGCTTGGTCCTTTATAGGTGGTCGACAGCTTCAAAGTGTGCAGTGATATGAGGTTGTTTTATTTATTGACAGACCCATTCACCCTACTCTTATACAATTTAAAAGACCAAACTCTACAAGTCCCTCATCACTCCCATCCTGCTATATGGTGTGGAGAGACGGATAATGACATCATCTAATGAGTCGGCCCTAGGGGTGTTCCAAAGAAAGGTTTTGCGGAAGATTTATGTTTATTCCGCATTGACAACGGCGAATAACCCAGTCGATGGAACGATAAGCTGTACGAGATATACGGCGACATTGACATAGTTCAGCGGTCATGTTGTCCGAATGGAAGAGAACACTCCAGCTTTGAAGGTTTTCGATTCAGTACCCGCCGGTGGAAACAGAGGAAGAGGAAGACCTCCGCTCCATTGCAGAGATCAGTTGGATAGGGACCTAGCTGCACTTGGTATCTCGAATTGGCACCAAATAGCGAACAGAAGAAACGACTGTGTTGTTAACACGCGGTGTCTACGCCAGTAAAGAAGAAGAAGGGCTAGTGAGAAAACATCAATATCACAGCAGCAGAAAGCTATTTCTTTTCGCCATTCGAAAAGTAGTCGATTCAGATCTAGTACTTCACGATGCCGATGCAAATAAAAATAACGGTATATCGTGTAAGAAAAATATGTAAACAGTGGCAACCCTATAAAACAAAACGTAGAATTGTTCGCTCTGGCGCACCGCCAATGCTAACTGCTTTCTTCAGCAGTGTTAGTGAGCCGCATCCATACCAGTACAAAGCTTGTATAAGCGGCGACGATCTCCGTACATTAATTGTGAGTGAGAGCATTTCTCTGACTTACATAAAAGCTGTTTTCGCAAACAAAGAGAGCAAGAAGAATTAAAACTGCACTGCGAGCGTTTTTTACCAGAGTAATGCGTGACAATAATTTTTCCGCAATCATTGCGTCTATACGCAGCAAAGTTTGCTCTGCGGCGTGGCCTTTCGCTTTTCACTAAATCACTTAGCTTTTAGCGGGCCCACCTACTTTCCCGTCCAGCGGCCTTCAATGCGCTTTTGCGCGCCGCTAACCAGGTCGCGTTCGTTTAGCTATCGCGCCAACAGCTCATACATACATATGTATGTATGCGTGTAAAAACAAATGTTCGTTTGTTTGTATATATGTATGTGTGTGTGTCAGTAATTGCGAATATCTACGAATGACAAACTGCATAATGTGCCAGACCGAGAAACGAGAACGCCGCTTCGTGGCAAAATAGAAAAATGAAAATGAAATTTCTCACTCAAACTCACGTGTGGCAATGCGTGACTCGTGCGCTGCGATGCGGCGGCACAGCCGTGGGAGGCGCCATCGTATGGCATTATCGTACTCGTAACTTGCGCGCTGGCAATTTGAGTTGTTGTGGATGCACGTAGTCAATCAGCAAGCTTGTGTAACAAATGTATAAGTAAACACAAGTTAGAATTCTCACTTTAGCGTACAAATTATATCGAAGATATCGTTTAACCGGTTGCTTGGCGTCAAAATATTGTTGTGGAGATAAGCTCTAGAGCACGGTGCTGTGCTATGGTGGTGGGAGTCATGTATACAACTTGTAGTTATGAGTGTACGAGGCTTACTCTTGAGATTTGGGGGTTAGAGCATACAAAACGTTATATTGTATATACCTAGTACCTTTCTTAAGAAAGGTTTCTAGCATTATTAAGCTCGCTCAACTGCCGATAAACGATGAACTTGATTTAAATTTCCAATAAAAAATACCATAAAATATACTTTTACATAATATACATATACATATTCATATATATTCTTCATCACACACCTTACAATAAGTTGAGCCTTAAAAACCTCACAAAATTTCTTTGGAAAGTTCTCTATCGCGATTTCATAGAACCTGAAACAGCACCCTCCATCAAAGATGTGCCTATTTTTCAGGTTTTATTTCATGTTATTAAATCTATAGTTATAATAATGTTAGGTAAAATCAACTCAAGGCTGATAACAAATTATGTATCAAAGAGAGTATTGCCTTCTTATCACCAATCTAAAATCTATTTATTTACTTAAAATAAAACTACTTTATTGCAGTGCCTATAGAGTTAATTGTCAATATGTCGTGTAGATTCTCATAATATTGACACAAGCCCGGAAAGGGACTAAAATAAAAGTATTCTAAAAATGTCCCAAAAAACTTATTTAGTACAAAATAATCTCAAAACCCTTTATCAAGGTAATACAGGGTTTGTCCGGAAAGTAGTAGGACTGATTTTATACCGCCGCGACTGTACTTCGGAGCGTGCACGCAACGACTGGATTCGGTAGAGGTCGTTCCTAGCTAACGAATGAGTGGTTGTCTCTGAGCACCTGTGAGTGTTGCAAGCCGAGGTACACGATTAAATGCTGTGTGAAACTCAGTAAATCTTCGACAAAGACGTTTGATATGATTAAGCAGGCTTACCCAGATGTTGCTTTACCAAGAAGTGGTGTGTTTCAATGGCACCAGGCCTTTTTGGAGAGCCGGGAAGAGGTCGCTGATAGAAACCGAAAGAATGAGCAAATCCAAAGTGAAAATGGTGCTTATTGTCTTTTTTAACATCAAAGGCATCGTCCTCTATCAATTTGTTCCTCCTGGACAAACCGTGAACGCCAAGTTTTACACGTAAGTCCTCAAGAGACTCAAACGAGGGGTCAATCGGGTCTGACAAGACATCGCAGCCGATTGGAAGTTGCACCAAGTTTGACAACGCCCCGGCTCACACCGCTTTTCTTGTGAACAGCTACCTAACCAAGGGAGGCAATCCAACGCTTCCGCAGCCGCCCTACAGCCCAGAAGTGGCCCCCCGGACTTTTTTTGTTTCCTTGCCTGAAAAAGCCGATGAAACATTTTAAGACGACAGAGGGTATCCAAGCAGCATGCACCTCGGCCCTCAAGGCTATTCCGGAGAATGCCTTCCGTGACGCCTTCAATGCTTGGAAATCGTGCTGGCAGCGCTACATCGACGCAGAAGGAGCCTATTTTGAAAGTTTTTAAAAAATTGTAACGATTGATTCAATAATCGACTCAGTCCTGTTACTTTCCGGACAAATCCTGTATTGTTTAGATTGAGAGATATACTAAGAGTTAAAGAAAAATGTATGTCTCAACGAACTAAAAACTATTAGCGAGCAGAGCATTGACGAATAAGTTATCAGAAACATCCAGAAAAAACTTTCGAGAAAAACTATCTGCGCGAGTCAATGGTGTAATGGGGTAGAATAGAGGGTAGGTTAGAGGTTAGACAAAGTGTGGGACTACAAAGAAAGGATCAAAGTAGGATAAGCTAGCGTAATTTTTGAAGATAGTAGATCATCTTAAGTTGTAAAAAATAATAGCTAACGCCAGAATTCACACATTTTATCCGGTTAAGAGTTGCTAGGCTAGTTAGAAAAGTGTGAAATTTGATTCGAGACACACTCACCCCTTCCACCATTTAGAGAAGTAATTTAAAACGTGATCTCTGAGCAAGAGCAATAGACAGACCCCACACGCTAACGTCAGTCTCTTGACCTAGGCCACTTAGTTGGGTCTTTGGAACAACATCATGTTTGACAACGATGCTCTCAGTTTTGCGGAATAATACCTCTAAACTTTAACAACTCAAAACTGCAAATTATATTGATTGCAACCCTCGTAGCTACCACCCCTTTACTCACCACCTGGTAAAATAAAAGGTAAACAGTATAAATTACTAATAATCGCAACAGAAGCATTGCAAAACTCATGCGCATCAGAATAAACACATTTTCGCAATTTGTGTTGAGTGCAATCGTGTATGGAGGTGTGTACTCGCCACTTTTCACTCAACGAGCGCTCATTCAACAGTTGTTTGCCACTGTCCAACGCAACGAGCGGCAATTTGAGTAAAATTTTATGAAAACATTTTCAGACAATTCAGTGCTTTTATGAATTCACTACGGATAAGTTGTTGGCGCGTTTCAAAACGGTTTACCGCTAACAAATTTCTAAAAACAATAAAATAAAAATATTTTAACAGCAAAATGACAATGAACAACTGAGTGATACTTAAATGTCATTGAACGCATTCTCACAGATTTTTTTTAGTTTTTGCTGCTTTTCGCTTAGTGTGAAAAATATGAGAAATTGAAAATTAAAATAACAAAAACAAAAAATTAAAGTGTTGTTTACAAGAGTAAAGCGCTAGCAGTTAGTGATTGCTACAAAGTGTAGTCAAATAAATACGAGTATCTACATATGTATGTGAGAGAAAAGTAAAAAATAAAATGTATGTATATACATATAGATGTGTGTTCTAAGTGCACAACGACAAAACAATTTATATAATGAGCAACAACAAGCGTTTTTTAAGCGTGGTTTTAATGACATTAATTTCGAATTGGAAATTTAAAACACAAAATATTTAAAAAACATTAAAATATATAATAAAGAAATTAAATGAAAATAATATTATATAATAATGAAATGAATAAAATATTAAAAAAAAATTAATATCAAAAAAAATATTAAAAATAATATCAAAAATAATAAAAAAAAACTGAAATAAAATATAAATTAAAATTTTCTGCAGTTGTTTTAATGAAGTTTAAAACTCAAAATACTAAAAAAAACTTTAAAAAGAAAAAATTAAGAAAAAATAAAATTATATAATATTAATAAAATTTTAAAGAAATTTAAAAAAAATTAAAAAAAAATTAAAAATAAATAAAAATTAATTAAAAAAAGTATACAAAAAAATTTATATAAAATATATAATACACAAAAATAATAAAATGTTCACCACATCTTTATAGTACCGTAAATATGCATGTAAATATTCTAAAACGCCTTAAAAAAACCCTCCAATAAGACACTATTTATATAGTACGCATTTAAGTGCAATAAAGTAATTTTTTTGCTTAGTGTTATATTATATAAAATACAAAAGAAATTTGATATGTGAAATATGATTTGCCAGAGAGCATGTTCGTGCCAACAAAAACTCGCGAGAAAAATTGCATAAAATGTAATGCAATAAAACAATTAAAAGCAAATGTGTTTAATGAGTGTAAATATTATTTTATACATATACATACATACTTTTATATATATGTATGTATGTATAAATAACATTTGCAACGAGCTTTCGCCTTCATTTGCCATACATGCACTTTAACAGTAGAACAAAATTCGAGTAAAACAGTGTTGCCACAACCGAAAATATTTAAATTAAAGTAATTACAACCTTGAATCTCATTGCTCTAAACCTGTAACAGGAAATGGTGTTAAGTATGTTGGTCGTGGGGGAGAGGTGGCAAGCTAAATCTTTCCCAAACTCACTTTTGCTTGTAGAAAATGGTGTAAAATTGTGTGGATATAAGGTTAAATTAAAGTAAAAAAAATATGGAATATAAATATGCCGAAATAGTTATATCTGCAGAGCAGCACAGTAGCTTTTGTTAATGTGTATGTATGTACATACTATGTGCTCCAGAAAGGGCACTTTACATTGTAAAGGGTGATCCATTTCGAGGTTTCCTACTTTTTTAAAGTAAAAACACAGAAACTTCAATTCTTTTGGGGAAAGTTTATTATCATTCGAAAGAATAGTCTTTTATTTTCGTAATAAGTTGAACGATTTGTAAACGTTGTTAGTCTTTCTAAGTCATTCCATGGTAAAATGACAAAAAATACTGAACAAAAATAATATGACAGCTTGACACGACTCACAAGTGATCTGTCAAAAAATGGCTATTGAAAAAAGTACCTCTACTTAGATCACCCGATAAATGCCAACAATGTTGGCCCTTTTGTATTCATAATTGACTGTTAGAACTTCAGAAAAGTCAGCGATGGCGCTTATCCAAAAAAAAAGCGGTATTTTTATTGAACTCATTTTTATTGAAATTGAAATGAAAAATTTTGATGACTCATTTTTTTCCTATATTATTGACAATGCTACGGCTGCTACTATGCCTTTCTCTTATATCGAAATTCAGTATATCGATTTATCGAATTTAACGACGGGCCTTCAACGTAATCGCATCTTTGACCACCTCTACACCAGAACGAAAACGTTGATAAAATTTGTGCGGTGGAAATGTCAACTATTATCGCATCCATAAACTGAAAATTTTATTGGCGGCCCAAATTACATTTTTGCCTTTATCGTAGTAGAACTGTAAATATATCATTTTTTTCTCTTTTTTTTCTCTCTCATGTTTGCGACTTTTTCTATAACTCACGAACGACTAAAAAAAAACGACAATCAATCAAACACGTGTTAGCGCGTGAAATGAGCTTTCCAAAAAGGTATAGCATGACCCGATGCGACGAATAAAACTAGAACTACGCGCTTTCAACGCCAACTAGCGAAAATACCGCAAGACTTTTTTGACAACCTAATATTATATCTAAACTCGGACATCCGGATAATTGCACATACGAATATTAACTGTTTAATATCAACAGATAATCCAAACCTATTTCCGTCACATAACCTAAAAAAAAAATATTTTAAAAAATTTACACAGTTCAGATGTCATGCTATTTATCGCATTCCCTTAACCTGAAAATCATAATAGTGCAAACCCAAACTTACTACTTTTCTTTTAGTTTCAAAATCCACAAGAACTTTGAAATATATCATTTTGCTCTTCGATCTGCTGTTTTTCCTTCTCTCTCCCTTTACTTTTTCATAAGTTGTGTTATTGCATCTACTAATTTCTCTCCTATTCTCATTTTATTCTTTATAACATGCATAGGTTGGGTATCTCAAGGTGTTACATCGGTTTCACGGCTTAAAATAAATTGGTTTTCTCATTGTCTTTTTTTAATTCTATAACATCTTCAGAATATTGTCCTAAATGATCAAGTTAACCCAAGCCAAAGGGATTTAGACCTTTTGATAACCTTTAACATGAGATTTATTTCTAAACCTGATTATATTGACTCACAATTAAATATACTTGTAGAAATATACATAACAACAAGTAAGGAGAGGATAAGTTCGGGTGCAAACGAACATTTTATACTCTTGCATCCTGCAACTTTCATTAAAATGTTTTTAAGCTGGATCGGAATCAAGAAATTTTATATAGATACTGCCACAATATATGTGACCTTTTACGAAAACGGGGCTTAGGAAAAATCTCAAGGAGAACCAATGAGATAACGAGAAACTGACGATTATTTTTAACAATTTTCCCAGAAAACTATTTTTCGCACGTTAGCCCCCTTTTCATACGTCACATATAGTCTATAGATACATACATATACTATATATGCCATATACTGATCGACATGTTTGGCATAAGATTTGTTAGAAGAACGAAAATCATTATATAAATGTATTATAAGGAAGTTGGAAAAGTATCGATTCGATTTTATTAATGTTCCCTGAGTTTCATTCTGCTACCTCACAGACCATCACCAATCATATGGAGTAGTCAGCCGGATGTTCATGAAAATTCTGACATTAGTTATACGAACCATGGCTTTGCAAATTTTATGGTTTTTTTTTAAAAAAAGTTTTCAAGCTCAAATTTCGATATGAAGTATAAAGTCGCCCGGAAGTACGAAAATCTTTATGTTAGGTATATGAGGGAAGTATTGGCCCGATCAAACGATTTTTGATACACAGAGTAACTATTGTCAGGAAAGGATTCTCTCCGAATATCAATTATATATCCCATACATTGACCGATATTTTCGGTCAAAAGTCAACTATAGATACTGGAGTCCACATTACCGATATTTGGGGGCTTGAACAGTGTTGGTTGGACTTGGAAATTTTTGGTCACAAGGTGGCATATTTTAAAATAATTATTAGTGCGAATTTTTATCCGGTTTGTCCACTGGAAAGTGAATATGGGAAGTAGGCGTGGTTTTAGTCCGATTTCGCGCATTTTCGCACTGTTACATAGGAATATATGAAGAATGATTTCGGTTCCCGAAATACGTGATTTCACCAAAAAGTGAGCGGTGCCACGCCCATCGTCCAGTTTTTAGCCCGTCTTCCAGACATCCCTTTCACACCATTTTGAAGGTAAATATTAACTTCTCTGGCTGGAACCAAACGCTATTGAGGGGAATAAGTCTTCGGCGCATTTCAGGGTAAAAAAACTGATACAACATCTTTAAATAACGGTGCCCATTGACAGTTCCTGTTACACTATTTTTTTTTTCAAAGAAGTATGGTCTGAGAATACACCTTGACGAAAATACACACCATAAAGTGATTCGTTCTTGGTGAAGTTTCGTCTGGTGGATTATTTCTGAATTTAATTTACTCTATATACGGTAATTTGACTTCCGTTTAGATCAAAATGGGTTTCATCAGACATAAACAGGCAATTTGTCAAGTTATTGTCTTTTTCGGCCATTTCAATCATTTTTTTGCAAAATGCCCTGCGAATAGGCAAATCTAGAGGGTTTAACCGGCCTATTATATTGACTCAGTACCGAAACAGGTTTAAGTCATCATGAATTATCTGTTGTAATGACCGTCTGCTAACTCCAGGTTGCGCTGATAGGTTAAAGCTCTTGACGATACAACAACCGCGATTTGTTTTTTGAAAACAAACTTACGGGTCTCGATGGAATGGTCTTCTTGCAATACTTCCAGATTCCGCAAGGATGCTTACCAACATCATAATGGTCCATCTACTCAGGAGAGTACCGGCAAAATTCCGACTGAACTCCCTTAAGGCGGAAATTGCGGACTGAAAAATATGGTACCACCACACTATCCAAGCCCTTTTTACAGCACTCCAAGCATTCATTTTTATAAAATCTAAAAAATAACCTGCCAAATAATAAAAAAATAACACGATTCGTGCGCCACCCTGTATGTATGAAACTATACCTACATATACTTTTCTATAATTCCATTTATATAATTATCCTTAAATTTCTTAAGAAAACATCCGAACTTATATCCATTCGGAAGCGACACCGCATTTTTAGGATTTTTTTTATTTGTGGTACAACAAAACAAAATTGCCTAAAATATCCACAAAAAAGAACCAAAAGCGTGAGTAAATACTGAAAACGTGACAACTCTTATCCTTTTCCGTAGCTGTTTTAATATAGCATCCGACTTTTGAAAACGGAATCTTTCTACCAAAATATATTTCACAACAGTTTTTGTTGTTTACGCTTAACTGATTACTATTACTTACTCCACAAGCGATTGCTGACGTATTCCACTCAAACGCCGCTGCTCACTTGCACATTGCATTTGCTGTGTGTTCAGCAACGGATGCCAATATACCCATCCACAGCACATGCATATGTGAGCGGCGCGTTGCCACCGTGGCGTATGCGGTTGCACGTGCACACGTACGTTTCTTCGGCATTTCGACGTACCTGAAAACTTGAATCATCCCTGAATGGGTGCGAGTGTCAACATGCATGCTTTAGGCGCGCACGCTTTGTTGACTGAGGCAGCAAGTGCATTGGCTTTTTTTCCTATTAGAATGAAATGCCGCATTTTTTAGGTTTATAGTACATGCGAGTAGTATTTCATGATGCAATGAAAGGTGTAGACACTTTTGTGCCAACGTGATGGTCTTTTGCAATTCTGCGAAATTCTCAATAAGAATGGCGTCGTACACATTTCGACTCCATATACATATGCATATGATAAATTTATAGTATATATGTACACATGGGCTCAAAATGCGATCACCGAGCGCCACAAGTGACCCAACGTGCTGAGCAGCCGACTTAAAAATGTGTGGAATATTTTTTCAAAGTCAACTGTACTTCCAAGAAACGTCAAAATTAAGCTTTTGAAAAGATATGCGTGAATCATGTTCATCACTTGTGAGGTCAGATGGGTTGGATATGCAGGAGAATAGTAGGGGATCGCAAGGCCAATCCAGGAGTGGCAAGGATCTAAGTTGAATCAGAGCTAAGTTTTTCTCCCAAAAATAGCGATTTTTGTGTAACAATTTACTATTAACAGTTGCTTGCAAAATCGAAATTTCCATCCAAAATTTTATACCTTCAATCATTCCCGGACAAATAAATCTATGAGGGTCATATGAAGGTTTCAAGTCAATCAGTACAGCCGTTTCGGAGAAGTTTTCTCTCTGAAAACAGCTTTTCGATAAAAACGTTTTTAAAGGTTTAGAAGCTGATTACACTAGGTTAACACATCTTCTTCTTCTTCTTTTTTTGTGGTAGACATCGCTTACGCGATTGTGGCCATTCCTCCCTTCCGCTGTTTGGCGCTAATTGGAGATTCCAAGTGCAGCCAAGTCCTTCTCCACCTGGTCTTTCAAACGGAGTAGAGGTCTTTCTCTTCCTCTGCTTCCCTCGCGGGTACTGCGTCGAATACTCTCAGAGCCGGATCCATTCGGACGACCTAGCCAGCGTAGCCGCTGTCTCTTAATTCGCTGAACTTTGTCAATGTCGTCGTAGATTTCGTACAGCTCATCGTTCCATTAACGGCGGTATTCGTCAATGCGCAAATGATCGTAGATCTTCCACAGAACCTTTCTCTCAAAAACTCGAAACGCCGACTCATCAGAGGTTGTCATCGTCCATGTCTTTGCACCATATGGAAGACCCCCTCAACACCCCTGAGTGACTTGTAGAATTTAGTCTTTGTTTGTCGAGAGAGGACTTTACAATCAATCAACAGTGACAATGACAGTTGTTTGATGACAGGAGATATTTCGTCTTGCCCTCATTCACTTCCAGACCCATTTGCTTCAGCAGTTATACGCTTTTTTAGAAGATTATACCTTCCCTATTCAGATCTGCAGTCCGAATTTGTTTCTACAATAGGGAGTCACTTGGTCTGAAGGCGGAAGAAGGAGCCACCATTCACTCGGGAATGGACAGAAACGATTCTTTCGCACATGGCTCGAGCAGCTCACGACTTCCGGTCTTAGACCAAGTATCCTCTCGGTAAGGAAAAAACATCCGTTTAAAGGCGGGCTAAAGTGAGAAGGCGGATCATCCCTCCCTAGAATTGTGCGCTTGGGACCCGCCACGTAAAAAGCACTTCGCCCCAATCAAAAGGACAAAACAGCCTCGGATGAGAGACCCTCCTTACAAATATTGGGTGCAGGTAATCGAGAAAAGCTTGGAGAATTTTGTGCGGTAGTCAACTTTCCAATTTCGATCTCAATCTAAGATCCATGCACATATCTTTTAGAGCAAGTCCTCTTGGATCCAGTAATTTTTAGATAAATATCGAAAAGTAGAATGGTGAGATCAAATATCTAATGAATACCGACGGTCTCTATTTCCTTTTAAATCTTTTTTTCCACTAAAATAGATTTTTAAATATGTAAAGTGAAATCTATTTTGAAGCAATAACAATTCGAATATATTCTGTCCTTCAAGTTTAAGTTTAGCAAGCTAACCAAGCTTGCAATGAGAAACATCTACTGTTATTGAATAGCTCGGAAAATAGACAATACAAAGTTTTCCTTTCAAAAGTACACTGCATGTTGCCAGAATAGGAAATAGTAAAAGCCGCAAAAGTAAGTCGAGCAACAAAGTTTTGCTTTGCGAGAAGCACTCTCAATTACTTATACAATCTAACAACCTTCCTGAAACCATACAGGCAAACTGAAATAAACCGAACACACCCCCTAAAGCGTGCACCCACATGTTTACTTTTAAACAGCCATATACAGGCATCCACATTTGTATGTAAGTATGTATGTATGTATGTATTCAGGCGGCCCACAATTCAATGTGTATCCTTATGCGAGAAGCTGGCAAACTTTAAGCATAGATATGCTGGTTATAAATATTATCAATGCTTGCACGAAGGTAAAAGCAAGACTTTCAATGCCCTACGCTTGCCGATTGATCTATAAATAGTTTGAACAGCAGCAACCCTAACCTCACTTCGAAATCGTTGCCGAACACGAGTATACACCTTCGTGCGTGTGTATGTCGGCGTTGGTGTTGGCAGCGCGCATTGCTGGACACGCCGTCCGGCGTTGAGAGAGCGCCAACGAGAGAAAGTTCATGTGCAAAAGCTAAACCAACGCGACCGAAGAACGTGCAGACATGTGTGATGTGCTGCCTGCTTTGAGGCCCCCTGCTGCACTGCTGACGCTCGAGCGTTTGGTGCCGGCCACATCACACGCGGCACATACCACGAAGAAAGGTGCCGTTGGTGTGGTGCTGATTGGCATTGATGTTGGCGATGGCGGTGAAACGTGATTGTGCGATAACACATTTGCGAATAAAACAAATTGTAGCGACTTTGGAGGCTCAGTCGTAGGAATAACGTCGCACAGCATTGTAAGGATTAAAAGGATAACGGCGCGAAACAATTTCGATCTCACAACAAGTGATAAATATTTTTGATATTAATAATATTTCATAAAAAAATGTGGTGAATAATTGATTAAAATATTTAATAACTGTAAAAAATGATTAAAATTTTGAAGAGAAAAATATAAATGAAACCAAAACGGACTGAAAATAATTTAATGAAATATTAAAAACAGTTAAGACAATTTTTATGCATTTTTAATAATATCACCAACTAAAAAAAAATACTGAAAAATAATTTTAATAAAACTCCAAAAAGTTATAAAGTGTATGTTTCACCCAAAAATATTGATTAAATAATTAAATTTTTTATTTTTGTAGTTCTAATAAGCCAGTTTATGGAACAAAATATATTTTAGTACAAATATTATTTTAAAAAAGTACTAAGGCATAGTTTTTATGCCAAAGAAAGTGTAGTGAATTTTCGTAAAAATACTTTTTATACAAAAACAATTTTAAAATAAGTGTAAGAACGGGTTAAAAACACCGGATTAAAAATGGAGGGCGAATCAACGGAATCTACACACAACACAAAGGTGTCGGACTCCGCTTATTCCAACAGCTGCAGCAACTCGCAGTCGCAACGCAGGTAAGATTGAACGAAAAAAATATTATTTTGTACTTTGTTTTTAGAATAATTTCTAAGGCTTGAAACTATTAAGGGGTTACATGGGTTTCCTCGGCTAAAAAAGAGCCTTTTTTTAACAAAACTTCAGTGAAAATTTGGCGACATTTCTTTTTAAATAGTTGTAATCGAAAAAAATCCTTCGTTCAAGTCTTTAAGAATTGTATCCCAAAGACCTGTGCAAAACTTCATGAAAATCGGTTGCGTAGTTCTCGAGAATTCATGCCAACCGACTTCAAAAACACAGTTTCGAGAAAAACGCGTTTAAAGACGGTCCACTTATCCAGCTAGCCTCGAGCGCACAAGTTCTTCAAACTGTATATCCGAAACTATTACTCGGATCAACTTAAGAATTTAGGACACTATTCTAGAGAATTAAGGTAATAAAAAATGAATTTTTGTAACCCGTAAACCCATGTATCCCCTTAAAAATGCCAGTAGAAAAAAATTTTTATATTATCAAAAAAAAGTAGAGTAAGCAAAAATCCTTAGGATCATGATAAGATCAAAATTATACAAATTATTCTTTTCGGCAATGGCAAACCTCGGTGGATATTTTTGCAAACAAAAAGCAAAAATTCATGTAGTCATTAAAGTAATATACTCGTAGGATTTAGTAGAAAGAAATCCATTATTTTTCCATTAAATTGAAGGCTTTATTTAGCTTAGTTAAAAAGACGAGATTTCGTTCAAAAAAGTACAATTTTCAAGGTAATTTCATAAAAATCTCGTGCCTATTGACGAAAAAAATAGAACGGTCGATTTTCACAAGCTTCTCTTGAGGCGAATTTTTCACCAATAAAATCATTTGTCATAGAACAGACAGAAACAGAGTGTAAACACTTCGTGCAAGGTCCAAACTATGGAATAGGGGAAGTATAAGCTCCGCATCTGCTACCGAGACACTATCGATGTGAATTTCCTGACTGTCAATGAAAACTGTGCAGTCAGAGATCTTACTGGCATCGTTGGAATATCGGAAGGATTAGTAAACACCATTTTGAAAGATCATTTGGGCATAAGAAAAGTAAAAGCAAAATTTAATCCAAAATCACTCAATTTTTTCGGAAAACAGCGTCGCGTTAACGTCTGTGAAACAATGCTTTTCGACTACCAGGATTTCATGAAAGGTATTATTACTGGCGATGAGTCTTGGATTTTTGCTTACGACCCGGACACAGACGATCAATCGGCCGAATATCGTGGCAAAGGTGAGCCGAAGCCGAAAAAACCACGTATAATCAAGGTTATATTAACAGTTTTCTTCGATTATCGAGGTTGGTGGGTGGTGGGCACTCCGAATTTCTTCCGACTGGCCAAAATGTCAATAATGATTATTATTTGAGTATTATGCGTCATTTGCGCGAAGCAATTCGTAAAAAGAGGTCGGAATTATGGACCGATAACTCATGGTTTTTGCACCACAATAATGCACCGTCGCATTGATCCTTCGTAAGTTTTTCGCCAAATTTTCAACCAATATCGTGCCGCAACCACCGGTATTTGCTGATTTAGCTCCGTGTGACTTCTGGCAATTCACCAAACTCAAACGACCGCTTCAGGGAATTTGTTTTGAACCATTTGAATGTATTAAACGTGGATAACTACGAGCATTGAAGGTTATTCCGAAAATTGACTCTAACAACTGTTTCGAGGATTGGAAAAAATGTTGGCACAAGTTTATTGGATACCAAGGGGATTACTTTGAGGGGGACGACATAGATTTTGAAAAATAAATTAAGAATTTTTAAATTATGAACAAGGTCTTACTATTGTTTGCTCATAATAGTAGATCGATCGTGTAGCCTGATTAACGATTGGCCTTCCAGAGCGTGGTGCATCTTTGACATGAAAATTATTGCAACCGAATTTACTAAAATTGCGTGTGGATGACAGTTACAGTACCAGGACCATAAACACTATTCACATTTAAGCTGGTTAGCCTTCGTTGTCCCCTTCATAGAAAAAAAAACTGCAAAATATGGCGTATTTTATCTTTAGTGGTCTCTATCAATGACGCGTGCTTAAAAATACTGAGTTAAGTTATCAGAAAATAGTTCAAGATGTTTTTCAATACGAAATCTTATCTTTCAAATGACGTTACCCACTCGCAACGTATCCTAAGCTTGGTAGTAGCAGACCGGCAAAACTATATGCCAGGCGATGGCTCAAAACTTGTTAAACCCCAGGTTCTAGTAGTCTTTGTTAGTCTATAAACTATAAACTGAAGGATCTTTTAAATCATATTTGCTGAATGCTTTTGTCGTTTCTAGATCACATTCAAGGTAACTATCATTATCATTCCTTCTTTGAGGCATCACATGATGATGAGATTTAGGTGTAGCATCAGAACTCAGAACATTTGCGTTTGGCTCGATTTTTTCAGTTAACGCCAATGGTGATTCACAGTTCATTTCAAATCATGGGTACAGTATAGTATAGTATCTGGTACTACTTTATTTACTGTGTCATCCCGAATATGGAAACGCAATGCAGATCTTCACACTTTCTTCGAAATCTTTTAAAGTTTGAACTGTTTTCGATTCGACAACTATTGATGAGTGGTATATCGAACAAACAACTGGCATAAAGCATTTAATGCTGCAAATAAAGATGAAAATAAAGATAGATAACTCTGTTATCTGACATCCACATACTCTCTTCTTTTGAGACCAGGGGGATACTATTGTTTTCAGAGCATGGCATGTCATAACATTTTAATTTTTTTTCAAATACCCTAGTATTTGTTATCACCCAACTCTCTCACAATGCACGTTTCTCATGAGAGTCATAGTGAGAATAGAACCAGTACAATTGCAAGCAATATCACATTTATTTGCACTACTTAAAACGTTTGTTGTTTTGTAATTAGCTATGACTAACGACCGGAGCACATTTTGTTCCATAAATATTATTGTATAACCACAAATCCGTAAGCCAATGCAAAACCTACGACAAAGTGCACAAAACAACAATAAATGAGTGTTGCAAGTGTTTTCCACCGCATTAGTTTACGGCGAATCCAACTATAAAAACAATGAATGTTCTAACTAAAAGCAAGTCGTTAGTTTTAAATAAAACCAGAAACATGTACCAATAAACGTGACCGCTACTGACTGTTTGCATTCAATGAGTGCTCATACATATTGTGACTCGCGCTCGGTTAGCGCAATTGAGTGGTTTTCTGCTTCACAATGCAAATAGGTGAGAGAGATTTCAAAATAGCGAACACGAGTGGTTGAACACCGGCATGGGCACATACTCGGTTTAAAGTGCATCACTATGTATTGTATGTATATACGTATATATACTCAACGTTGTTGCTAATTTTATGATCAGGATTTACTTTATCTCAGAAGAAAAGTCATAAAATGCTTAAAAATAGTTTTGGTATATTATTTACAGAGAGAAAACTCATTCTATAATAGTTTGAAGAGAAAGCTTCATAATTTCTGAAAAGCTTTTTTGGACTTTTCAGAAAGTACACAAAGTTTTTAGTATTATCCAGAGAGATTGTGACTATGATCTTATTAGAAATATTTAGGACTCAAAGTCTTTCTTTTAAGGCAACAAATGCAGTTTTAGTAATCGTCGTCTTTATTTGCGTAGACACCACGGCTATTGTCTAGTTTACAAAGCGAGCCAGTCCTTCTTCCTTTTTCGCTGTGTGTCGCCAATTGTAGATTCTAAGTGTAGCTAGGTCTTTCCCCACCTTTTCTTTCCAACGTAATGAAGGTCTTCCTCTTCCTCTGCTTCCCCCGGCGGGTACTGCGTCAAATACTCTCAGTGCTGCAGTGTTTTCATCCATTCTCACGACATGACCTAGCCGACGTAGTCGCTGCCTCTTAATTAGCTGAACTATGTTAATGTCATCGTTAATTTCGTACAGCTCATCGTTCCATCGACTGCGGTATTCGCCGTTTCCAATGCGCAAACGACCATTAAATCTTAGCAGAACATTTCTTTCGAAAACTCGTAACGTCGACTTATCAGATGTCGTCATCGTCCATGCCTCTGCACCAAATAGCAGGACGGCAATAATGAGTGACTTATAGAGTTTGGTTTTTGTTCGTCGAGAGAGGACTCTACTTCTCAATTGCCTACTCAGTCCGAAGTAGCATTTGGTGGCAAGAGTTATTCTGCGTTGGATTTCGAGGCTGAAGTTGTTGTTGGTGTTAATGCTGGTTCCAAGATGGACGAAATTATCTAGACGACTCACGATCTCAACATATTTTATGGATAAATTCAACACAATGAGATATAGAAGATGATCTCAACATATTTTATGGATAAATTCAACACAATGGTAAATTCATACCAAAAACCATGAATGCGCCGTCACATTCTAGCTTGATTGAGGCTGACTTTTTAAGCAAACACTAAACTAGAGTCATCGCCGAGCCACCATATTCGCCAGATTTAGCTCCCTGTAATTTTTTCCGTTTTTGGAACCGAAAAATGAGCTTTGTGTTAGGTTAGGTTAAGACCAAAATATATCTAATCATTCCGTGAAGTCAAGAAAACTGAAGTATGAAATGCTAGGAATTCTTGGAGCAGATGATGCCAGATAACTAAAATTATTAAGGACCCGTCATAACTCTCACAAAAATATATTAAATATATATGTATATAGCTCAAAAACTCTGGCTGTGAACCATTAGAGAGCAGAGAGACCTTTCCTTTCATGGGAAGTCTTGTATATCCTAGTTCAACGACATTTTGTCTAGAGGTTATCAGTATATAGCCGAAGAAACATCAAAATTGTCAAAAACTATCGACAGAAAAACACTATATTCTATATTATTGACTGAAAGTAATGGCGTTTCCGAGATCTTAAAATATGCCTCGATATAAAAGTTTCGAGACAGCAAAATGCACCAGAAATCTTTCTGTATGGCCGAGCCTCTTCTTCAACCGATATAAGTTATAACTTGTAAGATTGATTTACATTATAAAATTCTGTTACCAAGCAGATATTTAACAACAACAAAAAAATGCGTAATAATTTAATATTTGTATGATTGAATTTCATTTCCAGCGGCAGTTCGAAATCACGTCTAAGCGGTAGTCACTCATCGGGCAGCAGCGGCTATGGCGGCAAACCATCAACGCAGGCGAGCAGGTATGTAACCAAATCCATGGCATGACCTGAATCCTTCTACATTATACATTATGACGTCAATTCA
This sequence comes from Bactrocera neohumeralis, assembly GCF_024586455.1. NCBI lineage: Eukaryota > Metazoa > Arthropoda > Insecta > Diptera > Tephritidae > Bactrocera > Bactrocera neohumeralis. The sequence goes on along the minus strand of NC_065922.1, from coordinate 19,830,291 downwards.
ATTCTAACTGTTATTTAATACATTAAATTAAACTTCTGTTTTTGTTTTTGTTTCTTTTGGCCCGTTATTAATTTGTTTGGCCTAAACGCAGCAGCGACATGCACATTAAACGCGTCAAAGATAAGACACGCAAGAAGAAGAAGTTGAAGTGTTCAGCACAAACGAATATTCTGGAAAATCAGGACGATGTCCCGAACACCAGTGAGCCACAAAATGAAGAGCAAATCGCTTTGGGCTGTGACAAGGCAATCGGTAAATTGATACTTTCGTATCTCGTACGCAATAACCAAATTATTATATAAGTAACAAGAGCATGCAAAGGGCAATAATTCATTAAAAAATATGCTCATTAATTGTAGCGCAATGCAGTCGCCAGAAGGAGAATAAAGAGACGTCATTATTGCTGGAAAAGGAGACAACCGAACAAACTAAATCGGAGATATCATTGCAATTTCCCACACCATCACCGTTATCTAGTGAGTTCCCTAGAATAATTATGATCTCGTATTTATGTTTGGGTGTATAACAAACTTAGTACATTTTTGTGACAGTTCTGTGTTTAAGGTATTAAAGATATATAACATTAGTAGGTCTATGACGAATATTGTAAATTGTTATATTATACATAACATAAATATGAATTAAAGTTTTTGGTATGTGTCTTCGATAAGTTTTTTATCAATACGCCCAATTGTAGGCGATATATCGCTTTTATAGTCGAAAGATGTCGAAACATTTGACATATAGTAATTGCACTCAGAGAACGTATATTATCTCCTGCCGAGCCAAAAGTGGTGAAATCCACTAATAGAAAACTCATGGCTCTTGACAGTTTACACGCTTGTCCGTAGTTGGACCTTCTATTTATTATACGTTCTCTGGTAATAGCCTCTCGTGTATTTCAAGTTTATAGATTATGTTATGTTCACGAAATAGTTGTGCCTCATCAAATACCGAATTAGCGGGCTATTTAATCATACTCAATTACAACTTAGCGAGTTGAAAAGCCGACTGGACGATGTCTTAGTTGTGACAGGAAAAATATTGTCTATTAATAAAGTACTTCAAAGGAGTCTTAAAGATCTTAATCACACATGAAATTCTGTCGAGGAGTTTTTAGTAAGGATTTCCCAGACTTATTTCTTCTTCCATAGCCGAGACTTATATACATATGGATAATCCGATGTACAAGTATTAGAAAGTAGTTATGGAAACAAAGATTTAACCAGGAAAGTTTTCATAAAATATCGCCTGGGGCTACACTCTTAAGACATAACAGATTATAAATTAATATAATTGATAACCCTAGATGAACGAGCCCTATGTTCCACCTAGGAACTACGAGAAAATATATATATAGGTGAACCCAGAAGTACAACAAAGCCTTAAGGGGCATGGATTAACAGAATACGCTCTACCATATAGTAAATAGCAAAATAAGTGATTATCGTAAGTCTTCGAAGAATCAGCTTCTTAGAGAATCCTTAGTAATACGAATATATTCTTTTAAATAATTAATCCAGTTTACTAACTTATTCCATAAGACTAGTTTTCTTGAATATAAAATTATCTAATTCTGATTTCAATTTTCTTTTTTACTTTCAGCTACCACACAGCAAGGTGGAAAATCGGAGAGAACCTGCGAATCGGCACCAGGGAAATTGGAAAGCTCTGGCAAGGCGGAAAAACTTAAGGAGGTAAGAATTTAGAATTATACTTAAGTGAGTCCATAGATTACATAATTTTGATGGAAACGATGAATTAAAACAAGAAAAACTTAAAGGAAATAAAAAAGATCTTTATCTTGATTTTGATCGGTCAGTTTAAATGGCGGCTTTATGCTACAGTGGTGCTATCTGAACAATTTGTTTGGAAATTTTACCATACCATTAACAAATGGTTTTTTCGGCAAAATCAATTTATTTTATTCAAAATAGTCTCCTTCTGCTTCAATGCAGCTTTTTGCCTGGTCCAAAAGCATGACGACCGAGAGTTTTAGCTCGTTGGCCGGTATGGCCGCCAGTATGCCGGTGCAAGCCTTTTGAATAGTCTACGTCTGCATAACGCCATATCAGGTGAATACGGGGAGTGGTTAATGGTTAAATCGTGATTTTTCCTTTCGTAAGCCCAAATGTTCGGTCAAAATGCGATAAATCGATGTTTTGGAGATATTCAATTCCATTTCCATGAATTTCAATGATGATTTCGGCTGATTTTTGATGAATTCACGCACAGTTTCGTTGGAATTTCGAGTGATCACGGATTCCGATTGGTTCACATATTGATCGTCATTTATGTCCTCACGACCACTTTGAAAACGTTGAAACCACTCGTGCACTCTGCTACGGGATAGGCAATCATCGCCATAAACTTGTTTCATCAATTGAAACGTTTCGGTAAAAGATTTACCAATTTTAAAACAAAATTTAATGTTGGCTCTTTGTTCGAAGCTCATTTTCTCACCGATAACACAAACATACTGACACTTAAAAGGCAATAACTTCTCTTCCAATCAATGAAATGTCATGAAATTCTCACTGGGCATAATCGGTAAAGATAGCAGATTCTAACACACCAGTCGACATATAGATGGCGCCAACAGGGGGCGCTAGATTCAAAAATGTTCCTGTTTACTTTGGAACACACCTTGTATGTGTTATAAAAGTCCGTTCTAAAAAAATTGTTCGAAGATTATATTGTTACCTTGGAAAATAATCCATGCCAACTTCATGAAGATATCTGGTCAAATAAAAAAGTATTCCATACAAGGAATTGAGTTTCATCGATCAGGTTGTATGACAGCTGTATCCCATAATGGTTCGATATCGACGGGTCCGCCAAATGAGCAGTTTCTTAGGGAGAAAAGAACTTTATAAAAATTGCAGATCGATATCTCATATACAAACGGACAGACAGACAGACAGGCATGGTTAAATCGACTCAGCTCTTCACGCTGATCATTTTTATATACATACATATACATATATATATTTTATATCCGACGGTTTCTTCTGGGTATACGTATTACAAACTTCGTGGCAAACTGTTCACGACATCAAAACCAAACCGTAATTAAGTCAGCTTTACGAATATATATAGGCGAAATAATTCAAAGATTTTTCAAAAAACCGTCTTGAGGAATCGTTAAATAAATATGTGGTTCAGGACGCAGCGATTTAGATATTTATTTTACTTCAAGTAAAAGAGCATCTGAGGAATGATATTTGAATACACTGCAAAGGACCCCATTATACTTGTAGGACACATTCTAAATTTGTACCTGTAATAGTAGACTGTACAAACTTCTAAAATGTTTAAGGATTTCACTCGTCAGAGTACCTCAGCATTCCGCTAGAGCTTGTGAAATTAGTGCAAGAAAAAATACACCACTAAAACTCACTTTGAACCCCTGTTTAGTTAGCGCTTTCTACAATCAACTCTAAAACTAATATTTCTAAATCCTTCTTACGATAGGAGAGCTTCTGCTGCGTAATATCGATGCATGATGGCATAGTGCTCTTCACAACACCCAGCATTACCGATGTGCTTGGTTTTCCACGCGATATGTGGCTAGGGCGTTCGTTCATAGATTTCGTACACCCCAAGGATCGCGCCACTTTTGCCAGTCAAATAACAACCGGCATACCAATTGCAGAGTCGCGCAACAGCGCACCGAAAGATGCACGCAGCACCTTCTGCGTGATGTTACGTCGTTATCGTGGCTTAAAATCCGGTGGCTATGGCGTTATTGGACGTCCGGTGAGTTATGAACCCTTCCGTTTGGGACTGACGTTCCGCGAAGCACCGGAAGAGGCGCGTCCCGACAACAATCTCGTATCGAACGGTACGAATATGTTGCTAGTCATATGCGCCACGCCTATCAAGAGCTCATATATAGGTATGTATAAATGTTTAACTTAATATTTGTTGGCTCATTTGCTTCAGCGTATTTTTTGGGAAATTCTCTTGCAGTGCCAGATGAGATACTCTCGCACAAAAGCCCTAAATTCTCCATACGTCACACAGCGACGGGTTTAATCTCGCATGTGGACAGCGCCGCCGTCTCCACATTGGGCTACTTACCACAAGATCTTATTGGACGTTCAATATTTGACTTCTATCATCCAGAAGATCTAATGGTATTGAAGGAGATCTATGAAACAGTTATGAAGAAAGGACAAACAGCGGGCGCTTCATTTTGTAGCAAACCGTATCGTTTTTTGATACAGAACGGCTGCTATATTCTGTTGGAAACAGAGTGGACAAGCTTTGTCAATCCGTGGTCACGTAAACTGGAATTCGTTATAGGACATCATAGAGTGTTTCAAGGTAAGTTTTAAGAAAAATAGGCGCTGAACGTTGAAAACAAAAGTTTTCTTTGAATTTAAGGTCCGAAACACTGTAATGTTTTTGATTCGGCACCTGCAAATAAGCCAAAACTTTCCGACGAAGTACGTAGTCGGAATATGCGCATAAAAGACGAGATACTCAAACTACTGGAGGAGTCGATATCGCGACCTTCGGACACTGTAAAGCAAGAGGTTTCGCGACGTTGTCAAGCGTTAGCTTCATTCATGGAAACTCTAATGGACGAAGTGACGCGCACAGATCTAAAGCTCGAGCTACCACATGAAAACGAGTTGACAGTATCCGAACGAGATTCGGTGATGTTGGGCGAAATATCGCCACACCATGATTACTACGATAGCAAAAGTTCGACGGAAACGCCGCCCAGCTACAATCAACTCAATTATAATGAGAATTTGCAGCGTTTTTTTAACAGCAAGCCTGTTACCGCGCCCGTCGAGGTCGACCCAATGAAGAACGAACAGTCTTACAGTATTTCGGCTGATGCACGGAATACGCTCAGTCCGGTGCAGTGTTTCGAGGGCAGCGGTGGCAGTGGGTCCTCGGGAAATTTTACATCCGGCAGCCACATACACATGAGTAGCATTACTAACACCAGCAATGCCGGTACCGGCACGTCATCGGGCAGTGCACAGCTAGTCACGTTAACCGAATCACTATTAAATAAACACAACGACGAAATGGAGAAATTCATGTTGAAGAAGCATCGCGAGGCACGCGGTCGTTGCGGCGAGAAGAGTAAGAAGGCAACCGAAAAGGTGATGGAGTATAGTGGGCCGGGGCATGGTCTTAAGCGCGGCGGTTCACATTCATGGGAAGGAGATGCCAACAAACCGAAGCATTCGCATACCAATGTTATGGATGCGCAACGCGATTACGTGGATCACCACAATATGGCGACCAACTCGACTAGCAAAGCGTACGGCACGCTACAAACGACACTGGGCGAAACATCGTTTGCCGGTTCGTATGCTGCAGCCGGTCTTTCCTGCACGCGCAACGTTAATCTTTGGCCACCGTTCTCGGTTGGCATCAACACCTCGCACACATCGCAGACGGTGGCGCAAAGCGGGTTCACGCCGCAACACAGCATCTTCCCGACATTCTATTATATACCAGCGACCGCAGCAGCTGCTGCCGCTGCCGCAACACAGGCGCAAGTCAAACCCAACTTGGCCGACATGCCGAGCACATCGGCACAAGCTCTGCCGCTGCAATATATGACTGGGGTTATGTACCCACACCCCTCGCTCTTCTACACGCATCCGGCGACAGCCATGATGTACCAACCCATGTCGTTCTCAAATATGGCCAACTCTTTGGCCTTGTCCGAACAGGGCAACAGCGCGAGCGCATTCAAAACGGTTAGTACATATGCAACATATATTTCAGGGTTGGCAATTTATTCTTAAATTTTATTATCACAATCAGAATCAACCATGTATGCTGGCGCCGACGCCAACGAAGACTCAGGGCGCCTTCCACTCGATCACACCTGCGCAATTGCAACGTCCGTCATCGCAAGCGACATCGGTGAAAGCCGAGCCCGGCTCAAATATGGTAAGGTTATACGTTTTAAATGTACAGCAGGGAAAATTATTATTTACTTTTATACGAAGGCGCCTTCGGATTCATCGAAAAAGGGTATTGCTGACTCTCCCATTCCATCGGTTATTGGCGATTATGTGTCGGATCAACTCAATCCAAATGATCTGAAGGTGCGTAAGTTAATTATTTAGCTTAAGTAGACATTTAGATGAGTTGCTTAAACCAAATCTTTAGTTCACATTCTTTTTCAAGGCAAGCCTTGAGGTAAGCTATTATGTCAAAATAGAGAACACCGGGAAATGTTTGTAGTCCCACAGAAAAATTTTAGGTAACCATGTTTAACCCATTACTATACTAATACTGATCTCGGAAGAAAACTCAGGAGTAATCGTTTGGTAGTTTGACTCGTACTATGTTTTTCACGAGAGTTGTCGAAGGTGAATAAAATCAAATACCATGGTTTATAAATCTCCGTAGATTTTATCAAGTCACACTTGATATTATTGTGAGCTGACTCTGCTGGAAGCAAGTATTTGCAGGGGTTTTTCGATGAACATGGTAAACAAATTTATATCCGACCAAAAAATTTTAACTTGGTAGCGATGCTTACAGAGCATTTCCCTTTTCTCTTCAACAAGGGGCGAGAAAACTTTGTTGCTTTCGGTCACTGTCCGAAGTGTGATATTGTGAGAGCTCATCTTATCGGTGTTACGTAAGCATAATTACTTGACCGATCGCCGGCAGAAATATTGCCGTTTAACAATGTGATTGTTAGGGATTGTGGATCTGCCGTTTTCAATTTTATACTATATATAACAAAGGAATAAAGACTGTCGGGATTTTTTGGTTTAATACGTGTCTTTAGCCATTTACTTTTGGGGTCGTGGGACCTTCTGTTCTTAGTCGTAACCTGTAATAATGAGATTGAGACTGTTGTTTTTTTTGTTGTCGGAACGGGTACCTAATCCCCTTTGGAATGGTAAGGGTCACTCTCGTTTCTCGCAGCAACTCGAACTCTTCGTCTACAACAACGGGTTCTACGTTACCAGAATTGACCCGGATTTTATGCGGCCAAGGGCTGTTATTTCGAAGATCGAACACGGTTTAGATCGGTAAGTCTTTGTATAAGCTAAAAAATGTCAACATTTTTGGTTAAATACATGACGTCCAGTCCACAGAAGACACGGGAGAAAATTAGTCACCTAATTTTGTTGTGGTTGTAATACCATAAACTGCTCCTTTCCCTCATTGTCCAATAATAAGTCGAAACGTTTAGAAATTCAGTAGTAATTATGACTTTTTAATATATAAAAAATTATAATTTTATATTTTAGCAGCCAAACACGGATAGCAATGCCAATAGTGATGATATGGATGGTTCCAGCTTCTCATCTTTTTACTCCTCTTTTATAAAAACCACCGACGGATCAGACAGTCCACAAGAAAACGATAAGGACGGAAAACATCGAAAATATAAGGTATGTTTACGAAAGAGAAGGGTATTCTGCCTTATTGTTGTAGTGGCAGAGTTCTGCCGAGTTGACAGTCCTATCTAAACTAAACAAAACATGAAAAATAAATCATAAGAATTTACTTGAGTCATCATTATTTTCCGTTAAAGCAAAGTTAACCTCTTTCTTCCAGGTACAAACCGACTCTAAATCAATGGACAATGCAGAAGAAGACCAAACATTACATGGTGATGGTTAAGTACAAGTACACGTGAGTTGCTCATCAACGTGATGGCAAGTTTTGTGGCAACGTGACGATCAGTAAGCGGCAATTTTATTTACAAACTATTCCCACACAAGTCCACTTTGGCACAACTTACGATACGAAGAAGTGTGAGTCAAGCGTACAAAATCACATTGGAATATTTTTAAGGCAGAATTCAACTTATTCTGAATTTCAGATTAGCGCAAGTATTGTCGCTGGCATACAATTAAATGCTGAAAATCATAATTTGCGATTCGCTACGTAACAGTTGTGACGACGCTATGGTTATGAACCCCATTTTTTTTAACGGACGTAGTCTTCATTATAGAAATTGTTTATGTACATAAGAATATACATATGCAGAATTAAATTAAATTTAAAAAAAACTAAGGAAGTTTACTCTGTTACGCAACAAAGTGAAATACAATAAACACAGAATATATTTATTTAGAAAAGAAAAAAAAACCAAGAACTTACTTATATGCAACATATAGTTTTTCATTTTCGTTTCTTTTTCGGCTTAGCGCTACCACTCTCCGATTTCTCCTTATCAGTGGGTTTTTTAGCTGACTCCTTTGTTGTTTGAAATTGTTGCAAATCGGCACAAAAAAGCACAGCTTGCGCCCAACCCGCATACGGACCGTAAATGTTACGTAAGTGATTTGCGATTTCTTCATAAATGCGCGGCGTGACGGTTTTCACCGTCGCCAATTGTTCGGGCATATAAACAGTTTGCGCAACTTTATAAATGTGAGTATCAATTGGCACTGCCTCCAAGTGACCCAACGACATGAGACAAATGCAATCGGCCACTTTGTAACCGATACCAGGTAAGCGCACAAGTTCTTGCCGTGCATCAGCGTAGGACATCTCACGCAACTTTGTAAACCACGATTCACCGCCAAACTCTAGAATTTTAGCTACAGTCTGCGCGATAAATTTAGCACGATAGCCGAATTTGGCTTCGCGCAAATTGACTTCTAACTAAAAAAAGAATTAAAGATTGTTTTTTTGGTACATAATTATGATATACAATATGAAAATCATACCTCCTTCTGATTTTCCTTTAAAGCTGAGAGCGTGGGAAAAGTAAACTCCTCTCTTTCATTAAAATGTCCAATGCTTTGACCATATTTTGAGCAAAACCAATCAATCATTGCAGAAATTCTTAAATGAGAGAGGTAAAAAATCATGAAAGAATTTTTTAGTACAAAGAAATTGACTAAATTAGATTTAAATTATAACATCAATTCCTCGATAAGATATTCTATGAATTTTTACAGTAGTTTTGGAAATACAAACAAATAAATATTAAAAAATACAACTACTTCTACGTTTAAAAATATAAGTTGCATTAAAAAACACCTTTGCTTTGAGGACGCATTGGATGCATTATTTAAAAGTACAATAGCTTCTCACCTTTTAATGTGATTGTTTTGGCTGCATATGAATGATAATATATTTTCGAGTGGTTCTTGATCCAGCACACGCACAGCTTTAATATGTGGCGTTATGGTATCAAAGTGATTGTGTGCCGCGCGCCACTTATCCATATTTTTATTTAAATCGAAATTAAGGCGGAAGTAACGTTGCAACAATTCTCGATAATACTCCGCTTTGTGTGTATTTGTTTTAGGCACATCCGGTGCTGGAAAGACTTTATATGAAATAGCGGAATCTGTTTGACTTAACTGCCAATATGCATTGTAAGCTACTCCTTGGAATAATGGCATTTTGGTATCAATCAAATTGAGTTTCCTCCAGCTATAAAGGACGCATAGATGGTTAAAATATTAAAGGTCATTAATAAGCAATCTCACCGGAAACTCTGCCCTCCAACTAGAGTAACCTCCAGATTAAGCAATTTGGCTGGTATTGCTATTTCGCCAGCAAAACAAAGACCCATTTTAAAATAGTATTTGATATTACTTTTTGCTTTGCATTTAAATTTGAATTAAAAGATTTGTTTATACGCCTTGCAAAGAACAGCTGAGCGGGATTTATATCAAGTTTACGAAACGGTGTTGGGAAACGCTCAAATAAATATTTTATCTTATTGGTCTTTCGCGCAACTAACTGGATAAACCATGTGGTTCAGAAATTTTTTAATTATGGATATCAAATATAATACACATTTTGTACTAGTATTACCTATTTTTCTTTTTTATTTATTAAATCCTTTACGATGTTTATTAATACATGCTTGTTGCAAATGATTGACGATTCTGATTTGTGAATCACTTTTGACAGCTGTTGTAACTACGGTTCACAATAACGAATAAGAAGAAGACAAGTTAGTCAAATTTTTCACAATCGTATTTCAGCAATCATACGTTTTTTGGGCTTCATTCTATTTGTTTGGGTTGTGGTGTAATTTTTGTGGCGCACACGCGTACAACAGTAACATAAATTGTGGTTGGAATTATATTTATTATTTTGAATAATGCAGAATTAAATTATATAAAAATAGTGATAAAATGTTTAGTGTAAATTGAATTGAACAAATATACACAATTGGAATGTGTATACAAAAATTTTAAAACGGAGAAATACATGTGCCATACAACCAAATATATTTATCTCGAACATACTAAGGTGTAATAATTAAATAAAATAATAATTCTCTATGAGCTATATAATATTATCCTTTCAACTACATTCGTTACATTCATAGTTACAATAACGATTTGCTAAAAGTGGTAAGCATTAGGTAAACACGGAAATCAACAAATAGAAACAATCGAATATAGAAGTGAAACAAAGAAAATACATAAATCTAATTTAGTGTGTGTGAGAAAAAAAGTCAATCGTCACTTTCAGAGCGTGTTTTAAAAGCTATCGGAAATTATTGAGCGAGTGGAACATCGTTTAATTGAAAGCTGTAGTTATCAAACAAATTGATGGAATTTGAAAATACGCAATTCATTGAAGCTGCTGCTGCGGCGTCGGCAACAACAAGTATTGTAAAAGGTAATCTACGAATTCTGAAGAATGTCCAAATAAAAATTATGTCTAACTGAATTTCTCTAATTTATTGCAGATATACCTGTCGCTGAACATATGCAATCCGGTTCCGGCCGCTTATCGTCCAATGACAATGACGCGGCAACCACACAATCGGCATCCAACGTTACATTGGAAAATAAACAAAACCACCCAAAAATGCAAAAACAGGCAATGTCTGCTGATGAGCGAAATGCAACAAAACGATCTCTAGTCATACTGGCAGCGATCTTCATAGCCAGCTTATTCGCAATGGCCTACGTATACATGATATTTCCCCAATTGAATGAGTAAGTAGTATATGTTACGTGTGGATGGGGTGATCACTTCAATGCCAATGATTATACAAATTGTATACTGTTTTGTTGCTTTATTGCTTCCCACATGTGTACATACATTTATGCATGTATGCTTTTTATTTGTTGCTTTGTGGGTTGAGTTTTATATTAATGGCATTAAATTTAAGTATTTTGCATAAAAGAAGCTGTCGTTAATGGTAAAGTGTTTGATGTTTTCGATAAATTGATTGTATGTACATATTTAATTTGCTTTCAATCACTTAAAAGTTATTCAATAATTGACAGTAAATAGTTTGCCACTTCTGTGTTGGCACAATGTTAGACAATTTTTAACGAGTTAATATAAACACTAATAGTTTGTTTTAATGAAAGTTCATTCATATTTTTAATAGATGGTGAGAAGGCGATAACGCTGACTTGAATATAGCAAAGAACGTAATTAAAAACGAAAGTGAATGTTATAAAAAAAAATTATAAGCTATGCATTTTTTTCTATTAAGGCCTATGTAATTTTGCTACAATATATATTTATGCACAACATACATATGTATGTATATAGGTACGCTGTCATAGGTACGTTGTGCACCTGTTCAAACTAATATGTATGTATGTATGTACATAAATATGGGAAAATATGTAGACAAACACATCCGCTACAAAAATTCCATTTTATATACGCCCTATGTTCTTACAAATTAGTATTCATATGTGTTCATAGTTCGTTTTGAAGAAAATATTTAAATTACAGTTTTAATCATAAAAGTTAAAAAAAATTTAAAATTTTAAAAGAAAATAGAGAAATGTTAGACATATCACTTAAAAATTATAAAAATAATTCCGCTAGCTTAACTACATAAATATCTGTGAGATGAGCTAATAATCCTAAAGCCTTAATATTAATTGGAAATTATTAAAAACGTTAGTAACAGAAAAAATAATCTAGTAATTAAGGCGGTAATATGTGCGCGTGTGATTATAATATCACAAAGCCTGCACATAACTTGAAATTCAGAAACCGCCTTGGAATTGAATTTGCAGGAAATATTACTCTTTACAAAATCAAATAAAAAGATATCTTATTTTCCATATACTAGTAGGGCAAAAAGCAAATTACATGGTGAACGATAATACCAGTAACAACAACAAAATGCCACGTTTTCTTTCCATACTTTTCCATTTACTATCTTAATAACTTTTCACACACTTAAATTGTTTTTGCAATTATATTGCAGTTTTACGCTGCCAACTGAAATTGACATTTGCAGGCGTAAACATCGTAATGTATGCATATGTCTGTGTGTAAACAATGAATAAATCTTATATGTCATTATTGTGGCTTTTCGCAGAAAATAATCAGCAAAATATGTAGATAAATATATTTTGTACACAGTGCAGAAGTACAATTAGAACACTAAAGAGAGTTAAGTATATATATCACATCAGTAATTTGATTAGATGCAGCTTTTCATATTCAAGTATAATAATCTTTTGTCGTAAAATATTTTATTTGACACTCAATTAACTTTGAAGTGTTGTGTTCAAAATTGTTCAGAATCAAGTTCAGCTGTTATGGCTGGCATGCCTAAATACATACATATCTACATACATACAATGTATTATTATTAATTTTTTTAAATTTGCTTTGTTAGTGTACACAGTAGCTATTCGTTTGGTGTACATATTGCGATTCTGTTTCAACTTAGTCACATGCAATACAATTTGAATTTCTTTCTTGTTCTTTTGTATCTGGCAAAAAATGTTTCATATATATGTGTATATATAACTGTTGTTGTTTTTATTGCAGATCGGAGAAGCAGCACATTAAGATACCCCGTGACATTCAAGACGCTAAAATGTTAGCCAAGGTTTTGGATCGTTACAAGGACATGTACTACTTCGAAGTGATGTTTGGCGTCGTTACGGCTTATGTATTGTATCCTTTTTGAAAATTTTTATGTCATCGAAAGGTTTGACCAAAATTCAAGGAATTTTTAACCCATGTTGTGATGCCAGTTTGTATATACTATGTACATACATATTTGTGTATGCATAACCACGTGCGCACATCTCTCTAATAATACACAAATTCCAAATCGAAGGGGGTTCTTGTGTGTGTATATCGAACATATGTATACTTATTATTAAATTTGGATAGCACCAACATTGCGAGGCGTTATTTACTAAAATATTTATGATAAATAACATAAGTCTTGCGCTCAATAGCACTTCATGTAAACTTTTATGTTAGGTGCTAGGCTAATTTAGCTTCCCCACTCTTATTCTTAGTCAAATAAACATTGTGGACGTCCAAAGTTCAGTCTAAGCTCTGAATATATGGATATTAAATTACCTTAAATTAGTCAGCAGAGTTACGTAATCTCGTTTTAAAAATTCAATTCACAAATTGGCTATACATAGAGTGCATACATACATACATAAACAACTAAAAGCACAAAGCTTAGTTAAATTTGAACGATCAGTTGTATGACATCTTCAAATGTGCTATAATCGTGCTATATTTCTCGCAGATTTTTCCGTGACTTGAACAATAATTCGTGCCAAATTTCATTAAGATATCTTGGCAAATAAAAAGTTTTCCATACAAGAACTCGATTTTGATCGAGTCGATTTTTGATCGATCAGTTTGTAGTCCGCTATCAATATTCTTGACAAATGAGCAGTTTTTTGAGGAGAAAATTACGTTTGAAAGATTTCACATCGATATTCCATAAACTGAGGGACTAGTTCGCTATATACACACGGATGGACATAGCTAAATCGAATCAACTCGTCACTCTGATCACTTATATTGCATATGTGTATATACATATATTATAAGATCTCCGACGTTTCCTTCTTGGTGTTATAAATTTTGTGGCGAACTTAATATACCTGTTAGGGTATAAAAAACGGGAACGATTACGTGTACTTTCACCGAGTCGCGGTGCATACATACATACTTATGTACTTTTATATAAGTGAACACGATTTTTACAAATTAACCATAACAGTGTCATTGTGTTTACATACATATACGTACGTGCTTATGTATTTTTTTAATTTTGTTAATTTTTTTGTCGTTGCGGCGCCGCAAAGCGACTGAGGCCAATAAACCGAAAGGCACATGTCTGCTAAGCAACAGAAAGCAACAACCTTGACCCAATTTCAATCTTAGTAGGTACATTTGTCGTCTGTATTTATGTCGCGTTCGACCACATTGTTGTTGCCTTCACTAATGCCATTGTTTAATACATAAATACATATTTCATTTTCCTTTTCAAACGCTTTCGTCTAATACCGAATCAAAAATTTTAATACCTATGTTTGTTTGTGTACGTGCAGACATATAAAGTAACAGCACGATGAAAGCGATCGTTGAAAAGGTCTGCCATATCTGCGCATGCGTAAAGACATATCAATATGTTAGTCGAGGCGCCAAAAAGTCAAGATAATGCCATTAGTGACATTAAGGTAAACATTAGAATTGGAAAATCTCCAATGACACAACGGTTAGACACGTGAAACACACACACAGGCAATCTCCGAAACGTAGCTGAGAGTAATCGCTTTCCACATTTTTCTGTTACGGCATACTTTTGTATGTCAATGAACCGTTATCAGCCTATTTATTTATTATCTCTGAATTGTGAGTGTGTAACAAAAAATATGAATTCTAACGGGAGGTGTATGTGCATATGATGTAATATATAATAGATAATTATGCTTCGAATTTAGCTATGAGATAATATTTTTTTCATGCAGAGTATGCATTTATGTAATAACAAGATAAATACCACAAAAAAAGTTAAATCGGAGGCGCTTAAAAACCTCTGTGCTGTAAAGTGACAGGTTGAGATTTTAGTATTTCATCAAAATATAAAAGAGAGAGAGAGAGATATTAATGTTGGTTCAAATGACCTAAAAAGGCGGATACCATATAAAGTAGAATCGGAATCTTCGATATCAGACAACTATATCATATAAGTAACTTTCATATAGTATGTATTTATATGTCAACTGACCGAGCAAAATCAAGTCCTTGTATGAAAAACTTTTTTATTTTACAAGATATCTCGAAATTTAGCAGAGATTATTACCAACGTTACAATCTGATCGATCAAAATCAAGCCAAAGATCTTTTTATACTCCTTTATGCTATAAAAAATGCACCTAGGAAGGATATTATAGCTTAAACGACGTTAACTTTTTTTTATTATAAATAGAGTAAGGTAGCAAAAAAGCGGTGCAAATATTATCTGATAGTTATAAAATACTATGTATTCTTCATTTTCACAAAAAGTATCGGTTTTTAGTAATGTAATACGTGATCGTGAGTACTGCGCCATATAAAATTGAATAATTACAAATATGCGCTATCGTATCAATTAGTTTGCTCATGCACTGTAAATTGAAATATGATGTATATGGTACATATGTATATTTTCCTATATACATACATATGTATGTATGAATATACCAATATACATATAATAAACGTTTAAATTTTTAAAGCTAGATTACATTTCAACATCCAAAGCGTTCTTTGGCTTGGTTAGTAATCGAATTCAGAAAATAATTTAAATATGTAAATTACCGTGAGAAAGACATTTGCTGAATTTGCTGTTTACACAATAAAGTAGACAAATTCACTTTGACAGAATTATCGGTGCTAAAATTAGCGATCATGAACTCGTGGGAGAGGCAATATTAACGAATCGATATCTTTATTACTTTGGAATATTACTATTATAATATAATTCAAATTTTCGATTGAATTATATTTCTTTTATTATTTTCCCGTATCAACAATGTTTTCCTTAACTAATTTTCTCAACACACACACACACAGCCTACAAACCTTTGCCATTCCAGGATCTTTATTCCTATCCATACTGTTAGGATTCCTGTACAAGTTTCCCATCGCCCTCTTTCTCATCTGCTTCTGTTCATCGTTGGGCGCCACACTTTGCTACAGCCTCTCGAATTTGGTTGGTCGTCGCCTGATACGCCACTTCTGGCCGAAGAAGACAAACGAATGGTCCAAACATGTGGAGAAACATCGCGATAGCCTCTTCAACTATATGCTCTTCCTGCGCATGACACCTATCTTGCCGAATTGGTTCATCAACCTGGCATCGCCGGTAATCGGTGTGCCCGTGTACACGTTCGCCTTGGGCACCTTCTTTGGCGTGGCACCGCCGTCTATTGTTGCCATACAGGCCGGCAAGACATTGCAAAAGATGAGCAGCTCCAGCGACGCATTCTCCTGGACATCGATGGGATTGTTGTCGATATGCGCACTGATCTCACTGCTGCCGGGTTTGCTGAAGAACAAGCTGAAAAAGAAGGTCGAATAAAGTGGCGTCTGGACGCAAACTATGGTAAACGGGGATTGGTTTATTGAACGGCGCAGTCAATACGACTAACGGGAATGGACAATGCGTGATTTTGTGTTATTGGTTGTTTTGTCGATTAATTTAAGTGCGTGCGTTAAGCGTTAAGAAAATGATATAAAGCTGAAAACATAGAAACACCCAACGTAGCTGCACGTGTATGTGTGTATGTTTTATATGTTTTTGAATTCTTTGATATTTTTTTATAGAATAATATTAGTGCTATGTACATGCTATGAATTCACCTATGTTACACATATGTAACGGAAAACAAATGAAATGCTGCAATATATAGCTTCCTTCCTTTGAATGTACATATGTATGTATGTATGTATATGTATATTATTCCAATAATACCTTAAGCTGCTACAAAATATAAGTTAGTTAAATTTTAATTTATTTATTTGCAAACTCTAGCACTTACATAGCTTTGCAGTATTCCAATCAGGGTTGCAATCTTTTTTTATTCCAAAAATTAAAAATCTAATTTTTAACCTCAACATCATCGATTAAATTTTCCAAATTAAAATTTTTAATGCTGAGGTTGGGATTAAAAATTAAAAAAACATTTTTTTATTCGGTTTTGTGGATTAAATTTTTTTTAATCCTGTATGTTAAAAATTTTTTTCAGTTTCATTAAGTTTTTTTTTATTTTTCAATCCGGTATTTGGAATTAAATAAAAATTATTTCAAATTTTTAATGCAGTTATTTTTTAAATGTATTATTTGCAACCCTGATTCCAATTATTATTATTTTCTTTTCTGTATGATTTTATGAATTGCTCTAGACTAGTTGTAATATTCCATATTTGCTATGCTTAAAATATCTTTCCAATGTTTCACCTTATTTTGCACTAGTAAATGTAAAAATGTAAAAGACATTCTCAAAAGTGTGTCCACAAGTGAAATGAATTTCCTAAATACAAAATTTTTATTAAATTTAAGTGTCAATATAACCTAAGTGGCCCCTCAGCATGCAATATGTGTAAATGTTAGTAGATAAATTGGTCTAAGTACTCCTCTAAAATTGCCATAAATGCATAATCGGATCGTAGATCGAGCGAAAAATTTTTCGAAAACGATTTCATAACTTCCAGATGTGTACTAGAGGCCGGAAATGATTTATATTTGCATTAAAATGTTATAAGTGATTTGCTTTGTATTAATTATTATATTAAACACCATAATACGAGTAATATATTATAATATATAGTGCAAATTATTCCACAAAATAAAATAGTATTTTGAAAAACCATAATGTTCCGAATTTATATATATTTTTTTTTCAATTTTTCTTTTCAGCAGAAATTTCATTAAATGGCAAAAATCTTGAAATAATATTAATTGTTTAAACTTTTTCAATTTGCATAATCGCGAAATGATATTTTTTTAATTCTTGTAAGAAAATTCTTCGGGGAAAATAAATATGAATTTAAAGAAGTGTTCAAATATGGCTGCGGTTGATAAGAAATAATGTTTCTTACAAATGTGTTAATTATTTGGGCGATCATAACCTAACATTTGGTTATCGTACTTTTAAATATGGACTCCTGGGCTTGTATTTTATTTTCATATACATATATATATTTTTATTATTAATTATTTTGAGAAATCCATGCTCAAATATTGATGAGGTTGACTGAAAAGAATATATCTTAGTGCAGTTCAATTATTTAGACAATCATAACCTAGCATTTGATGATCGTAGTTTCGAATACGGACTACTGATACGTATAGTAAACCAAAGAATTCAAAATTTTGCATAAAAAATATGTTGCTTTTATTTACTTTCAACTTAAAATAATAAGTATATTCATTGTATCTATGGTTCAATAAAAATAATACATATATAGTGCGACTCAGTTAAATGAAATATGGAAGATATAATATATTTTTTGTTTTTTTTTTCGATTTTGTATGTTGGCGCTAAAGGTCAATTTGGTTGTTCAATTACATTTTTTACATGATGTGGAATGTGCGTTTTCCATTTCTACAATTGATTTTGAGATCTCTGCAAAGCATATTCCTATCAAAAGTAGCAATTATAATTAAATTTCTCTCATATAAGCGCAAAGGCCAACATACTCTTTGGAAATTTTACTTATATAAGTGCTAATATGAATCCATGCATGTTAAATTAATATAATAAATAATATAAAATATATTTTAGGTGATGAGATAATTGTTGATTTTTTTTAGTTTTGTTTTTGTATATAAATTAGCTTTTTTATGTGAGCATTTTAAGAAATGACCAGTTGCCGCTTTAAGCTGCCGAGGAAACTTTTATCTGGCATTTGTAGTCTTCGTTCCGTTTGTGTGATGCCGATGTCGATAATGCAGTTACAAGAGTTTATTGGACCTTTTCGGCCCAATAGGCATATCCATGCAACTATTCTGATGGCGTTAAATCCTTTTCTGGTTCATTTTCATTCAAAATCTGCGAGAGTAAATCATGAACCGGCTCGAATGCTTTTTTCGCGCCACTATTCGTCAAATTCTTATAGTCGAACATGTCGTGATGACTAATGGTGTTGTCTGTTTGCAGCAGACCCTTATCAATGCAAACAGTTTGCACCTGATTGAGACCAATTACTTTTTCCTTAACAATTCGATTTACCGCATCGTTTTTCTCTCTCAATTTATTTGGTAGCTGACCGCGAGGCAGTAATGTCTGAAATTAAGTGTAAAATTAGAAAAACGATAACAATTCTACGCCGTGCAAATAAGATAAACATCAATTGTTTACATAAACCTTGTTAAAAATTAACTTACAGGTAATACGATATAAGTGTCCGGCAACTTCGCACGTATTCTTTGCACAATTTCCACTATACCTTCCGCTATCTGCTCAGCCGTATTTTCCGTATTATTAGTGCCCACATGCAATACCACAATCTGCATATGAATAGAGAGATAATATTCCCAAAAATTATGTTATAAAAAATGTTGTAATTACAGAATATCCAAATCCATACTGCTAAATACAAATATTAATTTAGTTTAAATTAATCATATTTTATTTTAACGTCCTACTTTGCAGCTTCTTAAAATTGTTACTCACCTTCGGTTTAACATTGTCCAGTTCACCGTTTTCCACACGCCAAAGCACATTTTCCGTTCTATCACCACGTATGCTGAAGTTAAGGCAATGCATTGGTGCAAAATATTCATTCCATGTTTCCGAATCCTGCAGTGTTTCTAGAACACAATCTCCCAGAAATATAACGTCAGGATCCTTTTCACGACATTCAGAAATAAATCGGCGATGAATGCTGTTCGAAAAATTTACAACTCAATAAGTATGTAGGGTGGATCAATTAATTGGGAAACTAATTAACATACCAAATCCAGCGTTCGTCGCCATCTACGTCCGGGTGTTGGGTGGGCACAGCACAGGGGTTCATTCTTTTTATTTTTTGGTTTTTGGCTAAGGAAATAATTTCCACACTACCTAAATATACTTAAAATTATTCGGAAAAACGTATAAGGTTTTCGTAAATTTTGTTTCTTTCTTTAAGATTTTTCCGGCAATTAATATTTCAATAAATTTACAAAAAAGAAATTCGGCAGACTAGTCTGACGTTTATCTAATGCTTCTTTTCTTTTTACTAACCATTCACAATAGTGTTTCTGTGTACTTTAATGAAAAGCTTTAGTTTAGGGGCCTGCTAAAGACATTTTAATGGAAATCAAAAATAAATGTCGATTTTGTAACTTGGTAATTAACCGTATCGCAAAAGAAACATTTATTTCAAAGCGCAATAACAACAACTCACATCAAACATCACTTTTACATGATTTCCCATATTATAGTACGTTACGTACACCTGACAGTACTGATACCAGAGAACGTATAATATATGTACGTTCTCTGCTGATACAACGAAGAAACGGAAGTTTTAACCCATGAAAGATAAATATATACCAAATTTTATAATTTAATAAATATATTTGTATTTAAATTAATGTAGCCAATTCATGTTTGTGAATACGTATGTACATTTTCTAAGCTAGTTTATGCAAGTGGTGGTAAAAATTACACATCCATAAATATTCAAGAGTGCTTGCAAAATAATTGCCATATTAATCCGTTCAAGCGAAATCATTTAGTGCAAACGATCTGTCTGCAATTCAGTTGCTACTCTGCGAACTACTATAGCCCATATAAGCCTGGCTGCCTTGTTCGTTAATTGATTCGGTTTCCATTACGTGTTCTCCAAGACTATCGCCAGCGTCTTGATACAACTCATATTCATTACGCGCCATCTCACGCAATTCTTCTTCCGTATGCGACTGTTTATGCACACCCAGATCTTCAATTGAAAAGAAGCCACGACTACAGGTGTTACATATATGGGGTTT
Organism: Bactrocera neohumeralis; assembly: GCF_024586455.1. Taxonomy (NCBI): domain Eukaryota; kingdom Metazoa; phylum Arthropoda; class Insecta; order Diptera; family Tephritidae; genus Bactrocera; species Bactrocera neohumeralis. Next base: position 19,809,602 of record NC_065922.1, on the reverse strand, counting down.
ATCACTTTGGTGACGCTTTTCGTGATCAATTAGATTTTTTCTTGTTATAAAACGTTGCGAACAAAACGAGCACACATGTGTGCGCAAGTTCTTATCATGACTTTTCATATGGGATTTGAGGCCTTCCACTTGGGCGTACCGCTTGTGACAGAGTTCACAATTGAACGGACGTTCGCCAGTGTGTAGACGTTCATGGCATACTTGCGAATTACGTGTACCAAAACGTTTGGGACAAAAACTGCATGGAAAGCGTCTTTGGCCCTCGTGTACGACACGCACATGGCGAGATATAGCATTCTTATGGTTGAATTCCTGCGGACAAATGCTGCACTTGAATTTCTCCAGATTCGGTTTATGTATACGCATATGCGTTAATAACTCCGTGCGCGTTACTTTGGCAACGCCACATACTTTACAAACGTGATCCTTGATTTGGGCATGTCGTTTCAAATGTTCGGAGAGTGCACGCTTTGAGCTGTATGTCTTGAAACAGTGTTGACAAATATGATTTATCTCTACTTCTTCATTCAGTTGGGCTTGGTGAAGTTCTAACATATCCTGTAGGCCGTATGAAAACGTAGCTGCATTGAAATACAAATGCAATCAATCGACTTATTTACAATTATATACGGTTTCAGTAAAATATTTAGATTACCTGTATGTACGACTTGTCGATGAGTCTCCAAGGTATTGCTCAACTTAAAAACGGCGTCGCAGCCATTTAAACCACATATAAATCTTTGTTTGATTAAATGCTTAGATTGAATATGCGTATGTAGATGTTCGTAGCGTGTGAAGTCCTTCTGACATTCCAAACAAAGAAACGGCTTCTCAAATCCTTCATGCACGGCCCGAATGTGAGCGTCCAGGTACACTTTTTTATAGACTTGTTTATCACAACGAGGACACTTTAATGACTTTTTGTTGCGGTCACGTTTACGGGAGGATGCACTAAACCTTTGTCTTCCTCCTACAGTTATTGGTGAATTATTAAGAGACATACTGGACGTATTGGCCGCGCCATTCCTCAAAGCATGTTCCTCATCATCTGCATCATCGCTAATAGAGTTATCTGCTGCGCTTAATGCATTACGTTCATAGAATAGGGAATTATCTTCCTCGTATTCCGAATCAATTTCATGCTTTACAACAATATTCGATGAATTTTCCGAATTATCATCATTTGGTAATATAGTTTCAGACTCTGACTTATAATAGTTTTCCGGTTCTGTTTTAATTGGTCGTTCCATCAATGGAGCTAGTTCTGGTAAAAGCTAAATTAAAAATAATAATTATACAAACAAAACCATATTTTTCTGTTAAAATAACTTTCAAAAGTGAACTTAATATTCATACGTATAAAAGACCATATATTCTTACCAACTGATCATCATCATCATCATCATTGAATTGATAGCTTCTTTCCCTTACTACAGTCTCCGTTTTTATCTCTTTGGTAATTTCAATTGTTTGAAACGTTGGTGTTTCAGCAGAAGTTTTGGACATTTCATCATCCAAACTATTAACAATTTTGTATAAGACTTCCGCAGAATTAATGGCCAAGTTTCGAAACTCTTGGAAATCAATCATTTTTTCATAGCATAGTTGACAGAGACTTCGTGGGTAAGCATCTTCATCACTATCCTCCGATATTTCCAAGGAAGTAAATAACATGAATAATTTTTGCAATTGCGGTAGCAAACTAAGATTATAACTATGATTTGTTTCAGAATCATTTTCGTTATCTCCTTGATTAACCTTAACCTTCAGCTGGTGAAAACTAGTAGGCGTATCCTCCTTCTCACGTCTGCGACGTTTTTGCAAACTGCTTAAGCAGGTTCGACAAAATTCTTGCAAATTATTGCGCGTAAGTTGATTATTCATAATTTCACTGCTTCACAATTACTATATTTTATAATTATTTTTCACAAAGTTCACAATTTGTCAATATCAAAACTATAATCGATTTTCTATGAATTTTTCTTGAGCGTTGGTTATTTTGACATTTCCTGAATAAAACAGTGTTGTGACATCATTGCATCAGCTGCTAATAATAAGTTGTTTTAAACCGGTTTGGTTTTTTAATTTGTAACATAGTTTGCTTTAACACATACATAGTCCAAAATTCTATTTTCTGCAAATATCAATTTTAATACACCCAGTTATTTTTGAATTATTTTTATTAAATTGCGTACCAAAAAGTTGCATAAAATAAAAGTAAAATGCAAACATGGAGCAGGGTTGCAAAGTAGTCTACTAACTGAATTGACAGGATAACAACTAAAAACAGCTGTGCGTAAACAAAACAATTTTCTTCAAAATTTGTTTTGATTTGGCATGGAAACAATTCACTGTTTTATTTAAATAATTATTTTCAATTTATTTACAAAGATGTAAAAAATTATAATATTCATAACAATATATTAAAAACTACTAACACCTTTCGAGCAGCTTGGTAATTCTAAATCCGTCTCTTCTTTTGCTGACTCCACTATTGTTTCAAAAGGTTGTTCTGTGACCGAGGGAATTATAGCTTTCAGTGTCGATCCCTTTTTATGGGTTTTCATGTGCGCTCGAAGTGCTACAATCTGTATAAAACGTTTGCCACATAATACGCAACCATGAGGTTTTTCACCAGTGTGCCTCATTTCGTGGTGTTTCAAAGTATCTTGTTTGCCAAAACTGAGATCACAGAATCTGCAAGTAAAGGGTCGGATTCCCTTATGTACAATACGATCATGCATTCCAAGATTCCCAGAACTGTTGAAGACACTTGGGCATTTTGGACAGGGCCATTGTTTCTCTTTTGTGTGGTAATTAATGTGTGCGCGTAGTTCATTTTGTGTAGTTTTTTTCATGCCACAATAAGTACAAATATAATTTTTAATGCCGGAATGTCGCAATTGATGATCCTTATAAGTTCGTTTAGAACGATATCTTTTGCCACATTCTTCACATTTAAAAGGGTAATCTTCTTCAGGTGCGTGTTTATAGCGATGCTCTTTGAGTGTGGTTACATTTCTAAATGTTCTTCCACAATCCTCACAGACATATCTTTTAGGTTCACGACTTTCATAAGGAATTGCTGTATGTTTAAGACGGTAGTGGTTTTTATAAGTATTCTCGCGCTTGAATATTTTGCCGCAACCCGCAAACGAGCAGATATATTGCAGTGTCACAGGTCCGTGATCTTCACGTACATGGGCACGGAAATGAGCTGCTCTATTAAAGCTGCGATTGCATTCATTGCACACATATGGCTTCAGGCCTTGATGGGTACGTAAGTGGGCTTCATAATTTTCCCAAGTTACACAACGTCGAGGACATTGCTCACATTGAAATTTCACTTCAGAAAAATTGTTTCTACTTTTTTTAGCGGGTGGCATTCTTAAGGAACTATCTCCGCTTTTTGCAGGTTTCTTCGTTTTATTATGAGGAAATATTTTATGCTTTATAATTCTGGTTTTGTTGGTGTCCCCTGTTGTTGTTGATAAACTTGGGGAATATTCACCATTTCCACTACCTGGTTTGCCACAATCGTCTTCGTATTCATTGTGTTGCGCATCTGTAGTTTGAATAGAAGTATCTATATATTGAAATCTTTGATCATTTTGTTCCACGTTTGTTGCTCTCGAAAATTTTAAATCATCCAATGTATCTTCATCGTCTGATGTAGTCTTTTGGTCTCCTTTAATATCACTTATATCTATCTCTATTTCTTCAACAACTTCATCAAATATTTCCTCTTTAAAATCTTTATTCATAGCACTGTGTGTACCGCCAGGGTCTTGAAGAATTTTTACTACCTGCCAAATGAATTGAAAATGTATTCAAAAATTTAGATATCATAATTGTTTTTCATACCGTATTTTCTATACAATTTTGAAGCTTTTCACGACTTCTTGTTGAGTATATATATCCATGAAGAACTTCAATATCAGAGATTCCCACACTATTATCTTGTTGGTCTTCACTACCTTGACCACTGTCCAACAACCTTTCATCTTCGAAAGTTCTACTCGAATCTCTATGCTCTTTTAGAATATTGTTTAAAACGAGATGTGACTGAATAATTTTATCACGGAAATCATTAAAGGACTGTAATTTTTTATGACATTTATAGCATATGAACTGCGGTAGATCGTCAAAGTCTTCTGGTGGCGTTGAATTGCACGATAGTACAAGTTTTTCAATATCTTCATTCTCATAAATGCTATATTTTTCACCCAATAGCGAAGACTTGTCTCCCAGTTCATCAAGGCACGTCCGACAGAATGATTGCATATTTTCATGTGTTATTTCACTCATTTTGTCAAACAATTTTTAAAGCGATAATTTCTTTCAAAATAATAAATATTCCCAATAACAATATATGAAATTAAATAAGAATTTCGTCCTTTTGTTTATAAAATTGCCGAAGAATAAAAAAATACAAATTGTTTTGACAGCTAATAAATTTGTACGGTTGCATTCCACAATGTGTTGTAGTGCCAGATTGTCTCAAAAATAATATACAAATTGTTTTTGACAAAAAAAATAAATAAATAAAACAAAATTAAATAAGTATATAATGAGATAAAATGTTTATTAAGCAAATAAGCTGTGTGAAGGTATATAAATCATTTAATACTCAAATTGCTGTCAAACATGCATAAAGTGTTTCTTACGAGGAATTCGAAATATTGATAATTGGCAGATAAGAAACAGGCCTTTTAACATTTTTATATACAGCCATTTGAATACATATACGCTTTGTTTCCGCAGACAACCGCTATTTCCGTTAATTCTACCAAAGGTGACAGTTTACCGACGTAATCATTAAAAATGGCGGTTTCGCTAAAGAAAAGAGCAAATATTACATTTAACTATTTTGAGAAGGAAAGAAACATAACTACAAGCTTTGGAAAAATAATTATACGCTTCATGTCAAGTCGGTATCAGGGATAGTATTGTTATCAGACAATCCAATTCCAACATAAGTCTGGCGGTAAATCATATAGAACAAAAAGCAAAAGGTATTCTAACCTGATTACCTAAAACCAGCCACAGCTTTGCTCAAGCTATGGGCAACTGCCATGTCGCATAAAATCGACGAAGAATAATTTTCGAGTAAAATTATATTCTTTAATCAGTTTCACATAAATGCAAGAGTAAGGCGTAAATTCCTATGTGCGAGGACACTCCTAAAGCACCCGATTTATCGAACCATCACAAAGTACTTTTCGAATTATGTTTAGAACGTCGAGGTCCAAACTGAAAACTAAACAGTGTTTCCATATTTTGACTGCCGCCACCGAATCCCAATACTAAATTAGGCTCAACCGTTTCCACGGCAATCGGGTCTACGTAACCGGGATGGACTCGGATTTTTAGTCGGCCAAGCATTGTCAACTTGTCAGAATTCTGCCGCTAGAACAACAAGAACTAAATTAGGTTCAACAACAGCAAATAAGCATGCATATAACGTGACTTCAGCAAAAAGGTAATCTTTCACGGTTAACAGTACAGCAACATTACCAACCTTTTAACCCCACAACAGTGAAATTTCGATCTACTTTATCTCCCCGGTAAGTGAAATTAAATGAAAACAAGTTTCATATCGGTTTTTAAATGTATATATTTATGTATATTTACTATTAATTTGTAATATAATAGGGTATTCATAAAAACACGTAAATGGATTTAATAAGTGTAGCATTATAATTATTTTACAAGTACGATTTGCCCTAAAATGTTCATTTTCGTTTTAAATTAACGATAAAAATTGTGTCAAATGCTCAATATCTAATTTATCCGATTTTTTCAATTGCATTTGTTTCATATTTTACAAGCTTGTGATGAAAATGACAAATATTCCAATACGTTGCAGGCTATATATGTACGTATTTCTATGAGTACCGCTAAAATATATAGTTCATTACTTACTATAACTCAATTCTCTTAAGCGTTAGAATTTTTTTCATTTAGTAACTTTAAACTTATATAACTACAAATGTACTAATATATGTAATCGCATTATTATACTTTTACTAAGATTAATTAAAAAATATTTATCCAGTTATTTTTTTAGCATTTACATTTAGACTTAATCTTAGTTCATTATTCCTCATTGAATTGTGATCCTTATGTGTAACTCTCATTATATTGTAGACAGTAAGACAGACAACAGATTCACATGTTCACGTTTACATATACAATTACAAACTATAATATATATTTATATTTTTTTTTACTGTAGGTTATAAATTTGTATGAATTCATTGTGCATAATCATATTTAATATTAATAATTATTTTACAAATTCCTTAAACTTTGTTAGCTAAATAATAATAGATCAGTTATATGTAATACTTAAATGTAGATATGAATTATTTAAGTATATGTTTACAAATATGTTTATATATTTTTTTAACTTTGCCTATGTGCCAAAAATAATAAAACAAAATACAAGTTATATAATCAGTTCTCTTCTTAATTTCCAATGTACAAGTATGGTAAAAAATATATTAAATTAATTTTTTTTTTAATTAATATTATTTTTTTTATTAAAAATTTCATACTTAATTTTGGAAAACTTTACAAAGTGAGTGAGTAGTAAGTATGAAACTTTGTTATTTTTATGATTATTATTATATACTATAAATACGCAATTTACAAATTTTATATACAAAAATTGTTAGATAATTAAAAAAAATACGATAATAAAATAAGCACGATTTTTGGCGCACCAATGTCGTATGTTTAGAAAATACAAGTACTTTTATTAAAATTTCAATAAAAGAAACCTGAATAATTGGGTGCATTATTTTTCAAGTAAAGTAAATAATTGTTTAACACTACTAAAATTTTCAATAAAATATGTTTTTTTTTACAAAAATTAGTTAATCCATTTGAATTCATTTTAAATTGTCAATAAAATGTGTTTGTAGAAATTGGATTTTTTTTAAATTCACCTAATCCAATTTTTTTTCAGAAAAATTTTCAATAAATTTATATATTAAGAATAATATAGATATTATATTTCATTTATTTTATATATAAAATGTTAGCAATCAGGAACTAATAATATATATAATTATATTTGCCATTCATTTTTTTTCATTAAAAAATTAGAAGTTTTTTGCCCGTTAAGTAAAAATTTAAATTTATACCAATTTAAATTTCAGAAAACTTTATCAAACATACAAACATATGTATGTGTACATATGTAAATATACATGTATGACTTTTATTTATTTTTTATGGGCCGTTAAATCGAAATAACATTTTTAACTAAAAAAAATGCAGAAAACTTATGAATTCGACATTTAAGAATTTCGCAACAAAACTCAAAATATTTTTTTTTTCAAGTCAAGTTCGTGTTTAAAATAAAAACCCGACGAAAATATGCAACTTGATTTTACGAAATGTAAAGAAAAAAATTTTAACTCAAAATATATTTTTTATAAAGTCAAGTTCGTGCTAAAAATAAACCTCAGAAGAAAATATAAATTTTTTCGTCGAAATTTAAAATAAAGAGAGACATAAAAGTTAGAAGCTTCCGATTAGATTATGTCTTCTGGCATAATTTGTTTCAACAAATATTAAAGCAGCAAAGAACGAAAAAAAATTAAGTAAAAAAGCGATGAAAATTTGGAGATTATAAATTTTTTAATAAAGAAGAGCTAAACAAATTTAATTTCTTGTTAAATTAAACTAAAATGTTTTGTTAAATCGGTTTTGTTTTTTAAATCGAGGAAAATTTGAAAAAATTCAAAGTTTAGTTATAAAAGTATGGTGTATTTAAAATCGTTTTAAATAGAATTATGTAGTCTAGCATAATTTATAGAAAAAAAGTAAATACGGAAATAAAAAAAAATATGTTGAATTCAATTTAGATATTTTTTAAAGTTCATCAAAATCAAAACAGTTATTCTATATTCTTTTTTATTTATTTATTTTGTTATAAATCAAAGAGGAAAAATTGTGAAATAAAACATGGTATATTAAAAAGGTTTTTAAATTAAATTCTTAATGTTTTCTGGAGAAATTCACCAAAAAAGTGGAAAATAAACAAAAAATTATTTTCAAAATCAATTCAAAGTAAATAAATAAATAAATAAATAAAAAATTATTTTCAAACTCAATTAATTATTTTTGATTTTTATATAAAATTTTTTTAATTGTGTAAAATAATACAGAAAAAATATTTAAAAAATCATAAAAAATGAAGATTTACATAACTTGCCATTATGGAATACAGATATCAATGTATATGTATGGTAAAATCATAAGAGATAAAAACAAATATTTTATATTTTTGCAAATTAAAACAAAAATTCTTAATATTTTTTATAAAATTAAATTCGTATAAAAAATAAAAATAAAAGAGAAAAAAACAAAGAAATTTCCCACCAAATTTAAAAGATAAAAATATAAAAACTAAAAAAATTGGTCAAATTTCAATTAAAAATAAAAGTTAAAAATTTTGAAAATAAAAAAAAAAAAAAATAAAAATTTTAATAACAAATAAATAAAGGAATTTAAAAAACAAATGGGAAAATAAAATTATCGTTTTTCTTGTTAAAAAACACCGCCGAAAAATTGCGTCCAAATAGATTATCAATGTTGAGGAAACGAGTCATAGCATAAAAAAAAAAAGATATTATATTGGTTTAAACTGAGATCAATATTTTTAAAAGTAAATTGGTTGTAGGGGCAAATATGTATACATATGTATGTCTTTGTAAGTTTTCAGTATTATTTTGTATGTTAAAAAATTGTAATTATTGTTTGAAAAGGTGAATGGTTGATATTTAAAGGATGCATCGGGAATTTAGTGGACTACAAACAAATTACGGATAAAATGATTGCCAAAAAATTAATGAACATATATATAATATAGTAAAAATTATAATAAAATAAAAATTATAATAAAATTAAGTTTATTAATTAAACTAAAAAAAAAAATAAAAAAAGCTGCTACTAAAAATATGATGCAAATCCTTTAAATAATAGTCTATATATTTTAAAATTCATTAGCTAAAAATAAGTACAACTGTATTTATTTTGAATTGTGTTTCACTTACTAATTACCTTTCCTCGCCAGTATACTAATATATCTATAAATATATGTATGTACATACATATATTATTCTTTGGACTCGGGAATATTATAAGCTGCGTTCCTATTCGTGATCGATGATCTCAAAGTCACTTTCGGAGGAGCGGTCTTCCTCCTTTACTTTGCTTTTGCTACTGTTGTTGGTAGCTACATTTTTGTTTCCTAGCCCGATTAGGCCGCTGACAAGGCTAGGCAGTAGCTTGCTGCCACCTTCGAGTAGTGCTTGAGCGGATGTTGTGGCGACTAAGGCGGCAACAACGCCATCATTTGTGGCGGTGTTGACTGGCTTTGCCGAATCGGTAAAATTTAAACCTTTCGACAAATTCTCCTCCGATGATGAGGAGGAGTCAGACTTAAAGTGACACTTCTCAAAGCGTATATTACTGGCAATTGTGCGCGGATCTGCATTTAGTTCATCAACATTGATGACCGGCATCAGATCATCGTCATCATCTGTGGAGTTTTCATTCAACTCCGGTATGGAGTCGGGGATTAAAAGCTCTGATGGTATATCATCACTTCCATCACTAGCGTCATCACCATCATCATCTTTATCATCGATGTCCTCCGTCTTTATAGAGTATGAGGCTTGATCGCTTGCACGTGCCAATAGCACAAGATTATTTGAGCTTGTGTCTGGCAAAAATTCATCATCCGTTTCGGACTCACTGTCCGTACCTGTCTCTGTGCCGGTCCCTGTTTCGCTACCACTGTAGTCGTCATAATAGCGTTTGCCACGGCGTCCTAAAATATAAAAAAATATATGCATAAATATTATTGATGGGATATTTTATCATAAAAAAAAAACTTACGCTCTCTTCGTAAAGCCTCATATTCAACCTTATTCGCTAATATAACCGCTGTCGCCACTAACACCAGGCCCAGAGAAAGACCTGTTAATATCGGACCACCGAACGCAAGGATTCCTCCAACAGTAAACAAGGATGCGCCGAACATTTTTCTATTTTCTTTGCGAAATTGGTCAATTTTTTGCAATTCAGGCGGTGGTATAATTCGGAAGTTGCAGCGCGTCTTATAAATCCAGTAGAAGAATAGCGATAGAAAGAAAATGCCTAATGGACGAAGGTGTAGCCTAAATAGTTAAAATAATTAAGACAATATTAGTATTATGTTTATTATAATATTATGTTCACAGATTTAAAAAAAAAAAGTTAAAAACTTGTAAAGGGTTAGCGTAATATTTTATTAAAAAAAAACAAAAATCATAATAGTTGTATGTGCAATATGTAAGTGCATGTACCAGCTGATCAAATATGACCCTGATCTGATCAGTTGAAACTGCACGCGTAAACCGAATTGTACAACATTTTTTCCCCAGATTGGTAAATGATTTTATGTATGTATGTACGTGTAGAGTTTGATCTTCATATGTCAATTAGTGTATTTTTGACAGCTTTTTATTTACGACAGAAATAGTTGGCGATTTTTACTACGGAATTTATCTAACAATTTCGATAACATCGAAAAAGATAAAGAAACAGTGCTTCAAAATCAGTGTTGACATCGGATCAAGTGAATAGAGGATCTCCATAACTCTTATGTTTCGACTCAGCACATTTTGGTTAATATTTTGGGTATGGAGCGTGTGCCAAACTGGTACCAAACGACCTGAATCTTGAATGTTTTGCTTAAACGACGTTAAGTAGAGGTCTCAAAATAGATGCTTGTCAACTGAGGACCCTACAGTCATCAAACGCTACATTACTGGTGACGCGACGTTAGTTTAAGAATATGACTTCGAAACTGTGCAAAATGTTGAGAGAATATGCCGCTCCAAAAATGAACCGAAACCGAAAAAAATCTAAATTCGCTAAAGGCACTGAGGTCTATTCCAGCCGAGGCTTATAGCAAACGTAAAAGAATATATTTTGAAGCGATAATAGATTTTTTTATAAAATAAAGATTTTTTATTCCGTTCCCGTTCCGGAACGAATACGGATTTTTTATCGAATCAATATTTTATTTTATTAATTTTTACATGAACATTTATTTTATTTGCTTATCAGTCCGGGTCAAATTTGATCAGATGGTGTGTATGTAAAAATTGCCTACATCAATGTATATAGAAGTATTTTTTTAACGAATAATATCTAATATTATTTAACGAATATAATTTTCTATCTTTTGAAATGTAATTTTTTTTGAAAATAATTATATCATAATGTTTTTTGCAGTTTAATATTATGGGCACCATTGCCAGATGTAACTTTAATCAAAACGCATGCAACATACATACATACATACACATGCACATATGCATGTACATATGTATATCAACACATACTTATTTTTATACATTTATGCTTAGTTAAGCCACTAAGAGGTGTTCGACCTTGATGCCATACATACATATGTAAGCAATATATGCAATGTTTCAATTCCATCAGCATTAGACTGCTTACAATTTGCTATAATTACCATCTACTTTATATATGTATGTATGTAGTATGTATGTATGTACATATGTACTCTATTAGAATATACATATGTACATACATGGTGTTATAATATATGTACACACTTATAAATATATACAAATATTCATAGGCTTGTGTGCTTGCAAACAATACGGAACCAAAATAAATGATCTAACTTTGTAAGAACACAAACAAGCACCGACTGCAGTGTCAATAACAATAACAACACAAGCGAAAATAACAGATTGCTGGCAACAACAACAAAATTCACTTTATCGAATTATCAGCTGATTTTTGCGACGTACGAGTGAATATATTCCACATACACACTTCGTAAACACGCATTCATACACTGAGCCATAGATAGAGATGTGTGTGTGTGTGTATTTGTAGACAGCTGTCTAGGCTGGTGTGTGCAGGTGAAAAACGCCACACCATTGCTCATAACAAGAGGAATACCGCGTGAAATCATCAACCGATAAGACAAAATTAATTGCAGGCACTCACACAAACCAAAATACAAATTTATACGTATACATACGTAGGTGTATGAATGTACATCAAGTGTGCTTACACAACGCGATATCACAACCGTTTTGTTTACAAACACAAAATGCGTTCTATTTATTGTTCTTGATAAACTTTCATATAGTTTAAGGTAATTTTACTTAAATTCGTTGATTGTGTTATGCGTATGGTTCATGTATGTACATACATATGTATGTACATATAGACTTTCTCAATATAAATTTGTACATACATATCAATTAACTTTTGCAAAAAAATAGCTTATTTGTAGAAGACTTTTCGCTCAATAAAAGCCAACAATTAATGGGCGTTGGAAAACAAAGCGGACGATACACAAATCCATCTACACATGTGTCTACTTATGTACATACATATGTATGTACATATGTATGTGCAAGAGCATGATGTCAATATTTTAACAACTTGGTTTTGATCTGCCAGTTTATATGGCAGCTATAGGCTATAGTAGTCCAATATCGGTGGTTCCGTCAAATGGCCAGCTTCTTGGTGAAAAAGGATTTGTGCGAAATTTCCGATCGATATCTGAAAAAATGAGGGACTAATTCGCGTATACATATGTATGTATGTATATATTACAGACAGACAGACGGACATGGCTAAATCGACATGTGATCATTTTTATATGAAAAATTTGTAGGGTTTCCGGAGGCATTCTTCGAACTTAATATGCCCTGTTCAAGGTATAATTGGAATTTTTATTTTTTTCTAAGTGAGCAAATTTTGGAAAAATAATCTTTAACATCACAACAACTAAATTTGATTTTGAAAACTCACTCAAAATATTTAAAAAACTATGATGTATTTTAAAAACATTTTTTATTATAATATACATACATATATTAAGAGTTAACAGTTATAAATATTTTTTTAATTACCTACTGATGCACTTACATACATACATACATATGTATGTAGTATGTAGATGTATGTAAGCATGTATATTTAAAATGGTATACTTTGAAAAAAAAATATGAATTATAAAAAAAGTAAAATATTTTAAAAATACTTTAAAATTAATAAAAAAAAATTTTGATAGCTTAATTTTAAAATTTAAAATTAACCCGCAAATGTAATTTTTAATATTACAATTTTAAATTTACATATTGACTTATATTAAAAATGCCAAGCATTAAAAAAACAGGCACTTCTGCTTAAAAAAAATATAATATACAATTTTAAAAAGATCTCAAAAATTGATATAAAATTTTTTAATGCTTCATTTTTCAACAATTTTTAACTCATTTTTCAACAATTTTTAACGCATTTTTCAAAAGTCTAGTTCACAGTATACCTTTCAAACATTTTACATTCATATGTACATATGTACATACGAATCAAATTTTGTATATTTTGTTTCGAACCAAACACGTGTGAACAGGTTTAAATACGCATTCAATAAAGTCTCACACTTGCACGGAACAACGTTTTAAATTTATTCAAAAATCATTACTATGACTCCAATGTTTTACGCATTTATTTGGAGCCATTAGATTAGAAATAACAAACAGCTGTTTTCCCAATGTTGAATGAACAGTTACTTTTATTCTACATAATGGCGCTGACTGTCATCGTTGCAAGTCAGCTGACCGCACAGCTGCTACAAATGCATTTTCGAATTTTAGCTTCATTTGTATGATCTTAGCATTTTATTTACACGCTTGTAAGTCAATTACAGTGCATATTCGATTCTCATTTACACGCTGTAGCCACTCACTAGCTGCGTTGACGGCACATGCGCATTTACACTGGCCACCGGATGCGCAGCACGATAAAAAAGCGAAAGAAAACAACAATGAAACAAAAAGTGTTGTCGTAATTACGCCATACTACAACGTACTACATACATATGTATATACGAGTTATTTCTATGTGTGTAGGTACATACTATTTATTCACAAGTTTTATAGCTTTTTTACAAAAATTACAACGGCGGGAATTCTCGCTAAGCAAAAGTACCAAAAATTACGACTGCCAGCGAACGACTAACTGACAAAAATCAAACAAAACTCAACTTAGGTCAATACAAAACTTAATGTAAACAAGTTATTCTTGTTTTTGTTTGAGTTTTTAATTTTGCTTAAGATAAAAAGTAGTTAAAACAAATTCGTAGTGAAATATTTAGCAATTTACCATAATCTACTCATATAATGTACATAGGTATGTATGTATATCGCTAAGTATAGTTCTAATCTAAGTCGGTTTTGTATTTGTATAAGCAGGAAGCTTAGAAGTACCAGTTATATTATTTAAAAACAAAACCAGCTGTTTGCGCCGTCACTCAATTGCGCCCAGAGCGAGCGAACAGAAGAAGAGGCGACGATGTACGCTCGGCTGTCACTGGTCAGTGTTGTTTTCTAATATATAATTAATATTATTAAATAATAAGTTATTTCTTCATTCCTTCAGGGTTTAATATACATAAGTATGTAGGTTCTTCACTGATAGTCTCTCCAAAGCCAGAGTGCTAGAGAAAAATTTTTTATGACTCAACTAAGCTTAGAAATACTGATTAGAAATTCCTAGAGTGATAGCTGTCAAATCAAATTAAAAAGTTCTGATTGACATTGAATTGTGTCTTCGCGCAAAAGTGCGATGCAAATTTTCTGGAATCACCTTTTTGAATCATATCAAGAAATAGACAACTTTTTATGAATTGTTGAAGAAAAATATCTGCCAAAAAATATAGTACGAGGAAAACTGCGCGCCCGGGAAAAAATGTCCCCGAGCTCGCTGCTCTCTCGTTCACTGAATTTGACTCAGTATACTTTTTGTTGGAACCAATGATCAATGCTGCTTAACTGCCTATGACTGATCATTTGGAAATAGAATTATTGGTGAGAAAAGGCCGAAATTTTTATACGAAATTGGAACGAGAAGGTGATATTCATAACACCCAGACGCTATGGCTACAAATTGTGACAAAAAAGCACACGGAATTTATAATTAAATTCCCCGGATAATGAAATTTCAAAAAAATGTATTTTGCTAAATTGGCAGGACTGTCATTAATTACTATGCCAAAAATGGCCGCGGTCTGTCAACCGGTTTATTTACAGCAGCTTCTTAAGTTGGTACATCTTAGTAGTGCGTTGCGAT
Organism: Bactrocera neohumeralis; assembly: GCF_024586455.1. NCBI lineage: Eukaryota > Metazoa > Arthropoda > Insecta > Diptera > Tephritidae > Bactrocera > Bactrocera neohumeralis. The sequence goes on along the minus strand of NC_065922.1, from coordinate 19,794,416 downwards.
TTTTACAATGGATAAAAATATCGGACAACGGCCTGGACGACCTTCGACCTCTTCAACTGATGAAAGTATAAAAAGTGCTTGAAAATCGTCAGGCTAGAAATTGCAAGAGAGTTCGACATCTCTCGCGAGTCCGTTCGAATAATTTTGGTGGATATTTGGGTATGAAACGCGTTCTTGCTCGACCTCGTCTCGATAAAGCTGAATTTTTTTCAAAAAGAGTACCAAAAACAGGTCTCTTTGGACATCCTTGATCGTACGAATTCTGAGCCCACATTCATTGAGAGCACTATAACTGCCGATGAGACATGGATTTATGAGTTTGACATGCAAATAAGTCAACAATCATCGGAATAGAAGAAAAAAAACGAGCCGAAACCAAAAAAACCACCCCAAATCTACTCAAAAATCAACGTAATGCTTATTGTTTTTTTCGATATTCGAATTTAAAGCCAAAAACGCAATGAATACTATCGTTCAACCACCATATTCACATGATTTGGCTCAGTGTAATTTTTTCTTATTCCTCAAACTGAAATTAGCGCTCCATTGAACCCATTTTAAGCTGATCGAAGAGATAAAACAATTCACTGAAGGATCTGAAAGCCATCCCAAAAAGTGCTTATAAAAAGTGTTTCAAGGACTGGAAAAATCGTGTAAGTGTTCTACATCTTGTTTCCGAAAACTTTTCCGTCACTACCAAAGCCAAAATTTCACTCTATTTTATTCCAAATAAAAGTTCTTTAACTTTATCACCCGATGTATAGTATGTATGTACATATATGTAAATATATATTTGGAGTACTACGCACAAAAAAAAACAATAAAAATAAAAATGAAAACAAATAATAAAATATACTTATAAATGTTTACTATAATAGCAAAAACACCGTTAAAACAGAATTATGCTATAAACAAAGTCCAAATAGCGAGTTGAAGGTCGCAAAGAATGATGAACTCGAAACTTGTTACTATTAACACTGGCTAACTGGAATTTTAATGAAACTGGCAAAAAAAACAAAATAATAGGCAAGCATTAGCAGTGCAAAAAGACTAAATTTAAAAGCAAAGAAAAGAAATGAAAGAATTTTATTTGCATACAAAGGCAGTACTTATATAGACTCTTTGAAATAAGTATAGTATATTCCATATACTTATAAGTGTATTTAAAGCACAAATGGCAAGTAGTTTTATGCCTAGAAAAAAGGAAAAATACTACGAGCTCACAAGTTGCATTCAGAGACGTCTTGGATTCATTAAAGGGGCGCACATACTAACGCTGGTTGTTAACGTAATTTATGCGCTAATTAAGTAATTTAAACAGGTAATTGATTAACTGACATTTAAGTTATGTCTGCAACACAAAGGCAAAGCAAATACAAAGCGAAAACAGAGATAAATTGCATTAACTGTAATATTATCTGAAATGAGCAACAAAACGGCACAAAACGTGTAGTCTATTTAAGCTTAAACTTCAAACAAAATTGTCAATTAATTTCGAATCATATTTAAGTAAATAATTAACTCTATAATAAATTAATACAAACAATGAACTCTTCTTTAGTTAAAAAGCAAAACCCCCTAAGGGCACAATTTCATTGCTTCAGAACTCTGGAAACCCAGATTGTATCAGCTTCACGTTCGTTACTGTGTGCAGCTGCAACGCCTACTGTGTACACATGCTCACCTTTGGCAAGATAAAAAGCATGCGGAATTGGAAAGCAACATTTATTTATTCTTTTTCGTGTTTCATCAATGTGGAATTGCATAGAGTCACGTTTTTTTAATTGTGAAGAATGTGCGCTTTGCTCAGTAAGGCTCACAGGTTAGCGATTCATTTGCGAGTGTTTATAGTAATTAATATAAGCGATAAGTATATAGATAGGTATTATTATATATCAATATGTATGTATGTATAAAAATACTACGGATATACATATATTGTACAATAAATGGCCTATTGTGAGAATACTTGCTTTTGTGGAGAATAACATGATGCCCCCTAACTTTACATGGGAACACACGCAAATGTTCAATTGTATGGAAAATAGAAAGCGGAAGCGTTTTTTTAACACGTTTGGTAAATAATTAGTAGTGAAATATTTCTTTACCAACCAAAAAAGTGGGATTAAAGAAAAAATTGGTGTAATATTTTTTATGATGGTAGCTGTTCATCCGGTGAATTTTGCCATGGAAAAAATTTAAAGACGAGTTTGCTTGAAAATTTGTGTGTTTCAATGGATGAAAATATTGAAAAAGTACTTATTGCAACGCCAGAACGTAAGGATAACTCCTTACAACATCATATAAAGTGAAAAAATTCGTGTTTTAGCTGAAACCTTAACTTAGAACTTGGACGAAGGAAAAAAACTGAAAATGGGATTTTTGGCAGACAATTTTACAAAAAAAAAATTGAAAATTTCACTTTTTTTTCAAATACTTGTAATAGAGAAAAAATCCAAATCAAAAGTCCAAGTTTTTAAGAATTGTATCTCAAAGACCTGTGTAAAATTTCATGAAGATCGGTTGAGTAGTTCTCGAGAAATCTTGCTAACACTTCAAAACACAGTTTCGAGAAAAACGTGTTTAAAGACGGCGCACTTAGCCTCGAGCGCACAAGTTCTCTAGGCTGCATCTCCGAAACCATTATTCGAATCAACTTGAAAACCTAGGACAATATTCTAGAGGTGCTGTAGAATTTAATAAGATAATAAAATAATTGATTTTTTAAAACCCGTAAACCCATGTATCCCCTTAAAAAAGAAGTCTTCTTTGTCACAAACAAATGTATTTGAGTAGTACAAAGCACTCAATGAAGGTTGCGAAGTCATTGAAAATGAGGGGCACTCCTCTATTAATGACGGTGAGAACAAAAAAACCAAAGAAACAATACTTGAAAATCGTCGTGTTGGCAAGAGATCATTCCATAAGGGGATCGAAGCCTCTATATATTTATTATGAATCGACTACACACATTTTATGTTAATGTTTTGGTATGAAGCTATGAATGAAACCTAAACTCGTACACGGAACTGAATAATGTATTTTTTCAAAAATAAAGTCTGTTAGAGGTCTCAAAGAGATGATTGACAACGTAACTAAGAAGCCTACATCCAACTTATACAGCATTACTGGCAGTGAGACGTGTTTTTATGAATATACCGTCGTAACCGCTCAATAATCTAGCTAATAGCGCAACAAAAAGGTGCCGAAAAAAAATAAAATTCCTAAAAGACTTTCAGAGTCATCTCAGCTGAGGTCTATAAGAAGTGAAGCCGATAATAAAGTTTTGTATTAAAATACGTGAACATGTTTTTTGCTGTCAGTCCGGTTCAATTTTGATTTCTGTCAGTTTCAGCACATAAAATGGACATTCACCTTTTTATTATAATTATAATTATTATTTCTTAAAATACATATGCCATTGTATAGTAAATAACAAAATTAGAAAGTATTAAACACCTAAAATTATTAAGTAGGCGTTAGTCTCTTCGCATTTTTATGGCAACAATCCGTCACTTCTGCCAGTAAAATGTACATATGTATGTATGTACACAAGAATATATGTACATATGTATATATTTTTACGATCTTCATACATTCTCGTACGAAGATAGATATATTTTATTACGTTATTTGTATTTAATAAAAACATTGATTAATTATTATTTATTTTCTTGTTTACTCTTTATAGAAAGGTGTCTATATTTGTACATATGTATATGTACATATGTCTTCAATGACAACGATAACAAAGTCAAGGGATTTTAGCAAGTGAAATCACTTATCTAAGTGCAGAATTTTTATTATTAATGTGTAAATAAAATATTTCAATTAAGTGCCTCAAAGTGAGTGATCTCCTAAAGCCATACAAACACTTGCCAACTTTACACCTATGAATCTGACCCACATAATTTCTATTAAAAACTAGTAGCTTAAGCTATTTTATTTTAATTTTTTGCTCATAAAAATAAGGGGCCTACGCAATTCGCAATAAGAGGCACGTTTCCGTTGTTATCATCTTCTTTACTGGCGTAGAAATCGCTTACGCGGTTATAGCCGTTGCTATCAGCAATAAGTAAAAGTAACTACATAGTTGCTGTTATGTACATATGTATGTGAGAATGTTTACCCACTATTGAGGTATGTATGTATGTGTATGTATGTACATAAGTATATGTAAATACTCATGAGGTGTTCCGCTTCAATTTCAATGTGCGATAAGAGCAAGAAGTGCTTATCAAGCAAATTTGTATTTGAACAAAAAATACAGTGTTGTGCAGCGAATTGGAAATGTAAACAAACTGGCTGAAAGAAGAAATGCGTTTAGCGAGGATATATTTTTATAATTAAAATAGTTCTAGCCAGATCATGAGATATTTGTATGTATTATATGCCTTAATTCCACATGCCTCATTAGAAAAAAATTATTTAAAAGATGGACAAAATTTAGTAACTGCTATATCTTTACTTTCGAAGATATATAACTAGCTGGCTACATATATAGATAGCAAGTTCAATACACCAAAACTTGAGAAGTGGCTAAACGAACAAGCAATCGGTGTAAATATAATAAATTGCCATACTCAAACTCAAAACTATAAAATTTTAATTAAAACTTGTGAGAGAAAAATAAAAATGTCACGCCACTTGTATTTACCGCAACGCTGCCAATAAACTTAACATCACTGTAAGTGGCTGAGTCAAAATGTGATACAATATGTATGTATGCTAATTATGTATTTATATTCATTTGACAGAAATATTTATTTGCTTTTCTAGCGGCGAATGTAAATACAGAGATAAGAAAAAGAAATATATATATACATACATACATACATATGTATGTACAAAGTACATTTGTTGAGCTTTCTTTACACTAGTCATTTGCGAGAGAATGTATGAGAGAGTATGTTCATAGGTAGGCAAGCGGACTGTATTACATGTCTCTTTAAATACTTAGGAACATTTAAGAATTATGTAAATAAATTTGTGCTTATATCTGCTCTGTTCTCTTGTTAGTGAGCGTCAAAAGAACACTCGCTTAGGTAATAAAAATGTTTGTTAAGGGGTTACGTGGGTTCCCTCGAGTAAAACAGTATAACTATCAATATCATCAATAGACAAAAGTCCTTCGTCCAAGTCTTCTAAGAATTGTATCTCAATCTGAGTAGTTCTCGAGAAATCTTGCCAACCGACTTCAAAAACACAGTTTCTAGAAAAACGTGTTTAAAGACGGCACACTTAGCCCAGCTAGCCTCGAGTGCATAAGTTCTCACGGCTGTATCTCCGAAACTATTACTCGGACCGACTTGAAAATTTAGCACAATATTCTAGAGGTGTTGTAAGACAATAAAAAATTCGATTTTTTTAACCCGTAAACCCATATATAGCCCCTTAAGAAAAATCGGTTCATTTATGTGACTTTAGAAAATCAAACGTAAAAAATATTTCGAAAATCTCAAGGATTTTTTATAGAAAATATTTCAGAACACCAGTGAAAAAAACAGAAAAATAAACATATCAGATTGGAGAGATATAAATACATCGAAAGCGACTTTAAAAATAAGAATAAAGCCTCTAAGAAATTAAATAAAAGAAGTGAATACCTGTGTTCTAGTATAACCTACTTGTCAGCATTTCTTCAAATCCGATAAGAAAAAAAAAACATGTTTATTACATTTTTAACCCAAACAGGGTACTATTAGTTATGTTAAGTTTAGCACGAAGTTTGTAACAACCAGCAGAAAAATTCGAACGTACAAGTATACCGATCTGAAATTTTGCACACTTTTCTCCTCAAAAAGCTGCTCGGAAGCGTTGATATCGGAAAACTTTGGAATCTACATACTACATACAAACTGAACAATCAATTTCAAGCTGCTGTATGGAAAACTTTTTTATTTGACAAGAAAGCTTCACATGGCATGGATCTTAATCCTATCCAACGCTATAATCTCCGAAGAAATTGTTCAGATCAGATCACAATAGCACATAGTTTCTATACAAATTGATCAATCAAAATCAAGATCGTCAAAATTATATTGCTTTGGTGTAACCGAAATTACCGTGTTTTCTTGTTTTCATTAAAGGTTGTAAAATACGAAAACTGCCATTGTTCACCGTTGTTTGTTTATCATTGAACGATACGTCATGGCAAAAACAAAGTTGACAGCGCATTATCGAATATTTACTTGGCATTTTTATTTTACAACTAAAGTAAATAGTTTTTATACAATGCATATACTATGTACAATATAATATATACTATAAAACATAGCTATCTGTGTATATGGAATTTTCATTGAAGATAGTGTCGGATAAACGAACTCAAATTGGCGAGCACACAAATTCGTAAGGAATTTTTTTAAAAATATCCAAATGACGTGTGCTCGCTATGTTTACGTAATATTAAGGTAAATACAAATTTTCTATGTTACATATGTAACTTACCTAACTAAATATACTACATATATGGGAAGGGTATATAAATGCCATCATTTATGTAATTCTAACCTCAACAAAATTGACTTTCGTAGCTGATTTTCTTGGCACCGTGCGAAATCATTGCAATTGAGCAGGAGCCAATAACATCTGTTGTGCTGCTAGTAATTAGGTGAATCGTCGTCGCGCTACACCTCATTGCATCTTAGAAAGGTGATGAGCATGGGTTTAGTCATACACACACACACACATGCATGTAGTCATAGACAAGTCAAGTGATAAATATGTTTGTTGTGTGAGGATGAGCGATAAAACACTACGCTTGCATAATTAACTGCAAATTGACTGTTTGCGGCAATTAAATTTCGGTGCTACACAAAAACACATACTTGCATATACATATATGTATACAGTATACAGGAAAGACACATTTATACAGTGTATGTGTCGAGCTAAATATAAGGCAGACACATTGTAATGATTTTCTCCATATTTTCCTGATTAGTTGTGTAATAAGTAGCAACGGTAAACTATTTCTAGAAAGGTGTGAGAATTATACATATTAAATATGTGAGAGTGCACACACATTTTACAAGTAATCTGTGACTTTCATTACAGTGCCCTTGTCAGTATATGTAGAAGGTGGAGTATATAAAAAAATACATAAATACATATTTTCGAACACGTAACCTAAACGGGTGGTTGGGAAAAATATTGAATTGTCGATTTTTCCGAAGGTATACGAAAAAATTGACGTATACTCCACAGCAGCTGTGTCTATCACATATGTACATAACTGTAGCCACCCCTCTTCACCCTACATATACCACCCTTATATTTAATCCGTACAATATTTAGTCATGTTTCCAATAAGCCGCCTAAAACTGTATGTAGGCAATAGAATTATGTTTTATACGGACAATTTAATAAATGCTTAATTCATTGCGTATAAATAAAAATCTATTTTGCCGAACACTACCTAGCCGTTAGCAGCAAAATTCGCTCTGTAAATATTTTATATACATATATTTGTACATATGTATGTATATAACAATATATAGTATGTTTCTAGAGTATGTAGTTAGCATTAGTGGTGAAGTAATACAATATAATATTTACGTAGACTGAGCTTCAAGTAGTCTTTTAAATATTATACAATATGTAATTGAAAGGTATTTCTTGGAACTGAAGTACGACCTTGAATTTTATCAATATTATAATATTAATAATAATTAATTACATATTTTATAAAAATGAAAACTATTGTCAACAAATCAAAACAAAGCACTTAATTTTCATAATCTATAAAGATTTCATTTGTTTTAACTCGTCATAATGAGATACAAGCACAATGTAGAACCTAGTTTCGGTACATTCACATGATTCTACGTTATCGAATGCTTTCTTAACCAGTGAAGCAATGTCAGCTCGGCACAACCCTATTCGGAGTAAGTTCATACGTTCTTCGACATATCTCCAAGCGTATTTCAGACAAGAAGAGTTTTCTCATGGAATCTGTTTGCTTTTCGGCGTCGGCAAGAGAAGGCCATGACAAACACCGTATTTCGAAATACATTTTTAACATAGTTCGTGAGTTCTTAACCAAGAAAATCCATCTCAATCTAACCCAACTTTACTGTCTCTCTATTCTCAGATCTTATATCCAAAACTTTTTATTATTATTTAATCGACTTAAATCGTTGGACATTATTATACCTTGCACTGGGTATATCAAGTTTGCGAACGAAGTTTGTAATATCCAGTAAAAACGTCGGAAACTCTATAAATGATCGACGTAACGAGATGAGCAAATTTCGCCTAGTAGGTCTGCCTGTATATACGCGAACTAGTTTTTAGTTTTTGAAATATCGATCTGAAATTATGAAAATGCAATAGGAATATGGCACTACAGCATTTCTCAAACAAACGATGAAATTTGGTTTTATTGTCTAAAACAACGCTATAATCTCCGAATAAATTGTTTAAATCGAATCAGATAGCAATACTGGCCGATCAAAATAAATTTTTTTATGGTTAACTATAGCATATAGCTGCCATACAAACCGACAGACCAAAACCCAGATAAAGATCTCTTTATAATGTCTTCGGCTATAAGAAATGCACTTGTGAAGGGTATTATAGTTTCGATCAGCTGAAGTTATTCTTTTTTTATTTTTTTTATAATTCGCAATATATTATAAATATGGACATTGTATAAAGCCTTGCTCTTTTATTTAATATTCCGCAGTTTTGATATATTTTATGAGCTTACGATATTTAAGAGAGAAAAAACTCCAAACATTTAACCCATTTAAACAAAGTCGTTTCTTTTAGCTGAAATTTTTAACTATAGCCATAGCAAATGCATGAATACAAGTACGTATGTATATATGTATGTATGTATATACGACTATATGTACATATATAAATTAATGTAAGTAATCGCGCTGTCGGCATCGAAATGTGTCAGACGACGGTAAATTGATATAAATATGCGAAATGTGCATATGCATACATATGTATATATTTATTTTCAAGAGGCACGTCGCAAAGTAAAAGTACATACAAAGCGTATATATTTGTACATAGCATGTTCGTCATATGAGTATGATAATATTTTGAAAAGAAAACTACAGAGTACATTTTTGAAAAGCATCAGCCGATTTCGGTATTAAAATGCATTACGAAAGAATATACATATACATACATATATATATGTATATGTATATAGTTGCCGCTGACTTCCGGTTTTGGAGATATTTGAACTTTAAGTTATTAAAGTTATATATTTAAAGTGTTTCGTTGATTTATAATGAAGTTACACTTAAATTTTCAGCTTTCACATGAACCAAGACTGGCGTTGGCTGCCGCATTTCACAAAAAATAACCGCCGAACCAAAACCGAGGCGGTTTCTTAAAAAAAAAATTACCCTGTTTGATCCATCACCGGGGTATATTTAATTCTTTTGCGTTGAACTTCGTCCAACTTCGGGCTATACCTACTGGAACCAGCACCTTTTTGTGTTGACTACCTTCGGCCGCGCTTCAAAAAAATTACTCCCCACGAACCAACACAGAGATCTTTTCAGTTCTTTTGCATAGAACTGCATTTTGCTCTTCCCGGTCCAAACCGACGTGTACACGTAGAGCTTCCATTTGCGTTGACTGCTTTCGGTCGCGATTCAAAAAAAATAAACCTGGTCGGACCAACACCGAGGTCAGTTCTTTTGCGTAGAACATCCTTTCGAAAAATAAAAATAACCCTGGCCAGACCAAAACCGGGGTTTATTTTCAAAAAATTACCTTGGACGGTCCAATCTTTCGCGTAGAGCTTCTCTTTGCGTTTGCGGCTTACGACCACCTTTCACAAAAATAACACTGCCCGGTCCAAACCGGCGTGTATTCGGTTCTTTCGCGTAGAGCCTCAAAAAAATAACTCAGGTCGGACCAACACCGAGGTTTTTTCAGTTCTGTTGCATAGAACTTCTTTTCAAAAAATAACCCTACTTGAACCAACACCAGGATGTATTCGGTTCTTTCGCGTAGAACTTCTTTTCAAAAAATAAAAATAACCCTGGCCAGACCAAAACCGGGGTTTCTTTTCAAAAAATAACCTTGGTCGGTCCAACGCCGGACTATATTCGGATCTTTAAATCCGAAATCGAGAGATGCTATGCTAAAATCCAGCCAAAAGACATTCTGTAATTATACATATGTACATGCATACATTTATATATACTTTTTTGAAAGCACTCTATCTACAAATTTATGAAAATATAGACATAAATATGTGTGAAAACTACATATGCAATAGATGTGAATAACTCATTTTAGATACATTTTGTTTATTATACGTATTATTTATTGAAAATGCCGGTGTAAACCATTATAACCATGTATCTAACGGTAGCTACATATTCTCATATGAACGCACAAAATTCGAGCCAACAGCCAACAAGTCACATGCAAGTACACTGGGCAGACGGACAGCTTTCAAATCTAGATAGACACACATTCATCTGCAACTCAATGAGCACATTCGATATTCATATACTATATAGTACGTACTATATATGCTACATATTTATATATACATTTTAATTTGTATGGCCAGCTTCTCCGCAGTGTCATTGCAAACACACCCACTTGCACTACCATACCAGCAATTCACTTTGTATGTATATGGATATATGTACATATGTTTATATGTATGCACATGTGCAATACCAGTATTTTCGTTTTCATATTGTAAAACAATTATTGGCCCCCACTTGAGTCCGTCGCAGCCAAGCGGTGGAGTCACATGTTGCTTGTCATCACACCGGCACGCCGCTGTCGCATTTTGCCTTTGCCTTTGCCTCCGCCTTTGTTTTTGTTTTTGCATTTATTTTTATTTTTGTTTTGGTTTTTATTTATATTTTATTTATTGTTCGTTTTTATTCACTTTTTGCGGTAGCAATTTTGTTAACGATAGAACGATTTGGGAACAACTCGTATATGTACGGTGCATACGACGGCTTCCGACGACTTTCAGTTCTTTGACCCAAATTACGCGTTAAAATAAGATAAACCGAAAATAAAACGCACTCTTTGTCAATATCGTACGCTGCCAACCGATCTTTAGTCAACAGACATCAACAAGCGCCTCCACACCCCCACTTGGCAGCCGAAATTTTACAATTTTTAATGGGTGCGCGGCTACCTCCTGTCGTAGCTGCGACATGCCGACCGCCTTCTTTCGACTTTGCTGCGTTTCAAATATTCGTGTCACACATTATTTTTAAATGAACGACTTTTCCGTTGTTATTCACTTTATGTTGTGGAGCCATTTTTGTTGTAATTTCTGTGTCTTAATTTTCGCTTTGTTGATCAACAGCAAATGGTCAGTGCGTCAACGTATCGCCTGCTTTTTGAACACATTAGAGCGCAAATATCGTTGGCAGACAATTTCCTCCAATTATGGGTTTGTTATTATCTCGCATAAAATATATTATATATGTATGCATGTATGTGCATGATACATAAATACGTATCTGTTTTGAGTATTAGGGTGCAACCATATTTTTTGTCAATAAAACAGGAAAAAACCTTAACTTCATTCCAACAAAAGATATAATTCCCTTCAAAAGAGTATAAAAATATATTTATTTAGATTTTGATAGGTTAGTTTGTATGGTAGCTATATACTATAGTGGTCCAATCTGAAGAATTTGCTGTAGCGTTGACTTACATAGTATGTATGTATGTAAATAAAATTTTTGTAGCTATATAAATGTAAGGTTAGATCAGGAACTGAATGATACCTAATGGCACTTACTCGAACTGCTAAAATTTTGTAATGTGATAACGTACTCGATATAAAGTGATATGTTTTAGATTTTTTTGGAAGAATCAGCATGTCTGCTTAGAAACTTATGAAGAAAATTGCTGTGCTTTCAGTTTATTTAGAAATGGGAATTTTAGCTCTCCGTTAGGTAAAACTTTAATTACTTTAGTGCTAACTCATGTTCATTCCTCGAGTCGAATGTATAAAGCATTATTATTAGGGTGACACAGAAAAAAAATGCATAAATATTAGGACTTTTTCCAAAAAAAAATATAATTTCCACTAAGAAATTATTGAGTGTAAAATCCCTCAACAACCAATTACCGCAAGTGCATGATCGTAACAAGGCTAGTCGTAATACCGAAACCCATCATCGAAATCGAAAAGTTTAAGATAAAGTGTTTGAAAATTATCAAGTTGTGATTAGTATTGGCATATCAGAGGATCTTAACATCTCTTACACACATTTTGGTTAATGTTTCGGGTATGAAGCGTATCAATGGTAGGCTCGTTCCAAAAGACCAGAATCTTGAATCTCTTGTAAAAAAAAAACAACTTCGAATAGAGGTTGCAAAAGAGATGCTTGATTTGATTGATCCAACAATCTTGCGAATGGCGCTCCTAAATGAGGCCAAAACGGAAAAAAACTAAAGGTTAAAAAGGAGCCTTTAATGAATCCTATAATAAACAATTGTATTAAGGTTCGTGAAAATATTGTTTTCTTCTTGGTCCAGGTCATATAGTCCATGATCAAATAGTACATACATATGTATGTATGTATATTTGCTTACGTTTAAACCCATATACATTATCAATTACAAATGTGTGCCTCCCTACATACAGATGAGTGTATATATTTATTACAAATAAGTCACTGGTTGATTTCAAATCACTAGTTTGCTGTGACCATGAATGTACCAAAAAAGTAATCAAGTAATCGCAAAAAATGTAAACGGCTATATACATATATGTATGTATTAGATGCGTATATACATACATACATATGTAAGTATTAGATGTGTATAGAGACTACTGTATGTATGAACATTTCTTGCAAGTCGCGCACTGGTTTCAAGGTAATTAACTCGGGTTATTACTCCGTAAAGCGATGGTTGATTTGCCACACACCAAACTATATACACAAGTATATTTACTATATAATTAAAAATGTGTTCTACAAAAAGCGCTTAGAAATTTCACAATATCATGTTCGAATAGCGAAGAAGAAAATTTGAGCATATTTGTGGGGAAAACGGCAACAAATCCAACACTGAATGTAGTAAATAAGACTAGAGAATCAGTATAAATGTACACACAAACAAGAATAATTCGTTGGAATACAAAATTAAAATTATATTGCACAGCAGAATGTTCTAATGTGCCACTAATTCTTCATTTCGCAATTAATAATACAATGTATGCTTTTATATTTTGTTCGAAAAATTAATAATACTGCAAATAAAATATTTAAAAGCAAAGCAATAATATGTGCATGTATATGTATGTATGTGTAGGTGTATGTGTGGGTAGCCAAAAATTTTATGAATATTAATATTTTTATGAAATTTGTATGAATGAATGCGTGCAGTGGGGTAATTTTGTGTAATTGTAGTTGTCATAGAAATTTTTGGTAGGAATACTCACCATGACAATGCTACCAAAGATATCACAATCGCTGCGACATTCTTCAACACTAGCCTCCATGGTATGGAAATATTTGACAATTTCGCCTTTACCGCTTGCATTGTGTTTTGTATTTAATTATTTGTTGTTTTTATATTAATTGACTTTTATAAAAAACAAAAATTTGCTATTTTTGTTAGACACCACACTTTAATCGAGCACAAGTTGAATATTTAACGTATTAAAAAATGCACAACATAATTGCAATTCTTGCCCAACACACTGTGTACTATTTGAACTTTAGTGTAATATTTTTTATTTTTTACTTTTTGGTTTTTGCAATTGGTATTTATGAAGTATTGCTGCACCAAATTCGTAGCACTTCGTCGATCAGCGCGTTCTCATACAAAAATTGCTGGTCGCTGACCAAACTTGCGTTGTCACTTTCGTTTCTAGAGAGAAATTGAAAATTGTGAATGAAGCAAACTATTTGAAATAGACCGCAATATACATATGTATTTACAATATATAAAAGGCTGCAAATGCAAAGCATGTATATATGTACATAAATATAGTGAAAAGCGCGAGAATGAATGATGAAAACTCGAACCTTCCTTGGACCAAATTTTTGCGCAAAATATTAACGCCAGCACAGCGCAAAGGAAAGAATTGAAACAGCGACTTTTTGGCAAAATGACGTTTTTATAAACAGAAAATGTGTATATACATACTGTACTGTGTATATGCACAGCACTACAAAGATCACACCAAGAGTAAACTGACGCGCGCCATATTTCAACAAAACAAGAAACCATATTTTATTCTATTTATTATTTTTTTTTTTAATCACATTTGCGGCTAAATCTCGTGTTTTCTTTCATGTGTGTACATATTTACAAAAATGGATTTATGTGTACTATTTCGAAAACAAGGCGAAGAATAATGCTGGCATTTTACCAAAAACGCAAAAATTTAGCATATCGTACATATTTTGTTTTGGTAAAAATTGTTTTCCATTTTTGAATACATACAAAGAAAAAAGGAGAAATAACAAAATGGAACTGCAGCCAAAGTATAGGAATAATAGGAAGATAGAGAGTTATGCATAAAAATGGAGTAATAATATAAAATGGCGTTTATTACTCAAATTTTTATTTAAAAGTAAGAATAATAATAGATAATTCACTGTATTGGTCGTTCACAGAACGGAAATGGGTAGTTTTTGTAGTCATAACCGAAAAATGCACATGTACAATATATTGACATAAAACTGTACATCAATACTTCCTTTATCGAGAGGGTTCGAAAAGGACCTTATGTATTTACAAAGTAAATATATTTAGTCTGCCATTTTGGTACTTTATTTATAGGCAAGGTTCGAAAAGGACCTTATGTATTTGCAAAGTAAATAAAAAGTCGACCATTTTGGTAAACGATCAAGCCTGAGTGACATACAGGTATAATGTAACTCACAAAATGTCTAAGTGTTTTGACGGTAGATCCATCAATGATTTACCCACACACATAAATATATGTGCATACGCACGTGTATACATATAATACTCACATGCATAAATGTATGCACATATCTACCCAAATATACTTTTAGAAAGCACTGTGTTTTCACAAGTAGATAAGGTCGCAAGTAGGTATATGACTTTGGGTAGATCCTAAATAGATAGATACAAATGCATAGCAGCATGGCAATATCCTAATTCTACTAAAATTTTAACATATGCATGGCATACGCTTACAATTGATGGATTTCTCTGTAAAGATTTTGCAGATTACACTGCAAACAGATTTTTCTTTGTTTTTTAAATGTGACATTTCAAATAACATTTCTATTTTCACACAAATTTATGTATAAAAATTTAAAATCTGCCTACCTTCTTAAGGGCGTACCTAACTTTTGTGTTGGAAAATGAGAGTAATTGTGAAACAACGAAGCGATGCCTTTTGCTGTAACAACAGCTGACCAGATAAGGTTTCCAAATAGGCTAGGTAGCCGTTTTTGTCTAACTGATATGTATCTACACATAGAAAGCTGATAAAATAGTTAAATTTGGAAGCGAAATAAGCAATTTTTATGCATATATCTTATATTTAATATACGATAAGTTATACAAAATGTATTTGTACGAAAAATAGCATCTGTCAAATAAAAATAAGTATTCGTTTTATAGTTTTACCGCTCTACCTGCATTTTCAGGTACACGACGCCATTATAAATATAATACAGGTACCGACACAGGGCACAAAACTGCAGTTTAGAAATAGTTTACACTGAATTCGTAAATTTTGAACGAAAACTTCTATTCAAGAACTCTTTAAAGATTACTACCTAGCTACAACTTTTGGGAATCATTTAGCTATGTCGAATTCAAAGTAATGGAGTTTTAAGTATGGCGTCTTCTATTACCTCCCGCTGTACTGGACACACATGGCGTACGGTATACATACATAGGTGCAAGACGACGAAAAGGCTGATTTTTATATTCACAAAGATACATATGTATGTATGTAAACCTATATATGAATGTATTTAGAAAAGCTGTTTGGCCTTCGTTGTTGTCTGTGGTTATTGCGTCGCAGGGCCGCAAATGAAAATGTTTTCAATGTTTGATATTTCTTTTTAACAATGTATGTACGTATATAAGGCGTATACAAATGAATATTGATGTATTATGTATGTACATGGAAGTTGCGGCTATAGTTTTAGCATATTTTATATTGCTACTGCAGCGCTTCGCAAGAAGAACATATGTACATACTTATATTTATAAAAATATTATATATATTTATATAACACTGCGCATCATGTTGTCGAAAAGAAGTAACTGCATTAATGAATTAATAGCGGTTTGTATGGAAACTCCATAAAATGTCACGCACCGGTATAGAAATACACACGCACCTACATACATACATACGCAGGCATAAATTAAATAAAAATTACGTACGTAATTTAGAAAGTATTCATTCTTAACGACATTATTAAAGTTGAAATTCAAATGCAAGCCAGTACGCAACAAACATATGTATGTATGTACATACATATGTATAATATATAATGCCCAGACGCGTTTGTTCCAAACATATGATTTGATTGCAGGCGCAACTTGTATTACATACATACATATGTACATATGTATATACTTTCTTTGTTCTTAATATATGTACCTAATTATTGCACAGCTTAAAAGTTGTCGTAAGTTTTTCATTATAACAAATTAATATGGAAATGGAATCCATTCAATTTGCGGCACACATTTATTTATATTCCTTTTTTGCGCATTTAGCGCAGGAAAAGAAACTCAATTGCGTCAAAACACAATAAATGAAAGATGAAATTGCCAGAGGGCGGAGGCACGAACGCGCTGCAGCCCGGGACGCATACCGCACGATATCAGCGGCCTTCAAGGCATATTATGCGACCTTAACAATATGAAAAGCCCTATCTAAGATATAGTAACAATTTTGCAAATTGATGTGCTATTCCTAAACTATGAATTTAAGGGTTTAAAAAAATAAATTTCACTCACCGTTGAATCTTCACACAAAAAAACGCACGAATAGAAGTTCTAAATAAATTTAAGTTTTTACCGCACTGTTCGAAAATCGAAGAGTAACTAAATTGACCATGGTGTTTTCGCTTGGCTTGTATCTTGTCCGCTTTTGTGTATCTTCGCATTTGCGCGATTTCTTTTGCATTTTGTTGTTATTTTCATTGTGTTTTGTTTTCCTTGCTTAGCATTTGCTCTCTTCTATTCGAATTCGCGTGAGTGGGAGAAGGAAAATTGCATCAGCCGGTGCATTACAAACAGAGTTGCATTTTCAATAAATTTAAAATTTAGTAATGCCTTCTTAACACCGATGTATGCACATGATATATCAAGATATGTAAATGTTTTATATTAAATCATTGGAATATAATATATTGGAAATAATATTTACATTGTTATATTATTTTTAGGATATTTATACCATTAAATGCAATGCAATCTTATTAATAATTGAAGCTGCAACATAAAATGAAATACAAGTTTAATATTTATAAATAAAAACTGGAAGTCTACATATTTTAAAATTTTATGACACGAAAACTAAGAATCAGTTTCTTAATAAACTTTTGCACTTAATTTTTTATGGTAAAGCCGTTTCTAGGTTGAAATAAATAAAATATACGATCATATGTTATTTTGAACAGTTCTCAGACTCTTATTCACAATGGATTGACAACCATTCTCCACGGGAGCCAACCGAATCTAAATTATTTACTAACGGCTAGTTCACATAGAATTTTTGGATCGCTTTGCGTCAGGCATTTTTTTTGACAGAAAAGTGCGATGTACGCATCTATATAGTATGTTCACGTAAAACTCTCATTTTTACGAGAAAAGCACTGAAAGCAAAGCGTTCATTGCTGCACACCCTTTGTTTTCTGTGCTGTTTCAGTGTGAACTGTCACGTAAAGCGAGGAAAGTTATATGTTAAAGGATGTTAGATTACACGAAGTTCATATAAGCAACTAAGATAAATTGTAATCGCGGTAGACTGAATTTTAAAATATAAAACTAACGTGTTGTCTTTAGAATATAATTCCAAAATTTAATGCACATTTAGTGGTACTGTGCCATGAAATCTATGCTTTATTGCTTCTTTAACCCAATTTCATGGATTTTCAAAAAATACTTTCAATTGTGTTTATTCTAGCTTTTTACGGCCAAAGTGTATATATTTTTGCTTATACCATTCAAAAGGTTTTTAATATAGTGTGGAAAAAGTTTTTGCTCCATAATTCAAGAAATCATTACGACGTCAATTCAAATCGCAAATGTTATCAGCAATTATTTCAGTGTTTGCAACTCCTTTGTCATTCAAATGTTTTCCTGTCTCTTCTAAATTTAGTTTAGGTTTAGCCCCCTTTCTTTCAGGTAACGTTTCAATAATGGCTTCAGTCCACGACTTTCCTTCCGAGACCCGCAAGAGTATTTCAAATACTGAAATCATTTGAAAATCGTTAAATATATCGACATCATTCTTAATCAAATAACTTACCATGAAATGTACTAAGTACTGCACGTGTTTTCATATTCACGTGTTCGTTTAGTGGAAGACGCGCTGTGTGTAATCCGTTGTCAATTGCTCGTTTATGACACAGACCCTTATGATGATTGTGATCCACTAAACCTCCAATGATATAGATTTTACCCTCCTCAATACTATCCAGCACAGTATCCGATTCACATGTCAGGTATATTATATTCTCTTTAGGAAAAACTTCCATATGTGTTGTATCAAAGTGATATTTCAAATGCCAATTTTCCCAGCCATCATTTCGCTTAAGGCTAGTGTGAATACGACCGTCAGTTTTAATACCAGTTAGGTGCAGTTGTCCTGGACATGTTGAACGACGATTTATTGTATAAATACGTAGACATTGTTTTATGCATTTCGCCACGTCGCGATCATGCATCAATTCATCGTAGTCTAAATCAATTGCTACACTAAGTTTGCCCAACTCTTGTTTATCAACCTCAGCTTGACGTTTCTTCAGCTCTTTACGTGAAGGACCATTTCTAGTGGGTAATCCTTGAGCTTGTGCTTCAAGTCGCTTTTGCTTTTGTCTTTCACGTTCTTTCAGCCGACGAGCCTTTTTGAATTCTTCATACTTTTCCAAACGTTTTTGTTTCTTCAATTGATTTTTGCTTAGAGGATTTGGTGGGGTTTCTCCAGGCCCATGCAATTTTGTTTCACATTCTACCTGTTTGTTTTTTTCATCATCTTCAATTTTTTGCAATTTTGCTTGTGGCTCCAAAATTTCTTCGGGCATTATTGTTTTTATTTATTTTCTTACACGCTGTTGAATCAGCTGATGGCGATTTGTGGAACGTAAAACTATCAGAAATTAAACAGATATGTTATGAAGACAAATGCTGAGAAGAAAATGAGTGCCCTACCCATTTCAATCGGGTGTAATAGTATTTTTTGCAAATGAAATTCCATTTATGTCGTTTTAACTATGATTTTACTTCAATAAATTTCTTGTAATGATGAAGAGATAATAAGTATATTTTAAATATGTAAAAATAAATTATGTGAAATATTTATAATAATTCAATGCAGCCCTGTTATTTCCACCGTACAAAAAACAAAAAAGCCGAGCGTGCGTCGTTTTGTCTCGTACCAAATGTCAAATAATTCGAAAGCAATAGTTAACGGCAGTTGCGTTTTTTCTTCAATCTTAAAATTTATGAACTTTAGATTTCTTTACGAAAAATTATCATGACAAATAGATTATGTTAATTTTGGAACTTATTATAGTTAATTCATCACCGCTAAAGGGCGTAACTATAAATAAACAAACAGAAAGCGCAGAGTGAGAACGAAACTAAACAACTGCGACATTTTGAAAAAGAAAAGACGCGGCAAAAGAACGATTAATGAATTAATTTTTTTTTTTCTAAAATATATCAACACTAGGATTTAAAAATCATCGGTTATTATATGTATATTCGTTCTACGGTTTGTCATTGCTGTTGTGCTGTGGTTTTGTGAAGAAATATATATTCAAAATTTTCTTATAATACAAATTCCAAGTGAGCCAGGTAGGCAAAAAGACGTCATAGGGAAAGATAAGGATTAAGCAAGGAGCAAAGCCAATATTTTGCTACAATGGATGTGAGAAATTGGAAAAAAGTCCTATTGCATTGGGTGAGTAGTAAAGTCAATAAAATTTTGAAATAGTAATAACTAATAGCACACAAATATTTACTGATGTTTTCACATATAAATTTTTTTTTTTAATTTGCGTTCTCGTAGGTAACTGAATGCGGATTTGTTGCCGCTAATTACTTCAGCTTGGAACAGACAGATATTGACGAATTTTATAGAAATTTTCGCTTAAATCACAATTTATTACAAAAGTCAGAATCACAAGACAACGTAATAAGTTTCTTAAAAGGTAATATTGCAAGCAAACTGAATATATGTACATATGTACTATTATTATCAATATTTTAAAAACTTTCTTATTTTTCAGACCAATATGCCGATTATACTCCCCTACTGGACGATGAAAATACTATCAGTTCAACAGAGTATATCTATGTTTATTCCCTATTTTTACATTTTTGTTGTGTAAAATGTCCAGAAACAAATTTTCATGACATCTGTAAGAGATTGTCTGTAAACAATCAACGAAATATTGCTGCCTTCTTCAATGAGTTAATTGATTGTCAGTCCATAAACCGAGAAAAGTTGCGACAAGCTATTGCTGGTACAGCTTTGCGAAGTAACAATTCGCCGGGTACAGCAAGTGACAGTCACTCTAGCAGCAATAACTCAACGGGTACCACTAATAATTATTCGTCATCATCTTTCCCCCGTCTGGACTCACCATGTCGACCGTCACGCTATGCTGCAGGCAATAGCAGTCCACGTATTGTACCGCCAACACCAAAATCTGCAATGTTGGAGGAGCGAACACGAGAGCTCTATAATTTGCGAGTAAGTATAAAGCATAAAATATTGATTTATTGGAAATAAAACAATAATAATTATCTTTAAAAATTTTAAATAGGCACAACTGGAGACAGAGAGATACGAGAAGGGGCTGCTGGAAGTGCAAATAAAACAAAATGAAGAAAAGATGAAGAAATTAAGTAAGCGCAACTGAGCTTTGTTACAATTCAAATATTTAACTCCCACTTTTTCTCGCAGATCAAGATCATAAAAAGCTGCAACAAACAATTCAAGATTTAAAAAACGATATACTCACGCAAAATACAACAGAAAGCAGTTCCCCAAAAAATAAAGATGGAGAACAGGTAATGCTACATTTAATTGTTTCAATTTCTTGTTATTTTACTCTCGGCTACTCCATAACGGCCCAGTCCAAATTTTATTATAAAATTTATATTAATGCCTTCAATTATCAAAATACAACTATTATTGTATTTTTATTTCAAAAATGGCTTTGGTAATGAATGTTTAGATGAAACGTCGTTTATGCAGAGAAGTGTCCCAAAAGGAAACCGAAATAGCAAAACTCAACGAGGTGCTGGGAAATCTAAGGGAGGAAAAGAATTTGGTTCAAGAGAAGGTAACGTAAACATTTGTTGTTCGTCATGTTGTTGTAAACTGTATGCATATTTTATATTACAGCTTCGTCATGCTGAAAAACAAATAATGGTTTGCATGAATCGTATTACAGAGCTGGACCTGAAAGTCGATGAGCTTACTACTGAACTCGAGGTAATTATACTAACTGTTTATGCATATATTGCATGTGATCTAATAAATATGTTTACACTTATTTATTAATAGCAAAAAGAGTTCACCATACAATGTTTAAGTGAAAACAAACTAGAACTGGAACAGTTTATAAATGAAACGCGTTCGACGGGGAATAATTCACGGCCTGATTATTTGGATGCTTCATTCTCCCCACCCACTGATGGAAGTTCAAGTAGTCCTGAAAATCTCGCACGCTCTGTGGTCGATGTGCAATTGCGCGAAAAGGAACACGAAAATTCTGAACTACGCGACGAATTGTGCACGCTAAGGAGCAACAACAAACGTTTGGCCGACTTAATACGAAAATTTACAACAAAACATGCGCAGGAATTCAACATAGCCACAAGAATTGGAAGAGCGGAAGAGCACAAAGAAATCACGCCAGCCGATTGTCTCAATCATTTGGTTGACTATGTCGAACAACTGGGTTCGTATTATAAAGACGAAAAGGGTCGGGTGAAAGCCTTACAAGGCGAACTACAGTCCAAGCAGCGGCGTAACGATGAACTCAATCGCAGCCTGTTAGAGTTCGAGAAGGAGGTGGGCGCACTGAAGGAACAACTAGAAAGTGTAGACAATTTAAATCTGGAGCTGGAGCAAGCGAAGAAACGTATGCAAGAAAAGATAATACGTTGCGAACAGGAGATTACCAACATTAACGAGCAGAAATACGAGTTGGTCGCCAGGCTTGACACGCTGGCCAGTGACTATGACACGCACAAGCATAAGTGTGCCGCACAGCGTCAAGAATACACGACAAAAATTAAAAATCTAGGTAGTGAAATATCAGACTATGAAAAAGTCAATGCTTCGATACGGAAGGAAAACGAAGACTTGAACGACGAGGTGGCCACGCTGCGTAAGAAGATAGAAACACTGCAACAAGGCATGCTCAACAACACCGATGAGATACGAACATTGAATGATCGCATCAAAAACTATCAAAATGAATTGGAGGCGCACGACAAAACCGAGAAAATGCTGAAGGAGAAATACGAAAAAATACTCGTGCAACATGAAGACACCAAACGTGACAGGCGTGAAACCGCCGATCACCTGGAAGCCATGCAGAATAAGATCACGGTGAAAGAATTCGAAATGGGCAAACTGGGCGTGGAAATAATCGAGGTGCGCAAGAAGAATGATGAGCTGGAGACGCGCATTGACACGCTTCTAACGGAATTCAAAACCGAAAAACATAACTACGAATTGGCCATAAATACGCGCGATGAACGCATACGTAAACTAACAGACGAGCGTAATACGGTGGAGGAAAGCTTCGGCAAGCTAAAGAAAGACAATGAGCTATTGCAGCAGGACTTCAAGGAGGCAAAGGAAGAGCTGAGCGCGGCGCTTAAGACATTCAATGCTTTGAATGTGCTATTGTGCGGCGAAAAATCCAATACCTCCGTTAATTTGGCACAAAGACTATCGGAAGTCTTAAGCAGCAACAAACGCTTGGCCGAGGAGAAACTGGAGCTCAATAAAAAATTGGAGCATATGAGCTGTAATCACAACGAAACGGTTTCGAAAATGGAAGTTGTGGAACAGCAAATGAAGAATCTCATCACAGAAAAAGAGGAAGTGGAAGCCAATTACAAAGCGCTATTGGAACAGAGTGACATGAAGCTGAAAAGTGCGGAAGATCAAATCAAAATTTACGAGGAAGACATTGGCAATTTGAAAGAGGCCTTCAAGCAGGTCACGGATGAGATGCAAAATGCGCTACAGGTGAACACCGAAGATCACACCGTGCGTTTGATGGAACTTGGTGTTGAGCACGAACGCGTTGTGAATGCGCTGCAGGTAGAGCTTACCGCCACAAAGGAAGAGTTGAGCCTTAAGGAACACAATCTGAAGACGCTCATGGAAGAGAGTAGCGTAGTCAAGAAGAAGCTGGAAGAGAGCATACAGCGCTTGGAAGAAGTACAAAACGAACACTTGCAATTTGGCAAAGCCAGTACTGAAAAGCTCAAAGCTTTGGAGGCACAAATGGATAAAGTAGTAAAGGAAAACAAAACGCTGCTGCATGAAATCGATACCTTCAAGGCTGAACACAACAAGGTCAACGGTAAAATACTCGAAGCCGACAGCGCCTTAAACGAACTGAATGCGCAGCTGCTGCAAGAGTTAGATCACAAGGGTGAATTGAGCGTGAAGCTGCAGGCAAGTGAAACGCGGTTATTTGAAACCGAGCAAAAGCTCGAGAGCATACTCACGGAGAAGGCGCACACTATAAGTGGTCTGAAAACCGCCTACGAGAGTCAAACAGCCGTGCTGAAACGCGCCGAAAATCAAGTGAGCACCTACGAAAAGGCAAACTTGAAGCAAACCCAACAAATTGCCACACTGCAGCAGAATTTGCAAAAGGTCAGCGAAGAAAAGGAGCGACTGAGCAAAGATGTCGCTTCGTTCACATCACAATTGCAGCGCGAGCAAGACGAAAAGTCGGCGCTGTTAGCTTCGTTAGAGCAAACAGCCGATCAACTCAAGTTGGCGATCTGTGAGAAGGATCAGCAAGCAAAGATATTGGAAAAAAGTTGCGATGAGCTCAATAATCAACTGCGGGATGCCAATGAACTTGTCGCTAAGCTACAAACTGATATCTCAGCCAAAGAGGCACAATTGCAGCGGCTGCAAGAAGAGCAAGAGCACGAGCGCGACAATTGGCAGACGAAGTTGTCGGAAATGATGCGCATGCTGGCCGAGCAGTCGGTGGAGCAGGAAAACAACGACAGCATATTAGAGCAAATCATCACGGTGATCGAGAATCACTGCAATTCAGCGGGCGATGCGGAGAAGACGCTAATCGATGAGTTCATAAAGGTGCCCGCCTCTGAAAAGGCCACGCAACTGGGTAAACTGCGTGGGGCGCTCAATGGGCTGCTGCATAATATCGCACAACTGCACACACAACTCGACCAGACCGAACAGAAACGACAGGGCGCTGTTGAGGTGTTGGAAAAAGCGAACGACAAGCTGAACAATCAACTGCTTAGTCGAAATGCCGAAATCACCGAGCTGCAACAGCAACTAATTGGCGAGCGTAAGCAAAGCGCCGTGGCGGAACATCTGAAAGACGAACTGCATGAATTGAAAGCTGTCAACGAAAAGTTGAGAGCGCAGTTGGTACAGCTCGAGCATGAGTACAGCGCGGTTAAAGAGCAATACCAGAACGCCACAAGTGCGCTGGAACGCTTGGAGCAGGAGAAGCAAGAAGTCAAAAACGAACTGCAACGCGCCAATGAGAATGTTACGCGCCTCATACAAGGCAGCGATGCATTGCGGCAGGAGAAAGACACGCTCGTCGAACAGCTGCAAGAGCTGCGTCTACAGCTCACACAAACCAGCGTGCAGCACAGTTCGACCGAGTCAATGGTGAAGAATATCTTACAGAATTCCACTACACTGGAGCGTAAGCTGGACGCCACCGAGAACGAATTGAAATTGCTGCGTATGCAGTTGCAAACGCTGGAGAGCAAGAAGGAAGAATTGGCTGCTGAGAATATCAAGTTGCGTGAAACACAGGAGGCTTATCAGAAACGTATTGAAAAAATGGCTGTCAAGTTGGGCGATACGCAAGCGCGTTGCTCGAAGAGTGAGCACGAAAACGAAAAGCTCAACGAGACGCTGAATACAACAAAGAGTAGCGTCGAGAAGTTGAAACGCGAAAAGAGCACGTTGGAGGCTGACAAACAAGTGCTGCAAGAGCGCGTAGCCGCCACAGAACGCAGCCAACAACAGCTAATCGCCAAGGTGCATCAACTGGAGCAAACGAAGCAGACACTCGAGACGGAGAAAAAGCAATTAGAAGCCGCTGAGGCAGATGCTAAAGCCAAAGTGACAAAACTCGAGAAAATACGTCAAATGAATGAGGAGAAAATACGAAAGTTGAACTATTCGCTTGAGACAACCGAAGCGAGCAATGTGCGTTTGAATCACGAAATCGGTGCCATCAACTCGCAACTGAACGAACTACAGAACACCATTAGTGCAGACAACACTGCCGAGAAGTTGAAGGTCGCACTTGAGGAACGCGAACAAGCGCTGGCACGTGCTAACGAATACGAAGCGCTTGCAAATAAGCTGCAAGCCGATGCCGAACAATTGCATGAGCAAAATTCCAATATCAACGATCAACTATCGAAAATCTCTCTATCACTGCAGATATCACAAGAGAAATGCGAAAAATTGTCGCAACAAATGTGCGACCTCGAGATGGACATGTGCGCGCTGAAGGAGGAAAAAGCGCAAATTGAAAACGAACACTTGAATACCTGTGCCAAGTTGAAGGCATACGAAGTGCAAAATAATAACTTGCGTTCGGAGCGCGAGGAGAAAGTCGTCGTACTCGAAGCGCAACTGGAACAAATCCGAAAGGAGTTAAGCGTCAAAGCCGAAGAGATTACAACGCTGCAGTCGGAGCGTGACAGCTTGCGCTGTGGCAATCAAGAGGACGACGAGGAGCTGGAGCAATTGCGTAAACGTTTGGCTGCTGCCGAGAAGCAAGTCGAATCGGAGCAGCAGGCCAATACCCAACTACGTGTGGACAATCAAATTTTACAAGCCAAATACCGCGATTCCAAGCAACGTCTGCAGGAGCAAACCGAAAAGGCGGAGGAACGTATTAAAGAGAATCGCCTGGAGATGGAAGTCAAGTTGGATAAAATGAAGAACAAAATGGTAAGTTGTACCGCCGCACAATACACACATTTGTACGTAGTTAGCACTCGGTGTTGTAGTCTATAAAGTTTTCTCTTTATATTTTTCGTAAACTTAGTTGAGCAAAGTCCTTGCGTACTCTAGTCATGCCCAATTGTAGGGACATCACACTGTTAACAGTCCTTAAGTGTCTTAAGCTAGTTTGTTCTATGTTTTTATGTACGTTATTCCGTCTGTTGCAAATGAAAATGGTGTTGCAAATGTTTCATGAGTTTGTGGTGGAAGCTTCTATGGCACTCTTAGAGTCACTAAATCGGTTTGCAGATTAAAATGAGTTAATATGCTTTATTTTTTTAATCTCACGAGTTCATAGAGCGAGTGGAAATAATATAAGAATATAACATATAAGGAATTTTATGCTTCTGAAATCTATAAGCGGAGATATTTTATATCCCAAACCGCCAAGGCTTACTTGAAGTAATTTAGCAAGTTTTTCTGTTGATATTTCCATGGCTTTCTACATATGTTGAATTTCTCTTTATCATGCTCCTAAATGTAGGCAACATATTTTTCTAAACATTAACATGTTCGAAAATATTAGCGACGGGACAAATTTTTTTTAACTGTAGTTGTAATGGTATTATTCGACCGGTTGCCACGCACACAAAAAGTGTTTTCGAAAACAAAAAAAAAAACGGGACTGAGCTGATTTTCATTTTTCTTAAGGCAAATTTTTCACCAGCAAAATTATTCGTCAAATGAAGGAGCAGTATTCACTTTATGTTAGGTTGTTCTGATGGAATGAAGTTTTTGTTGTTGTTGTAGAAGTGGCAAAAAACATTCCTGAAGTAATTTGGAGGAATAATGCCGGTTAACAGTCCTTGGCCGGATAAAAATCCTGGTCCGTTCCGGTTACTTAGACCCGACTGTCGTGGGAACGGACAGTTGGCCGCTTTTGGCTGATTGCTTCCTTCAAACAGTCCAATTGTTAACAGTACAAAAGTTTGGCTATAAGGAAGTACTTTATAATGGATGATTCTCTGCCAATCACACCAAATACTTACCAAAACCTTCTTCACTAACAATCCTGGCTTTGCCACCCTTTGTGCCGGCTCATTGCGATTCGACCACGAACGTTTTTGCTTGACGTTGTCGTAAGTGATCCTCTTTTCAATACCAGTAATTTTTTAATTTTGTTGCCACTCCGCAGCGATTCGCAGATGGACTTTTGGTCCATGATCCTTATTTCATATAACTCTTGTGTTACCCATACATCGCCCTTGGTTCAAAGAAGACAATATACTGCGAGAATATTAGTCCCGGTAGTTACACAATGAGTCTCCCAAAGGGCTAGGTGTGTCGTCATACATCTTCTCTACCTACCTACCCATAAATCGAGCTTCTTTTTGTATCCAGCATTATTTGAATAGTAATAACTGTTTTACTATGCAGGGTTTAGCTCTTGGGTAATGAAAATAATACTTGTATTGCGTTTGGGCTCTAGATTGTCAGTATTTTATCGAAAATTCCGACAATTGGCTTTTCTGAGCGTAGCGCATTTTTGAGATCAAAATTATCGGAATGGAATAAACTACAAACTTCTTTTTTGCCGTAAACACCGCTTACGTGGTTATAGCCGAGTTGACAACAGCGCACGTTTTCGCTGTTTAGTGTCAATTGGAGATTCCCGCTGCTTTCCGGCGGGTACTGCGTCGATTACTTTTAGAACTGGAGTGTTATCGTCCATTCGGACGACCTGACCTATCCAGCGTAGCCGCTGTTTTTTAATATATGTATATTTTTGGGTAGGTTGTTCGAATTCTTAGTCTTGTATTTGCATACTTTTAGGCGTAGGCGTTTTTGTCAAAATTCACTGATCTTATCATGAGAAAATCATAAATTAAACACTTCAATAAATAAATATGCATTTGTATATCATTTTGTTGCGCAATGGACGGAGCTGGATACATAAAAATATTCCATACTGTTAGACGTCAGATATTTGATATAAATAAAGGCCTATTTAGTCTATTAACTTCAAAACTAAGCTACAAAACAAGAGAAATGCGCCTGTATTTCACACAAAATTACTTTCATGCAACGCATAAATTCATAAATACATAACTGGGCAATTTCCCCAACATCACCATTAACACGAGCACTGCCAACGCAAAACTCTGTCATCGCAAACAATTTTCTCATATACGAATTGAACTAAACTTACCTTACTTAAAGCAACATTTTTAGCGAAATTAGCCATTGCTGACCTTGGTTTTTCTTTTTCTCCTTTTTTCATTGTTTCTTCTTTAAAACGAACTCGAAACGAACAACGCAGACGCAATGTCACAGGTTCGAAATCTATGGGACCCGGACAAAGTGGAAAAAACGATTCAACACCTGTTTCAAATATTTCGTTGTTGTATTCATGTCGCAAGTAATGCTTGCAATCACGCTCAATATCTTTATGTCGCACAATGATATGGAGCTGTCCATCAAAAGCAACTCTCCGGCGGTTTTCTAAGCGCGCCACTTACGTTACGTAACTTAATTACACCAAGGCTTGTGACATACGCGATGATTTCTCTCAGCATCGATCATGTATTAATATTGTTATAGAATTTTAGCTTGTACTTAATCTTAAACTGTATATATACGTATATATATGTATATGCGCGTCTAGATTTATCTATTTGAGTGTTTTAGTTTTGTTATTGTAAAATTTTGAATAGATATATAAATAACATTATTTTTTTAATGTTTAACAAACGAGCAGCCAGCGTGTGTTTTTGTGCATGTGTGTTTGTATATTTTTTTGCAAGTGAGGAAGTGTTGCATGCGCCGTTAGTAGATGCAGTGCACACTCTTTGTACAGCTGTGATGTCCCCACAGTTAGTTGACCGACTAATTACTCCACCATTTAGTTGTTGTTGTTATGAAAGCAGCATAATTTAATTATATATTAATAAAGAATTTTTTTAATTTTTTTTTATAATTTAAATTGCTAATAATTTTGCATATTTTCTTGCCTCGAATACACATTTGAGTTTTAGTCTAGACAAATGCATTGACTTCATGCCATACTCCCTGCAATCCTTAGTTAGTCCTTTAAAAAACAATTTTTAGAAGTTTTACAACAACAAAAGATAAATATTCTGATTTTGCGCCCTCTATTTGTTTCTCAATTTCCATTTGACCGTTTCCGGTCGCCTTTCCACATTAAATATTGAACCGCTTCGCCTCCCCGTCACCCTTCAAACCGTTCGCTTTACGTTTTGCTTGCGCAAATCTCGCTCATCAGAAAACATTATACACCGACGAAGTGACGAAAATGAAAGGCAAACAAGACCGCGAAGTCAGCAGCTTGCGTGCCGATATGGATGTACTGAAGGCACAGGTGAGTGGCGCCTCATTTACGCATACTTAAATTATAATCGTGTATATTTTCTTAATTTTTTGAACTCTATCTACACAGAATGAAAAGTACGAGGAGCACATACGCAAGCTCTCCGGTCAAATAATGAAGACGAACGATCGCATATTGGAATATCAGAAGCAAAATGCCATATTATCTACCAAACTAAATAAATTGCAAGAGACCGCTGCGGATGCACACTTCAAACGTCCCAGTTTTGCAACGAATTCATTGCCAAGATCGCTGTCGTCGGCCGCATCTAATGCGGCTACCAGCTCCAATTTGGCAATGGAGGATGAAGAAGGTGAAATTTTCAACAACACGTACCTGACCGATTTGCAAACGGGCCGCATGTCCATGTGCCGTGATGTTTGGTAAGTTTATATTTAAAAAATTTTAATTTATCTTTAAAAAATTTTAATTTATGCCTATTTAAAAAAATTTAATTTATATTCAAAAACTGCTAAACATTTTTTGTGAACTGGAAAATTTTTCGTTTTTCATTAGTTTTGTATACATTCTGAATAAATGTACTTAACGCTATTGTTTTCTATAAAACATTGCAAGAACGTCGCATAAACAAATAATATACATTGTATAGGTATATTGATAGTTTCTGAAGTGCACATTTTACAGTTACCTTTTAACAACAATTTTTCTGGTTTCTATTGTTTTTACTTCGACTCAAACCAATATATTTTATTTAATACTTTTATTTAACTTTTTTTTTTTAATTTATATATACATATACAGTACTTGTCCAATAAATTAATAAATTAATTAATTTTTTGTTGTTGTTTATTTATTTTTTTTTTAATTTTTTTTATTTTGAAAAAAAAATCTGAAAATTCTCTTTTAAATAATTTCATTAATTTAAACTTATTTTTTAAATTAAATAGCTTTAATGAAAACAATATTTTTTGTTGTTGTTTTCATTATTATTTAAATTTTTTTATTCCTTTTTAATTTTTTTTAATGTATACTATTATGTCTTATTTTTTAATTTAAAATAGTTTTTTTTTGTAATTATTTTTTTTTATTGTTTTTATTTGTTTTTAGCCAAAGATGAGTTGAAAGTAAGCACTAGCAGAACAAGCACGAAAAAATATTTTTTTTTATTTCTGTTTTATTTTTTAATTTGCTTTCACTGACTTTTCTGACACCATAAATATATATGTACATACATATGTACTATATAAAATCTTTATCCTTATACATTGTACAAACTAAATGCATATGTGTCCTAAGACACAGTTTTCATTATTTATTTGTTTTAAATAATTGTTTAAAAAAGTAAATATTTCTTTTTTTACATTTTTTTAATTTTTAAAGTTTTGACATTTTTGTAAAATTTTTCATTATTAATTCAAAATGTTTGTTTGAAAGAAAATAATAAATGTTTCCTTTTTTTCATGTTTTAAATATTTTTCTCTATTTATTCTAAATAATTGTTAAATGAAATAAATATTTCCTTTTTTACATTTTTTAAGTTTTTAAAGTTTTGACATTTTTTTTTAATATTTGTTTTTATTATTTTAATTTTTGAATTTAATTTTTTTTAATTTATTTTTTATTTTTTTCTTTTTTATATACATATGTACATATATTTTTTAAATTTAATTAAAATATATATTATCTTCCTACCAAACATTATGCGAAACCAAAATTTTTAATAAAATACAGTTATCAATTCAAAACTATCATAATGATAATTTAACTCATTTCAGCGCCGAGGAGTTGCAATATCGAAACTCTCTGCTACCGCCGCACCTGAAAAGCACCTATGCTGCACAATACGACCATGGCTTAGCCGAAGATGAGTTGAAAGTAAGCACTAGCAGAACAAGCACGAAGCCGACGACGAGTCAAGACACAAAGCCCTCAGAGGGAGAAACAACAGTGATTACATCCAAAGCAGTATCGCATCCAACAATTTCCAGAATTTTTCACTGTCATAAAACCAAAAAGTTGAAATGAAAATTTCCACGTGGACGATGCAAAATAACAAATTGCTAATAATTCAGCACAAGAAAGCCAGCAAACTAAAAAAGAGTTATACACAAAAGTGACAAAAATGCGCTTCTAACCATTTGCAAAACAAAAAAAAAATTTAAAACGAAACGAAGAAGGCAAATTTACCCTTATCTAAAATTGACTGCGCCTTAAGAAATTGTATATTTCACAAACATACATACAAATTGTAAGGGTTTTCCTTCGAGTACATGTGCACCTATGCTAAATTTCACTTATTGCCTCAATGTAAACAATTTCAAGCAATTAAATTAGTTTGTTCAAAAACTTTGTTGTCATTGTTAATGCATTTCGCACGTTTGTAATTGTGTTCTCTCTATTTGATGCATTGTCCTGTGTACGAAAAGTCGTTTTAATTAATGTTCTTAAATTGGTCACGTGTTGTTTAAATGTTTGTACTTGTCAGTGGTCTTCGTTGTATGCTGTCTGCATAGAATTCAATAATCGCAATATTGCATAAATCTTAAAAATATATCAACTTTATAGAATTATTTACTCTCTTCTTCACTCGCACTCTCCTAGGATGGCCCCAACAGCTTGGATGACAGCATGAGCGCTTTATTAAGTACAACAGGTGGTGGTGGTGCGCGCAAGAAACTCACCGGCATCACGAATTATAAGCGTCCCGGCCCGCCGACGCCGAGCAAACATGGCGGTCGGCTCTCGTTGGGCGGCAGCTCGGAGCCGCCACGCGAAATACTCAAAGAAGTGAATGATTATGGCAGCTCGGCGAAAACTCCGGTGCGTTTTGGCTTCTTCGCGTCGAAATTCAGCATGGGCAATAGCAATCCAAAGGATGAGGTGAGTTTCAATTGGCCACACTTAATGTTCATTGTTTTCTTTTCAATATTTGAGTGGAAATTTGAGTACTTATAAGTGTTAAGCTTGTTCGGTTTAGTGTTTTTTTCGAAACGTTGTTGTGTAAGTGTTAAGTTTGGTTATAATAATCATAGTTTTTTTTACAAACTGACCTTTTGCACTCTAAAAATAACTTATTCAAGAAAAAAATTTAATTTTAAAATTTTGTTTTTTTAAATATTTTAATTTTGAAATTTTTTTAATTTTTAAAATTGGAGAATTCTTAGCTAAAATATATTTTAAATCAAAATAAATTATTGTTATATTTTAACCTACAAATACATTGAGTTTCTTTTTGACATGAAGCGAGTGCGAAAGGTGTTGAAAAATTCTAAAAAAAAATCGAAATTAAAGTTTTGGTATATAGTAGGTAGTATATTTTTATTTTATCTAAAAAAAAATTATAGCTTTTCTGATATTGTATATTTAGTATTATCTGTGACATTCGTTCGTGTCTCATTCTTGATTTTTTTATTCAAGATTATTTTTTTTTATAACCAAAAATTTCTATTCATATGAACAAAGATTTGAGCTAGATTTGTTTTAAATAAAATTTCCTTTTTAATTTTATGTAGTAGTTTTCGTATGACTAATGTATGAATTTCGAAAATTTTTACATACGTCTTTGAGGTTATATTTTCGAAATACTATGTTATCCAAGGTATCATACCAAAATCGTCAAATCTGAGTAAAGATATCATTAAAAAGTCAGAATATTGAACCGAAGAACAATTTTCGAATATCTAATGTATGAATTTTTACATACGTTTTTGAGGTTATGTTTCCGAAATACTATATTATCCAAGGTATCACACTAAAATCGTCAAATCTGATAAAATATAACATTCAAAATTCAGAATATTGAACCGAAGAGCAATTTTCAAATATCTAATGTATGAATTTCGAAAATTTTTACATACGCTTTTGAGGTAATGTTTTCGAAATACTATATTATCCAAGGTATCACAACAAAATCGTCAAATCTGAGTCAAATTTTTTAAGGTTATGTTTTCGGATTACTAAATTTTATATGTAGGTATCCCATACAAAAATCGTCAAATCTGATAAAGGATGATAGTATTAAAAAGTCTGAATTTGGAACAAAAGAGCAATTTTTGCCTTTAGAAAGCCATGAATTTAAAAAATTTAAAATTTTTTATTTTTACCGTTTTGTATTAAAAAAAAACTAGACCTTTTCCAAAGTCAAATATTTTTATAAAAAATCTAAACAATATTCCTGTGTATTCCGAATTAAACTTTTAACGATCTTCGAAATATCTCATGCGACATTTTTCATTATTGCATAAGTCGCATGCGATATTTTTTATATGTATCCGTAATTTTTTCAAATTTCAAATATTAAAAATTATCCGATTTTATGCGAATCGGCTTGTTCGGTAGTAGCGTCGTTTTCACCGCTGCTCTTTCCTTTCTGTTCTTTGTGTTGTATTCGTAAGAGTTTCGTTACCGTTATTGTACTCGTAGTTGGTTGTTGCTGTTCCGTAAGTGTTTCTTGAGCGTGTTTCAAACTTTGCCATTAACCAACTTTGATTCATTCTAATTGCTTTTGTTTTCTACTTCTACAAATGAAACACACAAATTTCGCTCAACAATTATAATAACAACGTAAAGGCTAAAAAATTGTCAGCTGATCTGCTTAAGGCTGTGCAAAGGAAAAACTTCGAAGCGATGTGCTTGAAGAGTCCCGATAATATTTGCACCTCAACGCCGCGCAAAAGCAAATCGCATTTCGATCGTCGTGGTCTATTCAAACAATTCATGGCGCTATCCGGTTCGTCGATGCTTTCGCTAACCGTCGAGAAGTGTCCGCCAACAACAACGCACACCGAAGAATTGAAAGCGGTGCCGGTGCCAACACTCTCCTTGGCCGATGTGTCGGCCATCAGTCATGCGCCAGCGTCGCAAACGCATTTGAAAATGTTGGAGCAACAACGTGTCGCACGTAAACGACGTAGCTCGCTGTTACGACTACAAATCGGACGTAGGTTGAAAAATTTGCCGGCCAGCAGTCCGATTACAACGGATACACCATCCACCGGCACGCCACAAACACCGCGGAAAGTTGGCAAGAAACCGTTAAAGCCGCTAATGGAAGACTTCGATCGGCATCGCGAAGACATAATCACTCCCACCACTGGTACAACCACTTCGGCTACTACGGCAACGGTCACCACGACAACTGCCAGTTCAGGCGATGCGCTGAGACGTGGCAGCGGTTTTGGCGGTCGCCATCGTCGTCGTTCGAAGCGTGATCGCGGACCACGTTTGTCGTTGTACGCCAGTGGCGGCGGTCATCGTACACCGAGTCGCAACAAATTGCGCGAACAAATGCGCAAGAAGGCACACAAACAGCGCCGCGACAATTTCAATCGCGGGCGTGCAATACCAACTGATCAACGCCTCCAAGGCGGCCAGCAGTGCAATGAAAGTGTGCGCGAGAGTGAAGATAACAATAATAGTCACACGATACGACTGAATGCCACGATTGTGCTGTCGAAAAAATGCGAACACCCTGAAGACTATGATACACCGGAGTATACCTCGAATTATTTCAGTGAAATTATATCCGGTTCGCAGGGAGTTATTGAAGAGACCAGCGCTGAACACAGAGCAAACGTTTCGCTCAATCCTCATGAGACCAATATTTCACCGGATTATGCTTACGATACGAACCTTACGCAACTAGCATTGAATGAGCAAACCAAGAGAAATCACTCCGGCGACGAAGATAGTTTAACGGAAACTTCGAACAACGGTGATGAAAGTGAAACGAATGCTGATGATAGCGATTCGTCCAGCTTAAACACTTCGCTGCCGGTGGAACGCAGTCTCAGAAACGAGCCAGCGGATGAACCATCAACGCTTGATGAAATCGAAATATACGATGCTCGCTCGCGACATTTCGAACAACTTGCTTCGGAGACTTCATCGGCGGCACCGTTCGCTGTAACCGACTTTGCATTCGATGTTATTGCCTCGCCGATAAGACGTCGCTCCGTCAAGCATAGACATTCCGTGACATACACACTCGTGCCGAAGTGCGCCAAAGTGACGCTGGCGGCGAACTTAGAGCTCGATACGCCGCAAGTGTTGGCTATGAAAGCGCTAGGCGAAAGTGAGCAAAACGATGGCGACAAAGCGGCGCAGATTACGCTCGCGGATGTGGTGCGTTTGTGGTCAAGCATCTGGGTGCGTTTGGACCAACAACTACAGCTAACCGTCACAATCGCGGTCTTTGCGCCGATAATCGCTTTGATCTATCTGATCTTTTCGTTATATGTGTGAATATGTGGTCATAATGTAGAACTTTCGTGGTCTACTCGACGAAATTAAGAATTTTCATTTATTGAAAGGATTCGTGGTCAGGAATGTCATATTTATAAAGCATCATTGGAGCTTTATGTCCATTTAATGTGATCCTGGAATGGATTTAAATTTTGAAATCCTACAAAAACAAAAAAAATATTAATAAATTAAAAATTAATGTTGTCTAAAATTATTGTTAAGATCAAACAATTGCTTTATGTATTAAAAAAAACTATATTTTTGTTCTAATTAGTTCCGTAATATCGTCTTGCAGCATTGATTTGCTCTGCCGGGAGCGAAATTCCATGCAAATCCACCATTTTGTTGTTAATATCTATTTGATTAATGTGCATATTTAGAAATTTTCAATTTGCTTAAGGCAAAATCGCTATGTATTTCTAAAATGATGATATTGTTCAATAAATTTTGGAAAACTGGAAATTTTTGAAGTTGCTTTTGAAAAATAAAGGATAAATATTCCATATAAAAATCGACAATGCAATGTTCATGGTATATGACAGTGGCTGTTGCCATTCAATGCCCTCTTTCGGAAATCACTGACAAAAAGTAAGAGACACTTCTCTATAGCGATAATGTAAAAAACCCATTTTGCAGCAAAGAATTTTTTTTGCTTTACAAATTTCGAATATTCTCTTTCAACAATATACTTTCTCATACAAAAATAGATATACATACTATACGCGAATCGCCTTTCACATTCCGATAGTTTTACTTCGCTATTGACACAAAACGTGAGTTTTTAATTCTTTTTAGGTCAATAGTTTTCAAATATTTACTCTTTTTATTACTGTATGGAATAATACGCATTTTGAAGCGAGTAGGTGGTATACATATACTATATATATACATACATACATATGTATATGTATATAATCAACGTGACGAGCTGGGTCACATGAACATGGTCTGTTTATCTGAATGTACCCAAATTAGTCCTTCAGTTTTTGATATATTGATCTGAAACTTTGTAAACATATTTTTTTTACCCACTAAGTTTCTCTTTTGTTGTAACCGCCGATAATCGATCACTTAACTTTCTGGATACAGCTGTCATAAAAACTGAAAGATCAAAATCAGTTCTTTGTATGGAAAATTGTTTTTATTTGTTAAGATATTTTCATGAAATTTGGCTTAGACTATTATCCAGCCAACTCTACAATCTCTAAACATATTACTCAGATCAGACAACCATGACTTAGAACTGTTAAACGGACCAATTAAAATAAGATTTTCATAAAAAATATTTTTTCCTTATTAGGTATGTAACTTTAATACGACTTGAAGTTAGTTTATATTGAACAACGGGGTAAAAAAATTTTTAGGTTATGTTATCGTTTTATTGTATGATGCCGTTAAGAAAGTTATCGAAAAGAAAGTTGGTATATGTGATGCCAAATGCAATATCAAAATAATCATTACTATTTAGTATTTAGCTTGTCTTTCGGAAGTACATAATGGGCATTCGGCTATTATTATGATTTGCGGAATCAAATTTCTGGTGCTGAAAACTTCAGAATGTTGCAACCAGGTGTTTTTGATTGATACAAATTATTCAAAGAGGGTCGAGAACACTTTGACAACGAACAACATTCAGGACGGCCATCAAGATCAATAAAATAAATATTGGTGATTGAGTACTGACGATTAACAGTCAGTGATATGACTGGCATCATCGGAAGGATCAGTGAAAACCATTGAATCACTACGAGCCTTGGAGGCTATTCCAGAAATTGACTTTAACAACTGTTTCGAGAATTTTGAAAAAAAAAACGTTGTCACAAGTGTATTGTGACCAAGAGGGCTTACTTTGAGAGGACGACATAGATTCTGAGGAATAAATTAAGAATTTTAAAATTTTGAACAAAGTCTTACTATTTTCATAGTATTATAGCTTCCCCATGCTTCTATAAACCGAATACATGGATATTCATTTCTTTGGTCGACTCTTTACCGTTATTTTGGTTAACTCAAAGATTTCTTTAAAAATTTGGGCATAATATAAATTTCATGTAGAAAATATAAGTTATCAAATTTTTTAACACCCACGATATCCACAATTTCGCGTTGCTAGTTGACCCAATCGTTGTTGCATGAAGTTGACCAGGTTCAAACACTAATTTTGAAGGATATTTTTCCAAATATTATAGATGCAGTCCTTCATCCGACCAGGTTTTGGGGCATCTCTTTAATTATACGCATCTCTAGGATTGCCCAAGCATTCCAATTTGAAACTAGTCAGGGATTTGAGAAGGTCACTTCAATACACTCTTTAAAAATTTTAGAAAAAGAATTTTTTAACTTATTTTCAAGTTTTAATTCAAAATGCGGTTATCAATGAGCATTTAAAAAAATCAAGCAAATGTCTTATTAGATAAGCGATTTTCAATAAAATCAATTACGATACTTCGATAATGGAACTTTCGAAGAAATTCAAAAAATTTACTATTCTATAAAGCGAAAAAGTTGATAGCATTAAAAAAGCGCTGGTCGCGTTGATGACTTACTTTTTTTTATCTACTGTATGTTCATTTAAGGTGTTAACTGGGTTTCACAGGTATAAAAAAAAGGTATTTTTACGTTTTTTTTTTAATATAAACAATATACATACATACAAGTAAACATCATCAAAAAAATTGCTCTCGCCGTGGACAGCATAACTTAGTATTGGTTCATCTAAAATTAAAAAACCAAACATATTCCGTTAGTATATGTATGTATCAGAGACCTGCACGAGTAATTAAAAAAGTAACATGTTAGCAAGCGGCGATGCCGATGCGGCGAGTACACGCTACGTAACGGTACTTTGGCATCGTGGGCATCGGCATCGTGGGTATCGGCATCGCGGCATCGCCGATTACTAACATGTTACTCACTTAGTATTGTGCGCGAAGAAAAGAACTGGCATTTTCGCATTAGATAAGTTTTTGCATTTGTGCTATTATTTAAATCTATATAATGGAAATTTTACAACATATTAAAAGTGGTGTTTATAAAATTAGTGATGCATCGGGTTCAAGTGACATCTGGAAGTTTTACAATAAAATTGTGGATACCAAGACGGGGGAGAATGTACCCTATGTTATATGTTCACTTGTATGTTGTATGTATATATGTACTTCGTTTCATTTGCCATTGACGATACCAGATAGTAATCGTACGATGCCACGATGCCGCGATGCCGATGCGCAATGTTACCTTCGCATCGTGGTAATCGTCAGAAGTGTTACTTAGTAACGTAATCGTACGATGCCTACCTTAATCGTGCAGGTCTCTGGTATGTATATGTATATATATAAATTTCTTTTTTGAATGTAGGGAATACAAAAATTAAAATTTTAATTTTTTCTCAGACCTTGAAAAAAAACTAATTTTTTGGTCCATTTATTGGTTAAAAAAATAAGTTGTAATGAATTTAAAAAAAATCCTACGCTTATTAACCAGATAATGTTATTTTAAGGGGGTTAATTCGAGCGAAAAAAGCATATTTTCAATAATTTTTTTTTTAAATACAATCAATATTTATTTTATTTGTATAATTATAGCATAATTACATGATATTTAAAGAATATTCTGTGAACGTTTCATAGAAAAATATTAAAAAATGAGCCGGTGACAGAAAATCTTCGCAGACGTTCCAAAAAAAAATTGATTCGCGGTGAACCGCATAACTCATGACTGGATCATCTGAAATTAAAAAACCAAATTGATTTGATTAGTTAGATAAGTTTCCTCACGTACGCTGTTGAGTTTTTTGTTTTTTTTTTTTTGAATGATTTTTCAATTTTTTACAACGCCGGCTTCGAAAAAGTGAAGTGTGAGAAAAACACGTTTAAAGTTTCACAGCCGCTCATAATCAAATCGGAGGGCGGAGACTTGCAAGTGTATATCTCCGTCAATTTTGCTTTATAAATGCAATCAAAAAATACCTTACTACCCCCTTAAAGATGTGTACCCAATTCGAACTAAATCGGTTTTTTAATGTTGAAATTAACTAATCGGTCCGGTTTTTTTTTCAACAAAATAAATCCATTCATGATGAATACTAAGTGATTTTTTAATATTTATTTATTGAATGTATAATATTAAATAAATTGATGAAATTACACGTAAAAAAAGATCCTATACGATGTCCGCAATTTTGATCTAAAACCAAAATTTCAAAAAGATTACTAATCTGTAGAAAAGTCACTATCGGGCTATGGAACCTTTTTTTGGTTTTGAAATTTGACAAAATGGCGGCGGTTTTTCGTAGAAAAAAATGGGAAGATTTCAAAAAAAAGCTCCATAGTGCGTTAAAGAATGGCATGTAAAAATGTTTTCTCCAAACTGGAACTAGATATCTTCTATCTCTACCTTTGAGAGTGGAAACCGTTCTTAAAAGCACCACTCTGAGAAAAACGCGTTAAAAGATTGGAGTCGCTATGTTTATCACTCTGCTCCCTTTCTTCATTAAACGCTGTAGCGACAGTAATAATTTGAATTTCGATTTCAAATGTTTATTACAGTTTATACTATCCGATAATGCAACAAAAAATTTTATAAGAAGCTACTTTTTTGTCGGAACCGTCAATATCGGACCACAATAGTATTGCCGTGCCAAATCAAGTTCTTGTAAGGAATCTTGTATTTGTAAATAGTATTACTATATAGCAATCGAAGATAACGTTTTTTGCTTGTTTTTGGTTAGAATTCGTTTTTATTCGAAATACATACATATGTATTTCAGTTCTTTTTTGATGAATTTTTTTAATTTGGTGTTTTGCATTTTTTCTTAAATTTATTTTTATTTCTTTTTAATTTATTTTTATTTTTTTAATTCATTTTATTTTTTTTAATTTATTTTATTTTTTTTAATTTATTTTTTTTTTTGTAATTTATTTTTATTTTTTTTATTTGTTTTTATTTTTTTTTAATTTATTTTTATTTTTCAGTTATTTTTTTGTTTTTTTTTTTTGTAATGATTTTTCAATTTTTTACAACGCACGGAACTCAAAATACTGATTTTTCATTTAAAAAAATCAGAAATTTTGTTGTTTAAAAATAAGGTAAAAATAAAAAACACTCGACAGCGTTACCTCACAATTTATGTAAAGAAAGACTGTGCAAAATTTCAAAAGGATCGGTTCAGTAGATTTTGAGCTACAGAGTTCACCGGCTTCGAAAAAGTGAAGTGTGAGAAAAACACGTTTAAAGTTTCACAGCCGCTCATAATCAAATCGGAGGGCGGAGACTTGCAAGTGTATATCTCCGTCAATTTTGCTTTATAAATGCAATCAAAAAATACCTTACTACCCCCTTAAAGATGTGTACCCAATTCGAACTAAATCGGTCCACAACTTTTCGAGAAATCGTGTCCACCGACTTCAAAAACACAGTTTCGAGAAAAACGCATTTAAAACGGCGCACTTAGCCTAGCTAGCCTCGACCGCACAGGTTCCCAAGGCTGTATCTCCGAAACTATTACTCGGATCAACTTGAAAATTTAGTACAATATTCTAGAGATCTTGAATTTAAAATTTTTATTAACTAATAATTAATTTAATAATAAAAAGTCAAACCCACTTATTAACTCCTTAATAAATTAATAAGAAATAATAAAAGTGATTAAACTACATATAAAATTAAATTTAAAAATTTAAATAATCAGTTTTGTAATGGTGAAATTAATATTTGAAAAATATGTATATCATTTATTCAATTATCTACTTTATCCTTTTCAGAACTCTCCACCAAAGCGGCGTCTCAGCAACATATTCAAGCGGAAATAGAGCTGTACGCCAACAACAATGCATTTGAAGCCATAATTGAAAAACGAACGTCCATTTTATTGTTTTTAATATTTGGATATTTGCGGTATATGCTAACTTAAATTATTTTAATATTTATTCTTACTTTATTCAACAATGTATACTGTTTACATTTTTAATATTTGTGTTCACCTGTGTGTGACTTTGTTTGTGTACAGCAACAATGTAAAGCGTAATTTGCTGTTGCGATTTTAACCACAACTTTTGGATTATATGAGTAGTGGTACCAAAAGAGTGAGTGAGAGAGAGAGTGGCACAAACAATGATATCTGTATGTAAATTATTTGTGGAAATGCATTTATCAAACCGAAGAAGTATAGTAAATCAGTTGTAGCACAAATAAAAACACAAAATATTTACATATAGATTGGCAATAAATTTTCTCTCCATCTAACACATAATATAACTACAAAAACGCCAACAATTACAAACACACGCAGGAAACACTAATAGGTATATAATTGTATTATTATCAATTAATTTTTAATAATTTGTAATAATCATTTCAACGGTTGTTTTCTTTAATTACAAAAAAATCAAGAAAACAATAAAAAACTTTATTGTATTTGCATTGAAAATATATAGTTTTTATTTATAATAATAAGAATAATCAATAAATAATATTGTACAGTTGTTGAATAGCATTTGACATATTTGCGATTTAACTAAATTTATTGGAATTTTATAATTTAAAATTGTACCGAAGTATTTTTTTTTTACTAATAAGTAAAATTTTTATGACTTGTGGTGAAGCTTTATAACTGTATACATGTGTGTGCAAGCTTGTTTAACGTACGGTACCGTACTATGTATATGCGTATCGTTCATACGTCACAAACTTCATATTGAACTTGGTCCTAATTGCTTGCGCTATAGTTTAAAATCGCGTATTCATAATAAAAGCAGTTATATATGTATATTGCAACTACATATGTATTATATTTATTTATACTCTATATAATATTTGTGTGTATCTTATGAAAATGCAATGTGAAACATGTTTACAGTCGAGAGGGGCTTGTGCTGCGCGCTTCGTGTTCAAACGAGAAAAATATTTTTGTTTTTAATTAAGCAACTGCTTGATATGTTTACGTACTGTTTCAAGAATTTCGCATTAAAAAAGGAAAAATATACATATACATACATACATACATATATATATGACATATTTATTTGTGTTGTTTGCGAAAATTTATGAAACTTAAAAGTTATATACTTATGTAGATCAGCACAAAAATTGTCTCGGTGTTTAAGGAATCGTCTCAGTGTGATTCTCCGAAAAACCACTGATTTTCGCGATTTTTTTTTAATGTTGAAATTAACTAATCGGTCCGGTTTTTTTTTTTCAACAAAATAAATCCATTCATGATGAATACTAAGTGATTTTTTAATATTTATTTATTGAATGTATAATATTAAATAAATTGATGAAATTACACGTAAAAAAAGATCCTATACGATGTCCGCAATTTTGATCTAAAACCAAAATTTCAAAAAGATTACTAATCTGTAGAAAAGTCACTATCGGGCTATGGAACCTTTTTTTGGTTTTGAAATTTGACAAAATGGCGGCGGTTTTTCGTAGAAAAAAATGGGAAGATTTCAAAAAAAAGCTCCATAGTGCGTTAAAGAATGGCATGTAAAAATGTTTTCTCCAAACTGGAACTAGATATCTTCTATCTCTACCTTTGAGAGTGGAAACCGTTCTTAAAAGCACCACTCTGAGAAAAACGCGTTAAAAGATTGGAGTCGCTATGTTCATCACTCTGCTCCCTTTCTTCATTAAACGCTGTAGCGACAGTAATAATTTGAATTTCGATTTCAAATGTTTATTACAGTTTATACTATCCGATAATGCAACAAAAAAATTTTATAAGAAGCTACTTTTTTGTCGGAACCGTCAATATCGGACCACAATAGTATTGCCGTGCCAAATCAAGTTCTTGTAAGGAATCTTGTATTTGTAAATAGTATTACTATATAGCAATCGAAGATAACGTTTTTTGCTTGTTTTTGGTTAGAATTCGTTTTTATTCGAAATACATACATATGTATT
Organism: Bactrocera neohumeralis; assembly: GCF_024586455.1. Lineage (NCBI taxonomy): Eukaryota > Metazoa > Arthropoda > Insecta > Diptera > Tephritidae > Bactrocera > Bactrocera neohumeralis. The sequence continues at coordinate 19,750,551 of NC_065922.1, read as the reverse complement.
TCAGTTCTTTTTTGATGAATTTTTTTAATTTGGTGTTTTGCATTTTTTCTTAAATTTATTTTTATTTCTTTTTAATTTATTTTTATTTTTTTAATTCATTTTATTTTTTTTAATTTGTTTTATTTTTTTTAATTTGTTTTATTTTTTTTAATTTTTTTTATTTTTATTTTTTTTATTTGTTTTTATTTTTTTTTAATTTATTTTTATTTTTTCAGTTATTTTTTAATTTTTTTTTTGATAATTTCCTTTTTTTAATTTATGTTTCCGTTTTTTTTGTTTACATTTTTTATTTTTAATTGTTGTTTTATTTCTTTAATTAATACTTTTTAAATTGAAGTATTTATCCATTTTTTTATATATTTTTTTATTACATTTTTTGTTTATTAAATTTTTTGTTTATTTTGTTCGGTTTTGGCACTTACATAATGTATGTAGCTATTGAATTTGTTTTAAGCCAACTTACAAAAGAGAGACTTTTATTTGAAGTAGTAATTTTATGCAAAAAATTTAACTGCCTTACTATGTCAACTACACATAGACATCTTTATTCACAAAATAGCAGCATGTTCTGCAATAAGAATAAAAGAATTGGGTGGTTGGAATCAGAAGAACTATGGACATCGTGATATCCTAAACCAACTCAACGCTAATATATAAGACTACATTCTCCAAATGCTGGATTTCCATAGATACTTCCAGGTGAGGATACTTTCTAGATGAGAATGGAGAAGGGGCATAATAGCGGAGGAAGATACCATCTCAGTCTATACGGACGGGTCCAAAATGGTCTAAGGAGTAGACACGGTAGTATTTTCCGATGATCTGGACATTTCTCTCTCCATTCGTCTACCGTACTCAGCTAGCTTCTTCCAAGCGGAAATACTGGGCATAGAGAAGGTCTGCGAAGTTCTATTGAAAAACTTCGAGAGAATGCATAAAGCAGCAATATACACAGATAGCCAGGCGGCTCTCCTGGCCTTGTCGTCGCCCATGACAAATTCCAGCACAGTCCTTAATTGCAAGAAAGCACTGAGCTCACTAAAAGACAAGCTCCACCTAGACTTGATCTGGGTTCCCGGTCACAGGAACATTTTCGGCAACGAAAAAGTAGACGAGTTATTAAATAGGTTCAGGAAAAGTAACTACAGAGTAACTGCTACCATAACAGGGCACAGGTCATTTGAAGAACATGCGTCCAAAATGGGCATGCCCTACAACAATATTTGCCGAGGCTGCGAAATAGCAGGGAATAAGGAAACAATTATCCACTTTCTCTGTGAATGCCCAGCCCTATCACAGATCCGACACAGAACTTTTGGAATGTATCAAGCACCAAACCTTGAATGGATGTCTACAAAAAGCATATCGGACATTAATAGCTTCATCGAAACCACAAAATGCTTTGAAAGAGAAGGCGAAACGTGATAGCAAATATAAAAAGGTCTACGACTAGTACATCAAAATGGCACAGCTGGTGCTAATTGAGCCCGAAAGAGGCTGCACTCCTACCTACCTACCTGTGGTTACAACTTTTAACGAAACAAAAATTCTTAATTTTCGAGTCACGTAAGATAAGCGTGACTTAAGGCGGTTGTATAACAAGTAATCGTTTTAAATAGAAAATACTTAGATAAGCGGGAATCTTGAATTCAAAACTATGAAGTCTGGTATGTATGTAAAAATATGTAAATCGCAACATTTTACTGATTAAAATTAACTGGTTTCTTTTTAGCAGAAGCTTAAAACATTTGCAAATATATTATGCTGATGACAGTCGAATATTCATTTAAAAATCACATGGAAGACATTCTCGATCCTAAAACGCTACGTGAATATTAGTATGAGGCACTGTATCGGATACTTTATTTTCTCAAACATAGCAGTTAGACGAAGATGCTAATGCTCATTCTGCACCTTGCAATTTTTCCATTCTTTTCGCGCCAAAAATAAGTAAAAAAAAAGTTAGTCAAAAGAAATGGAGAAGAAATTCTATCGCCACGCTTCAATACGCTAACTGTGAAATCAAACCGAGCAAAAATGTTAACACTTTATAAGTACGAAACGAGTGCCATTCGTGTCGGCAGCGAACGTTCGGCCGCACTTGATTACCGCTCGGCACTTCGTACGTTGCGATATCGCGAACGCACGCCACATTAAATGATATTTCTGCAAATATGTAGATATATTCAAATGCGAAATCAAAATGCGAATAAATATCGGCATATTTTGAGTAAGCGCTGCAACAACACACGCTCACATACGTGTGGTGTGCTATATATCCGGACAGGTATTCAAATCAGCAACACGAGCAGTGCGGCTGGCGGACTGACGACTTACTTGGATGGTTGGCTGCTCGGCTGGGCGGCTTGGATGTCGGTTAGTTGATAGCTTAATGGTGTTGGTGTGGCCGGTGTTAATGTGTCAACTGAAATTGTGTTGTTATTGTTGTTGTAGAACAGTTATTGAACACCATAGAGGCAGGCGCATGTATACAAGATATACACACACACATACAATTGTATATGAGCGCACATACGCACAAACGCGCGTTTGCCAGCGCTACAACAACAATAGTGGAAATGTTAATTTGTATTTATTTTAATATTTTCCTTTAAAAGCACACACTTACCAGACCAGCAGATCAGTTTAATTCAGGCAAGAACTTAACTAACAACGGTCGAAGTAAAAGCGGAGCAGATTTCCTCTAGCAAATAAGCGGTGATAATCATAATCGGTGCAAATCTCCAGCGAGACACAAAAAGAGATCCTTACAAGCGTGTATTTATGTACGTATATAATCGTATCGTCACTTTATGGATTTTATGTGGCGAAGGACTAATTGTTTTTAAATGTGAAGTGTTGTTGTGAAATGTTAAATTAGCATATAAAAAGATAAAAGACAAATGTTAAATTAGAATATAAAAAAGGACAAATGTTAAATCATAAAAATATTGAAAGACTTTAAATATATTTATGTAGAATATATAAAATTTAAAAACTTTTGTTTTGAGCGTTTGCAGTGTGACAGTGTCACAGTGTTTTACGGCGAACATTGTGCAATTAAAATTTGTTTTTGCATGTTAAACTAATAATTGAATAAGATAAGTTATTACATATATCCTTTGTTGTGTGATAATGCCGGCAAGCGGTTTGGAGCGTAATATTTCGACCATCAACACCGAAAATAACAACCTAACCAAGGACCCACAACACAGCAATGGCGCTCAGAAGCTGAACCAAAATGTACGCAGAGAATGGAATATCAAAGCTTCGAAAATCTCCGCAAGAACACACAACCGCATACGTGGCATTGTGGAGTCCTTGAAAATCAAACCGAATCCTGACAAGCCAATGATACCGCTATCTATTGGTGAGTAGCTATTTTTGAGTGTCAAATATTTATATTTTTTTAAATATAATTGTTGCATGTGGAATGAAGAAATCTTTGCTATTGGAAAAATCTGTGTTATCAAAAAAAAAAAAAACAAAAAAAATATTACCATATAATACTATATTATAAAAATTAAAGAAAATTTAATTCCAGTAATTAAAAAAACAAAAATATTTAAAGAATTTTACTTAAAAAAGTTTACTTCTAGATATTTAAAAATATATACATACATATTTCCAAAATGTATTTTTGATTATTTTATAAAAAATATTTTATGAAAAATTAATCTAAAAAAAATAATTAAAAAAAATTATTTATAAAAAACAATAATAATATATACAAAATTAAACTAGTATAGTGGGTGATGCTAATTACTGATTAACAATGTCGATTATTCTGTTTTTTTATGATCATGGCACTCGTGAAAACCTGAAACAGTATTTTTTAAACTTTCATAAATATTGAAGATATAGGAAGCTATAAACATGCGTTAAGGGGTGACAGGGGTTTCCTCGGGTAAAAACAGCATTTTTTCAAAAATTTGTTTCTCATATAAAAAATTAAATATTTTATTGTCACCCCAAATTGTTACAAAATGTACACTATTCTCAAATTTTTGGAAACAAAATTCAAACTGGGTCATTGCGACGCCATTTCCGGTGACCCCTCGGAAAAAAGATTCGTCCGCGTTGGCAGGCTAATCCTTACAGGATCATCTAAAGTGAAAAATACGTATTTTAGTTAAAACCTTAACTTAGAACTTGGACGAAGGTAAAAAAAGGAAAATTGTAACTTTTGGACATTTTTACAAAAAATTTAAAATTTCAGTAAACATTTCGCGACATTTTTTTTTTTCAAATAGTTCTAATCGAAAAAAATCCTTCTTTGAAGTCTTTAAGCATTGAATCTCAGAGACCTCTGTAAAATTTCATGAAGATCGGTAGAGTGGTACTCGAGAAATCTTGCCAACCGACATCAAAAACTCAGTTTCGAGAAAAACGCGTTTAAAGACGGCGCACTTAGCTTAGCTAGCCTCGTGCGCACAGGTTCCCAAGGCAGTTTCTCCAAAACTATTACTTTGATCAACTGGAAGATTTAGGACAATATTCTATAGGTGTAGTAGAATTTAATAAAACGATAAAAAAAAAACAATTTATTGAAACCCACTTAACCCATTTAGTAAGCTTCAAAGCTTTTGGAATTCTACATATAGTATATGGAGCGGCAGCGATGGACAGAGAGACAAGTTCGGGGACAATTACTTCTGGGTCAGAATTTTTTGAGGATTTGCTATAGTTTAATAACAATAATTAGATATATAATTTAAAATTATGCATATCCGATCAATATCAATTTAACATATGCTAATAAAATGGAATAATTTTTTCTCAAAAATAAATAATATAATATCCAATATGCTCCATGATCCCCGATTTTCTATTTATGGCCCTACCGTGCGGTTCAATGTCCATCTATTCAGGCGAAGGCGCAATAGTCTTTAGCACTTCACAGTGCCTTTGTCTAGATAGTCTAGAGAGAGGGTTTCGGGTACGCCAAAAACTAACACTATCCTAAAAGGATTTACTATACTCAAATTTTAAACCATTTTGCTTCCATAATTCTAATTAGATATTGCACTTTGATATAATGAAGCGTCTATAATGCTGAAATATATTCTTTCAACTAATAACTACATACATATGCACATATGGATGTATGTATGTATGTATAAACATATGTATGATCGCTTGGAAACTAACCTACGATAAGTAACTAACCGATCGTGTTACACCGTACGACAGGTGATCATGCGCGACTAACCGTTTACATATGTATGTAGGTAAATATGTAATAAACCGTTAGATAGTTAAAAAATAACTCATGTATAAACATATAGAGGAATAATTTAAGCGGCGTTGTTGTTGTTGTAGCGGTAGAATTCCGGAATTAAGGACCGTTGTCTCAATGTCTGGTTAGCAACCATCTGCCAATCTGTTCTGGTTAACTTAACTAAGACTCCTTCTTTCGGTAAAGTTCTCGTTAACTTAACTAAGACTCCTTCTTTTGATAAAGTTTACCAGAACTTAACTGACTGATGGTTGCTAACCAGATATTGCGAAAACGCCGCTAAAAATGTAGCAAAACCCCAAAATCAGTGCCGATATCATCGAAAGTTGTCTTTCGCCCGCCATATTCGCCAGCTTCTGGAAATTACTCTCAATCTTTGCTTTACATATATACACACACCTTTAAAAGTTTGTAGAAAGATTTTTAATTTTGTATTTAATAAAAAAAAAAACAAAAATTAGCGACATATTATTCATACTTAATTTGCATATTCATGTGCTTAAGAATATATGTATGTATGCATGTGTGCTTGTATGCTGCGCCATTGTGGCGTACACACCTTCTTCGAACGACCAATCAGCGCAGAGGTAAGCAACTCAAAAACGCGCTCACAGCGCTCCACTCAATTTTCGTTGCTCCGCTGGCCATTTATGCTCGCGGTGGTGATGTGGAGACTTTTGTGTGAACAGGTGCAATATGTTATGTTATTGTTGTTGAAAAAAAGTTATTTACTACTGTTGTTGTTATTTTGTTGTAGAAAAAAAGTGACTTACTACTGTTGTTAATTTGTTTTTGTTTTTTTATACATTTTTTTACGCAACATTCTTTCGACCAAACAGCCTCTAATGACGCGGCGGCACACTTGGCTGAATATTCATAAATCCATAATCTGCCTGACTTTCCAAAGTTTTGCGAACTTGTTTGTTGTTTATTCAAATCCAGAATTATTCTCGATAGTTGTCCGCTGCGTAATTAACATAAAAAGTTGCCCCAGTGATCTGTACAAGCTGTGTGTGCATATTGTTTTTGTTTTTTTTTTTTTTTGTTTCACCTGCTGGTACACCCATTTTTGTGCCGTTTTCGAAGACTTTTCTGCTGCGAGCCTGTGCGATTTGTGCGCTCTTTGGAAATGTTATCAGTGAACTTGTGCTGGCACTTTTATTTTCTGTAGAAACTGCGCGTTTGCGCTACAGTTATCGGTTACCGTTAATATGTGTGCTTAGCCGGTACAGGTTTGCGTTTCAGGTTTGCCACTAGCTTCGACTAGCCCTATAGATATTCATCTAGTTGGAGCGCGGCATACTTGGATTACACTTCGCAGCAATAATTTGCTCGTGTATGCAAATGCAGGGCGCATTTTGCTAGCTCATTAGCAGACGGGCATGTGTGTAGCTCGTGCTTAAGCTATTGCTGCCTACAGTAGTGTGCGAAATAAAAAATATGATTTTTTTTATAGAAATTTCTTTAAGCTTTTAAAGTTCTTATTTTCCGTCATTGGTCAAAAACGAAATTATATAACAACACGCCTCGAAGATTGAAGAGCATTTGGAAATTGTACATACATACATATATGGTGACTATTCTCTTTCGATGGTGAAATTTGGTTTAATAAATTTTAACGTTGTTCCACTTGGGTTTTTGATGAAAATTGTACCACGGAAGATAACGTATCAAAAATTCACGATCTTGTATTGACAGAGCGTGAGTTAAGGAACGTATTCCTTATAATAGTAACAAACAACAAAACAATCTTTTGTTTCAGTACACAGAAGGCATCAAAACAACCTTGAGTTGGAACAATTGAAATGCACTATCACAAACACTCCTAAACGAACAAGTATCAAAACAACATTGAGTTTGAATACCACAACAACATTATCTTAAAACAAAGCAAATGTATCTAAGCAAACAACATATGTACATATGTATATGTAAACAACCCTAAACAAATAATATAATCTGTATCTAATCAAACTATCAACTAGTGAGTAAGAACGATGTAATAAGTTAGTCTTAAGAGTATAAATAAAGAGTACACATTCCGGTGCCGCTCAAAATATATTCTTTTGACTAATTTTCACTTAATGTAAAAATTAACTTGTGCGTGAGATACCGAGTGCAGCCAGGTCCTTCTCGACCTGATCTCTTCCTTTGCTTCCACCGGCAGGTACTGAATCGAAAACCTTCAAAGCGGAAGTGTGATCTTCCATCCTCGTACCAGCTATTTTTTTGCATTTTTCCGAAAATCAATGGTTTCGATTGCAGCTGCATAAAGAGCATAAGGAGCTGGAAATGCTGTCCCACAGTTCCCTTATACCGAGTTGTTGACGAGTGCTCTCAGAGAGCAAGAATGCAAGTCGAGTAGAAAATCGTTCGGCTATCTGTTGTGATTGCAGCTTCTCGACGTTGAACCTTTCTTGTGTTTGTTGATGTGCGTTTTTTGCTGCACAGAGGCGGATGCGTATCTTGGCTGCAACAAGATAGTGATCCGAGTCTATGTTAGGACCTCGGAACGTACGCACGTCTAAAACACAGGAGACGTGTCTCCCGTCTATCACAACATGATCGATCTGGTTGGTGGCTTTTCGATCCGGAGACAGCCAGGGAGCAATGGAGAATTTTCCTATGCTGGAATCTAGCACTACAGATAACAATATTTCGGGCCCCGGCGAAGTCGATCAGCCTCAACCCAATTGGGGATGTTTTTGTGACCTACTGAATTTCAGAAAATTAATTTCTTTCGAACTGGTTAAAAAAGTTAGAGCATGGTTCGATCAAGGGTATCGTGCTTAATAGAGAATTAGAAATAAATTCTCCTTTTTTAAAATTCTCTTTTTTCGTTTATTGCATAATTTTTATCGGACCTCCCTTGTTGAGTTATCGCTTAAACTCTACTGCCATACAAACGGACCGGTCAAAATCAAGTTAATGTATGGAAATTGTTTATTTGTGAAGGGTAATATTCCTTCAGTGCAACCGAAGCAAATGCCCTTTTAACAAAAATGCAACAAAGTACTTAGATCAATACATTTTAATTTTGTTACATATGTATATAAAATATTGCACAATAAATATGTTTGTAGCTGCATATCTCACAGCCAATTTGAATGTTAATGGCAGCAAGCCGAGCCTTTAATTAGAGCGTTTTTCTATAAAAGTTAATCGGCAGCAGTTGACGCAATTGTTTTTTACAATGTTTATACAATATATTTATAAACAAATAATTAAACTAATAAATTATTGCTAATAATTAAATTATTTGCATTTTTATTGCATAAATATAACAATCATACCAGGTGATCCAACGACGTTCGGCAACCTACGCGCCTCCGATGAAACCATGCTGGCCGTACAGCGGTGCATTGAAGGCGGCAAATATAATGGCTACGCCCACTCACAGGGTCACGAAGAGGCGCGACGGGCCATCGCAAAATATAGTGCACACCAGAGCGCCGAAGAGATAAAAACGGAGAACATACTAATGTGCAGCGGTTGCTCGGCGGCGCTGGAGTACTGCATACTGGCACTTTGCGACAGTGGACAAAATTTGCTCGTACCACGCCCTGGATTCTGTTTATATCAAACTTTAGCCGAAGGATTGGACATCGAAATACGTTATTACGATTTGTTGCCGGAACGTCAATGGGAGGCGGATCTGCGGCAGTTAGAGAGTTTGATTGACGAGAAAACAGCAGCGCTGCTAATCAATAACCCAAGTAATCCATGTGGCAGTGTATTTAATCAGAAGCATCTGGAGGACATATTGGTCATTTGTGAACGCAATTATTTGCCCATAATAGCGGACGAGGTTAGTTAATGTAGAATTCTTCACAATTAAAGCGCATATAATATTTAATTTTTATTTTAGATTTACGAGCACTTGGTATTCCCCGGCTCCAAGTTTATAGCCATTAGTAGTCTGTCTAAAAATGTGCCGGTACTCACATGCAGTGGCACGACAAAACGTTTTCTGGTACCCGGTTGGCGTATGGGTTGGGTAATCGTGCACGATCGTGCAAACCGTTTGGCTCAAGCTGTGGTTGGCTTGAAGAACATGTGCGGCCGCATTTTGGGCTCCAATAGCATAGTGCAGGGCGCACTGCCCGATATGTTGGAGAATACACCAAAAAGCTTCTTCGACAGTGTGATCAATGTGCTCTCGGTAAATGTTGGTTATTTTGGTTGAAATTTTAAAAATAAATAACAATATCTTTATTGTAGGCGAATGCACGTTTGGCTTATCGCATTTTGAAGAAGGTACGTGGCCTTAATCCGATTATGCCGGACGGCGCTATGTACATGATGGTGGGCATCGATATCGAACATTTTCCAGCTTTCAAGTCCGATACGCAGTTCGTGCAAGAATTGGTGAATGAGCAGAGTGTATTTTGCCTGCCGGGTGCCTGCTTTGAGTGCCCGAATTTTGTGCGCATAATTTTGACAGTTCCTGGTGACATGATGAAGGAGGCTTGCATGCGTATGGCAGAATTCTGTGAGGCACATTATAAGAGTGATGAGGCAATTATTGAGCATGGACTCTTAGACTGAAGTTGCAACCATGGCTTGGAAAAACGATTGCTTAAGCTGGAATGTATTGCTTAAATAAGTACAATCTCATTTTATCCACAAGAAAGGGTTTTTGGAAATTGCTGTGCATAAAGCTCGATTAACTATTTAGTGAAATCGCTGTGAAAAATAAATAAAATTGCATTTGTACTAGTTTTTTGTAGATTTAGTTATTCGCACAAGTAGTCAAAGTCAAATATGTGACCTTAATAAATCTTTAAATAAGTAGTTAATAGGTCTTTCCGTTAAGTTAAAGTAATCATATGTTATTTCTGCAATATAATTGTTACGATATACGTAGAGTTAGTTTTAAATAAATAAATGATTTTAATTACCAAAGGGTAATGTCAATGCAAATTGGTAACTTCGATAAAAAATGTGTAAAAGTTGCATTATTACTTACATAATACTGATGAAAGTATGAATATTTCATGACAATCGGATATTGAACTAAAATCATTAATAATATGATACTGACTAACAATTTCTATGATTCTGTAAAATAATTCTTTAACAAGCACTTCTCAAGTTTCGAGATTACCCAGAAGGGCCGACTTTTTTCATGAAACTTATTGACTTCTTCGTTGTTGTTGTTGTAGCGGCAGAATTCTGCACATTATGACAGTCCTTCACCGGATAAAGAAAGTCCGGGTGCATTCCGGTTACGTAGACTAACGACGACAGCCTTCTTCGTGTTGATCAGAGCTGAATATATTTTCTGAATTTTTACTGCACAACTCAACGTATGTGAAAAATATTATATGTATATGTAATTGTTAAGCCTAAGTAATTTCATTAAAGGGCTAATAACTTACATTTTATATTTCTTTCTCCATATATGTATGTAAATTTCTGTACAGCTGTTGCGTTGCTGCGTTTCATTTGCACTACATATATTTTTGATTAATACCGAATGTATTTATTTGCCCGCCATCTTATAGTTTTCCGTTTCCGAAACACCCGACCGACGCAAATACCCGCTGCAAATAATACCCTAAAAAATACCCAATCAGCTGTTCCCTTTGACAGCTACGCCATAACCTCAAAAAAGTATAAACAAAATTATTTCAATCCACTACAATTTAAGATGCGGCATTTATTGAAAGGTGTAAATTCAATAAAAAATCTGCACAAATGTCTACTACAACAAACTGGTGCAACCTATTGCACACAAAAGAAATTGGCAAACGAAATGTTTACGGCGCAATACTGCGTTAATTTGGTGGAGTGAGTATTAGAAGAGTTCCTGCTGTTTTCATTGCATGCCCGTATGTTACATAAAATCAAAATTATATTCACATAGTTATTTTATTGCAGGAAAAATGATTATGAGAACTATTTATGCACGTTATTATTGAATGGTGGTCATCGACGCCATGCATTTGCGTTGAGAGCGTTCAATGTAGAGGTGGCCAATTGTGGTGCCAAGGTAAGAGGAAGCGCAGTGCTGAAGTGATTCATATACTCATGTTTTTGTTTACTTCTAGGTGTCTGAAGAGCATATTATTAAATTAAAATTAAAGTTTTGGTATGATTCAATTGATAAATGCTTCTCTAAAGAGGGTTCTTACGTTGCCGATCATCCAGTTTTACGGGAACTAAAAAATGTATGTTTACTTACAATTATTGTTATGTCTTAGTTAATTATTATTAGCACGCTTATTTTGCCTTACAGACCGTAGATTCAAACAAGCTGAGCAAAATTTATTTAAAGCGCTTAGTCACGGCACGTGATCGACCATTGAATCAACCATTCCTTACAGTAAAACAATTAGAAGAGTATGCCGATCAGGTTTTTTCATCACTGTTTCATCTTTTAGTTGAATTAAATGGAATTAAGGATGTACAGGTGGACCATGCGGTTTCCCATCTAGGCAAAGCTCAAGGTATTGCAACACTTTTGAGAGCGATACCATATAAAGGACGGAATCAAGCATTAAATATACCACAAGAATTGTTAATCAAACATGGTGTCAGCCAGGAGCGCATAGTGCGGGACAAAGTTGATGACAAAGGTGTAGAAGAGTGTATTTTTGAGGTGGCATCTGTGGCGCATCAACACTTGGAAAAGGTAAATATTTTTTTATTAAAATATTCTTCAATAATAGCTGAACAGTTTGAAGCACCCAGAATGAAGGGACATGGGCATAAAGTTTTACCAATGTCCGTCTGTCGGTTCGTGCGTCCGTTTTTGTTGTCAGTCAAACGACGAGATCAAAATCAAGTTAATGTATGGAAAATTTAGCATTTGTGAAGGGTATTACAGCTTCGATGCAACCGAACTTAACATTCTTAATTGTTTTTAATTAATTTGTATATTCCGTCACATTATTCTTCCATTTCATAGGCCCGTAGTCTTATGGATAAAGTACCCAAAGAAGTGCGTAAATTTTTTCTGCCTTCCATCGCAGTGGAACGATATTTGGAACGCTTACGAAAGTCAAATTTTAGGTCAGTTGTTGTATTTATTTAGTTTTTCTCCGACTTATAACATTTCTTCATATCTGTTTGTTAATAGATTAACCGATCAAAGGTGTTTACAAAGAGATTCGATGCTACCGATGTCATTATATTGGAATAACATGCGCAGGCGCTATTGAATACTTTATTGTGGGTCTTCAGCAAATTCAATTGGAATGAAACGCCAATTCTTTGCCAAATCATGCAGGGAGTCGGCGATTAGTTGACTGATAATACGCAATATACCACTGCAATAGGCATAAGCAATACATCACGTGGCATAATTAAACGAAAAAGATAGAAATTGTAAATGATTTAAAATGCGATAAACACAAAGGAAACATAATTCATACTTGCGATTAAGGTCTATGGTTTTAACAAGTGGCAATGGACCTGCATTCAAGCGTAGGACTTCAGCATAGCTGAGTTCGTCATTTATTTCAGCAGACGATTTCGGTCGCATGAAATTGGACTCTGACAAATAATCCCAATATAGTTTTTCAAATATTGTTGTAGTTGAAGTTTTTGAACGCTCACGTTTCGGTGGCAACAGTTCCCAAGCTATATTTATTGGTTCTTCGGGCTTAAAATTTACTTTCACATTTAGATGCAAAAATATATGCATCATGTAGCTGGACTCCTTCCATTTGGGATCATCAATGGATTCCACTTCCTCCAATAGTTCCTTTGCAAGTTTAGTTGATTTATCGAATACCCGATGTACTTCCAATGCTAATGGAATGCGTTTAAAGTGAAGCGCCCTTTCGAAAACACGCATATTCACAATGCAAAGTTTCGTATGATGTGGCTTTAGGCGGAATACATTCGGCTCAAAGGTGACTTCGAACAAATCGCTAATGAAGTAGCTAATTCATATGTTTTTTTTATAGTAAATAGAGTTACAAAGGTGAAATTGTAGAAATATAGAACTTCAGTTTTTGGAAACGGATTGCTTACTTTTGCCAACGGAACTCTACACATTTTTGGTTGTAATTATGAATGGCCACCATTAAACTTCTTTGTTCAGAACGCTGCATATCAAATTCTAGTTTATTGGGGTAAATAACGTATGGGAAATCAGCGCATTCGTAATCTTCAAGCGGCACTTCTTGGTCCTCGGTGTCATTTTCGAGATAGCCTACTGCTTTGACTTGAAACTTCGAACGAATATTTTCGAAATTCAAATTAAAATCAAGCTAATAAAAGGAAAACATAGCTATTTTGGAACTTTATTTATATAATATTATTAAAAAGTTCAAATAGTCTAAGGAATGCACGATCATCCGTATTTAAAAACAAAACAAATATATGATATATTTTAAACTGTAGAAAAAGTAATATGCGCAACTCACCTGATTTTCGAAATCGCTCGGTCTATATTCCACCATCAACGGCCAAACACTGAAACGTGGCACTGTTAAATTCGGGTTCATCAACTTTAAGCCGCGTTCTCGTGTAGAAAAGACAAAATTCAAATGTTGGCCCGTTATATTTTGCACCCAAATCGGTTGGACGAAACGCCGATGCTCTCTCAAATCGGTTGGTAAAAGTTCTTTAGTTATAATGCAAGCATTTGGATCGAAACCGATCACATTGAGCTTGAAATTCAAAGTTAGAACCCGTGAATCGGAGCAACTATAAGTATTGAGAGTATGGAGAGATAACTAGTTCATCAAATTATTAATATTTTGAATTTGTCATTACTTAAATTCGTATGTAAGCGTGTGTTCGCCGAATAAAAAATAATAGAAAACGATTCTCAACGCCACCAAGTCGTTAGGTTTCATATGTATTGCCTCTTGCAGAATATGAATTAGACGTCTATGTGGACAGTGGAAGAGTTGTCGAAACTGATTGAAGCCCACACGAGTTTCCAGTGGCACGCATTCGCATTTTTGTATACGTTTTAAACGTATATCGAGATTTTTCTCAGACAAGTTTCGCAACCAGAGAATAATTTTCAGGGGTCGACTATTGATTTGACGCATTGGCATTGCAATGTCATGTTGAAATTTACTTCTATCCTTATGAATGTGCCGGTTGAGTCTGCAAACATGTGATGCAAAATAATTAGAATAAGATTTTGTTAAGAAATGTTATTTAAGATGCTTTACATTATTTAACCAATGAATATTCATTGTGCTATTAATATAATTTATAATTACTTATCAATATCGAAATATTCCCAAAAGTATACTTTCAGCGCCGGTGGTGATGCAACGGTCATGTTTTCAAATTTAAATAATTGATATAATCGCTTAGCTCCCTCCTTTTGTTGACGAGCCCTTTCGAGTACAGCCTCACACATGCTTCGCAGAATTTTAAAGCTCCTAAATTGGCGAACTCTCTTTTGCCTGAATATTAAGCTTTTATAAAAAAAATCTGTAATATTTATAAAAATGTTTCGAACGGAAAGTGTCAAAAACATCGCACAGTGGGTGATATATGTAAATTTCGAATACTCTTTATTCTTATAAGCAAGAATCATAGATTGTTACTATAAAACCAACTAATATTAAAAAAGAAAATAATAATATAATTCTGTAAATAAATTATTATGATCGGCGATATTTATTGATCATAACATTCATTATATATTATATATTTCATAATTTAATTCTTAATAGGGATGCCCGCCCTCATTGTCACTTGTGGGAAGGGGGTAATTTACGCGATTTAAGATATTTATAATAACAGGCAAATAACATTTATAAGAAAATATCTTTTTAAAAAAGTAATCGTTACCCGGTACTTGCAACCCTAAGACAAGAATAATTCCGTCCGCCATTGTGCATATTTCGCTGCCTTCGTATATTGTGTTCTACTCTTTCCTTTCCACGTTTCGTCATCTCTCTTTGACACATGGCAATACAGTCTTCACTGCCAATTAAATAACTCAGTTGGTTTCTTTCTAATTTTTGCGTTTGTTGGTCATTGATTGACAGAAGGTGTTGGAAATAGGTGTTGAATGCGATTTACGGAATTCGCATTTTTCGAGTCGGTTGTGTTTTTCTATTCCCGTGCAGTTATAATAAATTGTCGAATTTACATGTAAACAGTAAAAAGGAAAGTGCTAATACTTTCTCAAAATATTTTACGCAATTAATTTGCTTTCATAGATTTTGTCGATTTTTTGTCCTGTCGTTGTAGAAAATCAAAAATCGGGTGAAAAAAGGAGTGTGCCCGTGTGATGCATTGTCAAAGTGAGTGAGAGTGTATTAACGAAATTTGTGACAAAAGCTAACGCGCGAAAAAAGTGCAAAGCAACGACAAGAAATTTGTGCAAACGGAGAAGTAAACGACAAACGTGAAACCGACAAAATACAGAAAAAAAGAAACAAAATAGTGGAGCGAAAGCACAATTTCATTCCATTTTGAAAAATCATCTAATTTTTCAATAAATAAGCAAAGTGTAAAGTTTCTATATTTTATTAACAATAAAAGTAGGATACAGCGCTAATACTTGCAGGCGTCGCAAAATAAATAAAAGGTAATTTTCAGTGCTTCACAATATGGGGTTTTTTTATATGCTGATAAGATTGCTGAATACTTTGGAAAGTGTAAATATCAGTTTTTGCTTTTTATAAACATTTCTAACCAGTGTAGGTACATTCTCTAAAGGCCATTTATAACATTTAATATGAAATGTTTGATTGTATTCTGATGATAATAGCAAAGTTGAGCATTGCCTTGATTTATCTCGTGATCGACAAGCAGTCGACCAACGCCTCTTGTGGCCATAAAAAAATATTTTATTTACTTATCATATGTCTATGATGGAATTTCGGTGAACATTGATATTATATGTATGTATGTAGGAAATTTGTGGAAGTGAAAATTTCCGGGCTCGAAATTAAGATCTTTGTGGCATAATTTAACTAAAGCGTTATAAATAATTTTAATATAATGAAGAACTCGGTTTATAATTTCGAAATTTTTTAAGAGTGATGAAAACGTCTCGAACCGAATTACTTTATTTAAAGACTTATAAAAAATTTTGGCAGATGTACTATTTCATTTAAAATATCGAAATATTTTTAAATTTTCATCCATTGTTCAAACTTTCAACGAAATTGTATCATAAATAAATGTTTTTAAAGAAATTTAAATTATAATTTAGAAAAATAACTTAAAATGATTTATAAAACTACATGTTTCGTATATAATGAGTATAAAAAGAGAAACCCGCATAAAGCAACAACCATAGGTGAATAGAACAATTCCCTACAATATTTATTGTATGTCGGTATGTAATATGTCGCTAAGAATTGTGTCATCAAAAGTATTCAAAAGTTTTTTATGCGCTGCTTTCGCAGTTGCTGTTTACCAACTTTTCTGGTTACGAGCGACAGCTATTAACCGATTTTCTGCCAAAAAACGGAATTCATCATAAATGCGTATTACACACGTTTATGTTTCGTGTTTGGTGTGGATTGCGATACGCCTAGCACCCATAATTTTAACTATTTTGTGCTGCTTTACCTACTCAAAAATTGTGTAGATTGCGTGAGACAAGAGTAAAGAACTATTAATGATATGAATGGCTACAACAGCAAACTATTAATTTACACCCATATGCATGTATTGCCACCATAAGGTCACCTATTAGATATGTAGATAGGACAACGGAGCGGTAGACAGAGTTGATATACACATGCACACAAACATATGCTGTTTCCCGTATGACTTTTTATTGCGAAAATACCAAAAAGTTAGTGACCTATTTAAGTTGACGTCGAAAACCATATTGAAAAAAATCGATGGACTTAATGCGTTCAAGCGAGTAACAAAAGCGCTTGCCAACGCATGGTATGGCTTTGTTATAACCAAACAACAACTTGTGGAGTGTATGTTTGGAAGTGTGTAGGATGAAGGCATTTAAATTTTTAGCTTCATCAAAGATCACTAACTTCTATTGGTAATTGTAAAGTTTTTTATTTTTTTTTATTAAATTTGTACTGCGTTTTTTACTGACAGACAAACATTTTGTGGACGAATTTTCGGACTGCTCATGCTTATCAGTGTTTCATTTGAATTATGTATTAATAAATTTATTGGAAAAAGTCTCTAGACTTCAAGCTTTTGAAAAAAAATAATCGTAATAAATACATTTAGTGTTTTTAATAAAATTTGGTTGACACTGAATTATAACCAAAACATTTGGGCTTACCCATGTGAGCCACATAATAGTTGAAAAAAACACTTCTATTAGTTCGAATTATAAGGAGATTCAGTCTATCTTTTATATAGTTTAGCAGAATAAATGGCTAGTGGTCTGATCTAGAAATTTCCATGCCAAATGTTCTGAAGATATCCAAATATAAAAGGTTTCCATACATGAACCTGTTTTAAATCGTTTCGTTGGTCTGGCAGCTATGTAGTATATCCTATAGTAGGCGGGACCAAAAAATTACCAATCTATTTGGGGGGAAGAGTATGTACGCAAAATTTCAAACCGATATCTCAAAAACTAATATACAAAATATAAATATGTATTTTTATTTATTTATTTAAAATAAAACAAATAATTTTGTAACAAATAACTATAAAAATCTAAAAATTTAAGGGATTTTTCTGTTTATTATAAATAACAATATTGGAAAATATCTTCTTAGAGAAACTAACATTAATTACTGGTTATTGCATGTATAAATATCGTCAAATCAGTGAAACTTGATTTTTCTCTGCAGTTTCACACACAGATTTTTGTAAAAATATATGAATATAGATATAATTAGCAGCTTTTTATTAACTGCTATTCATAAGATCGAACTACCGAAAGCAAAATCACTGTTTCATGACTCATTAAAAAACAAAGGTACAATACGGTTTTGTGAAAATGCCAACAAAAACAAAAAGCAAATGCAATTTAGCTGGCATTTAAAATAGCATTTTAGCATGTTATGCATGCATGCATATGTAGCGAGCAATCATAACTGCTTATGCACATTGTTAAGACAATATTCGAATAGACCAAAAAAAGAAGCAAGTGTTGTGCGCATGCGCAAAGGTAAATGCAAAATACCATGAAGTTGCACGATGAGCGCATCCGAAACCAAAAAAAAAAATACAAAGTAGCAATGAAAACGAAGCAAAATTGAACAAAAAGCTGAAAAAATGTTAATTTCAGCAACAAAAATGCGGATTCACCGATCGGTCTGGTTTAAATGACGCACTCCATTCACTGTTCGTTGTTTGTCATTGTGCATGTGATATGTTTTTGTCAAGCGTTGATTTGTTTTTGTTTTAGATATGCCAAGCTATTTGATAGCTTTGTTGCCATAGTGATAATTGAGTTTTGTTAGTGTGGCGTCAAGCGATAAGTGTGTTTGGCCTTAGGCAACCCCTTTCGTGCGCTGCTCTATAGCCCCTTGTTAATTGATAGCTGCAAATTAACGGTTAATGTTTCAAAGTCAGTATGCGCATATGAGTCTACTAGATATTCATATGTGTGTACGTTTGTGGTCTATGAAAATGTATGTGCTACGGATGTGTACGAAGTCAAAAGCCAAAAGCGTACTCGTCAAGGTCTTGGGAGTTGCACTCATTTCATGCTTGAGCTTAAAATTCCTCATCGCCTTTTTTACAACAATTCGTTTTGTTCAACTTACGGTATTGTATCTATTTTGAACGTAATTTGATTAACACTTTTGGTTTGGTTTTAATTGCATTTCTGTACAATTTGCACTTGCTACAACAAATTTGGCGCATTGCTCGTTTAATTGTGGTTGATTGGTAGAGTTTTGTTTTAAATTAACATTAGTGTGCATAAATTTAAGCTAATTCGAAGCATTTGATTTAATTAAATTGCAAAAAAAAGAAAAAATTGTAGTTTTTGAACTTTTAAAAAACTTTGTGTGGGAGATTTTTTTTTTATTTTAAAGGAAATAAATGAATTATAGTAATTTTTATTGAATGCAGAGAGAAGTATATATTTTTTAGGAATTAATAATTTTCTAATATAAATGTAAATTTGAAAAGTCTAAGCATAAAAAATGTTTGCTTACAATCACATTTCACTCTCCTCAAACGTTTCTTTACCCAAAAAGTTTGAATTTTAACTTCCTAGTTTCTTTTATGGTGTGTCTTTTATAATTTTGGACCCAACTAGCGTGGGAATTTTAGGTACGAAACATAAATAAACACTAACACTCGTATGCAATTTAAGTTATGAACACCAAATTCTTCTCTCTATACATCTTATATTTCTCATTAACATTTATTTCGTAGTTTTCGGCTGCTAAACTTCATTTAAACTATTTCATATTCTATAAGTCCATACGTGAAAATGTAAAAAAAGAAAACAAAACCTTTTCTTTGACTTCCTACATATTTGGTACGTAGTCACCTCACCGGAAACAGCCTTAACACTCATTAGTTGTCACATGTTTCTTTGTATGTTTCATCGCTGGATGTGTAGCTGGCAGAGGTGATGACTTTATTTATAGCCGACCAAATGTGATTTAAAATAAAATAACATAATTAAGTGTTCAAGTGGGATAAAAAAAGTTTTTTTTAATGAGGTGAGGTGCGACAACAACAGCAAAAATATGAAGATTTAAACTCTTATGCGCGTGAATTTTAGCGCTTTGAGGCTTCAAAGTCTAAACATTTACTTAGTTACTCGAATATATGTACATTATATACATATGTTTGTGTGTGTGTGTGCGTATTTAGATAAAATATTTTGTTTCAGATTCCACGCTTTGTTCCACACTGCAACTAAGCATACAAATGCCGCTATCAGTGCAAATAACACTTGGCGGCTGCGCTCATCTGCTAGAGAACTCACAACTTCCGCAAAGATTAAGTTCACCAAACCGCACACATACACACACACATGAACGTGTGCATATGTTTTTGTGTGCCTCCAAGTGACTGCTGTGCATATCTGCTTACAGCGTAATTGCACTTGCCATATAAATCTGCACTTTTTATATACAAATACTATATCTACATATTTCTATATTCGCGTAGGCATGCATATGTATATCTTTCCGCTTGTAAATATTTGTGCACTTTGCTTTATACCACATAATAGTCTTTCTGGCTGTCTGACGCTGTTGGCGGCTCCACTCAGCTCCCATTTCTGTGACTGAGTGCCGCCATAGAGGATTTCTGCTGCAACCCATAATGCTCACTGCCTGTCTGTGTGCACAATTTCATTCATCACAATCGTTGTAATGATGTATTGTTTTATTTGCTATTGCCCTCATGCCATCATACCATTATTCTACTTTTAACTTTCTTCCGCTGTCGTTTTTGCCTTTTGGTGAAGTCATTATTAGTTTTCGCTGCACATCGTCTTTGTTGCAATCGTATAAATTCTATGAAAATCGCTGTGTTTTCAAAATTTGCAAAAACACAAAACAAGTATTTCATTGTCGATTTTTTATTTACTATCGATAACATAAGGGTAAGTTGACACGTGAAACAATTATTTATTTTATTAATATATATTTTTTTATTGCCTTAAAATCTTTCTATATCTTCTACAACTCGAACTTTGCTCTCCATTTGTTTAGAACTTTTAATGTGTTTATTTTGAATTTTCCTAAATACGTGTTTACACATTTCGAGCTTCATAAATATACTTTTTTTAGCCTAATATGACCTTTCCTATATTTTTGTTTATTTTACTATTTCTTTTAAGTTTCCCTTAACACTTTGTAAATTTTTATTCTCTATTAAGCTGCAAATTTATACCACTTTTTACATAAATGTGTATTTCCTATAATTTTATCTTTCTAAAATTACTAGAATTGTATATTTTCCCAAGTTTTTGCTCTTATTTCGCGAATTGTTACGCGTACTTACTCGTTTATTGACGTCATCGGCTGAAATTTATAACGCATTACACGCTTTATTTATACACTGTGAGTCAAATGTAAACATACAAAAAACATTAAAAATCATTTTAGTTTCTCTTCAAAGTTAAAAGCAAAACAAAAAAGAAGCCGAAAATGCTCGGAATAGATTTTTTTTCACCACCATATTATTTGTTAAAGTCATAAATTTTAATTTTCCTGGAATTTTTAATGGTACACATATTCCAAGTTGACCACAACATACCATATGCTTTTGTTTTGGGTGTGCGGTTGGTTTTCGTCTATAGTGGCATTAATTTTTTAGTTGCAGTCTTTTTCTTCTTTCGTCACATTTTTTTCTTGAAACACTGAACATACTAGTAATGAATAATGAATAATTAATTTTTAAGCTTGTTTTATCTTTTTGTGAGTACTGTCCTTGTAAACATTCAGACTTGGTCCAAGGAGTTAATAATTGAATTTTGGAGACTTAAAAATCACAATCTAATAACAATTTTTTAAAGACTCTCGTTAGAAAAACTTGTAGATAATTTGTGTATAAATGGCATGAATAAGGGATAATGCAATAACTAAACTAACGCGATTTTCGTTATATAATGCCAAGCACAAAGTACGTTTTAGAATATCATTCGCTCGAGTCTAATAAAATACGTGAGAAGCACACAAACCATATACATATGTATGTATGTACATACATAACATTGAAGTTTGGGGAACACCTGTTATTTAGTCATACAGGTTTTTGTGTTTGCGTTTGATTGTTTTTTTTTTGTTTAATTGTTTTTTTTTTTGGTTTAATTACTATTTTTTCCTCTAAACCATGAATCATTCTTATCATATGATGCAAGTAAATAAAGTAGGGTGAGTCATATGCACAAAAGTAAATAAATTCCAACACTTAACTCATAATCTCATTGTCTATAATTATCAAACATCAAATGGATAGCCATCAAATAAATTGATTTACTTGCTTGGCGCACTTGTTGTTTGTTTAGCTCGTTATCATTTAATTGCTGTAGTTTTATTTGTTATTTAACAAATACAGGGCGATCAAAAGCAGTAAAAGCTGCATTTATTTATACAATGGAATTTTATTGCTTAAGTAGTTTTATTGAATAAAATTTCAGTCAATATTACAATAGTAAGGCAATTATAGAAGATCAATAGTGATAAAATACAGGATAGTCGTATTAGAATGCAATTTATTGCAAGTGTCATGACTGCCCTGCTATTTTTTCCTCCCTCGTCTTTTTAAAAGAATTAATCAAGCTTTTGCTCGAACGAAAAACTTCCATATGTTTGAAAATACAATTTATATATTTTTTGCTGTTGTCGTTGCGCTTGTGGTATCGTATGATTTGGCGGAATTTCCCACCTGTCCAATGCAGGACCTTCTGTCAGTCAGTTGCCAAAATGTACCGTGATTTTTGAAGAACTTGAGTCACCTTATATAAATATAGTAATTTCGGAGTAGAAAGATTTTATGAGTGCTCAGAACAAAGATGCTTAATTAATAAACAATTGTTTTCTGTGGTTAGCTATGGTCCAGTATTGTGTTAAAGTATACTAGTTCAATCATAAATACTTTTAAATGGGTTTGAGTTAATTTTATTTTTGGGTTCTCTAATATACATACATACATATAAGTAAGTATGTCAAATAAAAACTAAAATTAAAATTTTGGACACGGAAAAAGCAATATAACTTTCTGTGCCATTATTATGCAAACTATAATTAATCTTTTGTGAAGCAAAAATGTTTGAAGCCATAAATTTGTATAACTATTAGAAACCCCATACAAAGAAAATAAGTACCAAAGAACTATTAATTTTAAAAATAAATGCTGCGATAAAAACAAAAGAAGATCACAAAACCCGTTAAACGTGGTTTTTTCGAAGCTTAAACCGACACAGTGTTCGAATTTCGCTATTTTTCGATGTTTAATTTTTTCTCTTTTTCGTTGTGCTTTTTTTCTGAAAAACACAGTGGTATTAAAATAATAATTAATTGTGCGTTTTAAATCAGCACGAAGCGACGTAGAAGTCAATGCCTCAACCACCAAAGCTGTGAGTAGTATGCCTATTGTTGTCGCCCTTTGATTCCAACCACCGATTCCACGCATACATTGTTGTAGCTTTCTTCTTCTTTATCTTTCTTCTTGTTTTCATTATCTTTTGCTTTAATTATTCGGAAATAGCTGCGTATTTAACTTAAAGAAAATTTTAAATAAGAATTGTTTAGGCGAACCTACCACGAAGCGCGTCATCTGACTGCTAACAGTAAATCAAAGTAAAGAAAAAAGTAGTAGCGTGTAATCTGCAGAAGATTGAGCACCTGACGCAACGATGCAGTGATGCACGCCGTCGCCACAAAGTTGAAGAAACACACCTGAATGGCTATGAGCACCCCTGGAGGCATCATTATTTACACGCAACGAGAAATGGGTTGCCAGAGACACACACGCAAGAAAACTAAAAATAAACAAATTGGCAACTAAACTGCTGCTTAGTCAAAAACTAATAAGAATGATGACTCTCTCCCTAGATTTTAATTAAACCTGCCGCGCTTACTGCGCAATTTCGCGCTGGGTCAAACTGTCATACAAACATGCACATGTATACATACATATATGTATATACATATGTTCATGTTTACATCAGTCAACCATCAGTGAAATGATGACAACCGTTGCTGACAGCTCGTTTCTGCCCCGCTTGCAACTTAGTCGGCCGCTGCCACCCATTCGGCTTCAGTTAGCCGCTGTTTTTGTGTTTAATGAAGGCAAAGACACAACACCAAATGGGGCGGGCAAGCTAATTTGTTCCCGTATGCTTCTTGTGTTTTTGGTTTTTCCCACTTGAAAGTTCTCTTTCTAAACCTTTAGCCTAATTTCTTAAGTCACTATAAGTTTGTGCTGACTCTGCAAGCAGTACAGTGATAGGATTCTTAATGGAAACAGTTGGCATTGCTAGAAAAGTGGATTTAATCTATGTACATAAACGGACTTCGTGGTCACTATAGTTTAGAGATGGACAATAAGACTGTGAAGAGCCTAGGTTTCAGACGAAGACACAGCGAAAATTTCTACTCTGAGGCTTACCGAAAAGTCATCGAAATTAGGAACCCTCGACTTTCCCAACAAAATCCAGGCGCACACTACTAATGCAGACCTCTTCCTCTTTATTTACAACAGCGTCCCAGTCGTTCTTCCTTTTCGCTGTTTGGCGCCAATTGGAGAATCCAAGCGAAGCCAAGTCCTTCTTCACCTGGTCCCTTCAACGGAGTGTAGGTCTTCCTCTTCCTCTGCTTCCCCCGGTTACTGCGTTGATTACTTCCAGAGCTGGAGTGCTTTCGTCCATTTGGGCGACGTGACCCAGCTAGCGTAGCCGCTGTCTTATAATTCGCTGAACTATGTCAATGTCATCGTATATCTCATACAGCTCATCGTCCATGCCTCTGCACCATATAGCAGGACGGGAATAATGATTAACTTATAGAGTTTGGTCTATGTTCGTCGAGAGAGGACTTTACTTCTCAATTGCCTACTCAGTCCGAAAGAGCACCTGTTGGTAAGACTTATTCTGCGTTGGTTTTCGAGTTTGACATTGTTGTTGGTGTTAATACTGGTTCCAAGATAGACAAAATAATGTGACATGGGAGCGAGTGCGAAGATTTTGTCTTGCTCTTGTTCACTGCCAGACCCATTTGTTTCGCTTCCTTATCTAGTCTGGAGAAAGCAGAACTAACTCAGCGGGTTTTGAGGCCAATGATATCAATATAATCGGCGTACGCAAGTAGCTGTACCCTCTTATAGAAGATTGTACCTGCTCTTCGTAAAACGCGCCATGCCGTTCCATACGTCAGACCCAGTTGTGTGTGTGGCGCAGAATCGACTCTCCACGGTCTTCTTGTACACTCTCAGCTACGGGAGCTATATTTTCTTCATTACGAGTTGGACGTGGTCTATTCGTTTGAATATTATCGAATAATGAATGCTGGGTCTATAGATGGGTAATGGTGTTTCGAACATAAATTTTCGTAATAAAGTTGAATAATTTTTAAAAGGTGTTCAGGCGTAAGTCTTTCCATGATGAAATGCCAAACAATACTGAACAAAAATAACATGGCAGCTTGACACGACTCACGCATAAAATTGAAAAAGTACCAATACTTAGAGCACCCGTTAGTATATCAATCAGCTACGATATGCTCTGAGTTATATCCATGAGATCCATTCCTTATTTAAGACGAATAAATTTTGGGATGGTTCTATATTTTCGCGCGTCACTGTGGCACCCAACCACCTGTAAAGGCTAACAAACATACATAAATACATGATAGTAAGAAAATGGCTAATACCTGCTCTTGCCTATACATATATTTTATATACATACATACATATGTATGTATGGTTTGTATATTTACAATCATTATTATTATGCCTGGGAAATTTTTTACGCTTTTCGCGTTTGCATTGTGCACTTTTTATTGTTGTAGTACCTTATATGCATGGCATATACCCGCACTCGATTTGAAGCTAGGCTTTTGCCTTTGCCTGTGCGGAGCGACGAGTTGTCTTGAGCTCAAATTAGCGGTAAATAACAATCAAGCACTGTTATTATGTTTTCGCTTTGCCATGGCTTAGTTTAAGTTACCACGTTTTTGCAGTTGTTCCCTACGGCTTGTTGTTGCTATTGCTGTTTCTGGTAATTTGTTAAAACTACACCACTACAAAGCAAGCGCTCGCTGGCATTAGTGCCGCCGCTCTCAATTTAGGGGACCTGGAGCGCGCTTGGCTGAAGCTCTGCTTTAAAGCGAAATCATATAAAGTCGCTCATAGCTGCCACATAGCGACATAGAAACATAGATAATGCAAAGATAAGTATTTGCGTTTGCAGAAAATACTCGTGTGCGCATAAATAATATTTATTATGATTTTAAACCTATATTTTTACATTTTGCTTGTTAAACTGCTTGGAACTTAATTTCATAAATTTCACAAATTAAGAGCATAACAGCAATTTTTATTATAATTTATGACCTTAATACTTGCTAATGATAATTTCAAATGCTGACAATTATTTTAATATTATTAAGGCCTAAAAAAGCGCTTCACTGACGACTTTTGTATACAGACTTTTTTTTTACATATTCGCAAATTTTTTGTGAAAAATTCAAATAACTCAGATTTTAGGATTTTTGATAATGATCTCTGATGATCTATCGGTTGCGTCCAATTTTCGATGACTCGTTCGAGCATTTCGACTGGTAACTGGCGAACGACACGCGTGATGTTTTGCTTCAAGGCCTGAATCGAAGCGAGATGTTCGCATACACCCTACACGAAAAAGTCTAAAAGTGTGATATCACATGATTTTGGTGGGCAATCGACGAGCTCAAAATGGACTGTTACGTTCTCACCGGCGTCAAGAAATATGAGCCGATGATTTCACCGGTTCACAAACGACATCAATCCGTTTATTTCTGGATGAAATGGAAGCTCTTGGATCTCTTCAAGTTGTCCTTCGTCCCAAATGTGACAATTTTGTTTGTTTACAAATATACACATTGTGTCAGAAATGGGCCTCATCGCTGAATAAAATTTGGCTCTAAAACATCTGATCTTCTTGGAACTTTTCAAGAGCACATAAAGCGAAGCGATTGAAAAAAGGACCTCTACTTGGATCACCCGTTATATAAAAATTTTCTTGAAAATTTTGTGCAAACTTACCTTATTATGTCTCTAACATACTATGTTTTTTATTTAAAAAAAATTCCCTTACACTGACCTAATATCGAAAAAAACCCAATTTTTCTCTGGTCTTTCAAAAATTTAAAATTATTTTTTAGAGTGTAATAACTTTTTTTTTTTAATTATCTACGCTGGCCTATTAGTCATGAAACCGCAACTGCCTAAAAAAATATTTTTTCTGCAACTCTTTTTGATTGTTTCGAAAATTTTAATTTGGCGATACAACTACAAGAGTAGTTCCCGACGTAGATAACACTATTACAAAATATCTCTAAATATGTCAGGTAAACCGATCAAATAGCACCTGAGAAATCGTCGGTATCGTTCGGCTTCGAGAAAATTGCGTTCCAATTCCGGCCAAATCAGTTTGGATGCCGGGTCCGCAAAAAACGTATTCTCGGAAAAAATTTATATTTTGAAAATCCTATAGTATACATATTCTTAAATATTTAAAATTTATAAATATGAAAAAATAGATATTTTTTTTATTTCTGGACTAGATTACCCCCTTAATACTCAATCTCCGACTAGAATATCCTCTTTCTTCTCAATCTCCAAAAAATAGCGTATGTAAACAATATTTGGCACAAGAGCGCCTATTCGAGAACTTTACTTGAGTGATAATATTTTTGAATTCTGGGACTACCTACAGAAAAGTACTCCAGGACCCATTATTTTGAGATACTCACAACTTGGCTGTTTAATTTTGAGTCAATCAATGACTTTTTGGAAATGCAATGTTGGATCATGGACATCTGATGGATTGCCTTAGCCCCAAACATGTCTATTTCAACGACTACTATCAAGCACATTTATGATACGCTATTTTAGTGTGAGTCGATTTATATCTAGAATTTACCGAATATTGTTTTATTGGTTTCAAAACATGTCTTACCAACTTCATGTAAAAATTAATCAATTTGTCGCCAACACAATTTCTTAATACAGTTGTTACTTCAAATATATTACTATTTAGAATTTATAAGTGTTTTGAACATGATACAGATTTTTAATTTAAATTCATTGTAATGAAAATAAAAGTTCAAAAAATAAGTGAAACTTTTCAGCTACGACCGTGACAGGACTCGAACCTGCAATCTTCGGATCCGAAGTCCGACGCCTTATCCATTAGGCCACACGGTCACTGTGCAATATTCTAAAGCCCTTTTTACTTTTTATCAGTGCTTAGAAGCTGCGCAGATAAGAGATTATGTAGCAACAAATCCTCATTATTGTTTTAGTAAAATTTATGGATTAACATGTTTTAGAGGTGCAAATATATAAATTTATGTAATGATAATTGATAATTCCAGATATGGAAACAGATAATATTAAAAGATTACAAACCACAGAATTAAAATTTTAAAAATTATTTATGATCAAAAAATATGCACTTAACATATGAGAAACTAATTTATGAAATAAGAATTATTTTCGAAAAACGCAAAAATTTTAGAAAATACAATGGAAAAATATTAATTCTGCTTATTATACATAAATGCGAATTCATGATATAATAGTAACAAATATTTGTACGTACAGTATAAAATATTTTTATAGTGGCAGCGTGTATATAATCTAAAAAATATAAATATGATTTATAAAATTTTATAATTATATAATATAAATAAAAAATTTATAAAGTAAAATAATAAAATATTAAAATTAATAAATAAAAAATGGATAAAATGAACAAAATAATAAAAAATATTAAAACATATAATAAAAGGAAAATAAAATAAAAAAAATTAAAAACAAAATACAAGAAAAAATTTTAAAAATATAACAATAATAAAAAATAATAAAGTAAAATTAATAAATATAATAAAATAAATTGTACAATAAAATGAAATAAATTAAAAAATATAAAAATGAAAAAAAAAATACAAAAATTAAAATAAAATAAAAAAATAAAAAATAAATAAAAAAATAAAAAATAAATAAAAAAAATAATAAAAAAAAAATTAAATTAAAAAAAATAAAAAAAAAATTAAAAAAATAAAATAAATTAAATAAAAAAAAAGTAAATAAAAAATAAATAAAAAAAATTAAGTAAATAAAAAAATTAAGTAAATAAAAAAATTAAGTAAATAAAAAAATTAAGTAAATAAAAAAATTAAGTAAATAAAAAAATTAAGTAAATAAAAAAATTAAGTAAATAAAAAATTGAAATAAAGTAGCAGCAAAAAAAATTTTATTCGTCGACCGTGACAGGACTCGAACCTGCAATCTTCGGATCCGAAGTCCGACGCCTTATCCATTAGGCCACACGGTCGTTG
Source organism: Bactrocera neohumeralis (assembly GCF_024586455.1). Classification (NCBI taxonomy): domain Eukaryota; kingdom Metazoa; phylum Arthropoda; class Insecta; order Diptera; family Tephritidae; genus Bactrocera; species Bactrocera neohumeralis. The sequence goes on along the minus strand of NC_065922.1, from coordinate 19,721,427 downwards.
TGCTTTGATTCGCACAATGTCTCACTTAACTACGGTGTGAGCGTGCGCATAACGTGTCTGATTCTAACAAGAACAAATTCCAAAGATTTTACTTTACTGCCGTCTCTCGTTTCACACATTCGTCATCTCATGGTCGCATTGGTAAATTATATTTGTTTTCCCAAAAAACAACAATAACAACGGCAGTTTTTTTTAGTTAGAACACAGGTGTTTCTTTTTTAAATTTATTTGTTGATTTTGTGTGGCAATAAATAAATGTTGATGATTAAAGTAAATTTATTATGCGATAACGAATTAGTCAAAGGAAATTTAAAAAAATCTTAATAGGCGATTAGGTATTTATTCATGTCTTTTTTCAATTATTTGTTGAATTATTGAATTTGAAATAAGTACTGTGATTTGTCATGGGATAAGGTCACTGTTGAATATGCTTAAATATGTATGTACATATATTCTATGTATGTATATTTTAGTAAAATTTGCTATTGAAGGGTATGCGGTCAAAATACAAAACAAACAAGTTATAGTAATATAAACAAACATTAATGCTAGATAAATATTTTATTTTTATTTTTAAAAAAATACAGTGTGCGACATATGTGGACAATTAATGTAAATTTAATTTAGATATTTTTGCTTTTGTTTTGTCGTAAAAATTAAACAAAATTTTTATAAAATACCATATATGAAAAACTCCAAAAATTTTCACAAAAAGCACGAAATTTAAATTTATGCCCAATATTTGGTTGCGTATCTTTTATTTGATATTTTTTTTTCAATAAGTTAATTTACAATTCTGTTTAATTTTTTTACAATTTTTGGAAAATTTACATGAACTAATACCATACAAATGTTTCAATAAAACATTTGCCTATGAGAAATATTTTTATGATATTTATGTTTATATGATGAATTTATCGGTATACCGACAAGTTTGTTTGTTTCATTTTTATAACCGATTTAGCTTTAGTTTTTCGCCAGAAAAAAGTATTTGCCACTGTATGTATGTACATATGTAAGTATTTAATTTTAACTATTTTGCAATAAAGCCTATTTACCGTTATTAAAGTGAGTTTGTGGAAATTTTTTCAAATATACATATGTATGTATGTATAGCATAAATATTTTATGATTTCCTTTAGTTTAAAATTTTTCCAAAAAATATAAAAAATTGTTTAAATTTTATTGGATAATAATTTTTTTAAGTTTTATTTAGTAATAATTAATTTTATTTGAATTTTTTTTTCTTTTATTATTTAGTTTAATTTTTCACTTTTGTTTTATTGTTTTTATTTTATATTAAAAAAAAAAAATTTTAAGCATTTTATTTTTATTTTTATTTTACTCTATTTTTCTTATGTTTATTTTTATTTTTACTTATTTTTTCATTATTCAATAATACATAATTCCCGCTGGAATGAAAGAATTAACTTTTGAAGTGGATTTAGTGTTGCTACTGTACGAATATCCGAGATACATTCATTGCATACATAAATACATATGTATGTATGTACATATGTATGTACATACATATGTATATTTTTGAATTTATATGCCAATGTGATAAAAAAAAGTTTCTTTCCGGTAAAACTTATACCCTTCCACGAAAATATTACCATATACATACATATGTATGTATGTATGTATGTATGTATGTATGTAGTATGTCTGTGCATATTATAATATTTGTGAATACATATTTTTATTGCTTTATATCGCAAACTAAGCGCAGCGCCGGTTTTTGTTATCATTGCAGCGTCACTTGCAATTATGCGTGACCAACTTTCTAAGTGTTATTTTATTACTCGAATGATTGCACATTAATATATGTATGTATGTATGTACATACATATGTACATGTGGGTGCACATACAGGTACATATTATAGGTATTTTTATTTTATCTATTTTTTTGCAACTACTCCAAAGTACCGTTGCTTTAACTATGCTTTTAACTTTTTATGCGCCTTTTGCCTCAGACTTGTTTTAATAATCTTATTTTTTCTTTTTATACCCTTGCAACATGTTGCTACAAAATATAATAGTTTTGTTCAGCTAACGGTTTTGCGTATCACCTAAAACTAAGCGAGATAGATATAGGGTTATATACATATGTATGTATATATGTATAAATAATCAGGATGAAGAGACGAGCTGAAATTCGGGTGACTGTCTGTGTGTTCAATATGTGGACCCCAGAGCCTATAATTGACCTTTTTAACGAAAATATCGGTCAATGTGTGAGAAAAATTATTGAAATTTAGAGATAATCCTTTCCTGACCAATACTACAAATGGGCTCAATAGGGTCAATACTTTCCTTAGCCCCCATATACCTAATATAAATATTTTCGAACATCCAGGTGACTTTATACCGTATATATTGGCCAATATGTGAGCTCACTTTATAAAATTGAGTAGCGTGTTTTCCTAATAACGGTGCATTTTTGTGCTTACAATGAACAAATTTCTTATATGTAACTAACAGGTCTTAATACCTGAAAGTATTACCCCGGCTTTATTCCCTTCAAGTTGCAAGAGTATGAAATGTTCGGTTATACCCGAATTTAACCCTTCCTTACATGTTTTATTTTATTTCATTTTATGTTTGTTTAATTGCTGCACGTTTTCGCATGCAGCATTTCTTATTGCTTACTCGCTGGTTTTCTTCTTGCTGCAATCATGTTTAGTTCCATTTGCTTGGTCTCGCCAATTTTTTGTTGTTGTGTTTTTTGCATTCTTTGTTTTGCTAGTATTGTTTTAATTTACACATGAACTCATTTTCGCTTTAAGATTAGCAGTAATTTTTATCTCAGACAGTTCGTGGGTGATTTTTCCCCTTTTGTTTATTTGCTTTTCTTATTGTTGTAGAGCAATTGTTGCTTCTCCATTTTAGCGCTGTGTGCTGCGAATTTGTAATGGAATTTTGCTACAATTAGTTGGGGATTTTACTATGTAGCTTATAACGCACACACATTCATAGAAATATTCATACATTTGATACAGTGAAAATTTGTTGGAAGGTGGTTGAAATCAATAAGATGTCTTCATAGCAAAAATAAATAAAATAATCAGAATACATTTAACTAAATTTTCGTACATTTTTATTTAAGGAAATGGAAAATAATCCCTTAACTATCTAATTTTTAATTACTAACAGACTTTAGATGAATAAAATGCGCTCCAATACATCTTCAAAGAAAGCATGATGAGATAGAGAGCGAGAGATAGTATTTCAATTCCTTTCTCCTTAGTATCAGACTAAAATTCAAAGTTAGGTTAGTTTTTTAAGTGATCGATATACATATGTGCTTATAAAAATTGTCTACAAAACAAAAATAATAAAAAATGTATGCTTAATGTCTTAATTTTTTTTTTTAATATTTTTAAATTTTCTATAATTTTTTTTAGTTTTTTAAGTATACATACATTTGTATACATAAAAATAGTGTATAAAACAAAAATAATTTAATTTCTTAATTTTTTTTTAATTTTTTAAATTTTCCTATAATTTTATTTTTATTTTTTAAATTTTCCTATAAATTTTTTTTTTAATTTTTTAAATTTTTCTTAATTTGTTAACAATCTTTTTTTTAATTTTCTAATTATTTTTTATTTTTTTTTTTTTTTTTTTTTTTATTTTTTTTTTTTTATTTTTTTTTTTTTTATTTTTTTTTTTTTTTTTTAATTTTTTTTAATTTTCTATTAAATTTTTTTTTAAGTTTTCTATTTTATATTATTTTTTTTAATTTTTATTGTTTTTTAATTTGTTTTTGTTAATTTTCTTCGAAATTACTTATTTTTTTATTTTTTTCCAATTTTTCTGAAATGTTTCAAACTTATATAGTCTTTATCTACCATTTGGCATTGAATATAATTTTTTTCAAAATATTTTAATTTTGATTATTGCAACAATGTGTTAGGTTAGTTTTGCAGGCTCTAGATTCTCCTAACCTCTCTTCAACAATTCAACATGCATTTTTATGGCAATAAATTATTGTAAATAATATCAATGTGTTTTAGTGACTAATTATGTTAAAAAACTAGATTTCGTATTAATGATGAAAATTTATTAAAAATTTATTACTGTTTTCAAAAATGCTTCGATTTGTAAAAAAAAACTTGTGAAAATTTTTGAAAGTCGAACAATAAATTTAAATTGAATATCTGGACCATCCTCATATATATATTTTTATTTGTATAATTTGTTAAAATCAAAACAATTTTTGTTTAAATATTGAATAAAAACAAATTAAAATTAAATTTTTGGACTACCCTGTGATGTATATTTTTGTTTTTATAATTGCACATCTGTTAATGCTATACAATTTGACATTTCGCAGCGTTCTCCCACCGAATTACTAAATATTTTGTATTTTAGCTTTGTCATACCAGCAGTTGGCAACTGAGAAGCTGAGCTGATACCAGCGCCACCAGACAATTGGGTGTTGATACTGTCAACACTGGCAGTTTTTTCATCAAATGTATATTACATACACACATATGTATGTACATATGTATTTGAGTTAGCTAAAATTGTGACTGCCTTCATGCTTGTTTGTTTGTGTATTTGCCTGCTGTCCCAGTTCAACAATGTAGGGCCACCCCAACTATTTGTTACTCATACGCAGCGTATGATAATCGCGCCTTAGCATTTTATTTACACAGTTGGCCGGTAGTTGTTGTTGGTGGTGGGTATTTTAATGGAAATGTCTTTTGTTTTATGTAAATTTTTTTTTATTTTTTTTTTTTTTATATTTTTTTTAAGTTTACAGTTTTCAAACTGTTTACGTTTTCGCTGTTTTGCATAGTTTCTTTTGCCTTTTGTATTTCGTAGTCATTTGATGGCGTTTGTTTGATGTGCCTCTTGCTTTTGATGATATGGTGACAAAACGCGGTAGAATATCGCGATCCGGCGACTGACATACCCACATACATACATATGTATGTATGTACATGCATATGTATATTAGTTTCAGATCTCCTCTCTATGCCGTGTGTGTTGAAATTGATGCCGTTTTGTGGGTGTTCAAATGAATGGTTTTATTTTTGTTTTTGCTATTTACAAGTGCGCTATGGTTTCTATCGCTCATTTGGTGGATGATGAAGTGACTTTGTTGTTTTATTTAGCAGACGAACATACTTTGTGAGTAAAAAATAATGGAATTTTAGTTCTAATTTCAATTTCAATTGTATTTGTAAACGATTTTCAATGCCGTCACTCACTATTTACATATGTACATACATATTACAAACAATACAGCTATTGTTACGAACTTTTTTTATCGCAAACAAAAAGTTTTAGAATTAATTTAAATATCTCATGCTACTATTATATATATGCAGTCATCTGAAACCATTTTATATGCAATATATACATACATATGTATGTGTTTATAGTATATGAGTATAAGCTGAACAAGCACCTCTTTTGCGACATCTAACATACTCGGCGTCTTTTTCCTTCGTCTTGAGGTTCAGTTCTATTGGTACGAGTCGAACAAAACAATAACCAAAATGATTGAGTCGATCCATGAGTGATGTTGAGTTCCTCTGCTATCTCTCTGATGTCAACACGCCGATTTTCAAACACTCTTACTGTAATCTTTTCGATATTATTGTTATTAACAGCGCTGGATGGTCGACTCGCATGAGGAAAGTTTTCGTTGAATGGACGACCTTCCCTGAATGCTTTTTGCCACTCCAATACTCTTCTACAAGATAAAGTAGATTTCGTAAAATACTTCTGTGATGCCATTAGAAACACAAACTACAAAGCGAACTCATTGTTGATATTTATTTACAATGCGAAAAATTGACACACCCTCTGGTAAAATTCGCAGCACAAAGTTTTGTGCTAAAAAATCAAAAACTTATTGATTCGATTTGCATGCGGATTAAATGGACTTCTTCTTCGTCATTGGCGCTTACGCGGTTCTTCTTTTTCGCTGCTTGGAGATTCCAAGCGAAGTCAGGTACTTCTCCATATGGTCTTTTCAACGGCATCTTTCTCTTCCTATGCTTCCCCGGCGGATACTATATCGAATACTCTCAGAGCTGAAGTCGTTTCGTCCATTCGGACGACATGACCTCGCCAGCGTAGCCGATGTCTTTTAATTCAATGTCGTCGTATATCTCATACAGCTCATCGTTCCATCGAATGCGATATTCGCCGTGGCCAATGGGCAAAGGGCCATAAATCTTCCGCAGAACCTTTCTCTCGAAAACTCGTAACGTCGACTCATCAGATGTCATCGTCCATGCTTCTGCATCAGGACGGGTATAATGAGTGCCTTTTAGAGTTTGTTTTTTGTTCGTCAAAAGAGGACTTTACTTCTTAATTGCCTACTTTGAAACCTCGTTTGGTATCGAACCGCTCGATCCTGACGAAGCTTTTGGTGTAGCTGAACATCAGTTTACACAGCACCATTAGTTATGCGGAGAGACCAAATTCAGAAATAGCGGCATAAAGACAGCTCCTTTTCATGCTGTCAAAAGCAGCTTTGAAATCGACGAAGAGGTATTGTGCGTCGATTCTCTTTACAAGCGCCTTTCGCGCTTGGTGAATATCTGATCGAATCGGTTCGGTCGGTCTTCTGGTGTTATGCTTTGCCATTCAGCAGACTGGAGCAGTATTCCTTCCATAATTTTAGTATGCTCTGGGCATCAGTTACTCGATCACCTCTGGTCGCCGAATCTTTTCTTAGAATTTTTAGATTACGTACTTAATTTTTTCCATTCTAGCACACTATCGATACGAGTTAATCTAAATTAATTATATATATTTGAAGATCGTCGTACAACCCGAACGAAGTTTGCTAATTTATTTAGGAAAGATTTTAGCTCTCTATAGCAAGAGTTGTTCTGATTCCATACTGGAAAGAAAGGTCAAACATTTTGCTGTTTAGAGAGTTAAAATATTCAAGATGAATATACACTGGAAAATCTCCTTGGAACGCAGGCAAAATGGTTTTTACTAAAAATAAATACGGATTTCGGTTTTTCATGCAGAGTTGACCTCTCTGGCAGTGACCCTGAAATTTCTACAGTGTACATATACTTGAAGCACCGTTGATGCCTAAATTTTTTATTTAAACTTAAGAACAATAAACAAGAAAACTTATATGTATACAAACGTAGAAAGTCATAATATGTTCTGACGAGTATACAATTAGATATTTTATTTATGTAGATTTTAGTTACCCAGCACTACTTCAAACTATACTCTATGGTTAACTTTTTTCTAACATAAATACCTCTAGCTCGTCTAGCTTTTTTTTTAAAGTGCACATAGTCTGGTATTGTTCTGTTCATGATCCATGTGATTGTTTACTTTTTCAATTCATTGCCAATATTCTATTATAATAGAATTGTGGCCAGCGCTTACCTAATCGTTTACCTTTTTTGTTAGTCGGCGCTTCTAGAGATGTTCGTGTTGAAAACATCTCTGATTTCACAGCTTTTGCTTGTTTTTGCTTTATTTGTCGCGCTAACATAAGATATTTATTTCTATGTCATATTTACTTACTGAGCAACCGCAAAAACCATATTCGGCATTAGATACACTACTAAGTTATTTAAGGTGCGAATCATTGGCAAACGGCATTCGGTTAATTATGCCAAAAGAATATGGAGTAAATACTCTGAAAGGTGAAACTTGTATTTGGTACAAGGGTAGTTGGATTAGGCGGTGAGTTTTTGACCTTATTTTAATATCTATGGGTTTTCTTCGTAAATGTTTTTTTTTTAACCAAGAAGTAGTGATTTGTTATTGCTTAAAAAATTTTTTTTTTGTAAGAAATCATGCCAGAAAAGAAAGTGGGGCTTGATAAATCCATTTATAACTCTAAATCAACAATTTAAATGATTTGGAAGTGGTGTAAAATGCATTACACGATATTTATGTAAATCGACTTAAAAGACCACTTACATATGTATGTATGTACATATGCACACATACATCCTACATACATAGTCCGTATAAACTCACGATTATTAAAAAATTATGTTTAATTAAAATTAAAAAGAAATATCAAAAAATTAAAAAACAAATAATAAAAAAATTAAAAGAAAAATTAAAAAAAAAAATTAAAAAAAAAAATTAAAAAAAAAAATAAAAAAAAATCATTTTTATTTTAATTACAAAAAAAATATAATATTCTACAAAAATTAAAAAAAATTAGGTACAATATAAAAATAAAAAACATTAAAAATTAAACGTATGTAAGTTTTTTTAATATAAAAAATTAAACATAATTTTTAAAAAATTAAAAAAAATATATTAGTTTGTCAAAAAAGTCTTGCGGTATTTTCGCTAGTTGGCGCTGAAAGCGCGTAGTTCTAGTTTTATTCGTCGCATCGGGTCATGCTATTCCTTTTTGGAAAGCTCATTTCACGCGCTAACACGAGTTTGATTGATTGTCGTTTCTTTTAAGTCGTTCGTGAGTTATAGCGTCGCAAACATGGAGCAAAATAAAGAGAAAATACGACATATTTTACAGTACTACTACGATAAAGGCAAAAATGCATCTCAAGCCGCCAATAAAATTTGTACAGTTTATGGACCCGATACAGTTTCCATTTCCACCGCACAACGATGGTTTCAACGTTTTCGTTCTGGTATAGAGGTGGTCGAAGATGCGCCTCGCTCCGGAAGGCCTGTCGTCGAAAATTGCGATAAAATCGCTGAATTGGTCGAAAGAGACCGGCATAGTAGCAGCCGTAGCAGCGGTCAAGAGCTGGGCATGAGTCATTAGAAATTCATTTCTATTTCAATAAAAAAAATTCAATAAAAGTACAAATTATGAAAGCATTAGAAACAATAGAAATGTTAATAATAATTTTAACTAAAAAAATTAAACATAATTTTTGGATTGTTTCTAATTTTTTTATAATTTTTAATTTTTTTTAATTATTCTTTTTAATTATTTTTGTTTAATTTTTTTTATTTTTATATTGTTATTTGTCTTTAATTTGTCCATATTTTAATTTTTCTCTTATTATTATTTTTTTTAATTTTTCTAGTATTATTTTGTTTCTCGTTTTTCTTCAAAGAAGAAGTACGAGAGAGAAGTGTTGCTTTTTTTAATTTTTTTCCAATAATTTTTTTTAATTTTTGCTCAATTTTTTTTTTTAAATTTTGGTATTATTATTTTTTTAATGTCTATAATTCTTTTTTTATTTTTTCTGTAATTTTGTTTTAATGGTTCTATTAATTTTCTGTTAATTTTTCTATTTTCTTTTTATAACTTTATTTGTTAATTCTGTTAATTTCATTTTTAACTTTCTATTAATTTTGTTTTTAGTTTGCATTTTAATTTTTCTTAATATATCTATTTTTTTCTTAATTTTTCTCTTATTTGTTTTTTTTTATTTTTCATAATTTTTCTATTATTTGTGTTTTTTTTAATGTTTTCTTAATTACCTTCGCAATTAATTTTTTTTTATTAATTTTTTTCCGATTTGAGATTGGTTTAACCTCAGCACCATCAAATTTTTTTTAAAGTGTTTCAAACCTACATACATACATATGTATGTATATAGTCTTTATCCCACCACTGTACTTGGCATTGAACAATTACAGTTTTCAAAATATTTTACTTTTGATTATTGCAACAATGTGTTCTATTCATTTATGTTCTCCACATGCTGACGTTATTTTGGAATTCTTGCGGTTGTTATTTGTTTTTGTTTTTCGCAGTGATTCATGTGATCATGGAGCTGTTTACAGGTGTTTTTCGTGTATATTTATACAAAATATGTACTATGTTGAGAAATGTTTATATTCAAGATGTCTGTTTAAAATATTGCTTTTTGATTGTTTTATGTTTACGAGTAAAACGCGCAGACGTCTATGTTCCTAAAATATCGGCTAAATTATACAAAGTCTCGACAGAAGTTCAGATACCCATAGCATTGTAGCATAAAGAATATACATACATATGTATGTATGTACAAAGCGAAAACAAAAATTTTTGAAAAAATTTTCAAAAAAATAGTCTTTTTTTAGCTTGACTCATCGAGACTCTAACTTTTATAAATTGCATTAAAAATATGTTTTCTGGACGTCTATAACTTAGATCTCGTAATTTATATGGAATTTCTGTTCTGTGAGTGACTTTTCAAGTTTAGAACCTGAATAAGATTGTATTATTTTAAATTTTAAGACTTCGGCAGTAGTTCGTAGCCTAGTTTGACCCAGAGGTTTCAACAGGTGCGTTGTCATGCTAAAAATTACTTTTCTCCTCACAATTTTTTTATGCAATCCGGCCACATTCGTACCACATTTCATTCAGCATTATAAAGAAGTGTAACTGTTTTGTCGTTCCTTAAGAAGTTTATGTAGATCTTACTTTTTGAATCTCATAAAGCGGTGGCCATCACATTTTCGGTCGATGGAAGAGTCTTTGCTTTCTTCAGAACAGGCTCACTGGGTTTCCTATTTCGACAGTTCCTTGGTGTGTGGTCTTTACTAGTAGATTCATGTTTTGTCAATGGTCACCAAACGATGGAAAAACTCCTTCAAATTGCATCTGGACATCGCTACATATTGTTGTGAAATGATCCTTTAGTTACGGATTGATAAAGCGCGGGATCCACCGCTCCCGATAGTTTATTCATGTTCTCATATTTCATGCAGGACATCTGACTTTTTGACATGCCTTCTGTCTCATCTACCCCACATAAATGTAATCTTCGGTCTGCTAATACTAGATCGTGGACAGTTGTCATATTATTCTTCGTGATAGCCGTTTTCGGGGTATCTGGACTTGTCAAAACTAATTTTTTGGCAGATTTTTTTTTGCTTGCTAATCGACAACCTAAAAAGTAAGTTTTTCGTGAGACTTTCATCAGAAACATCAAAGAATTTCTATTAATTAAATATTGAGATTATATGTATGTATGTATGTATGTTCCTCCATCAGCACAAGAGTTGGAAAAACATTTATGCAAACAATTAGCTATTTTTAGCAAAAAGAAGGAAAGTGATCGCAACAGCTTGTCAAATGGCTGACTGGAATCTGCTGCTGCCATAAACATACACACATATAAGTCTAAATAATAAAGAACAAGGGGGAATTATATGATATTAAAGCATAACTTTTACTACTGCTCCATATGTACATTTTAATTTTACGACTATTCTGCTTTATATGCATGCAAATGTTCTTTTCCATTTGCGGCGCTGCGGCAAATCCAAACTGGTCCATTAGCCAGCCGGCCGGTCGGTCGTGCGGCCACATGTGGCGGCTGCGCGCTCTCGTGCCAAATTAAATAAAAGCGCACACCAACACACACACACGCACATTTATACTTGGATCAATTGTGATGATACTGACTTTTGTTTACTTATATACATATGTACATACGTATGTTTGTGTGTATATCTGTATATAAAGTAAGTAATGTAAGACCCTGTTTGCAGCTGGTCTTTTTATGTAAGCGAAGAAAATGCATGAAAGCAGCTGAAGTCATGGTTAAAATAAAACAAATTTATTGGAAAATCATACAACAATGCATTTGTCCACATACATATGTACATACATACGCATTTTTATATGGGCTTGGCCCGTCTGCGTTCAAATCACCCTTTTGTATTGATTAGGTTTTATTGATTTGGTCATTGCACCCAGTTTTTGGGTGGAGCTCGATTCGTTAGTACGTACATAGATATGTCTGTGTATATGTAAGTATGGATGTATGTAAAAAATATTCGTATGCGCTATTTATTTGTCCTGTGCATGTTCGAAGCATTGGAAAAGTTATGTGAAATGTTCTTTATTTAAAAAAAAAAATTTTAAGTTAAAATTTAAGTTATTTTTATTTTTATTTTTCTTTTTCTTTATTTCTTTTTTTAATGTTTTAATATTTTATTATTTATTTTTTTTATTTCTGTTGTATTTTTTATACTTTATTTTATTTTTAATTTATTTTTTACATTTTTTGTGTTTTTTTCTTCTTGTCTATGTCTTTTAGTTTTATGTGAAATGTACTTTGATTTTATTAAATATTTTTTTAGTTTTATTTAATTTTTTTTTCTATTTTATTTTTGATTTTCTTTTTTTAATTTTTCTCTTTTTTATAATAATATAAAATTGTATAATTTTTTAAATTTTTTAATTTGTTTTTTAAATTTTTAGTGTTTTTTTCTTAACTTTTATATATACATAATTCTTTGATTTTCTTAATTTTTTGTAAATAATTTAATTTTCTTTCTTTTTTTCTAAACTATTTTTTTTATTTATTTTAATTTTTTTCTTTTAATATTTTATTTTCTACTATTTTATTTTTTCTTTTATTTTTAATTTATTTTTTTATTTATTATATTTTTTTATTAATATTAATTTTTAAATTTTTAATATACATATATGTATTTTTTAAATTTTTGTTTTTTCTTCATTTAAACATTATATATACATACATATGTACATATGTACATATAATGTATGTATGTCTTTTAATTTTGTGTGAAATGTTCTTTAATTTTCTTAAATATATATTTCTTAAATATTATTTAATTGTTTTCTTTTAATTTTTTATTTTTTACTATATTATTTTTGATTTTAATTTTTTTGCACTTTTTTTATTTTTATTTCTGTTGTATTTTTTAAATGTTATTTTATTTTTATTTGTTTTTTTTAATTTAATTTTTAATTTATATTTTTTTAATATTTTATGTTTTTTCTCCATTTTGATATTTTTATGTTTATTTTAATTTTTATACACATTTTTTAAATTTTCTATATTCGAAATTTCTCTCCACACCCAACTAATAGATTTACTCTTCAATTTGCCACACATTTTAATGCATAAAGGCATACTCATGTATACACATACATACATACATACAAGCGTCAATATTTATAATGTTAGCTGCCGTTATTTAATAACCGCATATCCACTTTCATTTCAGTTGCATTTGTCCCAAATTGGCTTGTTCACTTTTACGCTGAATATTTTTGTGCGAACGTGTCTGCATGTGTGTTCGTGTGTGTATGTAGCCTGTCATTTGGTGTGCACAAATGCCGGTGGACTTTCTCAATTTGGCATTGCTGACATTATTCCGATGGGTTGGCATTCCGGTCTGGTTACTTTTGGTTTTCGTATTATGCAATAAATGCTTGCTTTTCAGCACATAACTGTGGATTAGCGTAAAATGTTGCACTCAATTGCAGTTTTAATAGTTTGCACTTAACATGTAAATAAATAAATTTTTTGAACTTTGCGGATTAGTTTTTTATTTGGTTTGATTGAACATGAAATTTTTTTGAGAACCAAATGTGTCTCTTATTCTTTCTATGTTTGCCAGAATGGCTATAGTAATAGTATAAATAATAGTGTCGAGAAATTTGAAATTTTGACTACTGAAATCAGCGTTCTACGGCAAACAACCTTCGAAAAATATTTTATACTCAGTGATTTTCGTTTTTGAGTTCATAAGTTCCTGAATTATATGCTATAGTTCGAGTATTAAAAAGCAGATCTGAAAATTTTTAAAGTTTCAGAATTTATTTATCTGAAGCCGACAGCGACCGCTGCCGCAGCAATAAACTGGCTGTAAAATTATTGAATTGCTTCGAAATCAGCCAAATTATTAGAAGTTAAAATACAAGCTATTTCATAATAATTTATAAGGCCAGGGAATAATCGGCTGACATTGTTGGATACCACTCTGAACGCCTGCTTCTACACAAGGTCATTTCTAAGTAAACACTGCTTATTACTAAGAACAACATTGTTTATAAAATATAATCTCTATCTCCCTCGGTCATGTTTTAACTTCAGAATGACTATTACAAAGCCATTCCACTATTTTTAAATATTCTTATATTTTATAGCCGCCTCATAATGAATTATATTTTGATTTATAGAAATTTTAAATTAGAAATCATTGTACAACAGGATTACTAGCATAAACTTGGCACTAAAATCGTCGAAATCCAAACTTATCAAATTCTACCAGGCGACCATGAACGTCACTAAGCTCAAGCTCACCAAAACCCTTCTGTTGCACTTTCAGCGATTCCGTAGCTGTGATTTCCTTGGAAACATACATATGTATAATTTCGCATAGCTTATACGAGGGTGGTCTTTTATATTTCGGAATTAGCAAATATCAATAATCGAAAACCGCTTTATTATTTTTCAAAATATTCTCTATTAAGATCTATACACTTTTGTATGCATTTGAACCAATGGATCCATCATACCATCGATAAATACTGATCTTTGTTGGAGCTTTATCGCCAAAAATTGAATTAAGTTCGTCGATGTTCGGTTGCTGAGTTAATCCATATCAAAAGTTGTAAAAAATAATCGCGAAAATATGTTCGCGATTTAATTCCATTTTTTGGCCGAGATGAATATTTTTAGTTACTGTAAATAACAGTAGCGATCGTATGCCAAAACGTTCTGAGTATGTACATATAGTATATCATCAAAAATGTCAAACTATACGATAAAATTGTGAGTTGTCAGATTGCAACGGCGTTAAAAACATATCGGAATTCTGATTATTTAAATCAGTTATATATTCAGCCTTTAATTCTTAAAAAATAACCTAAAATATTTGTTTCGAAATAAATCTTATAGGATATGGATAGTAATTAGATGTCGAATATTTCGGGGTCCTATTGAACTTTCTATAGATATCATATAAATTCGATTTACTATGTATAAAGAGGTCTTAGTTTTTGAAGCATTTATGGGTTGAAAAAGGTCTGAAAACCCCATCAATTATATCAATTGGTTGTTGTTGTTGTAACGAGTACCTAATCGCATTAGGATGGTAAGGATTAGATAAGTTGTCGTCGACGTCATCCAACGGTAGGCCAACGAAACGTGCTGTTTCGACGGGGTCGGACCAAAGGGAGAACGGCGACAGATGAGTAAGGTTGGCAGGGCATGCAAAAAGGTGGCTAGTTATTTGATAAGTAGGAGTTTAAGCTGCTACAGTATCTAGAACGAAGCAGCACAAGCGTCACTTTCGTTTCTCCCGGCAACTCGAGCTCTTCGTAATGATTGGAGGTTTCCAATCCAACAACGCCATTCACTAAGAGGGAAGATGGTTAATGGCTTCACTGTGAATGGCGGTCAGTGCTTGTCGGAAGTTAGCTGGGTCCGAAGTCTGGTCGACGTATTGTTTGATGTCGTCGACGTAGGTGATGAATGACCGCTTGATGCTCCTGGGAGGCGATTCCGTTCCAAGCAGGCGACTGTAGAGATGATTTATGTGAAAGCATCCCAGCAGTAACTGTTTGGAGAGGAGTTCATTATGCTCCTTAACTGGGAGCATACGGGCCTAACTATGCAGGTGTTCGATGGGAGACATCAAGAGTCATCCTGTCGTAGCCCGGAGTGCAGTGTTCTGACAAGTCTGGAGCTTCCTCGTCTGTGTTTCACTGCATATTGTCAATTGGTCGATGTTAGAGCTTGTCTTTTCGAACTTAACCTCTATTTAAAAAGTTTATACTGGCACTAGCGCTATTAGTTAACTTATATACATGCAATAATCTTCAACGAGGTGAATACTCGTTTATTAAATATTTCATAAAAACGCTTGGCAATGAGGATATGGACGTCACATGCTGACATGTGGTTTTTACAGCTTCCTGCCCAGCAGGTCAGCTCAGATAGCTCACTGACGTTCATTTTTATGTCCAGCGATTATGAGAAAGCGGAACATCTCGAATGCAAGACAACAGAGAAAGTGCATGTTTTTGTAATGAACATTATTGTTGTCATTTAATAGGATTTTCACGCCAAATGCGAGAGTAATAAATACCTCTGTCGCATGCTTGTACAATGTACATACTTATGTATATACAATAAAAAAAATGTTGATGTCTTCCCGTCTAATAACATTACTTTTTTTTGCTTACAGTCAAATCAGGATATAAACTAACAAAAACTACTGTTACAAACTACACTCAGCTAAGAATACAGTTGCTGGCGCATAAATTAAAACAGCGGAAACACCGACCGGAAGTACGGCGTAAAGTCAAACACTTAACACAGCACAGCAACAGCGACAACAACAACAACAGTCAGACAAAATGAGTAAAAAACCGACAGTCGGACCCGCGCTCCACAAAGTGATAATGGTGGGCAGCGGTGGTGTCGGCAAATCGGCACTGACACTACAATTCATGTACGACGAATTCGTGGAGGACTACGAACCAACCAAAGCAGATAGTTATAGGAAAAAGGTGGGTGCAGTCGAAATATTTCCATTTCAGCAGAACAAGCAAAACAATTGAACATTTTGTGTATGTGTGTGTTTGCAGGTCGTTTTAGATGGCGAAGAAGTACAAATAGATATATTGGATACTGCCGGGCAGGAGGATTACGCCGCCATACGCGATAATTATTTTCGCAGCGGTGAGGGTTTCCTCTGTGTCTTCTCAATCACAGACGATGAAAGCTTCCAGGCA
This sequence comes from Bactrocera neohumeralis, assembly GCF_024586455.1. Classification (NCBI taxonomy): domain Eukaryota; kingdom Metazoa; phylum Arthropoda; class Insecta; order Diptera; family Tephritidae; genus Bactrocera; species Bactrocera neohumeralis. The sequence continues at coordinate 19,704,996 of NC_065922.1, read as the reverse complement.
ACACAAGAATTCAGGTGAGCAAAATTTACACACAAAACACATACTTACATACATCCATATATATGTACATATGTATTTGCATGTGTGCCATAAACATTTGACTATCAAAATTTGGCCAACAACATTTACGGCTGCTTACAAATGGTTTTTCGCTAGTGGCGTTTGTCTAGCGTTTGGCTTTTGTTAAGCTGCTGATTTCTTAGTCAAACTGTAGCCGGCGTATTAGTGAAATGCGTTGACTGCTTTGGAGAGTGTCGACTTATGGCTGTCATTATAGCATAAGCCGGTTATTATGATTGCCATTTTTCATGCATTCTTCTTCGCAATTTTCACCTCATAACTAGCGGTTGTCTTCGTGCCTCTTTCTACAGCGTATTATTTATTTATTTTTGATTGACTTGGCCTCCTTCGCTTTTGGTTGTGTGAGGTGTTGAGTTTACATTTGCTCGCTTGTGTTAGAAAAATTGCAGATTTGTTTATTTTTCCATATCAAAAGCGTGGAATCGCTTATTAAAAATCAATCTCTAGCATTTATCGGAGTTTAACCTACAAAGAAGCAATTTCTCGAAACGGCTCCTTTTATCAAAAATGCTCCAATCTCTTTAAATTGCTTGTAAAAATACGTTTTCTGGAGATCTGCTAATTAAGTTCCTTGGTGATTCATATATCTATCCACCATCATCCTCAAGTTTGGAACCAAAAAGAATTTGTACGGCAATAAACCTGGTGGATATGTTGTTTGGAGCAGCAGTTAGTAGCTTTGTTCGAACAATTTAGACGCGGCGACGGTGGGGGCTGTACATATATTCTGCAATTCGACATCGCATGGGGTTGCCCATCTCTTCTGTCAAATATTCCTAACGCCGACTCATCAGATAGTGTCATTGTCCATGCCTCTACACCATAAAGCAGGGCGGGAACTATAAGACTTACCGAGCCAAAGGGTGTTAGATCTCCGAAATAACAGCCTTTGGCCGGATAAAATCTGTGTCAATTCCGATACCTAGAACCGGCTGTTGTGGGAATTGGACTAGGACTTACTGATGTAAGTAATGTAAAAAATGGTCGCCTGGATGCAGTGGAATGCAGCCGAGCAAGCTCCAGACTTGTCAGAACAATGCGCTCCGAACTACGACATCACCTGCATATTGAGGCAGCAGTTCCTGCTGGGGCGTTTTCGCAGAAATCGTCATTCCTCAACTACTTCGACGACATCAAACAATACGCTGACCAGACTTCGGACGCAATTAACTTCCGTCAAGCACTGACCGCCATTCACAGAAGATCCATCAACACCTTCACCGACTCACTCTCAATGGTAAAGGTGAGTGCAGTCGAAACATTTCCATTTCAGCAAAGCAAGCAAAACAATTGAACATTTTGTGTGTATGTGTGAATGCAGACGAATATCTCGAGTTGTCGCGAGAAACGAGAGAGTGACACTTGCGCAGCTTCGTCCCGGATACTTCGTACTTATCCAGAATAGACCCCGACATAGTATCTAATATATGCCATGCGTGCAAGGAGTCTCCGCATGACACTGGCTACCTCTTTGTATTCCCCACTAACCCTAGTCAGCCTCTCCCTTTGGTCCGACTCCGTCGAAACAGTACGTTTCTTGGGCATATCGTTGGATGACGTCGACGACATCTTAACTAATCCTTGCCATCCAAACGGGGATTAGGTACCCGTTATAGCAACAACAACAGCGGGAGTGATGACCGTTCCCACGACGGTAGGGTCTACGTAACCGGAACGGACCCGGATTTTTTATCCGTCTAATGGCTGTCAGCTCGGCAGAGTTTTGCCGCTACAACAACAACAACGGGAATGATGAAGGACTTTTTAGTTGCCCTTTTCAACGACGTCTGGGGAATCCAAGAATCCGTTGTCACTTTTCCGAAAGATTGGACAGTCAGTATTCGCGTTCTTCGGAGTAGATTCGCCGAGTGAAACCTACTGCTTCGACTGTTCCTTAGTATCTGCTGTTTATCGGTTGATCTCTGCTCCGTCGCGGTCACGACCCGACGTAGAAACTTCTTCGGAATTCGCTGAACTCTGCTGTAAAATGATTTCACAATTGCGCTTGTCGTCCGGAGTGAGCAAATGCGGCATCCAACTTTCTCTTACCAAATATTTCGTGCAAGATTTGACCTAGACAGTCAGCTACCTCGCGCATCTTAAATCGGCGGTCATGCAATATGAAATCGGGAACTTTTACGTCAGCCACCGTGGTAACCATATTCAGAGCACGTGGCCGTAGCTCATCAAAACCCGTCCGACCACGTTGAAACTCGTTAAATATATTTTTGACAGTCCTCAAAAAAGGAGAATAGTCTATGCACTCTCGATTTCACTGCCCGTTTCTTTTCTCAAATCAAGAAACACTGACCAATATTTCTCCTATTAAATCTTCCTAAAATTCCCGGACTCGCACGTTGCCACATGCGGTGAAAAAACTATTTGTCCGATTTGGCTTAAACTTTGACATCAGTCATATTCCTGAATGTTTTATAAGATAGTAAATTTAGCTTGCTATAGTAATGCCATCGAATGGTGAGGATTAGTACTTATCGGAGCGTCCTCGTATATGCTATTTATCTTCGCTATTGAGGATAATTGTTCTTGTGTAACTAATTGGACGGAAAGTTACGTCTAATATGATTTGCCTACCTACATATGTACACACAATTTCAAGTACGTCTAACATCTGACCTCATTAAGCTCCCTAATGTGCTCAATTAGTGCGCTTATACCGTTACCTAAAAACGCCACACCTTAAAAGCCATAAAACCGTTAGTTGTATTACATATATAGTATATAGAAATATGTATCCAAACCATTAGGCCATAAAATGCAAAGCTAGCGCCAGGACACCAATCCTTGTACGTCAGCGCATAGTCTGCGTGATGGCGACGACCTTAATGTCGGCATGTCACGTAAACACGTCGAATATTTTGCTCGACTTCCGCATAACACGCGGCACACATGTAAGCTCAAGTGCATGCCGTATTGATCCACTACACACTGCGGCGTCAACTTGACGCGTCCTGCAGACGGAACTACAAAACTTCGCATATAAACAGTTTTTAAAGTGCCTGGGCCGTGGTAATGGGCGGCAGGTGCGTTGCGCTCCGACGCAAGAAAGCACGTTTGCCAGTATGCAAATGTATTTGCGCTTATGTGTATGTAACCTAGTCTACCTTTAGACGTGTTTCACCTGCCACGAAGCGAGGGTGCATAACAAATCACGTGACGTATGTCCACCCTCGGCCGCTGCTGGCAAACGTTGCCACAGCAACAAAAACAGCAAAGGGCTGGACTGTGCCAACAGGTAATATTTCGTCAACCCATTGGGATTTTCAAATATTTTTGCTAAGGAAAAGCATAAAGCGGCTAATAAGTTGGAAAGGTAACTGTTGTTTATTTTTTAAGGATCTATGGGGAACTTTAAATGGTTGTTATACATATAAAATACATTTTCGTTTATGTTTTATATGCTTAATTTACATTTGTTTCTGGAATCCCTTGTCATTCATGCTACTTCTTTTTTGGGGGTTGGTTTTTTATGTTTTGGAGCCCATTAGTTTTATTAATTCAGCTATTTTTCTTTTAATTCGCATTTGTGAGAATAGGCCTGACCTCAGTTTTAAGTAAAGGATATACGCTTTATTTATATTGTATTATATAATGTCATTAACGTTAAAAAATGAGGTGTTCTAACTGTTGTAGTAGAGATATATAACAATCGGTTATAAAACCGGGTATTTTTGGGGACTAGAGAATGAGTTGTGCTTTTTCTAGTATTAGTCAAACTTGTAGACATTAATTACTTTTTTATGGGATTACATGGGTTTTGGCGGCAGAAAAAAATTTGATAATATAGTACGAACATTTTTCTTTGAGTACAGAAAATTTCATCGATTTATCTGCAGGACTTTATAAGAAAATGTTTAAAATTTGATCGTGCTCTAAAATTCAACCTTCAATAACATTAATAAAAAACTGAATTTTGACGAAATATTTAGATCACGAGGTATGCGTCTGATCCCTCATCTAATAATGTGCTAATTTTCCAAATCGGTGCTTTAAAGAAATTTTCATGGTCCACTTGGAGTGGTTTGAGCCAGATGAGCACAGGCTCTGATTAATCGAGCGATTTGGAAACAGTGACCTTTTGGCAAAGTTGCAAACAAAACAATGATTTTGGGTCTAATTTTTTATAACAAATTGCCTTGAGAAAACAAAAATCCTTCGATCGATCACATGGTTATCCTATTGGGAAGAACTGTGAACAATTTCAATAAAATCGCTTCACTAATTTGTGAGAAATCGTGACCACCGTGACTTTGAAAACGATGTTTCGAGAAAAACACGAACAAAGATTGAAGTAGCCGACCTAGACCAACGGGCTGCTCTCACAAAAGTTCTATTTCCTACACTTTTGATTGATATTAAAAAATTAAAAAAAAAAAGATTTTTTGAAATTCCAAACCAATAAAATACGTTTTTATAATTTTTTTAATGAAAAGAGCCAGATGAACTAATTTCTTTGTATTTAGACTAGTTTTATGACCGAACCCGAAAGTCTTAGGTAGGAACGTGTTTGAAATTGGAAAAAAGTTAAATAAATATTTCGTGTGTTGCTAAAATAATATTATCTGTGGTAAATGTTGTGTCAGTAGAGCAACAAAAAATTGCATTAGGAAGTGTAATCCGTCAGGCAAGTTAAATATTCGAAAATAGTTTGTAGAATTTCACGTAGTTCATATGACCACTGAAGACAATGATTGAAATGTTTGCCGTTCCGCCGACAGTTGGGCCTACGTAACCTGAAAGGACCCGGATATTTTTAACCGGCCAAGAACTGTCTAGTCGGCAGAATTCTGCGGCTACAACAACAATAGACGAAAACATGAAAACATCCCATAAATAATTATATATGACTCAAAAATGAAGTTGATCGAGAAAGTTGAAACTAAAAAGATATCAAAAGAATATACATATCTTTGAGGTAGCACATCGTTCATGAATATTTTTATGGCATGATAAAGCTTTTTGTAATGTGAGTAACATGCAAGTTGACATTCGACAGATTTGTGTCTCAAATCAATGAAAACGATAACAAAATAATATGAATGGGACTTCAAATTGCTTATTGCTTATTGAATCCAACATATTCTCTGTACCAAATCATTAGTCATCAAGATGATGAAGTTCGCAATAATCGCTCGTTAGTTTTTTTCAACGTTAAAAGCCTTTATCTATTCGATTCTATCTATTCTATATTCTAGATTTAAACATGCTGTCATTCCATAATCGCTTATAACTGTTGTAATTTAGGCATGCCTGCCTTATGAACGATTAGTCATTATCACCTAATTGCTTTAAATAGTTACAAATAACGCGTCTACTCATAGGAATGTAATTTTGACAGCTCGTGACGGTCATGTTTGTTTACAGATTTATGTCAAATTCTGCCAGCGTGTTTAGTAAGGTTTGCCGTTTCATCATATCATGTTTCACTTTGGTTTAGCACTTAGAAATTGTCCAAAATTATTACGCGAATTCGCGTTTTCCGGTGGCTACTGTAGTTTCGAATTTCATCAAAAAATCATGTACAAACAGATAAGGCTCATTTCTGGCTTAAGGGGTTAGATGGTAGAGGTACAAAAAAAAAAGGTATTTTTACGATTTTTTAAATGTAAGCAATCATATATATTTAAAAAATAATATATAATATGTTATATCAAAGGTACATATTTGAACAATATCTCCTGAAATTTCGATACAAAAATGTTAAAAATTCAGCTGCTGAGACCTCATTTCCCTGGGTGTTTCACAAAAAAGTGCTCTCGCCGTGGACAGCATAACTTATTACTGGTTCATATAAAATTAAAAAACTAAGCATATTTCGTTAGTACATATCTAAATCTCGTTTCTGAACGAAGGAAATAAAAAATATTAAAATTTTCCTTTGAACAAAAAATCTTATTTTTTGGTCAAATTTTCGCCATTTATTGGTCAAAAAATAAGTTGTAATGAAACAAGAAAAAATCCTTCGTTGAATAACTAGATAATGTTATTTTAAAAACGTATACACAAAATCTAAATCGGTCGATAACTTTTTGAGAAATCGTGTGAACCGACTTCCAAAACACAGTTTCGAGAAAAACACGTTTAAAGACGGGGCACTTAGTGCAGCTAAACTCGAGCGGACCAGTTCTCAAGGCTGTATCTCCGAAACTATTACTCAGATCAATTTTAAAATTTAGGACAATATTCTAGAGGTATTGTAGAATTTAATAAGGCAAACAAAAAAAACGATTTTCTGAAATGACCTTAAAAGCTTGGTCAACAAACAAAAGTCCACCATAAGTCCTCGTGTAGTTCAGGAGACCCAATTGCATTCCCGAAAATTGTCTGTTTTGGTGTGGATTGTGGCATCATCGGGCCTTATTTTTTGCAAATGAGGCAGAAAATGCCGCAGCCACCAATAATGAGCATTATTAGACGATATTGATCGATTTTTTTGAGAAAACTTTTAAATTTATTGATCCAAAAATTTGTGCACATATTATGGTATCTTTTAACTGTATTTTAAGACTCAGTATTAGTAAAAATATTTATTTGGAAAGGAACTCCGTGAGCTCTTGACACCATTATTTGTCAGTCACTTATGAAAAATTCGAAATTTTAGTCATTTCAGATACAAACAACAACAACACTGAAAAATATTAGATATTAAAAATATATTAATAGATGGTTTAAGTCAAAGTCTATGCCTAAGGCATACCGAAAATATACTTTATGATTTTTAAATTCTCTAAGTTGAATTAAAATCAACACCCACTATTTCCGGCACTTTCATAACGTCGACACCTTGTACTAACCATTTGGGCTAATGCAATATTAATTCCAATTTATTAATTCCATATTGTATTCAAGCAGAGAATGCTGTTAAAAGGCGCATGAAAAACACACGCTTCGATCCGGTCCATTTAAATATTTGTGCAAACATTGTTGTTCGAATAGCCGAGTGCGAATTTGTGTTTGTGTGAGTGTGTGAGCAAATGCAACAAAGAGTATTTGTGGATTTATGGGCAACCAGCAACTGACTCGAATGCGAATGCCAACACCAAACACATTTAACGCATGAAATTCACATTGAAATTTCCATTTGCCGTGTGATTTGACACGCACACATCACACCATAATTGCACACGCTTTTCCAGCGCTCTGTAGACGCAACGAAATGTGCAAAATTAAATGGAAAACGATAAACGAAAGCGAAAAGCCTCACATGCAAAATCAAACAATAAATTAAACACACATCCGACGCGCATGCGAACTACCTGAGAAACTTGTTCAGATCTACTATAAATATCTACATATATCTGTACATAAACATACTTATATATATGTACATATGTACATATTTTATATGTGTGTACTTTTATGTATTATACATAGACTTTTGCCACTGCGATATTCACATCTGATTGCAGTCGTATACTGATATACAATCGTCGGTACTTTTGGGTGGTAACCCCTGCTGTTGCCTGTCGTGGAGACCTTTTTTCTAAGCTTTTATTATTTTTATTTTGCTTCTATTTTTACGCCTGGCGTACTAACATTCGCACAGTCGATCGGTTTTTGTTTAGAATCGGCTTTTCCATTTGCCATCTGACAGATAGCGGTCTTGATTGCTGGTACGTCAGTCGGCCGTGTTCACATGGCAGCTTTAATTGGCTGTGAAAAAAATTTGAAAATTTAAGTCTAAGAAAAATACAGCAATTACCTGTCAATACTTGCGAGTATGTGCCTACATACATGCTAACATATGTATGTACATACATATGTACATATGTACATTTGTAGCGCCTTTATCGTTGTTTCATTAGAATTTTCATCGCGTGTTGTTCGCATGAGTCAGTATTCAATAAATTGCGGTTGATTACAAAAAGGCGTTCAATATACATACATACATACATACAAATATATATGGTACCTATATTTACATAAATACATATGTGTTTGCTCGTTTATTTAAACTTTAGCGTTTTATGTTGATTTGGACAATTTGCTTCAGTTTTTAATTTTTGACGGATTTTACGCGTTCGTGTTCAATTCGCTTTAAATGCGTCAGTTTTACCACTAAGCGATTACAATTGCCAACACGTTGTATTGAATCGAAAGGAAATTCATATTTTGTAAAAAAATAAATTAAATGAAATGTGGAAAAATAAAACAAAAATTATGAAATAATAATTAATATAAATTAAAATAAAAAAATATTATAAATTAAAAAAAATGATGAAAAAGATTTAAAAATAAAATTAAGAAAAAAATTGAAATTAATAAAAAAATGTAAATGAAATAAAAAAGTTACAATAAAAAAAAAATAAGAAAAGAATTAAAAAATATTTATGATTATTTAATTAAATACACATAAAAAATTACACAAGCATAAAAAAATTAAGAAAAAATCAAAAATACAATTTAAAAAAATTAAGAAAAAGATTTAAAAATGAAATTAGGAAAAAAAAAACTAAAATTATCAAAGAAAATTAAGCAAAGAATTAAAAAAATAAATACATAAACAAAATAAAAATTAAGCACTCATAAAAAATTTAACTAATATAAAAAAAAATAGAAAATAAAGAAACATTTTTTTATATGAATAAATATTCAGCACTGAAATTATATATTCTCGCTGAATTTGCTAGATTTTGATTGAAAAGTATAATAACCAACTACAAGTATTTCATTGAACACGTTGGAAATTCCCCCAGAGATTTACTGATCTCGATGGGGATGTGAAGGCTATTTTTGATTGTGGCTTACACGAATTTAAACTTTAAGAGCATTATCGTAATTTTGTAATTTTTTCTAATTAATAAAATAAAAAAAAGTTATTAATTTCGTTGATGATAGTTTTTTATTTTTATTTTTTTTTTTGCCGGTGAGGGGGTGGAATTTGCCTTCCGCATTATCATGAGCCATTTGTAGATCACTAAAAAACTCTTCCTCAAAGGAACCGTCGCCCACTCTGGGACCGCATTTGCATTACTTCAGGGTGGCGTTCCATTTTTTCATTGAGAGATTTATTCCTGCGCACCTGCGGCCACAGAGAGTACCCTGCTGAGAATATCTTGATAATGAATCCCTGAGTTTGCTTCACTCTCCAGCATGACACTAATTAAATTGTCTGCGGTCTGTCAAATAGGTCTTCTACAGTGGTGCGATGAGATATTTGACATTCAAAGAATGTGTGTTCAGCGGCGTCTTCTGTCGCGTCATTGTAAAGGCAAGACAGTTCTTCGACTTTTCCCATTCAGTGGAGGTACTTTTTAAAGTATCCGTGACCGGATAATAGCGGGGTTGTGTATATTAGGGCGCTTATTATCGTCGACATTAGGACCTTCCTCTGTTCTTGTCTGGGGCCTCCAATGTTGGCCATTAGTCTTCTGAGATGGGAGGCGATTTTCGCTGCCTTTCCTGCGGCGTGCTGGATTTGTACCCAGAAGGTTAGCCTGGGGTCCAGTCTTACGCCTAGGTAGTTTACTGCTTTTTGTGTCCTAAGAATATCTGTTGTCGTTTGCCTACTTATTTTGAGACGTATGTGTTTATTTGTTAGCAGTAGGAGCTCGGCTTTTTCTATATCGCGCAGGAGATTGTGTGAGTCTAGCTATGCTTGCGTTCGTATCATGATTTGTTTAAGCTTTCTTTGCGTTTCTTCTGTGCCTTTTGCTGTAATTACTGCTGAAATATCATCCATTATATACATATATTCAATAGTAGTGCCGGTCGGTCTTCGAGGTAAACTGGGAGATTTGCGGAAATCTTAGACTATGTTCTGGATCACTAGCCCTTTTTTCGTGTGTACGAAGGCGTTTACGATCTGATCCATTTTGGCAGCGGTTAAGTCAGGTTTTTTCATTACTATTTTATACCCAAGTTTCCAGGTGTTTTTGTTAATATTCCTCCATAGTTTTGAGTTAGTTTGATTTTTGACAGGCTCTTGTTATATTAAGCATTGTGTTCTCGACAGTTTTTTTTGCAATTATGGGTTTTCTATTGCGGAGGTTAGTTTCGAAGTGTTCCACTTTCGTGTTCCAATATTTCTCCTGTGCTGGTTAACGTTTGTTCTGATGTCGTTCGTGTAATAAATGTATTGATGATCGCTACCAGTGTCATCTTGAGCCTGCCATGCGTTCTGATTATGCGCTTTCCTCTCGAGTCCGTGTGGTGCATACCCCACTTCACGGCTTTTGAATTTAGGTCACCGGCGATAATTAGTTGACCTTCTGTAGACCTGGCTGTCTCCTCATTATTGTCGAGCTTTTCTTGGAATTCTTGTAAGCTGTCGCTTGGCGTCAAGTAACAGCTAATTACTGTGAAAAGGTCGCATCTGGTCCAAACGAAACCTTTCCTGTTCCCTTTGTTTACAGTAATGGCGTTACTCCCTGGTGCTAGCCATATAGCGGCGGTAGAGCTACTATCTTCTAGCTAGGTATCTATCTCCTTCGTTTTACAAATATTGAGAACGAAATGTTTTTTTTTTGGTTTGGAGGTGATCCGAAATTAGCTAAACTTGCTCAAATTTCAACTCCGAAGGGAGAGATGACTCGACTATTACAAAATATAGTGAAGGGTATAATCAACATTGTGTGCGTTTTTTAAGTCACATTTATATTTTTTTTATCACTTCAATACCTTTCTTCAATTAGTAGCACAATTTTAAAAAGTACATAAAATGTTACTCATACGCCATGTTTCACGAATATCCTTTTTTGATACTGTACACTGATACAATATATAAAATATAATAAAAAATTGGTGACTTTCGGACTTTAGTATGTATATATCTGCATAACATGTGTATCAATAGATTATATACATATATTTAGATAAACATTTAAATACGATTATTAAACCTTCGATTTCCACCATTTTCAGGGAACAAATTTTGCGCGTGAAAAATGACGAAAGCATACCGTTCCTGTTGGTGGGCAACAAATGCGACTTGAGCGACAAACGCAAAGTGCCGCTGAACGAATGCCAGACACGAGCCCAACAGTGGCAGGTGCCCTACGTGGAGACCTCCGCCAAGACGCGTGAAAACGTCGACAAGGTAAGTGCGTCGTAGTGTGTTTGTGTGTGTGTGCGTGTGCGTTAGAGTGTGTTTGGATTATTTTATGTGCGTATATGCAGTTGTATTGTTTCTCACGAAACTATTGGCATTATCTATATATATTTTGCAATTATTTCACGCGAATTCGTGCGCTGTACTCCGTCATATTGCTGTGCTGTGCGTCTCTTACCTTTCATTTCTTATTTCATTTGATCTTCATTTGACATGATTTCCTCAGTTTTTACATGATTGCAGTGCACAGTTGACTGCCCTTTCTTTCTTTTTGTTATTGCTCAACACTTTGCTTTGAACCACACACACACATTTTTTGTGCGAAAAATGCAATATTATGCCGTTACATTTAAATTAATCCTATTTTTTTGTGAATTTTTGTTAAAGCGCGCTCTTTTGTTGTTGTCTTTGATGTCGTACTATTTTAGTTTTGTTTACACTTGCATATTCTTTCATTAATTTTTCATTTGCGTTTGTTGTAGTGCAACAAAAAAGTTAACAAAATTAATAATTGAATGTAAAATAATAATCAGGCTAATATACAGTTATTTGTAGTCAACGGCATTGGCAGCATAATCTGCAAACTCTACCAGCAATTTGTTTGTCTCATACACTTCGTCATTGGTTCTTCAGTTTGTACACACATAGTGAGACTCACATGCCCCACATATTGTTTATACACTCAATATTAATTATAATATATAGCAAACATACTTACTGTACTGCAATTCGGTGTTTGTGTAATTTGATTAGTTATATAATATATTAATATATATTTTAATTTAAAAAAATTTACAACCAAAATTAGTCTGAAAGCGTAACGCGTATTCGAAAACTTTTATACATATGTATATATTATATGTCTCTTGTTATTTATTTAGCCAATTTTACTTAAATAAATTTCGCTCAAAGCTAGAATTTGTAATTCATAACCCCTAAATTTTTCCAAAGTGAGGTTAGAAAAGCAATAAAACTCCTAAAATTATGCAAACTCCTAGAAATATGCAGGTTCTTAAAGAAATGAATAAAGCACCAAAAACAATGTGATTTCTTAAAAAAGTTTGGAAAACACCTAAAAATATGCTATATTTTATTGACTTTTCAATTTTGCAAATATTGTAAATAGTTTTAATATCTCTTAAAACGTTTAATGCAGATTTTAAATTTATTATATACAAATTCAACTAAAATAATCATTAAACAGCATTATAGTGCACCTAAAAGCTCACAATAAATCCAAATATTACAAATTTTTTATTAAATTACGTTATAACATGAAATTTAGGTGTATAATTTAGTATTTCCAATTAAAATTAAACTTTTCTTGTTAGTTTGATTCTAACATTGCATACTTTAGGGCGCTGTAGCAAAGTTTTGGTTAACATTTTTGAGATGAAATTTTATTTTAATAATTTTCAACATTTCTAATTGAGAAATATAACTTTAACGCTCTCTAAACTTTGAGTTAAGGTAATTTTAACTCTCTTTAAACTTACTTTATACTCACTTTGCATACTTTAAGGCGCTGTAGCAAAGTTTTGGGTAAAATTTTCGAGACAAAATTTAATTTTCAACATTTCGAATTGAAAATATTATTATAACTCCCTTTAAATTTAAGTTAAGGTAATTGTAATTCTCTCTAAACTTACTTTATACTCCCTTTGCATACTTTAAGGCGCTGTAGTCAAATTTTGTGGGTATTTTCGTTACAAAGTTCTTACTAAATCTGTTTTAACAATTATAATACTTCTAAACTACAATTTTGGATCAGTTTATAATACAAAAGGAAAAAATAACGCCTATATATAAAAATTGCGCCTATAACTAGGCAACATTAACTATTTATTGCAGTTTAAGTACTACATTGTAATTCAAACCTTTTTTTAGAAAAATTTTACAACAATTTAATCGTACTATCTATGTGGTGAGAAATAGAAAATTAAAAATATAATTACAAAAATTATTTGAAAAAAATTAAAAAAAAATTAAAAAAATTTAAAAAATACTTACTTGAATTTTAACAATTGTCTTAAAAATTAAAAAAAAAATAAAAAAATAATAAAAAAATATATTAAAAAAAAATTAAAAAAAAAAAAAAAATTAAAAAAAAAAAAAAAATTAAAAAAAAAATAAAAAAAAAAATAAAAAAAAAAAAAAAAAAAAATAAAAAAAAAAAAAAAAATAAAAATTAAAAAAAAATATTTAAAAATTTTTAAGAGTTGTACTTTGCACCATATTTTATAAAGACGAGTGATTACTTAAATGTTTATAATTGTCTTAAAAATTAAAAAAAAAAATTAAAACAAAAATAAAAAAATAATAAAAAATTAAAAAAAAAGAATTAAAAAAAATCAAAAAAATTAAAAACAGAAAATCAAAAAAAAATTTAAAGAAAAATCAAAAAAAAAATTTTTTTTTAAATTCAGAGTTATGAATATGACCATATTTTCGTTTCTTTCGTTTTCCTTATTATGAATAAATAAATAAAAGGTGTGGTAGTTACCTGTAGGACTCTGACTGCTTATAATTATTAAATTTTTTTAGATTATTAAATTAATTTATAGTTTTTCTAAGAAAGTTTAAAAAGCTATATTTTTTTATGTATATACATGCTTATGTATGTAAGTTGACAACAGATTTTCTGCAGGGCATGTAAGCAAATTTTTTAAGATTTCATAAAAAATGTATGGTGTCTTTAAGATAGTTTAAAAAGCTATAATTTTTATAAATATAATAATATCTAAAGTTGACAACAAAATTCCTGCAGGGCATGTAAGCAAAATCAAACAAATTTCATTAGTTATACTCCACTTCACTCCCCGAAAATAAGGTTATTTACAAGATTGAATAAAATATGTACAGACATATCCACAGAAAAAGCACACAAAAACTTTACATTTTATTCAGCAATTAAATTATATTTTTTTCATCTATTTTTCGAAACAGCAGCACAACGAATTGGCGCAGTATTTTATTTAAATATTTACGTTTATTTTTTATATTTAATTTTATTTTGCCGTAGCGTAGTAATAGTTTAGTATTTCTATTTTAATGTATTTATATTTAGCAGTTTTTTTATTGTTATTGCTGTATTTATTGCTTACTGTTAAACATTAAGCAAGTGAAAAGTAAAAAAAAAAAACATTTAAAAAACGAAGAAATTGTGCCATACTCTCTTTTTCACTCTCTCTCTCTCTCTCTCTATAAAAACGTTGTTTTCTTCTCATCCACTGTGCTCTCTTTTCGTCTCATGCAGGTATTTTTTGATTTGATGCGCGAAATAAGATCCCGCAAAACCGAAGATTCGAAAGCTACTAGCGGGCGTGCTAAAGACAGATGCAAGAAGCGGAGACTTAAGTGTACACTACTTTAGGCGTATTTGTAGGTGCATAAGCAGACTCTAAGCAAATATAAGAAAACAAAAAAAAAAAAAAAAAAAAACAAATGAAAATATGAGAACAAAAAACACAAACAAAAACAATTGTAAAAAACAAGCGAACAAAGAATGTAAAAGAAACCCCTAACTCTACTCTACTCTACTCTCCCAACCACCAGACATCACATCGAATTAATAACCATAACCTACATAGATGATCTGTGTATATGCAATAACAACAAAATTCCTAACCGAATTACCGAGAACCGTTTGTAGTATGTACCTTTCCTTCCGTTTGTTACAAAAAAAAATTAAAATTCGTTGAAAAGTTTTAGTACTTGCATTTAGTTCTATAAGCTCGCATACTAATTTGTTAACTTGTATTTTATAGAAATGCTACTTAATTGCTTACTAACTTATGTTGTTAGCGGTATTTAGTTGCCTTACGAATTGATTTGGCTTTTTTTTAACACTGAGTTGCTAAAACGCAAACAAATTTTTAGTTTGTTTCAGTTTTTTTTTAATTTTTTTGGTTTTAGTTTAAGCTTCCCGCTCCTTGCTTACTCTGCATGCACAACTAACCTTACTAATTACAGACAATACAAAACAGTTTACAATGTTTTTTTATGAATAATGTTAAATTTATAAATATTTTTATTGCTTCTAAAAAACAAGTATACAGTTCGTGGTATGTTTTGAGGGGTCCACAAACAATAGCTTGACGTTTGAAGATTGTTTTTGTACCCTAAATAGGTGAGCTGTTGCCCTGAAGCTTGCAATAATCAAGAGGAAATGACGAAGACTCTATAAAATGTATATATAAATGATTAGCATGACGAGCTGAGTCGGTTTACTCATGACTGCCTGTTTTTGTATACGTGAAAGAGGCCCTTAATTTTTGAGATATCCAGCTGAAATTAAGCACACATCCATTTCTCCCCAAGAAAATGCTCATTTGTCAGAACCCCTGCTATTGAGCCACTAAAGCATACAGCTGCCATACAAACTGAAAATCAAGTTCTTGTATAAAAACTATAAAAAATCAAGTTCTTGTATGAAAAACTTTTTAATTGACAAGTTATCTTCACGAAATTTGACGTGGATTACTAGCCAACTCTACAATCTACGAACAAATTGTTAAACTCGAACCACTGTAGCTGTGGCTGCCATACAAACTGACCGATCAAAATCAAGATAAACCTCTTTTTTTATACCGTTTTATGCTGTGAAGGCTATTATAAGAAGCCGAAATTTTTTATTCTTTCTCATTTGTTTTGCTTATACATGTGAAAGATATGTTTTTTTTCTATATATCAAGTTTTTTATGTGACCCATCTTTGATTCCTTCCAGCGAGAATTCTTTTGAGTTTGGAAAAAAGTCGACGAGAGCTTAATCCGGAGCAAATGGTCGATTTTTCCTTAATTTTCATTGAATTGAAACACCGTGGGTGTGATACAAGCTTTTACATGCGCAAATATTTATAAACATTAAGACCAACAAAACGGAACAAAATCCACTTTTTGCAAATTACCAAGCCTTGTGTCACTCAAAACCCTTTATATCACTCACGTTTCTTTCGCTGCGAAATTTATAACAGAATGTTATGACTTCTCTTATAACTAAGGTAATACACATCTGACTCCCGAAATACCATATATTTGTTCGTTGATAACTCGAAATGTTAAAGACTCTTGGTGGTTAATCCTGGTCCTCAAATATGTGTACATCATTTTGTTGCATGTCTCTCTCTCTCTCTCTCTCTCCCCCTCTCTCTCTCTCTCTCTCTCTATCTCTCTCTCCCCCTCTCTCTCTCTCTCTCTCTCTCTCTCTCAGTTATTATAAAAGTGAAGTCCAGCGTAAAACGTTATATTAACTAAAATTATGAGATATACATATGCATATTGTGACAAAAAGGCACCCGGAAATTGTAATTAAACCCCGGTTAAATAATATTTAGAAAAAAATCTATTTTGCTAAGTTGGTAGGGCTGTCCTTAACTACTATGCCAAATATGAGCGCGATCTGTCAACAAGTTTGTTTGCAGCAGTTGCTTAAATCGGTATACGTCAGTGGTGCCTTGCGATTTATACAATGGATAAAAATATCTAACAAAGAATTGTTCTCAAATTTTGTATTTCTAAACAAACTTTGTGTGCGGAATCATTGCGAATATTGAAAAAGCTTATGGTGATTCAGTTTTATCAAAAACACAAACCCAAGAGTGGTACAAAGTCTTCAAAGACGAAGTCGAGAGATCTTTGAAGACATGCCCCGTTCTGGACGACCTTCAACCAATGCAACTGATGAAAATATTAAAAAAGTGAAGGATATGATGCTTGAAAATCGTCAGGCAAATATTAGAGAGATGGCAAGAGAGCTCGACATCTCTCGCGAGTCCGTTCGAATGATTTTGGTGGATATTTTGTGTATGAAACGCGTTCTTGCTCGACTCGTCCCGATAAAGCTGTATTGTTTTCAAAAGCAGTACCGTAAACAGGTCTCTTTGGACATGCTTGATCGTGCGAATTGCGATCCCACATTCATGGAGAGCGTTATAATTGCTGATGAGACATGAGTTTATGAGCTTGACATGCAAACAAGTCAACGATCATCGGAAAGGAGGGAAAAAATCGAGCCAAAACCAAAAAAAATACGCCAAAGCCGCTCAAAAATCAAGATGGTGCTTATGGTTTTTTTTCGATTTTCGTGCTTTGGCGCATCATGAATTTGTTCCGGAGGGACAAACGCGATCAATAAAGAGACATATTTGGATGTATTGAGGCGTTTGTGTGAGAACATCCGTCGAAAACGGCCGGAATTGTAGAAAAACAATTGATGGATTTTACACGATGATAATGCACCATCGCATCGAGCCAGGATTTTGACCGATTTTAAAGCCAAAAACGCAATGAATTCCAAAGATCAACCAAGGTATTCACCAGATTTGGCTCCGTGTGATTTTTTCTTGTTCCCTTAACTGAAATTGCGGTTTCGTGAAACCCCTTTTTCAGTCGATCCAAGAGATGAAACAAAATTCGCTGAAGGAGTTGAAGGCCATCTCAAAAAGTGCATATGAAAAGTGTTTCGAAGACTGGAAGAATCGTTGGCATACGTCTATTACATTTGCTGGGGATTACTTTGAAGGCGACAAAACAAATATTGATGAATAATTAATTTTTTTTTACAATTTCTGGGTACTTTTTTGTCACCATGTATTATATTAATTTTTGCCTATTTTCTTATCTCACATTTGTTCCTAAATCTTTAATATGCCACAGCCAACATGGTTATCAAGTTAATAAGCATCGTTCTCTCATTGCGAAAGATAAAATATTTTTTTGAGTATTTTTTTACTATTGCAATAATTTTTTTTATTAAAATTATTCTTCAAATTGAGCTTAGGATTCGAAATTATGTGGTTCGGCATAAGCATAATTTTTTTTATTACTACTTTTAAAATATTGGATAATTTTATTGTAAATATGTATGTTAATCCTATACTCTAACATCTAAATAGCATTATTAACAAGCTTCAAAACTTAAACATACTAAAATACACCACAATATATACACATACATACATATGTATATGTATACCACAATATATGAACATAACTATGAACACAAACCTTACCTACCGGTTACCTACCCGGTTTTTTATCCTCCTACGATTTGCTTTTTGGTATAAATTTCTTGCTTCGAACAGCTTCATTTCATTATTTAAATTTTGTGAGAATTTTCCAAATTTTCTTTTACTGTTTCTGAATGAGTTTGTTTGTATATATGAATTCTATATTATATTTATTATGTAATTTTTTATTACATATTTTATGTTTATACATTTATTTTTTGTTTGTATTATTTGTAGTTTGAGTAGCATTTCACACCTTCGACTCATGAAAACTAAACTCATTTTCTTTAACGCCATCGCTTTACAAAAACCCAATATTTTACGTAAAACTTTACTAAAATTCTCGTATCTCTTCCAATTGTGCGCAGGTATTTTATGATTTAATCAGGGATATTTCTTCACGAAAGAAACAACGTCAGTCCGATGTGCGACAGCCGCCAAAAACCAAATCTCATTGCTGCCAACTGCTGTAATATTCATGAAATTTGAAAAAGAAAAACGAACAACATCATTACAAAAACAAAAAAGAGGAATACAAAAACGCTGCAAATCTGAAACGACGCTGAGGAACAACACAAGCTGAATGCCGCCAATCAACAATGACAATGACGACGAATGAATAAAAACAAAATATTATCCATTTAGATAAGAAAGAATGAAAAACAAAAACAACAACATGCAAAACTGCTGTATTTCGAAGTGAAACTAAAACAAAAATAAAAAACAGTTACAGCAAGTGCTAAAACTGCAGCGCTAACTATTCGGCATGCAACGCTGTTATATTACAACAATGCAAGCGAAAATGAAAACAGCATATACAACTCAATTTATGCGTAAATTTGTAAAAAAAAATGATATTTAAAACCTATCAGCCACTTATACTTGCATGCTTACATACATACATACATAAGTTTATATAAATATAAAGCAACACCAATTGTAAAATCAATCAACAACGTATTGTATTCAATAAATGAACAAAAACCAAAATATACAACAACAACATAAACCTTGCAGACTTTGTTAATTTTATGCGAAAATTAATATTATTTATGTTTATAAAAGTTTCAATTTGTATTTGATACTCGGTGGAAAGCGTAAAACTTGATTACTGAACGTTTACTTGCAACAACATACATATATGTATGTATAAATGCGCTGAAATAAATCAAGTTTTAAACACACATTAAACGGAGAAAACAAAATTTTGGCATTTTTTTGTGTACTAATTTTGCTTATATCTAATTTTGCTTATTTCTAATTTGGCTTGTGTTTATTGTTTAAAGCAGAGCTCCCGAGCAAGCTTAATAACCCTGTTATGTAAGGCAACTAGTATATAATTGTCTCACCACTACTCATGCTTGCTGTAACGGTATTTTATTTTGCAAATTGCTAGAGTTTGCGGTCAACTTTTCCGAGTTAACATTTAGCATCGCTTAAAGTAAATTTTTATGTACGTTTGCCTAGCAGCTTTGATACTGGACTAGTCGTCATATGTTATATCATGTCAACAGCTCGCAAAAAGTTTCACTTATACATACTCTGTATAAAGTGTAGTTTTCGTCACAATATTCGTTTGGAGTAATTTTTCATAATTTTAGGTAAAGAATTCGATGAATTAAATTTTCATGATTTTTTCAGAATTCGCTAAAACTATTTTCCAAGGTCCGACACCATATTCGTTGCATACTTTGGGGCGTCCAACCCATTTCAATTCGTATGTTTTTAATAACTTCAGCTGAAATGATGGAATTGCTTTATTCTGGCAGCATTATTCCAATTTCATATTTAAAAAATTCAAATTGTTTGCAATTTAGCATTTTAAATAAATGTTAATTTGAATTGAGAAAAATTTTATGGTTTAGAGCCTGATTTTAGTTGGAAAAACAGATGTTGAAACAAATTTTGCGAGTAATATTTCAATAATACACAAGAGTGGCATAATTTTCGTCGGTTGAAATTATTTGGTTTTGTCAATACTGCTAAATACCTAAATAAAATTAAAACAAAATTTAAATTAAATTTAAAATTTTACTGATTTGCAGAAATATAGCATAATTTTAGGCATACAACTTAAATTAGAATTTTGAAAAATCTTACAAAATTATTTAAGCTTGTCTTTCCAGTAACAACTGCAAATATTTTACACAAGAGTCCACAAAAAAATAAATAAAATGTATTGAAGTGAAATTGAAAGTCAAACAAAGAATTGTGTGCGAAAAAATAGCCGTTAAAGGCATCCAACTTGTTTCAATTTTCATTTTTCAATTTTGAACTCTTTTGCTCTTTAACTTTTGCTTTAAAAATTTAATTATGTTTTTCAACATGTAACAGCTCGTATCAAACTCCATTTGGAACAACTAAAATGTGAAAAGAGCTCCCCTCAAATTCGTTTAGGACCAACAAAAATTTTAAGAGATAAGAAATTTTTTGATACATAATTTCCTAGAAATTCAATCTTAAGGTGGTATTCTGGTCTAGCCGCCTCAATTTTAGGCATTTTTCAAACATAAAAAATGGAAAGAATTTTTACTTTTAATTTTTTTATGACTTTTATTGACATTTAGAGAATATCGAAAAAAAATTTTAAAAAATAATAAAAAAAAAAAAAAAAATCGTTGAATTACAGGTCTGTAGAATGATATGACTCCAACCCTTATAGCGATCTGAAATAAATAAATAGTAAAATTCCTATTTTAATTATTGTAAATATGACATATTAAATTTTTTAAATTTTTTTTTTAAATACTCAAATTTTCTAAAATTCGAGGCAGGCGTATATATTGTTTTGAATATCTAAGCTATAAATAAATATGAAATTTTTTTTTTTAGATTTTTTCTATTTTCTAAACAAGAATACCCCCTTAAACCTGCTTTGTTATATAATTTAAATAGGCTAAGGCATCCGGTTAAAAAACACATACAAGGTTACATAAATTTAATAAATCCACATAAAGCTGAAAGTTAAAAAAATAACTTACTGAAACTCCTCCAACGTTCCGTCGTGGAAAAAAATACTCTAGATACTCTAGAATAAATCAAATAAAAATAAAAAAAAATTTGTTTTTGTTTTTTACTCTAAAGGCAAAAAACTAGTTTCGATTTGTAATGTTATCTTCGCTTTCTTTTGTTTTTATCTTTTGTATATCTAAACGTTATTCGGACGCCTAACTCTACTTGGCGGCAACGCTAGTAAAGTCTTGAGCAAATCCTAAGAAAATTTTGCAATACATTTTTTTTTAAATCTTCTTCTTCCTTTCATAATTGGCATAGACACCACGTACGCCGATGTAGCCGAGGCTGTGGTGTCCTTTTTAAAATCTACACTAACAAAAAAACATTATACATGTCACTATCGGCTATAAAACACTAAAACTCCTTTACTCTATAACTATTTGTGTGAACTGTGTAAACAATAATTTTTAAATGTTTTTTGTATGCTCTAATTACAATTATTCTTATAATTATAATTACGTTTTTAAGTTTAAATAAAAATATTGTAAACATAAAAGCGAAAAGTAAAAAAGGAAAGAAATTAAAAAATGAGTCAAACGACAAATAACTACCAATACTTATATAAAATATATTGCAAACATGCTTATAAGTAATGGAATGCTTTAATTTGTACTTGTAAACATGAAAATATAATTTCTATTCATTTTTGTAAAATAACAATAAATTGCAAATTATTTTGTGTTGATATTATTAAGCGTATTATGCGAGTTGTGCAGTGAAGTTGAGGTCTAGGCGAAGCTGCATAGTTTTATGCATGAAGTGGCAGTGAAAATACAAAAAAAAAAAACAACAACTATACATAAAAACAACAACAATACACTTTACTCTACGTTTTGTATTTGAATAAGCTATTGCAAGAACATACACCGCAGCGAAATTATTATATTTATACCAAACTGCATATCGTCACTTAAAAAGCAAAACTACTTATCATCGAAAATTGTAAAAAAATTTGAAATTGAGTTTTTTTATTGCTTACGATTTAATAGATCATATTACGTATACAGTATCTCAAAATTTTAACCTACCGTTCTCAGATATAACCAATAGATAACCATTTTGTAACCAATATATAACCTATACATAACCATTTTATAACCAATGTATAGGCATATTATAACCAAAACTCAAATTTTTTTTCAATATGATTAGTTTTTATTATATCGTTTTTCTTTAGCTTGTAAACTTATGAAAAGTATTGTTAGGTTATTTTGCTTTATAGGTGACGATATATGTATGTACATGTATACTTTGACATAAAAACGCATACGCATATACAACAAAAACGCAAATATACACACATACATAAATACACACAGACATATAACAACTTCATGTATGTTCATGTATGTTTGTAAAACCGGCATGCTTGGCGGTAACCTATTTTTACCAACCTATCTATCTATAAAAAAAAACCTATAAATCTTCCTATATGTATATTGTATTTAGTAGCAACAACAAGGAAAACACATACACACGCAACTCCTAAATAAATACCCAACATTATTATTATATTTATAAATATATATATACAATACATATATACGTGTGTAATTATTTGTTTATTACTCTGTAGATTTACTTATATATATGATGCTATTGTCGTTATGTTTAATTTGATTTTTTGTAGTTATGCGTAATTCAAAATTAAAAGAAAAAAAACTTAAAAATAACAACAACAATTTTAATTGCAAACACATTCTCATACATTGTTGTAGTCTACTTCGACACATTGTGCACACACCCTCCCTCACGTCTCATATGCAATTGATTGTTGCATTGTTGCAAATTAAAGCTGCAGTTCAAAGAAAATAAAAAGAAAAAAAAAAACAAATCAGCTGCATGCGAGCGAAGCAAGTGCGAAAAATTACAACAACAAAAAAATCAAAAATTATAAAAAAACGTTCGTTGACTTTGCAAATGTCAATAGAAATGTAAGCAAACAGAAACTTTCTTAACTAAACTAAGCCGCAAACGACGAAAAATTATACATAATTATTAAAAGTAAAGTAATTTAATGATGATGAAGATGCGTAACATTCAAACAATCGCTACAAAATATACATACTTATATATAAATAAAAAAATGTACGAATATGCATTTGTTTTTTGTAAGAAAAATTCTTAATGAAAAATCCCAAAAATAGCTTCAATAAAAAATCAACTGAAAAATATGCGGCGTTTTTATTTTTTATATAAAAAGGGAAGATAAAAAAAGCATAGAAGTTAACTACTTCGGCGCCGCAGCTCTAGTGCTCTTCACAAGCGCATGCCTTATAGCATAAAATGGTATAAAGAGATCTTGATTTTGATCGGCCAGTTTGTATGACAGCTGTATGCTATTGTGGTTCGATCTGAACAATTTGTTCGGAGATTGTAGCGCTACCTTGGACAATAATCCATGTCAATTTTTGTGAATATACCTCGTCAAATCAAAAGGTTTCTCATACAAGGACTTGGTTTTAATAGTTCAATTTATATGGCAGCCATACGCTATAGTGTTCCGATCTGAAAAAACTCTTCGAATATATATACATATATCTATATAATATATATATTTTTCCCGCTCTTTTGACATATCTCTTCAGTAAGGTTTACTATTTCATCATAGAAAGATTTACGAGCCAACAACGAGTGGAAATTATTAAAATCACACATCACGTAGCGGAGGAGAGGAGTTGGAAAATGAACAAAAGCGCGGCCTAGGAACTGCAAGAAGTGGAAGCGGTTACAAAACAAATAAGTATGCACCATAAGTGTGTTTATAATTTTTCTTAAAATAATTACTAAATACTACTTTTTCTTACAGCAAATATGTAAACATGCGCAAGGGCACAATAATACGAACATATGCTGCAGCGTTTTCATAAATATTTTCTTCTGTGAACAGCCATAGTATATTTGGGTTTGAAAATTGACTTTGACTGACAAAACAAAATACAAAAGCGTTATCAAATTTTCCATATATTTGTTATAAGCCGCGGCTGGGATGGACTTCAGTAGCTTCAGCGAATTTTAGTTTTTATGATTTCGATTCACTTTTGGAGCGTAATTATCAAGATTTTTGTTTAGCTTCGACGTTATACTATTTATAAATCCACGTCTTATCACCAGTAATAGTGCGTTTGATGAATGTAGGGTCTACGGCTACGTTGAAAAGTATCTCTTTTGCGAAACACTTGACGTTGATTTAGACAAATTATTGAAATCTTTTGATACGAGTCTAGTATTGACACGCTTTATAACCAAAATGTGTTGTCCTAACATGTTATTCGAGCAGACTGAGAGATTCGTGTTAGATATAAAACTACAGTGGCGAGGATATATGTTTAATTAAGCCAAACCGTGTACATACAATTTACAATGTTTGAAACACGATTATCTTGAAATGCAGACGATATTCTATCAATGACAATATTGCGAAGCCAAATTTCACCCAAAAATTGTTTTTGCTGGTCAACAATTCTTAAAGGAGTTTAAGGCGATATCCTAGAATAGAAATTTAAAAAGATCGAATTTAATTTTAAGCATTGTAAAATAATTTTTCAAAATCTAGGTACGACGTTTGTATCAAAATCGCGAAATTTGAATTTTCGTTGGCTACGTGTATTCAATTTTCGATTGTTTTGTTGTGTTATGTTGAGTACCAACATACCCATACTGGTAAGGTCGGCCTTTTTGAATGTTTAGTAAGTTTTTGACAGCTTTTTTGCTTAGACACCTTTTGGTTTGTCTTTGATTTTGTGCCAAATTTCCCACTTTTGACTAAAAACAGTGTCGCGTTTACATTGCTCAGGATATGTTGGACTCAGTCCAATCAATTTGTAATAGTGCCGCAGCCACAGTATTCCTCAGACTTGGCTCCCTGTGACTTTCTTTGTGGCCAAAACTGAAGAGGCCCTTGAAGGATTGTTGACGTACACTCGCTTAATGACACTTGCAGAAATTAGGAAAAGTTAAATTAATAGATATTGATGGGTTATCAATCGCGGGGTGTAGTAGAATCCAAGTCAGATTTGAATAGTTATCGGAATTGCAAACCAATTCTGATTTTCGTTGCTGTTACAAAATTCGATTGAATTTTTGCCTTTTCGAGCATGCGCAAAACCAATATTCGAATCAGCTAATGTGACAAAACGTGTAAATAAATAATTCGGAAGCAATCCTATTAAAGTTTTTAATGAGTTCTGATTTAAAGGTAGATTTTAAGAGATAAAATTTATCGATTGAATAAAGACTCATTTGGGTTTAAATTATGTTTTGTAAATCTTCATTAAATATCCTTTTTTTCCAAAAACTCAATAATTAAGACATTTCATGTTTTATTCTTATGTTTTCCCCTATAGAAATAAAGATTAATTAATTTAAAGCAATAAAATAACTTGATTTTTTAACTTACATTTCAAATCTGTTAGCGACTATCTTCTTGGTTTGTTTCTGATAGCAAAACCGATAAAAATGGTTTCTGTGACTCTCAAAACCGATACAAATTCTGCTTCGAACATCAAAATAATAATATCTGAAGTCATGGCACCTACTACTTTTTTATAGGTTCTGATTCTGACTACTATCAGATTCTACAACACTCCTGAATATCTGATTCAAGGATTCTGGGAATTTTTTCTTGCAGAAACATTGTAGTTTGACTTGCAGTGTGACTTGATGTATATGTGTAATGATGCCTTTCAGACATTTGAGGATAGTCATAAGTAGCCAGACGTTATCGATTTCGATGTGCGATAAAGCTGGCCTGAGACTCATACAATTCCACCATGATTACTACAATGCAATATTACCTATGCTTTACGTTAATGGAAGTAAGTAATGTAGTTGACTTAGAAAAAAAAACTGACTGAAACCGGTATTTTGATTTCTTGCAGAGGTCTGTATAAAGTCTGTATCTCAATAGCTTCCACTATCGGTTTCAAGTTAATACTTCAAATAAAGCTAAAAAGTAAAGTCTCAAATAAATTGCTCCGAATAATTAAATTTATCTCCCTTCACTCAAGTCAGCTTGAGCTACTATTACAACCCATACATCCAAGCTTAACCCAGTGTGAGAAAATAAATAAGACATTTTATTTTATAATATTTTTATTTGAAAATTTTTATTTCAATTTTAAATTTCATTTCACTTACAAATAATTATTATCATTAGCATTAAATGTAATTTATTCACTATTGTGTTTATTGTATGCATTCATGTACATATGTATGTATGTAACATAGATGCATGTATTGTAATGAGTTTTATACGTCACAATGATTTATATACATACATTTTGTTGTAGACATATGTATAGCTAACATACATACATTCTAAATAAATGGTATGTGTATATATGTATATGTATAAATTTTTATTATCATAATCGCCAACTTTTTTTACACTATTTTTTCATTTTTTATTTTCTCTTTACAATAATGAAGATAAAACATTTTTATTGTTACATATTTTTTACAACATTTGTGTATGAAATTTACATTTATTTTATGGCTTTCACAACTTAAATATTATATTTTTGGAAAATTTTCGAAAAAAATTTGTGTAGAGTTTTTGAAATTTGTAGAGTTTATATATTTAGGTGTGTTATTAAAAAAAATTTAAACAGTTTTGTATTTGAAAAAAAAATTAAAAAATGCTAGTAAAATGAAAATTGTTTTCAATTGAGACACATTGAACAGTTAGCAGCAGCAGGGTTGCAATTTTTGTGTAATGTAATGCCAAGTTATTATTTTTGTTGCAATGTTTCGATATTAATTTGCATTGCTTTTGTTGTTTTTGTTCTACTGCTGCTACTTCTTCAATATATTTCGTCAATAAATATTTATTTTTTTTAATTTCGATTTACTTGTTTTATTTAAGTGGTTTGTAAAGATTTTTAGCTCTTCTTCCGGATAGGCACTATTTTCTTCAATCAACAACTTCAAAGTTTCGTTCGTTTTGTCGTTTTTTAATCGATTTTATAAGGTTTTGGGTTTCGCAAATGTTAAAAAAACGGGTTTTTTAATTGCAGAAAACTAATAATTAGAGTTTTGAAAACAAAAAATGTTGCGGTTTGATGAGTTTTTTTATTAAGTTTAAAAAAATATTTTAGGTTAAAAAAATTATGTAGTTTAGTTTAAAAAAAAAAAAATGTGTAAGTTTCAAAAAAAATTATTTTATTTAAAAAAAAAAATGTAGTTTAGTCTCAAAAAAATAATTTTAGTTAAAAAAAAAAATTTTAGTTAAAAAAAATATGTAGTTTGGTTTCAAAAAAAAATTTTTTTTTAAATATGCAGTTTAGTTTAAAAATAAATATTTCAGTTTAAAATTTGTTTTTCGGTCTCTTTCCGAAAAATTTTTAATACAAAATTTAAAAAAATAATTGTTTTCTCAACATTAAAATTCAAAACCAACTCGAATAGAAGCCGCTGCACTGGTATCAAATTCTTCTTTCATAATATATTTTTTCAAACGAATTTTCGTAAATTATTTTTATTTTTTATTGCACCCATACAAGTATTTCGCTTGCTTATTATTTAATTATTGTTTAAATTTTGTGTCAATATATTGTTTTTTATTTGTTGCTTAAATTTTTGTTAATTGATTTATTTTAAATTTAAACTATTTGCTTTATCACTTATTTTTATTGTTGTTATTGTATGTGTATTTTTTGTGGTTGTATGTTAATTTTGTTATTTTTTTGTATTACTTTTATGGTTTACAATACATTTTTTTGTTGCTGTTATACAAATATGTTTTGTGGTACTGAAATTGCTGCTCGATTAAATTATTGTAAGTTATAATTTACAAAAACAATTTTTTAAGCTTGCTTGAAACCGAAAATATGTTTTATTAAATTTTTAGTGAAGTTTGCGCGTCGTAATACCGAAAAATATAAATTTTGTGTTAAGAAAACATTTTTAAATTTCAGTTTTTCAATCTTTTTTGTAATTTTTTGCGCTTAAATTTATTTCAAAAAATATTTTAAATTGCAAATTTTTCAACATTTTGGAATTTTTTGTTTAAGTTTTTTTATTATTTCAATAAATAATTTCTTTTTAGGCAGAAGATATGCAAACAATTTATATTTTGTATAATAGAAGCTTTAAATTCGCTCAAATGTTACATAATCGCATATAAATTTTAATTTAACAAAAATCGCAAGAAATGAATTTATATTTATTTTATTGTTAATATTATTTTCTATTTTTTGCATTGTTTTGCTTTTATTGCTGTTGAAAAGAAGTTGGCGTAAATAACTTTTTTTTTAACCATTTTTGTATTATGGTCACACATTTTTGTAATTTTTTTAAAGAAACTGCATAACGCTTGCTTGTTAAATAACTTATTAATTTTAAGCAATAAAATATTTTTAAAAATAAAAAAATAAAATTATATTATGGTAAATGTTATAATTACTTCCGTTTCGAAAAATTTGCTGGAATTTACCTACTATTTATTTAAAAAATCTTATTTTAAATACGAAAATTTTTATAAAAAAAGCATTTTGAAATTTTTTTCTAAGATATCGCAAATTTTAATTAATAACTGAGTCCAAAATTTCAAAAAAAAATTTAAAAAAAAAAATTAAAATTAAAATTTTTTGTTTTTTCAATTTTGAAAATTTTGTTGGAATCGAAATTTTTTTTCTATTATTTTAAATTTTTGGAAAGTAAAAAAATTTTATTTGAAATAAAAAATTTTTATAGAAAAAAAAAACAATTTTAAAAACATTTTTCTAGTATTTCGAAATTATACTAATTCTAGAACTTTTTTAAAATTTTCGTGAGTCGAAATTTTCAAAATAAAATTTCTTAAATATTTTTTTTTTAATTACATATTTCGGAAACATTTATGAGATCAAAATTTTGTATATTTTATGAATTAGCTTTTTTAAAATTGAATTTTATTAAAATAAATTACTTTCGAAATTTTCTTCTAATTTATCGCATTTTTCACGTTATTATCGTGAGTCGAAATTTTCAAAATAAAATTTTTTAAATATTTTTTGTTATTTTAAATTATTTCGAAAAAAATATGGTATAAAAATTTTGTATATTATTGCTTATTCATAGCTATTTTTTGAAAATCAAGTTTTTTATAAGAATTAATTTTTTTCTTTTAACGGATTTTTCACTTATTATTGAAATTTTCAAAATAGATTTTAGTAGATAGAAGTGTTATTCGAATTCAGAATTCTTTGTAAAAATTTAATTTTGAAAGATTTTCTGTCGTGAGTTTAAATTTTTAAAATAAAATTTTAGTACACATTTATTTTATTTAAAATTTTTAGTTGTTATAAATTTTTCGAAATTAAAAAAAAAATTGCTTCAAAATTTTAAAAATTTCAATTCCCGACAGAAAACTTGTTGGAATCGATTTTTTTATATTTTAAATTTTTTTATATTTAAAATTTTTTTGTTGCTATAAATTTTCGAAATAGAGAAAAACATATGTTTATTTTAAATTTATTTATATTTATTTAAAAAATTTCAACTCCCGACAGAAAATTTGATGGAATAAAAATTATCTTAGAAATTTTAGTAGTGTGTGAGCATAGTTTAAGTTATTTATGTACATACATATATACATATATTTGGGAATTGAAAAATTGTTATTTTTGTACATAAAAAACCTGCTTTGAATTTTATACACATTTAAAGAAAGATGATATATATGAAAAATTTATTTTTTTTACAAAAACTATTAATTTTTAAACCTTAAAGTTTTATTATTTAAAGACTTAATAACATTTTATGTTACCCTCATATCGTAATAATTTAATTTATATATTTTTTTATTTATTGAATGCTTGTTAACAAATAAATATTTTTGTTTGACTTACAGTTTGGAATTTAAAATAATTTTATTGATTTTGTTTTTAATATAAAAAGCTTTATTTTTTTATTTTTATAACTCTTTATAATAAAAAAATTAAAATTAAATTTTATTTTTGCAGAATTCAAAAATTAATTAATTAATTAATATTTTACTGCTTAAAATTCTAATTTTTGTTTTTAGACAAGCAAGCGTTACTAACCTCACTTTTATTTAATTTTTTTAGTTTTTATTTTTAATAAACAAACTTCTTTCTTATAGACTTACAATTAAATTTAGTTTTAACACATTTTTACGCAATCTTTTTCGATTTCGTGCCTTGTTTGTAGTTTTTTTTATTTTTTTAACTTTACTCTCTTTGTTTTCGGGTAAAAGTCACTTAATATCAACAAAAATACTTTACAAAGCTATGTTAATATTATTTAAAATACAACTGATGCTTATAAACTTATTGCTTACGTCATAGTTAAATTTACTTATCTCTGCAATAATTTTGCTTATTTTTTGTCTATTAAATTTTTCTCACATTTTGCCGCACGCTTACACACTTACACAATTAAGTTTTTGTATTTTTGTAATTATTTGTTTTTGTGTTTTTTTTTGTATTTTTTCGGCGTATTAAAAATACTCAATTGAATAGAGTTCGCATTTCATTAACGGTGGATGGTTCAATTCACTTTTGCATGAATTTTAAATTTTTTTTGCTTCAGAATTTCATAAATTTCTAACTTGCGCATGCACAAACAAAATTTTGTTGTTTAATATTAAAAAAAAAATATTTTATTTATTTATATTTATATAATTTTATTTTTTACTTTCAGTTGTTAATATGTTACAGCAATTAGTATTATATAATTATTTATTTTTAATTCATTATTATTAAATATACGCACATATAGCACTTAATTACAATTAATTAATAATTAATTACAACGAACATCGCTTTTAAATTTTAATATTAAATTTAAACATTTTTGTTTTTGTTGTCAATATAAATTACATATACAAAATATGTATGAATGGCTCATACAATACATACTTATGCACTTTAATATTAAGTTTTATTTTGCTTGTTGTTGTTGTTTGTAAAATTAATTTTAATTTAAGCATATTTGTAAAAAAAATCAATATCTTTGCACTAAATTTAATAAAATAAGATTTGTAATCTTAAAAAATATTTTAAAAATATATGTATTATTGATAAATTGAAACAAAAGAGTCAAAAAAATTACAACAAAAAATTAATTGCAAAATATATTGCATGATATAATAAGAATCATAAATATTTATGCACACTTAAATGTAAAATATGTTTTTGTTTTTGTAAAAAAATCGCAAGTCAATATATATTAATTACTTAAAATATTGTAATTAAGAAAAAAGTGAAATTTTTTTTATATATTAACTGTGTATGTGTCTGTTTGTAGTAGCAGCGGCTGTTATTTGTTTTATTACTTAGGGCAAAATCAAAAAATTAAAAGAAAAATTAAATTATAAAATTGAGTAAGAACCTAAAAAATAAATAATAAAAAATTAGAAAAACCGAAAGGAAATTAAAATAAAAATAAACAAATATAATAAATAAAATTTAAAAAATTAAGTAAAATTAAAAAAATTAAGTAAAAAATTAAAAGAAAGAATAAAAAATTAGAAAAACATGAAAGAAATTAAAAAAATTTAACAAAATATTAAACAAAAATATTAAATTAAGAAAATTAAAATTAGAAAATAATTTTAATTAAAAATAATTTAAAAAATTTAAAACAAAAACATATTTAATTTTTAAAATATTATAAACCCATACATAAGCTTACAATTCCTTTCTTAGTTATATTTAATTTGCGGCTGTTGTTGGTCTCTATTGGCGTGGATATGTACTCACTTTTGCTTAATTTGTTGTTGATTTGTGTGTTAACGCCAAAGTTTCATTAATTAATTATAATACAATTTTACTTATTTACAATATACATTTGTAATTAATTTTACTTAATTTTTTCAACTTTTATTTGTATTTTAATTATTTTTAAATTTTATTTATTTTATTTTTTATTTTTATATATTTTACAATTATCTTTATTATTATTTTTCACATTTTCATTATTAATTTTCATAATTTTATTTTAATTTTTTATATTTTTATTATTATTATTACTGTTTGCCTTATTGCATTGCGTCAGTAAAATATTTGTTGTTTTTGTTATTTTGTATTGCGTTTGTGTTTAGAAAGAGACATAAAATCAAGTAAATAAAGAAATTCAACACATAAAAACATTGCTTGTATTTCTTTGAGATCATATAAATGTACATGTGTGTATGTGTGTGTGTGTGTGTCGATGCAAGTACAACAACTTTTTGCTTAGTCGACAGCGCCGGCGGAAGAGAGGTGAGCCGAATAGCAGGGAGAAACCTAAGCTTCGAATTTTTTTTGAAAAAGAGATGTCTTCAACAGTTGTCTTACAAGAGCTGGAACCGAATTGTCATGAAGAAGAAAAAGCTGTGACAATTTTTAGAAGAATTTGGACATAACCGCACTTTTCAAAGTCCGTTATCCTCACATCGCGCAGCTCACCCCTTTATCACCGTCGTCGTCAAGCAAAAGCGAATGCAACAATCATACAAAAATCATTAAGATTACAACAACAACAACCAATTAATTACGCTCACAACTATCCGCGATGTTAACACCGCTGCCCTCCACCACGCTGACACTCCCCGCCGCTGCGGCCGCCATAACCGCTGCGACATTCGCGTGCCGCAACATCAAATCGTTCTCTGATGCCGCCTTACCGATGCTGCTCAAATTCAGCACCGACGCATTGTCGGACGCCGACGTCGCTGCATACTCTTGTGCGGACAATTTGAGAAACTGTTCGTAAGCGGTTAGGCGCGAGCTCGACGCCGCTAGTGGCGGTTCATCGGCGTTCAACGCCTCCATGCTGCTGGCAGCGCAGGAGCCGGCATGAAATACTTTGCTAGCCATAACAGCAGCGCTGCTGCTGTACGGCGGTGGTGGCGGACGCTCGTTTAGCAAGCTGCTGCCGCTGCCGAGCGTGTGCGTGAGCGCGCCAATACCGCCGCGACTGCTGGTTACGACGTCGGCGGCTGCTGCGCTGGCAGTGGCGCTGATGCTGTTCAAGCTGCCGAGTCTTTGTAAATGTTGCTGTTGCTGCTGCTTGTTGTTGTTGTTGCTGGTGATGGTGTTGTTGCGCATGCGCATGTGCTTGCTGCTGTTGTTGCTGCTGCATGTCGAGCGTCGCCAACGTCGAATGGGGATGTGCCACAATGGCCGTGGCGGCTGTGGCGCCGAACAGTTCTTCGTTTGATTGTCGATGATGATGTTGTTGTTGTAGCACAGTTGGTGTGGCTTCCAAAGCGTTGCTGCTCATTGGACTCGGCGATGTTGGCGATTGCTTGATGTGCGTTATGGCCGATGTGCCAACCGCTGAGACACTCAAATCGCTGCCGCCGCCACCGCCGCTGCCAATGCCAATACCGCTGCTGCTCACGTTCTGGCAATCGCTGAGACTGCCGAGGTAACGCGCGCTATTGTTGTTGTTGCTACCGCTGCTTGTGTTGTTGCTGTTGTTGATTGCGTTGCCGCCACCGCTGGTGCTGTCGACATTGTCGTGCGCATCCTTTGTTGTTGCCGCCGTTGTGAGCGCCAAGCCGCGCACACTGGCGCCGCTTATCGAACCGTCGTCCATGGTCGCCGCTAAGGCGCCACCACTGCCGTGACGTTCGCCATCGCCACACTTGCTTACGCCTCCTACGCTTTCTCCTACACCGCCAATGCCGCTGCTACTACTACTATTGAATTCACTGTGTGTGGTTAGATTGGGCAGTTGCAGTTCATGCTATTCCTTTATCAATCGGTAGATGTGATGTGTGGCGCCGCTGTTCTGTTCCGCCACCTCGAACACGTACGCTATGCAGAGCAGGGTCTCTTGTGTGTCTCGCGCTTGCATCACCTGCATCAAAGCAACGGAGAGAGAGAGAGAAATGGAGAGCGCGCATTAGAAATAATATTTCTTCTATAACCAACGTCCGTTGTATCTACTCACCTGCAGTATTGTAAAGTTCTCCAGCACACTGTTCATCATATATCGTTCGGGTAGGTCCTTCAATTTCTGTATGAAGTTGATCATATATTCGCACATCGGTGACCGATGTATGCGATATACGAAACGACCATTCTCCAAGCGTGAGTATTCCGTTTCCACTTTCTCAACCACCTGCTTGCCGAAGGAGCAGACTTTCGTCGAACAGACGAGCACAACATTTTCGTTACTCTCATATCTAAAGCGCAAAAAAAGATCGAAAGGTATAATAAGACTTCAAAAGCAATGTATTTTAGAGTTGAGTATACTTACTGACTCGTAACGCCATAAAAATCACCCGTCTCTCTGCCGGTATTCAAGTCTGCCCAACATTTTACCAAGTAGAAAGCGTTCTGTGGACCTTTTTCGTAGAGATCTTTGAGACCACCTGATTTCTCAGGGAATTTATCGGAGATTTGTCGAATGTCAACAGTCTGTGGAGAGAAAATGTATTCTTTAATTAAAATAATATCTAAAATAACTGTTTAATTTGAGGACTTCGTATGGTGAGGAAGCATATTAAAAGTATCGGCAACCGACATTTTATGATCTATTATATTATATTGAAGTTTTAGGTACCACAATGGACCGGTGTCCTCAGCTGTCTATGTGAAATCCCTGTTAGGATGGACCTCTTAACCTAACCCTAACCTCACATCCGTTTAAAATATTAACTCAGAAACTCTCTGGAGTTTGGTCAATTCCTATAGGAACTTTCAATTATAGTAACAAAATCAACACTACTCGTATTTTTGGAAAGAAGGTTATTTCAGCTCGAACCGAAACGGACCGCAATTAGTATTTTGTCAAGAAATGTTCACTCGGTAGTATTCTTCAAAAGTATTCTTCGAAAAAAGAGGAAGACCTCTACTCCGTTGGAAAGACCAGATGGAAAAATTATGAAGGAAACCATTGAGTCTTTACTTTAGTAAAGTAGAGGCAGAAAGAATACTGAGCTCGGTGAGAAAGTAGGAAGTTGTGAGCTATTTACCAACTCCAGTTCTAGCTTTACGGCAGTATTTCTCATTCTGCGATTAAAGTAACAGCAAATCCACTGTTCTGCAAAGTAGCCTCTTTAGTGAGTGAGCGCTCACTACGTTAGAAGCTCAGTGATACAAGTCCAGAGGTCAAGAGCTCTGAGCGCAGCAACCTATTAAGAAAATAGTAACCTCCGCGAAATCACAGAGAATTGTCTAACTTATGAGCTAGCAAAGGCCAATTAAGAAAATGGTAACCTCCGCGAAATCACGGAGAATTTTCTAACTTATAAGTTGTCAAAGGCCTTATACTTGGTTGAAAATGGGTAGGATAACTGCAGGCCACTTATAATTCAACACGAACGACCATGCCTTACGTGAGCTTGGTGAGTGCTTGTCAATAGCCAGCACGAGCTCTTTGGAATCACAGTAGTTCAAGGAACCTTCTGTTTGAGGAAGCTCTGACCCTTCGAAAGAGTTGGGTTTCACTTCACGAGCTCTTTGGAATCACATAAGACTTTTTCACAGTAGTCCAAGGAACCTTCTGTTTGAGAAAGCTCTGGCCCTTCGAAAGAGTTGAATTCCATTTCGCAAGCTTTTTCACAGTAGTCCAAGGAACCTTCTGTTTCAGGAAGGTTTGGTGTTTCGAAATAGTTGGGTTTCACTTCACGAGCTCTTTGGAATCACATAAGATTTTTTCACGGTAGTCCAAGAAACCTTCTTTTTCAGGAAGGTCTGACTTAACTAAGACTAAGACTTTTTCACAGTAGTCCAAGGGTGATTGATGTCTCGTACCTAACATAACCAAAACCTTAGAAATATTCATAAGCACTTACCTCAAGTAGCGGATCGGAGAAGGACGGTTTGCCGCCGAGTTGCACGAACAAATGCCGGTGATACTGCAAATAAGAAAAAATATATTTATATTTTTGTAAGTAATACGGCACGGCTGTGGACTCACGATTTCCTCTCTTTGTATCTCCATGAATGCCGAGAATTCGAGCAAGCGAAATTTGTGCGTCGCAATCGCTCTGCCCTCCCACGGCAGTTGTGCGGGCGGAAGACCTGCTTCGATGTCACCAGACACAGCTGTCGATGGTTTGCCGGCGGGATAGGGGGGTTGTGCGAATGGCTTAATGCTGTAATCGTAAAAACTGCGGTCAATGCAAACAATTTCAATGTCTCAGCTACAAAAATTTATTCAAGATAACTTACTCTTGTGAGGTGCTGGGCTGCAAACCGGGCTGCCAGAATTGCTGTGGGCGCGTGCGAAGAATTAAAAAGGAGAGAAAAATTGCATGTGAGTATATATATTTCTTTTGATTACTAATAAATATAGTATGTATGTAGGTATGCATGTATATATGTACAACGGTAGATTATGTACAATACTTAAATTGAAATGAAAATACATATGAACAAAATGAGCCAGCGAAAAGCAAGGTTTATATGAAGAGCCAACAAAATTTAGGGTTATGCGTTTGTGATGAGAGAGAGAGAACGCTTAGCTTGTTGTTTGTTTATTTGTTTTAGCATTTGAGAGAGTAAAAGTACACATAATATAAATCACAATTGCGGATTACATAGAAATGATTACGCGATTTCGCTGTATGTACAAGAATTGGCATTTTGGCGACCCCCAACCAATTTGAAGAATTCTTTTTTGTAGATTTTTAAAGAATTTACTTTTTTCTAAAGTATTTTGCACTTTTTGGCTGCCGACACTGCTGATGAGATGAAGCGAACGATGAAGCGAGCGATGGTTTGCGTTAGCATATGGGCCTCCAGTGGGGCTACGAGTGGAAATGCGTGTGATATATGCACCATAACCTAAAAACATACAAATGAGTGATGGCTTTGTGCCTAATGGAGTTGCCAACGGTGCTTTATGTGCGCATACATATACAAAAAATACATTTACACACACACACACAAAATCTATATGGATATATAGGGTTATGAAGCGCACAACGTGTATGATTTATTTACAACGCAACGAGTAGCGAGTTAGCGGTACATTATAGCGATGCCTATTATTTGCAATGCTTCGCTTTTTGTTTTTGTTTTGTTTTTTTACAAAGATGAGCACAAAATTTAGCCGAGTTCGTTAGAAGCGCATAGCATTTACACATGTACTATGTAAATATGAAGTGTCTTACGCCCGGATACATCGGTGGATGATGGAGTGGCGTGTGCGCATGCGCATGTGCGGCGTGTGGCACACCGGACGCCGTCGCTGGCGTTGTCGCTGTCGTCGTCGTCGCCGTTCCCGACGTACTTTGATGCACCTGTGCTGCCGCCACTGCCGCCACCACCGCCGCATGTTGTTGTTGTAAATATAGCGTGCCCGCAGAGGTGACCTGCGGTAAGTGCGGATGCGTGGGCAGATGTGCGCTAGCGCTGTGCGGATGCGGGTGCTGCGGGTGGTGGTGTGGATGGTGCTGGTGGTGGTGGTGGTGGTGGTTATGGTGATGTTGGCTAAGGTGGTTGAGGTGGTGATGCTGATGGAGGTGATGCGAGTGTGTATGCGGCGAATGTAGGTGTGTGTACGCATGCGCCGCCGCCGCGGCTGCTGCTGCAGCAGCTGCTGTTGCCGACGAAGACGAGGAGGTTGCTGATGTGGCCGCAGGTGCAGGCAGTGCTGGCGAGAGTGGTGGCACTGCGCCGGGTGGCCCGACAGCGCCGTGCGTGGGCTGATGCAAGCCAGCCGCGGTGAAGGCCGCCGCCGAAGCGGCATATGCGAGATTTTTCGCCGCCTGCGCCGATACGATTTGTGAGCTGGTCATACCGCTCATAGCCTGCAGTGCTTTCTCCTTCTCGCTGAGCAAGTGCAGCGAATGGGCGTGACCGTTTATGCCGCCGATGCCGTTGGGTTCCTGAAAAATATTCAAAAATGGAAGGAGAAAGAAAGGTGGTGCTCGATGAGGCGTGTGTTGGGCAAATGCACTGAAAAATTACTTGTATACATAGGTATTGTGTAACGCAGTGGCAGAGACCGCAATAACTTATTGACTTGGCGAAAAATGCGTTGATGATGAGTGCGATGAGTTCGTTGATGAGTTTGAGGTGTATGAATGTGATTCCTGATGACAGTTGTAAGACCGTGCTTTAATAAATGAAAGTCTCAGTATTCTATATCCTTTAATATTCAAAGGAAAATCTTGCACTCTCTTTAATAAATTCACTTTTACTCGTTTTGTGTCCTTGCCGCGAGCTACTTTGACTGTGTGCATGGCATGCGTGCCACAACAAACAGCGCTTACCTCCACTGTCGGGCATCTCTTTGTGGTTGCTAGCAGCTCAGAAGCTAGCGAATAATAGAAAGAAGTAAAAGCAACCACACACATCTTTGTATGCACATCCTTGCATTCTTTCTTTCATCCTTGCACTCAACGACAATGAGCGTGGACACACAACCACGCAGCATCTAAGCACATACTGTTCCACTACAAAGTGACCCAGAAAACGTTGAGGAATTTCGTATGACAAAAAATAGAGAAAAAATTAAAAGGAACCCATAAAACGCATTTCCACATATTGCACCGCTAGTCAAGCAAAAGCATCAAGCGAGAATATAATATACTTGCGGCAGTGTCCTTCAGTGTACAGTAAAATAGTTGTGGGTTGACAAAGGATTCTTGCCAGAAAAGAAAAAATCTAGTTATATAAAAAAAATCCTTTTAAAAAGATTTAGCACTAAGGAATATCTCTCCATTTCCTTATTCCTCTTCGAATTTAGTATTTGAAATTAAGACTGGCGGGCTTGCATGAAGTTAAAATTATTTCGATCAGTCGAATGATTGAACAAGTTGATTTAAATCCTGCTAAAGATTGCTTACAGGCTCCTCTAAGCCCCAAAGATAAATCGGACGACTGAAAAAGATTATTTAAGTCCTGTTAGCGATTTCTTTTAGTCCCTAGCGATCAGTGGGATGACTCAGAAAGCTAATAGAGATTGCTGCAAGGGTCCACTAGACCCAAAAGATCAGACACATGACTGAAAAAGCTGATTTAAATCTTGTTAAAGGTTGCTTAGAGGTACCTCTAGACTTTAGCGATCAGCCGGATAACTGAGAAACCCGATTTGAAACCTGAAAAAGATTGCTGACAGGTTCCACTAGACCCTAAAGATTAGTCGGATGACTGAACAAGTTGATTAAATCCTGATAAAAGTTGTCTAGAGATTCATTTAGGCCTTAGCGATCAGTTGGATGACTGAGATTAAAATTCTGATAAAGATTGCCTAGAGGGTTCTCAAAACCTTAGGGATCAGTCGGATAATTGAAATAACTGATTTAAATCCTGATAAAGATTGTTGACAGGTTAAATCTTGTTAAAAATTGCTGACATGTTCCACTTGACACTAGAAATAAGTTGGATAACAGAAAAAGCTGATTTAAAGACACTTCAAGGGAATGATGCTAACACCTTGTGATTTTTTAAAGATAGATGAAGGGATATCATGATAGGGAGAAAACTTATTTGCCTTCAAAATATGTGCCGTGATAAGATTAGGTGCTTCAGACTAACTCTGTCCAGTGTGAGATCAAAGCTGACTGTTTAGAGGCTTCGACCGACTTAACGGAGGGTTCAACAATAGATCCTATCTTGTTCTATCAACGTAAGCATGGGGTTGCTATTATTATAATGGCAGAAAACGTTTCTGAAGTATGGTTAGGTAGACTCGTCGACTGTCTTCGGAACGGTAAAGTCGTTTTTAGTTGAAGGCTTAGGCTATAGAATCAAGTTCTGAGCCATTGAGAGCATTTGTATGAACTTTTATGGCTTTTCCATTAGTGAAATAATCTTGTGAATTGTAGATCTTAGACTCCCAACAAAGTTGCCGCTTTTTGCATTCTTCCTATTTAGTTACTTAGATATTATGAATTCTAACCTAATTCTAACCTAAATCTAATTTAATTCTAGGTGATTAATTTTGTTCAAGAACGATTGTTCTACCAGCAAGGATCTAAGCTCGGTGAGATTATTGAATGCTTGGGCATTAGATCCATCTATAGGTCTAGTTAGTTTTTAGCCGACTGGAGCTGAGAATGGTTCAGAAAATTTAAACGAGGTTCCTCAAATATGTTCATAACATCGAAAGAAGCGAAAAATCAGAGATTTTCTCATATTTTGATTGAAAACCATAATTTCTGTGCATTCTAAAGATCGGTAAACTGTCAAACAGTGGTGACCTGGCATGCATGGATATCATCTTAACATTACAGATAAAAAAAATAAAAAGTGGGGTCAACGCTTTTCGACAACTGAACAAACATTTCCAACACATATTTAATAAGCGTGCTACAAAGGTTTTAAAACTTGAATTTATTGTTAGAATATGTTATTAACCAGCTGTTGAACTTCAGGTATACTTAACCTAAGGTTAACTACCAGTGTCAATTTAATATGATTGTTTCCAACCATGATCACTTATTGGCCTTTAGTTGATCGGAGCAGAAATATTAATCATAGAGTTTCAAAATGGTCTAGAAGACCGGAACAAGATCAATCAGGGAGTTTCAAAAAAGTCTATATGACCGGTACAAGCGATGAACCAAGAATTGTTTCACAATTTAAAGAAAGGAAATCGTTTTAAACTATCCAAAATAATGAAGTGATCTATAAGGGTACATAAAGTCGTGACTTCACATATATGTAGGTATTATCTTTTGGTTCCTAGAATAATCACGGAGTTGCAAAACTGTCTATAAGATTGAAACAAGCGACCAAACCAATAATTGTTTTACAATTTAAAGCAATGAAAAACGTTTTCAGCCATCCAAAATAATGAAGTGATCGCTCAACCGCCTTATAGTCTTGACAGGGCATATACTATATGTACAGGGATTTTTTTCTGGTTTCATAGGTCCAAAATAAAATGCGATATCAACCTTTTTCGTCAATTGAAGAAACATTTAAATCATATATTTAAAGGTATTTGTACACGAGAGCTAAAAAATGTTTCAAAACTAGATTTTTAATATTACTAACTGCCAGTCAAACTTCCAGGTAACCTATAGCTAACTTATAACACAAAGTTAATATAAAAACTTGTAACCTGAGCTCTTTTAGGCCTGAAAAAAGTGTTATACAATTTCCGCAAGCTCAATAAACCTGTATATTTTTCTGCTTCCGGCTCAGTATGCAATTGCGCTTAATTCGACATAAATTTACTCATGAAGAAGTATTTTGCATGAAGTGTTTCGAATAAAAATTTTAACCAACGAAAAATCGGCTTTTCACGTTTATAATATTTATAGAAAAGCATATATTATAGGCGCTCTTTGACACTCATTCTATTTCTCTTACATTCGCTCGCTTGCGCGCTCGCTTCTTCCACTTGACTGTCACACAAAACGAGCGGCCAGGCGATTCTTCGGTCACTTTAACCCACTTTTGAGATCCTTTTAGTTTCACAAAGCCTTTACAACTGGACCATTAAACACCGTTTTGCGAAAGGTAAGCAGCAAAGAGCCAGAACTATACTACATAATGCTGCCGGCAGTGGAAGAGGCAGAAGAGGCAGCAAACGGAGGCGGCCTTTAGAACATTTCACTTTGTGTGCGCCATTTTTTGTTTGTAGCATTTTGAGTGTAAAAGTAGATTTTATTTGTTAAGCACAATTTTCATTATAAAATACATAAGTATTTGTTGTTGTTTTTGTTGTGCTATTTGCTGTTTGTTTACTATTTGCACGCCATCATTATAAATGCAAAAGTTGTTCAAAAAATTCCAACTTTGAGCCTTTTGCCTCACGGCTTTTGTTTCAGCGCAGCAAAAAGGCATTTTCACATTACAGTTATTTTGAAAAAGTCATTTTACCATATGCGCTTTGCTTCCTCTTCCTCATCCTCATTCACCGGCACTGGCTTTCTATGTTCATGCATTTTCTCTTTCTTGACTTTTGTTGCCACACAGTTGGACAAATGTAGTTGCCGTTTGCTTTGTTTTGAATGTTGTTGCTTTTATTTTTGCCATTTTGCTTGCTCGCTTTTGACGCTTTGACCTTTTGACACAATGTATGGGCCATAAAATACCAAAGGAATAAGGCGAAAAACAAGCGCATAGTGGAAGAAAACAAAGTACAAAGGAAAAATGGAAGAGCCGTAAAGAGTTAAAGTGGACAATGCGGCTGGCCGAGCTTAATGCAGATGTCAGCGTGGTGGGCGTGGCTGATGGGCGGTTGCATGGGAGGCAGAGTTGCTAGCCAAAAGTAGCGTTATAGTGTCTGTTTGAGGTTAAGATGTGAGCAAACATATAAACAGTCGTTATTTATAAGAATGTCTCCTGGGGAACCGAGGAGTTGACTTGAGAGAGTGATATTAAAAATATATATAAAAAAATTAAAGAAAAAATATGACAACACCCATCGGTATACGAGGAGACCTCCGGCATTAAAAAACCCCTTAAAGTAAAAAATTAAAATTGTAAAAAAAATTAAAAAAAAATATATACATATATGGCAACTCCCAGCGGTATACGAAGAGCCTCGAGGTATTAAAAACTCCCTTAAAGTAAAAAATTAAAAATATTTAAATTGAATTAATTAAAAATTAAGAATAAAAAAATTAAAGAAATGATATGGCCACTCCCATTAGTATACGAAAAGCCCGAGGCATTAAAAAATCCCTTAAAGAGAAAAACTAAAAATAAAAAAAAATTAAAATATGGCAACTACCATCGGTATACCAAGAGCCTCGAAATATTAAAAAACCGCCTTAAAGCAAAAAATTAAAAATATAAAGAAATTTAAAAAATATGGCAACTCCCATCGGTATACGAGCAAACCCGAAACATAAACAAACCTTTTTAAAGTAAAAAATAAAAATATATAAAAAACTTGAAAAAAAATATGGCAACTGCATATCCATCGGTATATGATATGCATATCCCATCGGCAAACGAGGAGACCCGAGACATTAGAAATATATATTTTCGAGTAAAGTTTAATTTCTTAAAGCATAAAAATAAAAAAATAACAAATAAAAAAAGTAAAAAAAAAACATGGCAACTGCAGCTTGACTCTGGTGCCGCGCCAAAAGAAGTCATCGTCAGTCAACACTAAAAACAACAACCACAACAAAAGCGCATAAAGCAGCAAAACAACTGTTGAAATCAAATAAACTTTCCAACAAAGCTAGAGAAGACGAAAAATAGAGAGAGAGAGAGAAAAATAAAAAATAAATTTTGTTTTTGTACAATGATTTGTTGTTGCAGCCTGCTGCTTGCTGCATGGCATTGTGTTTTCCTGCTTTTTGTTGTTGTTGTTTTTTGTGTTACCGATTTTACGGTACACAAACGGTCAGCGTGCAACAAAAAGGATTTCAATGGAATTTTCACTTTACAAAGTGCGATGCAACGCACAAACAACAAAAACCAGAAAGTAAAACGAAAAACAAAAAAATTACTAACAAAAAAGCAGAAGAAGAAAATTGAAATGAGAAATATATTATAGAAAAGTCGAAAAATGGAAAAGGACAAAACACAAAGCACAAAGCAGAATGCAACGCAAAGTCACTCGACGATGAGCGGGGGCGGCAGAGGGCCGAGGGAGTGGCGTGCAGGCAAATCGCCTGCTGGGTGGTCTCGTCTCGTCTCAGTTAAGATGCGATGCAGTCACGTGTGGCAGCGACGAATTTATAACACAAACGACAACAAGCGCAGCAACAACAGTAACAACAGCAACAATAACATTGGAAATGTAGCTCAAACAAAAACTTTGCAGTCGTTCAAATGCTACAAACGGCACAAAAACGTGTAATTTTTATAAAGTTTTGCCTTTTA
The DNA here is from genome assembly GCF_024586455.1 of Bactrocera neohumeralis. Classification (NCBI taxonomy): domain Eukaryota; kingdom Metazoa; phylum Arthropoda; class Insecta; order Diptera; family Tephritidae; genus Bactrocera; species Bactrocera neohumeralis. The sequence continues at coordinate 19,661,139 of NC_065922.1, read as the reverse complement.
CTTGGACATGGAGATGGCTATGTGTGCTTTTAAGCATGTATGTGTGTATGTCTGCTTCTCTGCATGTATGTATGTATGTATATATAAAGGTAGGTACCGACGACCGACCGACACAAAGTAACTTTTAAGTGAAATGGACAAACGGAAACACACACATGCATGCATAGCTACATATACACACGTCAATTCTAACGAGAAACACGCACACAGCCATACAGACGCACTTACAACAAAATAAGTATGTATGTGGGTATGCATACAGCTTGCAAATAGATATTTTCCTAGAATGCATTTGCGAGTAGACAACTCTCATGTACATACATACATATGTATGTAAAGTTGAAATTGAAATTCATGCACATTAAGGTGGTTCTGCAAGTTTTACTTTTGAGCAGAGTGGTTGCTAAACTATTGGGTCGTTCCCTAAGTAATTTCGTTTGATGACAACTGCTGAACGGCTTTACGGTTATATGTACATATATCTGAACAGCTGATATAGTAAGGCAAACAATTTTCTTAAATTCGAAGAAGTTGGAAGATTGAAAACAGAATTTTCGGCATATTTTACTATCAAAAGGCTAAAAATGCGGTTCAAGCAAGGCGAATATTATGTGACGGAGAAGAACGGAGAATATATGTTGACCGATGCGCCAATCTTGAGGATGCACCACATCCTGGCAGGACGCTTGAAGCAGATGTGGATAAAATAAAGTCGTTGGTCGATGGAAAGCGTCGAATCACAACTCCAGAGATTGCTTGGTCAGCAATTAAATTTATCTAACGCGACCGTTCCTAAGTACATGAAACATCTAAGGTTAATTTCGAAGCTTTATTTTTTGGGTGCTTGATGTTCGTACAGAATTCGTCACATTAACGACTGTGATTTGCTTATCAAACGTCAAATAAAGTGATCAGCTGGACAAAATTGAGTGATGTACTCAAACAGAGGAGGCCAGAATTGATCAATATAAAAAATGCAGTGTTCCACCAGCATAATGCGGGACCTCATATAAGCTTGACTATTACTTGTTCCAGTGTAAGCAAAAATTAAACATTTTTAGTTGGGCGAGCCTTCACCTCAAATCAGGACCATTTGTACCAGTTTTTTGGCTGCAAGGATCACAAATTTTATGCGCGTGGGGAATCTATGTTTTCCCAGGAGATGGCAAAAGGTATTGGATCAAAATGCAGAGTATATTATTTCATATAAAGTTTTAGACAATAAAAAAAAATCGTGTTTAAAATGAATTTAATTAAAAAAACTAAAACTAAACCAAGCAAACGATTGAATATTTTTACAAAAAATTTATTTGAATTATGTTAGAATTTTTTTTTTTATTAAAAAAATATATTGTGATGATCCAAATAGAATTTTTTTTTTTATTAAAAAATATATTGTGATGATCCAAAAAGAATAACTTTATATTTTGAATAAATATTATTATAAAAAAAATCATCCAAGAACTGTTTTGAACTTATATTTTTTTTAATTGTAACTTTTATTTTTTTGTTAAAATTTTTTAGAAAAAAATGGTTAATGTGTCTGGTTTTATTCAAAATATATATTTTCTTAAATTGTATATTTTTATAGTTTTTATTATTTTTTCATTAAAATTTTCATGAAAATATTTTGACATATTATTTTTATTAAAAATCGAAAATATAAATAAAACTGCAAAATTTTCGATTTTTTAGTTTTTTAAATTTTTTCAGAAATTGTAGACGTATTTTTCCAAAATATAATGTATTAGTTTTAATTGAAAACACATATTTTTTTAAATTGTACATTTATTTACCATTTTTATTACTTTTTAAATCAAATTTTTATGAAAAGTTTTTAAACATACATATAATTTTTTGAGAAAAAATATATTTCCTTAAATTGTAAATTTTTTTTTATCATTTTTAATATTTTTTAGTTAAAATTTTCATGAAAATATTTAAAGCAAATTATTTCTTAAAGAAAATATATATGTATTTGTATTTCTTCAAATGTAAAAATATATATTTTTTTAAATTGTATTTCTCTTAAGTTTTAGATTTTTTAATTAAATATTTATAGAATTTATTATTTTTAATAAATTTATATTTTTTAAAAAAATTTAATCTCAAAGATCTATTATTATAATATGTATTTTTTTTTAATTGTATTTTTTTTTAAGTTTTAGATTTTTTAATTAAATATTTATAGAAAAATTTTAAACGTTTTTTTCGAAACATTTATTTTCTTGAATTGTTTATTAAATATTTTCTACACCTCTTTTTTTCAACAAATACTGTTTTACATTAATTAAAACTTTTTAAAAAATATTGTAAACGTATTGTTTTTATTCAAAATTTATTTTTTTTAATAGTGGTTTATTTGATATTTTTAAACAAAGCTTTCTAGAAAATATTGTAAATGCTTTTTTATTAAAAAAAAATTACGAAAAAAGAAATAAGAAAGTAAGAATTTTTTTGTTTTATTTATATTGTATTTAATTTTCAAATGATAAACACTATTTTTATAAGCGAAATTACTATAATTTGTGTTCAGGAAAAAAAATTTGAAAAAAAAATATTGTTTGAAATAAATCACTGTTCAGCCGAAAATAAGCAAACAAAGAAAAGACATTTTTATTAAAATATGTGTTTAAATTTACTGAACGAAAAATTAAAAATATTAATATTTTTTATTAAAAAAAAATTTAATATTTTTGTAAAAAAAAGAAATTTAATATTATTAAAAAATAAATACTTTAATATTAAGTAATAGTTTTTACGATCATCAAATTAATAGAAAATAATATTAGATCTTTGAGATTAACATTTTTTGATAAAAAAATAAATTTCATATTTGTTATAAAAAAATATAAATTTAATATCTTTTATTGAAAAAAAATATAAATTGAATATTTTTTACAATCATCATCATCAAAAAAATGCATAAAAATCGCTTGACTCGTGTATGTCAAGAAAAGAAGGCGAAACACTTAGCATACACCCTAATCATATATACAAACATACAAACATACATACAATTCATATGTACTAAAAGACACTTTCTCGTTACTTTGTCAGCACAACTCTTTGGAATTAAAATAAAACTGTAGCACTTTATTTGCCGTTACTTGCATTTCATTCCGAAATAGTCGTTTGCTTTTGTTGTTGCTTTACTTTTCTTTTCTAAAAATTACTTTGAGAATACGCCATACATTCTATTGCAGTGCTTTGAATTCAAATAAAATGATGTATAAATAAAACTGAAGTATTTCTTTAAATGCATGACAGATAGATGCTATGTACTGGTGTATTTGACTGTGTTATATAAAAGATTGATGAAAATACATGATTTTAAAAATGTTAAAAAATTAATAAAAAAAAACCTTATTTTTTTTAAATAAAATTTTCATAATATAATTTTTTGTATATTATTTTGCAACCCAATTTTTATACAGGGTAAGCTACAGATTTTTGTGTTCGTGTCAGTAGCATTTTAAAAAATAAAAAAAAATATTGTTTATTTGTATTACTTAGTAAACTAATTTTTATATAGCGTGTTCGAACACGTAAGGTCAAAATTTTTGTGCTCTGCGGCTTTAGAGCAGCATTTGCAATTTTTTTATGTGCCCAACCTCACTTTTCAAGCGTACTTTACTGTAATATGGATCAGGAATTGGAAGAATACATTGATTGAAATAATTTTTAAAATATATCGTTTTAAATTATTTTGTAAAAATTTCCATAAAATAGCCATTGCTCGTGTTGATTTATGACTTCGACGTCTATACAGATCTCTCCTGATCCATTGAGTGCCAAAAAATTTTGATAAAAGCTATTATCCTTTAAGTTCGGTTTCTGACAATTGAAATATGGTTTAAAGCAAGCCATAGAAGAACTGAACCAGCCATGAAAGAACTGTAAAACCATACCCATTGTAAAATAGAATTCGGAAACCCTACGCTAAAGTGACGTCAGCAAATAAAGTCTCACCGCACAAAACTTGAAGCGTTATGGTGCTTGATTAAAGCTTCTAGGTGCTTGTTAGCGCTTGAAAACTCGCAAAAAAAGTAAAACAAATAAATTGGAAAAAAATTAAAAAAAGAAATAAATAAATAAAAAAGAAATTAAAAAAAAATATTAAAAAAAAAGTTAATTAAAAAAATGAGTGTAATTTATGACTGTGATGTATTTGTATGCGAATTTTGATGAGTTCGAAAATGCGAAAAAAACTCAAACTTTTTACTCAGCAAGTTGAATTATGCACTGTTTCTCACAGTGTATAAAAAATTTCTAACCCTTAATGATGCCTAAATATCAATCTTTATGATTTAATTTACGAAGTAAATGGTTTTCTTTTCAAATAAAATTTTTAGCTAAATCTTATCCAGTATAAAAGCATATCTTATAAGTTAACACTTAAATTAATTTTGTTTTAATTTTTTTATATTTCATAAACACTTCAAGGACATCAGATAAACCTTGCTTTTCATAATCAAATTCAAAAAAAAAAAAAAAAAAAATAAAAATACTTAAAATACATTTAAAATAAGGAAGTTCGAAATGAATTTGGTTGACAAAAGCCACAGTCAAAATATTCCAAACAAAATAATAACATAGAAAATAGGAAACTTTTAAACAGTTTTAAAGCAAACCAAATCTTTTTCTAAACAAAATTATGTAACAAGAAGCATTATTATTTTACTTACGACTTTGATTTTCGCCTGAATCTCACGCAATTTCCGTCTGGCCAGCACCTGTATGTGCGAGCTGACTTGCTTTCTTGTTCTCGTCTTGCCTGTGCGTAGCTTGATATAACGAGCGATGAGTTCATTTCGGCCTGCAAAACGGAAAAAAAGAAAGAAAGCGAAAAACGTGAAAAACTACTAAGGAAATTGTGCGAGGAAAGATTGAATACATAATGAGCGACATTAATGAAATAAATTACAGGAAATTAACTATGAAATTCAGATGAAATCAGTACATTTTGTGCGAGTATTCGCCATATAAAATAAATCTTAATAAGAAGTAGACGAGAGTGATGGCACACTAGGCTGGAGTCTTGCTGTAGAACATTTAATAATTGTATGAGGCTTGCGGCTTGATTCTAAATCGCCCGCTAGATATTGTCACAGATACAAATATATTATGTTAGTACTATATACTATATATTGCTATAGTCTGCACTCGTTTATAAGAATTAGTGTATTAAATATTTACTGAGCTTATTTTGGCAAATACTTTGTTTATTTGAGTAGCTTAATGATGGCAATCGAGTTTTTTCTACTTTTTTTTATTACTTTTCGCTCTTTCTCTTTAATAAATGAGTATGTTTAAGCAATTTGGAGTTTTTGGTGGGTGTCTAAGACTTAAGTTAGTACATTTTAGCTAACCTAATGTCTTAGTATTTGGTATATTACATAGTAAAATGAAATTAATTTCAATGACAGTGACCTCGGAAATTATGCGCGTTAATAACTATTTGTTGGTTTTCTGTAATTAATTTTATGAGAAAAATTAGCTGCTGGTTTCGTTAAATTAATTTTATGTGTTTATTTGACTGACAAGTCTTTTTTGATTATTTTTATGTGCTTGGAGATATAAGAGAATTTCCGAAACTATTTCTATATATATGTATGTATATGTATAGTTATTTTCTATTTCTATATATATACTGCTATGAGCAAAAAAGTTGAGACTTTTTTATTTAAATTTCCAGCTTCGGAATATGGAATATCATAAATTTAGGCGACTACCTCCTAAAAACATATATGAAACCAAAATGACTCCAAAGGATTGCAACTAGATAAGACAAGTCAGCCAAGAATATCTACAAAGCAATGATCATCTTAACTTCAATTGGACAAGCTACAAAAATCTCTTAACCCTTCGCCAACAATGATGAGCTATATTGACCACACATTTATATTTATATATAAATATTAAGTTAAAAAATTAGTAATTTGAGAACTCTTACATTCTTTGTTATGTTGATGCAGAAGATTTTTAAATTCTAAACCGAATAAAGAAGCCAAAATAATTGTGATAGCTATCTGCGATTCGCCATACATTAGCCAGTGGCGAATCGAACAGACTATACCAGCAGTTGTTCAAGTTGTTATCTTTGTCATTGGTTTTATAGCAATATGTTTTTAAAGAAGGGCCAAAGGACAGGGAGCAGAGAATTATTGAATCCATGATGGCAAATATAAGTTTAAGGGGCTGTTCTTGTTAAGAATAAAAGAAAAGTAATTGTTTTTTGTATATTTTCGAAGCCTAACGATTTAAGAATATGTCTACAAAAGCATTTTTCCAAATTCAAATTATTTTCGGAGATATTATATATGTAAGTGTTTTGCTGATCTGGAAGCCAAACTGGTCGGTCGGAACATAAATTTTAAATTCGTTTTTCTCGAAACTGCCTTTTTCAAAACCATACCAATGTTTCCTCGGGTTCGACTGTACTGTTTTACCTGAAAAGGTGTGGCTGTCGTAAGAGGCGCCTAAAATCCAGTTTTTTATTTGCCTTGCCTCGAAATATCAGCATAGACTTGTCAGAAATACAAGTAGTATCTATAATACTCAGCTTGTACTGATATTATAGACTTTGAATGAGATTCCTTCTAATGAAAATACATTTGAAGTTCAAGCGACAAATGTCACCAGTCATTGAGTTTGATGGGTGCTCAACTGGTAGAATGGTAGAAAAAGCTACAAGATCTTGCTGGAGACTTAAATTTGGTACCACGGGAGCTGTAAGCCCTTGGAGTTCACTCCAATCTGCTTACAAGGTTTGACCTTTTTGGAGGTTCTTTGTGGCTGTGGTTTAAACTTAAAGGCAGGTAGAACTGAAAATTCAGTTCAGTGTGGAGTCACCCTGCGACCCGGTGTCAGACCTGCCGTGCACGGCTGAGATTTTAGGCCTTTTTTATTTCTTATGACTTGGACTCTCCATAAAATAAAACTTCAATCTATAACCCAGTGTTTCTTGAGATATTATATTAAAGAGACTTATTCGTGAGGTAATGCAATGTCGTTTTTTCAATTGAAGTATAGATTGCAGCAGTGTCAATATAATACAAAAGAGCCTGTGATCTACAGTGATCCCAACCGAAAATATGTTCGAAAAGATAGACATTGCCTTGAATAATAATGTTAAGTTTTGTGAGAATATCTCGTGAAACAACAAAAGTTTTTTATAGATTTGAAGATTTTGATCGTCCAATTTTTATTGCAGCTATGTATATGCTATAGTGATTCGATATCGGCTGTTCCAACAAATGAGCAGCTTAATACACATCAACAATTTGCATGGTTAATGGAGATGTCCGCTTAATAGAGCGTCCATTTAATAGAGATTTCACTGTATTTTTTATTTATGAATTTTTTTTACTATCCTATCTTCTAAGTTGGTTCGAACTGGACACATTGTGCTAAAGTTTACTAAAATCGGTTCAGTAGTTTAGGGGTCCATCGCGGACAAACAACGTGGCATGTAATTTTTATATATAAAGATATGTATCTATATTTAAATATCTCCTTGACTATGGTTAAACATTTCCCTAAATAACGGCATCCTTTGCACTATATTCGCGTATTTGCATAATGTAATAGCGAACCGAATTTGACACCGCGCACTTGCCGCTACGTCACGCCCACCAACCCTAAACAGAAGTCACATTTAAGCGTGTATATATGTATGTACATTTATACGTATATATGTAGACATCAGCAACAAATATAAATTTAATCAAAATTAATTTGCACCAACAAAGAGACAAAGTGAAGCGCAAACACACTGGAGGGGTGAGAACTCCGAGCTTTGGGTAAACGAAAATATTCATAGCTCGCAATATTACACAATTCACTAACGACCAGCAGCAGCAGCAGCAACAACAATAGCAACAAGCGAGTAGTGGAGCAACAAGGCGCGCGCTCATATAATAATAAATAAAATAATGACAGAAGACAGACAGACGGAGGGACAGGCACACAGAGAGACACAGGAACAGACACAGAGAGCGACATTGCGTCAGCCAGGCAGGGACACAAACGCAAATACAACAACAATGCACTGTGGTGAACACTATGCTTGCGCCCCCTTTTATTTTACGCCCTTTACTGTTTCACTTGGCTTGCCGCCGCTGTTTGCCACTTGCCGACTGCTGTTGTCTTTCAACGGCCGCCTTCGTCCTGTCACCTCAGCACGCTGCTTGAGCTCACTGCGCCCTTCAATTCTATTGTTTTCACTATAATTTTCTATGTTTTCGCAAAAGTTCAGTTCAAGTTTGCTGCCGTTGTTGTTGTTGTGGCACTTTGCTTCTTCGCCGTGGTAGCTCTCAGTCATTGTCTTCTGTTTGGTGCTGTTAATGCTTCGCTGTGGATGCTGTCTGAACTCTTGCGCTGCGCGTACAACACTTGCCCTCCCTGCCTCAGCAAGCAAAGTTGCGCGTTGACTTGCCTTAACCAGGCTGCAGCGCCCTTCTCGACTAATGCGTTCTTCATGCGCCGGCTCTGACCTCTGCGTCTTCCACATTGTCTGTTTTGGTCGTGACGTTGGCGTCGCCGTCGTCGTCGTTCACTAATTGCACATTCTTGGCATAGTTTCACTTCTAACCGAATAAAATTATTTTCATTCACTCAACGAAAAGCGTACACCCCCGCCCCCTCAACGCGTGTTTGATTCCTTTACTGCTTTTGGATATGAATTTGTGTGTGTGTCAGTCTTGCAGAAACTTCCTCGCTTTTCATTGTCTTCCAACGCGCCCAAATCTCCAACTCTACCCTCCCGAGTTCGCATCACTTTGGCCTTCACCAACATTTGTTGCTTTGTATTCCTTAGCACACGCTATGAGCTTTTGCCGTCGCCAACTTAATATCAACTTGGCTGAGGAAGAGAGGAAGAAAAACTTACAATTGTTCGAGTCAACAGCGCAGGGTGTGGATATCTAGAGTTTGGACTTTCTAGGTGTTTGACTTCAGCGTTTTCCTTAACTGCTATTTGTGTGTGAGTTCGTCGCTGCTGGAACTCGCTTGCTACTCGTCCGCGCATTGCCTGCAGCTTTGGTCCCGCCGACCTTTACAGCGTGAAGAGAGAGTCGCAGTAACTTCACTTTTCTTTCAATAACTCGCAAAAGTTCGCTGGCTTCCCTTTAGTTTTGCACTATTTCGTTTTTGGTTGACAGTTTGTTCGACAAAGCCGTGTTATAGATTGCAGTTTGTTATATCTTGATTGTTTTTGTAAAAGAAGTCAGCAACAAGCGTGTAAAGTTAAGGGAGTTAGTACTTTTATCGACTTGGAAGATCTTGTATTTTTATGTGATTTTCGAAATTCGTTTTTTTTTAGTATTTGGCTTTCAGGTTTCAAGTTGCCAAAAATCTGTTTAAGATAATTTTATTTGTTGTTGTAATATTAAGGTAGGTTAGTTAAGTATTCTTAAAGGTTTGATGCGGATTAAAAGCTTACTTTTTCGTTTGATGAGGTGTAGTATCTGGGATTGGTTTAATAAATTTCCAAATCTTCTACTTATGTACTATATATAACTCTTTCAGCTGATTATAGAACATACCCTTCTTCCTATATGACACTACCGCTAGTCTATTTGATTCAGAGGCCAACATAACATGTCTTTGAAGTTCCTCTCGGCCTTGCGAAGTTATGTCAGCACGAGGTGCCAACGAACTATATTGTTTTTGGTTTATTAATATTGCTTGGAGGGCTAACGTATTCACTATTCTTTCGTTGGAACCCAGTCCAAGGCTCATTTTACTGACGTATCAGAACATTTTTGTCCTTATCTCCACCATATTCTTATACATAAACAAACAAAATGTAATAAACATTGTCAAGAAGGTTTATGAAATTGCTTTCAATGAGAATGATGAATAAAGTTTTTGAAAATGTTTTCAAAGAACATGATGAAGAAGGACGTTGAATGACGACGATCGTCGGATTCGTGAGAAGAGCTTGAACGGCATCATTTACCTTACCGTAATTTTGTACTCCTACTTTAATATCTGTATATTTTACAACCATGAAGTTATATGGTGACAGCAGATCTTGTGAAACTAACCAAGATGCTAGGAGACACCACAATGATCTATCAGTTCTTTGAAAACGCCGTCATTTTGGCAATTTTCGATCGTTTTTCAACCGGATGTCATTGTAAGGACAATATATTCAATTATAGTAAATAATGTCTTTTTACGTTTCAGCCACGTAGAAGGCCTGAATCACTGCAGCTGTGATGGACCCTTGTTTAGCGCTGTCGGAAATCGCTTGTTACTCGAAAAATATTCATAATTTTTTTTTTCAAAAATTATTATGTCTAACCTTAAAGCATTAGTATAACTATACCCGCAATACTATAGAAAAATTGATAAAATAATAAAATTTCGTTTTAGGCTGTCACACTGCCCGCTAAGGGTTTACATGGGTTTCGCCGCTTCAAAAAATCGCGTTTTTCTTATGTTTTTCAATTCTATAACATCTCTAGAACGTTATCCTTAATGCTCAAGTTGATCTGAGTAATAGTTTCGAAGATACGACTTGAAAAGTTGCGTGCTTGAGGTCAGCTATACTATAACCACTTAAAACTTTAAACGCGTTTTCTCGAAAATATCTTTTCAAAGTCCGTTGTCAAGATTCCTTTCGAAGAACTCAACAGATCTGAAACGATCTTATATATCGATCTATACTATAAATTTTTAAAACTTAAACGTGTTTTTCTCGAAACTTTCTTTTCAAAGTGGGTTCTCAAGATTTCTGTCAAACTACTGAACCAGTCTTCAAAAAAATTTATACAGGTTTTCGAGACATAGTCGGTTGTCAAGATTTCTCTCGGACTACTCAACCGATCTTAATAAAATTTATACATGTCTTCGAGACATAATTTACAAGGTCTTGAACGAAAGCTTTTTTGTTGCTCAATTACAACTATTTAAAACAAAAAAACGTTGAGAAATCTTCACCGAAAGCTGCATTTTTTTGACTGCCAAAACTAGAATCTTTACTGTTTCTGTTTTTCTTTCCTCCATAACCTAGTTTATGGTCTTAATTAAAACATGTATATTTTTCTTCTTACTCTGATGATGCTGTAAGAAGTTCTGCTGTCAACGGCGAGACACCTTTTTAACGAGGAGATGCCGAAAATGATCTCGTAATGGCCGAGTTTTGAGTATTTCCTTTCAAAAATTTCACAAAATCTGTGTAAGATATGTGTCTCTGGAATAATAATAAGTTTGAATAACGTATTTAATTTTTTGTATGAAAAAAAAATATTGGAAAAATACATTTCTTGTTCGTGGAAACCCATGTAACCGCTAAAGGTTATTGCGAAAGAGCTAGACGAGTTGTTTTTTGGTTTATGGAATTATGATTGTCTCTACTAATCAGGAAGTGTTTGCAGTTGAGAGCCTTTCATTGAATAATCAGCACTTCGAAAACAACAAAGATTTGCTATCGGTACTTGGATTTTCTATCGGAACTTCAAAATATTTAAGGTTATGGAGTTGAAATTGAAGACGATATTCAAGAAAAAAGAAATTAAAGAAAATGTGTCATAAGAATCCTCTAATCTCTCATTGTAACACCAAAACAAGGCTTTCCTTAGGCCAAGCGTTGAAAGGGGATTACACAAAGAAATGAAATATATACCATTTATATACGAAAATGAAATAAATCCATATTCCATATGAATACATACTAGTTAGAGTATATGTTTATATTAGTACTATATACAATTTTATAATTTTTTTTGCTGAACCATACAAATTTCTGATGAAAAAATGTCAAAATGCTTGATAAGTATTCGAAAATGCCATTTGCTAAAGAATCGCTATTGAATTGACTTGCGAAGCAGGTACATGAAATAGCACTTTTCCGATGAAAAATGCAAACACGAAAAAATAAAATAGAATCAAGTAAAATAGAATAGAATAAATAACTGAATTGTGTCGCCGAGGCGATGCTGCACGTTGGGGTCGCACGTAAACGGTCAGCACACCGAATGAAACTCAATTCAAGCGGTCACTTCATTGAAATGCATTTTTTGCATTAGATTATGTCCACTGCCCCAACCCCGCAAGCACACAAGCTCTTGCGAGATGATATTATACACTACCCCTTTTACCTCAGCTTAACCTCTCAGCTGAAGGTAGTGACGCTCAATACAGCGACCCAGCATTTGCACTTTGCATGGCACAATCTCCAAACATACACAGTTATATATATATATATATGTATATAGTTTGCCATCTTTTTGTGCTCCACCTTCGTCGCCGACTGGCGTTTACCAACAGCGAGACGGACATCTTCCATATTCGCACATTAAATCCTTCAGACATAATCGTCTCTGCAGACGTGATGAATTTTGCATGGATGGTCCACCAAGCGAGCGCTCGAGCTGGAGTGGGTTGCGAACTTATCAGCTCATCTACGGAGCTGACCGACGGCTTGACGAAATGTCGCACCGTTGCACGTACAAATTTATCTCTTTCTCTCACTCTGTATGAGTGGGTGTGTGTGTGTGTGTGTGTGTGTGTGTGTAAGTCTGTATGGTGAAGGGAGTAGAGTGGATTTTGCTTTGGGTTGATGGCGGATTAGTTGGGCTGCTGGCGAGTATTAGTGAAGCTTTTCTTCCATTTATTTTTTTGCACACCATTTGTTGTTGTTTTTGTTATGCGTTGGCCTGGAATTGTATTTGCGCGCGCTTTGAATGGACACATTATTGAAATAAATCGACTGGACAAGCATGTAAATTGAATTTTGCATTTTCATAATAATAGTGACAACACACACACATACACACACAGGCACATACATATACATAGGCACGCAAACACCGACAAAATCACGCTTGTGCTCGAATTTGTATATTAAATTTGCTGTGAAACGGAATAATGATGAAAGGAAATTTATGCTTAATGTGCATGTGCTTGAGAAAATAAGCATGAAGACGAAAGCTTTAAGGAGAATTAAGTTAACAGGAGCTGTAAGGATTCTTGGCAAATAAATGGAAAAAAATCTTATCAACGAGTTCTTTAGACACTCGTTTGAAGCCTTTTGAGAACTTTTATATGTTCTTAACCATATTTTTTATAAAAATCCTTTTTTTTTGTTACTAAAAACCCTTTAAATTTGATCAATCTACTTTAGCAGTTTCATTATGACAGGATTTCTTTAATAGATCACAATCATTGGTTGTGTGGTTAAAAAGGGAGGCGCAGGAGCGTTCGACCGCAGGCGGGCTTTGAAGCCGTGGAATATAATCCATCTCAACAGGCTGGGTAATCGCTAAGATAATGTTCCCAGGAACTCATCATCCATTTTTCGAAATTTCTGAAGATGGAACCTTAAGGGTGAATCCCTTTTATCTAGAAGTGAAGACCTACAATTAACACTACCCCAAAGTAACTTAGTGGTATGTCCTGTGTTGCTAGTTGCAAATCCTGAGGGGTTCCAGTAGGTTTCATTGCTTTAAATAACACTTGAAGACGCTGAATTCTTAAAATCACCTTAGGGGTTCTGTGTTCCCAGCAGTGAGACTTAGTATTGGCGCTACGGATAGCCGCTTCATTGCCGCTTGGCTGTTCACTAGAAGGTTTATGGACTTGATGTTTAGTGCAGCACTTGATACCTTCTGTTTGTTTTCATTTTCTGTGAAGTAAGCCTATGGTAAAATATACTCTACATATAGAGAGGTTACTATTCATCATTTAGGTTATATAGATCTTGATATTTTGGAAATGAGATTTTAAAAGAATATTAGGTTATGATTGTAGATGATTTTCACAAGGAAATCATCGACTAGGTGCCTCAAGGTCGAAATACTAATAAGAGCTTGATAAAGTATTAAAATTTTACTTGCTATACTTCACGATAGTAATAACGGTAGTCTTTAAAAAGTCATCTTACGAACCAAATGTTCGAATTTATATGTCAAAATATACAAATTAACCACGAACCACGTCTAGGACGGCCATGAACATCAACTGATGATCTACACGTCAATAAAATAAAGAAACTGGTGTTTGAAAATCGACGATTAACAGTCAGAGATCTTACTAACATCGTGGAATATCGACCAAAACCCTTTTGAAAGATTATTAAAGCCACGATTACTTTCCCAAAGACAAACGTCCGAATACTATTTGAGTAAAGGTCAGCCGAAATCGAAAAAATTCAAAGCAAAAATCAAGTTATTTGACAGTTTTCGATTATCGAAGGTACACTCGAATTCTTTTCGACCGTCCAAACTCCCAACAAGGAATACTATTTGAGTATTTTGCGTTATTTGCGCGAAGCTATTCGTAACAGGAGCCCGAAATTATGCAAAACAATAATGCACCGTCGCATACTGCATTGATTCTCCATGAGTTTTTCGCCAAATTTGCAACCAATATCGTACCGCAACCACCGTATTCGCCTGATTTAGTTCCGCGTGACTACGGTTTATTCAGCCAACTCAAACGACCTCTCCGATGAAACCGTTTTGAGTCAATTGAAGTCATTCAAAGTGAATTGCTAAGCGCATTGAAGGCTATTTCGGAAATTGAATTTAGCAACTGTTTCGAAGATTGGAAAAGTACATTGTGTTCCCCTTAATCCCCTTTCAGAGGGACAACATGGATTTTAAAGAATAAGTTAAGAATTTTAAAAGTCTTACTATTTTTTGCTCATAGTAATAGACCGTAATCTATTAAATTTTTTTCTACATTGATATTAATTTACAAAATTTGTTTAAACTAGAACTTTTATGTTATTTTATTAATTTAATCAATAGTTTTAAAATTTGATCTTTAATTTCTAACATTTTCATGATTATTTTATTTCACGCTCCATTATTTACGCTTATTTTATCTCCATAACTGATACACCACTTCTCAGCTACTCTCTAGGCCCCATACAGTGCACTCAATATATCGCTTAATATCACATACACACTCAGCAGCTCTGCATCTTCTGGTTCTTCTTCTTCTTTTGCTCACTCGCGCAGCAGCGCATTAATTGAAACTGATTAACCCCTTTGAACTCGCTGCTAGACTCATACCGATTTTTCTGCACTTTTTTGTTGTTTTGTTTTTTATTTCAGTTGTCAGTTTGCCAGCAAAGACTTTGTTGCAATGGCGACAATTGCAGTTGCCACCTTTTCGTTATGCACCTTGGCCCCACCAACACAACGCCGCAATCAATTTGACACCACAACTATTCAAAGCAATTAGATGATGGCTTGCTTGTTGTTGTTTTACGCTGGTTGTTATTGCTTTGTTGGTTGCTGTATCTGTATTTGTTGTTGTTTCTGTGTTAGTTGTTGTTTTTATCTATTTACTAGTGGAGGCGTTAAGTGGCAACACACTGAATTTGATTGGGTTGACGGGATTCAATTTAATGAATTAAGATGACACCAACTCGGCAGAGAAACATACGTACATATATATACTATATGAGTACATATCAGTATGCATATGATATTTTTGTATATACAAGTATGTATGTATATATTAGTAAGTATATACATATATGGCATTTGTTAGTAGGATATCTAATGGTTATCCGGATACAACTAAGCCAACGAAAGCTCAGGTTATCTGCATCTGTTGCTAAAGCATCTGCGAAAGTGAAAGTACAGCTATCGATTTGAGTTCAACACAGTAGAGTAGGTTGTTACTGCGGCAAAGTGTTATAATCCCTTTCTTGTTGATTGGTGTAGACAACGCTTTCTCGGTTATAGGTTATACCTATAATCCCTTTCTAGTCAAAAAAAAAACAATCGAAGAAGTATCGAAACGAACGCGACTGCTATATCATTGACTCGTATAATTAGATTTATGCTAGTTGCTTGTTCGATTGGCCACTATTCAGGAATTGACGAGTTGAAGCAGAAATTTACGATTTGAAGCAAGAATTTTTTAACCCGGTAAAAAGGCTTCTTCGAAAGCTTACAGTTCTATATTTTGGTTGAATACTGGCTGAATGAGCCTCACGTGAGCTTGGCGAGGGCTGGTCAACTAGCAGCATTACTTCAGATGCAAGGTTCTGCGAGTTTCAGTTAATTACCAAGCAGTTTAGGTAGGGACTCAGCAAGAATCTTTGGTTTTGAGACTTTAACTGGTCATTGTGCCATCATTGTCGACATGTTGAGGTTAAAATACTTACATGATGCCAATTGTTGAAGCTGTTTCGAATTATGAATTATGTTGACACAATATTCTTGACTGTCTCTTAAAGAGATAAAGATCGAAAAAGCCTGGATCTGAAAATTTTAATCAGCCAGGATGCCATTTGTCGAGGTTGTTTCGAAGAAGACGAGACTGATGTTAACACAAAATTCTTGACTGTCTCTTAAATATATAAAGGCTAAAACCGCTTGGATCTCATAATTTCAACCAGCCAGGTGAACTACCGGGCGTAGAAATAAAGCCTCCCAGCAAATTTCTATTGGGTTTAAGACACTGTGTCGATACTCGATACATGAAATCCAACTACATTAGTTTGCTGGCTGGCTTTACAAAGGATTTGTCTTTCGCTGTCTTAAGCTCTGGTCTTAGAAATCAACCTTAGAAAGTAACTGGTTGGCTAGTGTGTAAAATTTAGTCGGACAAAACCTCTTAAGTTATCAAAATAGTATTTTTATAAGAATACAACCTCTTTTAGACAGTTTTAAACGTCTCATACTGAAACCTCTTCGCTTATTAGAGACAACTTAAGATTTGTTTTTGTTGTTGTTGTAGCGGCATGAAACGTTCCTGAAGTAATTTCAAGGTTTTCGAGTTGACAATCCTTGGTCGGATAAAAATCCGGGTCCGTTCCAGTAACTTAGACCCGACTGACGTGGGAACGGCATTAAGACTTGTAGGACTGTACGGCTCTCAGAAACATTGAATCCTCGTAAATTTGTAAAAAAAAGATGGTTAAAGTAAAATCTAAAATAATCTGAGAACCAAGAAACATTAACTTTTCTTCGCAATTTTCGCGATTTTTGGCAAAATTTACCAAAAAGAAAAGAAAATGAAAACTTTGGTCCTCGGACTTGCCAAACTTAAACCATCGAACTACTTTATATCGGCAAAACTTTTACGGGCTACGTTGAGTGTGTGCAACATTTTTCTAATTCGCACTTTTGCAGCCAAAATTATTTCACACTTTCGCCCCGCGCCGCAGGGCGCCACCCAGCATTGCATATTTTTGAGTTATGACGCGGGTGTCATGTGTGAAAACCAAAACTGAAGGCAAAGCAAGCAGTGGAGCACGAGGGGAGAGAGCGGCAATGATTTGGGTAAACAATGTGGACATACATACATCCATACACAAGCACTTTGATGCGGTGGCCAAAGTTGCTTGTGTCAAAACCTCAGCTGCTCGGTCACGATGCGCGGCTGGCGAACTTTCACTGCGTCATTGGCCGCCATTATTTTTAATTATTACATTATAAGCTGGAAAATTCTTGATTGCCGAACAAGTGCCGCGGCAAAGCGCTGTATATGATACACACATGCATGAGCTGGTGTGCATGTGTGTGTGTTTTCGTATGTGCTGCCACCGCAATGGCGATGAATGGCAGCCATGCAGCGGCGACTCGTGATGATGACGAGCAGTTGACAAGCCACAATGCAGTGTATTTGTATGGGTGTGAGTGTTGTATATGTATACATATGTATATACTTGTATATGTTTGTGTGACATTGTTTGGCTTTAATGACATTGTCGCTGACATGAGCGCCGGGACCAATTCCGTTGAACGCATAATTCTTGTTGGCTCTCTCTCGACTAACACCAGTAGCCGTATTAAAACACACATACATATTGTATATACACATGCATACACTCACATATGCACATTGTTATTGCTTGCCCGGATTGCATACATGCAACAAATGCCGCTGGCGAAGTGCAGAGGTGAAAAATTCGTGGCCAACTTTCAACTATATCGAAGCAATTGGCGGTATTGACGTTGCATGTGGCAAGTTCTTCAAAAAAAAAAACAACGTAGATGCATAAGTCGAAAATTTCTGAAATTCATTATCAACAGCAGCGTATATTGCTTGTAAAAGCCACAAGCCGCGGTGCAGGCAGCTGTGCGGTAGGTGAGCTGAAGCGCAGCCGGCAACTGGCAGCTGTGCGCCAATCACGTTCCACTCAAAATGCAACTCGCTAGGTGCCATAATCACATTGACGTGGTAGATAGTTGGCAGTTTTCATAAACTTTATTAATTTTTTGTTGTTTTTTCGCATTTTTATGGTTTTTTTTTTAGTTTATGGTCGGGGGTTACACTAGACCTTATTAACGTTGCGCCAATATTGATTATCATTTTTGTGGCTAAATAATGGCACAACATGCTTGCAAGTGACGCTAACTTGTTGGTGTTGTAATTTGGTGCATGTAAATTTTTTTATGGGTGTGTAAGGCACTGGTGGGAGGAGGAAGATTTATCTAGTTAGAGAGATGCATTGCTTTATGCAAGTGGGTCGTTTAATGTGCCTGTCAACTTTTTGGATGAATGATAGGTTTTTTCGGAAGAATAAGGTGTGTTATAACTCAAACATATATTAGTATGTTTGAGTAGGCCCTTGAGATATTATTGGGAAAGCTATTGAGATACTTTTGAAAAAGCTGTTGAAAAACGATTAAAAATGACTTTGGAGCACAGCCATATTTATTTGAAAAAGTGTTGAGAAGTTATGGAAAATATTATTGAGAAATTTGCTGAGAATGCTTTGGAGAAAACTTTTGAGCTGCTATTGAAACACTATTGAGATACTCCCGAAAATTACCTTGCAAGTCTATTGTTTATTTAAAACACTGTTGAGACGTATTTGAGAATATTGAGAAGCCAGTTGAGAAAGTTTGTCATCTTACCACTATTTGGTTGGCTTTACTATATCTCTTAATTTGCAAAAAAAAATTGTATAAAAAATATTTCTCAGTTTGGTTAATTTAGTTTATAGTTTATAGCAGATTTTTTTCCTTTATAAACTGGGATATTTACGGTATAACCTCTGAGATAATACTATTTTAAACATTTTTTTCAAATGTACTCCCAGTAATAGAGTGCAGAAGTCGAAAGCAGTTAACTCATCTTCTGGTAATTATTTTTTTTGTTTTAGAATAAAGCAGAGCGCTTGCTTAGCGAGTAAAGAAGCGGCGAATCGAAGATACCTTTTAGTAATCAGACTCATCTGGTTAGTTCTTAGTTTAGTTTATGCTCGAAGCAGTTTTCTTATGGAAACTTCTATATGATTCTGACGACACTCATTTTATAGAATTCAAGAATTAAAAAAGTCTGAAACTGAAAATTTATTTTAAAAAATTCGAACAAAGAATTTCTCTCAAATTTTGTATTTCTAACCAAATTTCGTGTGCGAAATCGTTGCGAATATTGAAAAAGGCTAACGGTGATTCCGTTTTATCAAAAATACAGGCCTACGAGTGGTATAAGGCCTTCAAATGCGGTCGAGAGATCGTTGATGACCTTCGACCTCTTCAACTGATGACAATATTAAAAAAAGAACAGAATATGGTGCTTGAAAATCGTCAGACAAGTGTTAGAGAGATGGCAAGAGAGCTCGTTATCTCTCGCGAGTCCGTTCGAATAATTTTGGTGGATAATTTGGGTATGAAACGCGTTCTTGCTTGACTTGTCCTGATAAAGCGGAGTTTTTTTCAAAAAGAGTATCAAAAACAGGTCTCTTTGGACATCATCTATAGCACGAATTCTGAGCTTACATTCATTGAGAGCATTATAGCTGCCGATGAGACATGGATTTATGAGTTTGAAATGAAAACAACTAAACAATCATGGAAATGTGGGAAAAAAACGAGCCGAAACCAAAAAAATACTCCAAAGCCGCTCAAAAATCAAGGTGTTGCTCATTTTTTTTCGATATTCGTGGTTTGGTGCATCATGAATTTGTTCGGCAGGGACGGATGGCCAATAAGGAGTTCCATTTGGCCGTAGTGAGGCGTTTGCGTGAGCACGTCCGTCGAAAACGGTCGTAAGTGTGGACGAATAATTCATGGATTTTACACGATGATAATGCGCCATTGCATTAGGCCCCGATTGTGACCGATTTTAAAACCAAAGACGCAATGAGTCATCGATCAACCACCATATTCACCAGATTTGGCTCCGTGTGATTTTTTCTCATTCCTCCATTTTCAGCAGATCGAAAAGATAAAACAAAATTCGCTGAAGGAGCTGAAGGCCATTCCAAAAAGTGCTTATGAAAAGTGTTTCTAGGACTGGAAAAATTGTTGGTATAAGCATATTACATCTGGTGGGAATTGCTTTGAAGGCGACTAAATAAATATTGATGAATAATTAAATATTTTGTTTTTTATTTACAATTTCCGTGTACATTGTCAGAATATATTTTTCAAGAATTAAAAATAGTTTGAAACTGCAATTTTATCTAAAAAATATTTGCTGCTTTAGTACTTGAATATGGTACTGAAAACTAGGCTTTTCCAGCTTGTTTACTACCGTCTATTAGGTTAGTATTATCTCCAAGGTTCTATGGTTGATTCACTAGAAGGGATTTATGAGTCGGAAAAAAACTTATGATTGGATCTCTCGTATCGATAAAGCGTCTTGAAGCTCTGATTAATCTAAATAGGCGTTTTATTTATATTTTGCAATTACAAAAACTATGGATTTCTCATTGGATGTGCAATACCATATTTGGGTCATAATTTCTCGGGTTAAACTTGTTTCAGACTTTACAAGTTATTACTAATACAGGAAGTTTAGGTTGTCCGCCTTAAGTTGAAATTATGACTGTGGAAATTTTGAGACTTAAAAAAAAATCCCCATCATATACCGGCGATAACGGTAAATATATAACATTATAAACATTACTAGAGAAATTCCATTTAAATACGAACTGGTTGTAATTTTATTTAAATACACCAAAAAATATGGCGACAACGGGCTGCCCACTACAGTGCCTTTAAAATGTTTGCGGGCCACCGGCCTAAATGCATAAGTCGACTTGGCTTGGCTACCATTTTGGCAGGCTCAAATGGTTTGGACAAACATGCAAACAACAAGCAGCTTTCTGTTTTCCAACCAAATGTGCCTTTATCCTGCCTCTCGCCACGTTCCGCCCTGCCCACGTGCGTCCTTACATTTGTGTAATAAGTTTGCTTGCAATGAACTTTGACAACAACTGCCGTTCGTCTTGCTGTTTGGGCAAAGCCGACAGACAGCGTTGCTGCCGAAACAAAAGCCAAAGCTAAAACAAAAAAGAAAACTGTAAATACAAAGCCAAAAACAACAACAACAAGCACAATGACAGCGGTGAAACCGACAAAGAATAACAATAAATGTTGCAATGGCAGAGCAACATCAACAATAAAAGTGCCAGTAGTAACAAACAACAATAACAATAACAGCAACAACAAGTGCAACACTAACAACAACAAGGGTGGCGCATATAAGGCGCAAGTTTGGTTGCAAGCCGAGAAGATTGGCCCTAAGCCGACAATTGTTTTACCACTCATTTGTTGTTGTTGTTGCTTTTGTTGTTCTTATTGTTATTTCCGTTGGTGTTGCTGTGTTGCTGTGTTGTGTGCGTCGTTGGCAGCAAATCGCAAAAGGACACAACACAATCCACAAGCAGACAATTACACAGGAATATTGTTTCTGCGGTCGCCGGAGCCTTGCGCCCCATGCAAGTGTATGTGTGTGTGTGTGCACGGAAAACCGCACAATCTCCCTAATGCATATATGAATTTGCACATGTGTGTCTATTTTTGCATGCAAGCGAGCGAAGGAGTGCAGGTGGAGAGGAGCGAGTGTGTCGTTTATGCTTCGGCCAGCTGTTGGCGGGCGTTGGGCGGCGGAAATTAATTACTTTTCAAAACAAAATATGGCAAAAGTTGTTGCGAGTAAGGTGGTTCAGCTTGCTGTTGCAGCGCCCTCTCTTCTCGCACTCACTTGCTCGCTCACTCCTTCTTACTCTTGCTTTTCCTCTTTCACTTGGCCAAAAGGCTAAAAGTAAGTGTTTGTATGTGCGTGTTTGTTGTTGTGCCAGCACACATGCTCTCGAGCGTCTACATTGTTTGGCAGCGCTTGTAAAGCGAAAACAATATCCTGCAGGACATAAATTACGAAACTCGGTCGTCTGCTGTGTTTTCTACTTTTTTCCGCACTTTTTTCCAATTCTCTGGTATTTGGTGTCTCTGTTTTGGTTTTCGTTTTTGTTTTTTGTTTTTTTTTTGGAAGAAAAAGTGCAAACAGTTTCCTTTTCTTTTTCCACATAAAGTATTTGCTATTTTCCTGCAACTTGCGTTTTGGCTTGTCGGCGGAATTTGTTGTTCAACTGACTTCGGCGATTTGTGAGCGAAAACGCTCTCTTCATACGTGCTGTATATAAGAGCTGCACAGTGGGCTTGTTTGCTGATTTTTCAATTAAAAAAATTTTTTTCGTTAAAAAAGGCTAGAAATATTCAGTTGAAATAATTTTTTACTGTTATTTAATATATAAAAATAATTTTTATTTTTTTGTGATTGCTTTTTTATTCCTAACATAGATTTTTTGTTCACTTTATTTTTTTGTCACAGAACTTATGATTTTTGGAACTCTCTCGTTCAAAAATTCAATTCTGGAAATTTAAAATTGGCTTTTAAATTGAAGGAGATTAGTGCTGACCTCTTACGGAGTTATATGAGCATCCACTTGTGAACTTCAAAAAATTATTATATTCTTGGAATATACATATGTACATGCATTTGAGAAAATTTTTCTAATGTTTGAAGTTGATCTCCCAAATAGTTTCAAAGATATGAGAATTTCTGTAAGAATTTGTTAATTTAATTTGTTTGTCAAAAGAGTCGGTGAGGAAAATTTTCTGCAACAATTGGATGGACTGCAAATTTTGACCCGACTTTCTTAGATGAATTGGACAGTTAGTGCATGAGAGTATACGATTTTTGTTAAGACTTTCGATTAAGAGTAGTATGCTGTAAATTTTCTCACAAAAAACTACTTTTTTTGTGAAGTCGCCAAAAAAAAAAAAAAAAAAATTATTTGTCTTTCGATCACTTCGTGTATTCATCTTTTATTTTTGGATTTGAGTTAATTTTAAACAAAAAAGTCTTCCCCGCCGCTATATATCTTTTTAAGGTGGTTCTCCTGCGAATCGGCTATGGGATGAAAGGAAAATTCAATAAATTCGGTAAATGAAATTTGTTTTATTTATCTATTAACACCACAAACTTTGAAAAGATAAAAAACCCAAAGGTTTTTCTGATCTGCAGGCGGAAACTCTCAAATTGGAGAGCTGATTCAACGCTTGTTTTAAGTCTCGAAAAGTGTTGTTTTAAGGTTATGGATACAACTAAGACTGAACTAAGAGAAAGCTAAGCCTATTGTTGCGTGTACCATGGGCCCAAATGAGATTTTTCGAAATGTCAAGAAACCAATTTTGAAACTTTAAGCTCAGTACTGGTATGAAAAACACTGTTGAAGAAGAAGCTTAAACTTATAGCCTACAAATATCTTATATACGGTTTCAATATCAAAGTGAACGTTGGAAATGGAATTCTTTTTTATTTAGCGTAATATTTCATATTTTTGTTTGCTTGGCGCACATGACAGCTACTTAACTCAAGGAAGATTTTTATGCGGTAAGATCAAAATTTTTTTTATACTACTTTTCCAAGTTGTTTGGAAAATGTAAGGGAGAAGATGGGATCATACCAATACTTCTCTGCTCACTATCGCGCTCTTGACAGAAGTATCGACATACCTCCACTCTCATTTTTTCACTTGAAGTGTTTTATCAGATCGGTAAAGAGGCGCCTTAGTAGTGCTTTGACGTTCAGACTTCAAAAAGACTGTGATTGATGATACAAGGTGCATTCCAAAATAAACAGTACAGTAAATAACAGTAGAATCTAGTTATACAATATTGAAATAAGAAGGTTATAGTCTTATTGCTAGATCCTGGTTGAAGTCAGACAGTAAATTTTCTGACTACTAGAGTCAAGTTAATTGAGTAAAAACTATTAATAGGTGGATCATGGATCAGATAGATACGCTTACAAAAATTAAGTCGTCAATTTTGAAACTTCAAGCTCTGAGCTGGTAACAAAAAACTAGAAAGCTCAACATAGCTTCTCTCTCATTTTTTCACTGCATGTGCTCTCTCTGAGCTGAAAAGAGTCGCTTTAGTACTTTTTTGATGGGTTCAGGCTTCAAAAAGACTGTAATGGAGTATCTAGGTGTGATCGGCGATTGGGAATCAGCCGCATTAATCTCGTCTAACCTTTTCACATTTTTAGGTAGAAAATACATAAAGGTGTGGGGAGAATATTAGTTTTATTATTGTATAACACCACATTACTGGATTTACACCAAAAATTGAGTAAATCAAACCAGTGTGGCTAACACGATAGCACTAGGTAGTCCGAACTTAGTGGCGTGGCAGTGAGGGTGATTCAAAGAATTATTTTCATTATGTGACATACATATGTACATACTTATGCATACACGCACACACATCAGCAAGTAAACTTGGCAGTTATTGTTGCAAACTTTCTTTCTATGAGCCAGCTTTTAAGTACATAAACATGTATATGTAGTTGTGTGTGTGTTGTCGGTGTGTTGTTGGCAAATTGTTTGTTTATTTGTTTAACCTTATTTGGCGTTAAATACTCGGCAAATACTCATGCGTTGTTCTCCGCCTCGTTGTGGACAGGCTGTCTGAGCGCAACTAATGTTCTTGGGCGCACATTTCGGCAAACAGTTTGCGACGCGCATTTATACTTACTCATGTGCGTCGGTGTGTGTGTGTGGAACATTTTTCCATCACCCGCCATGTATTGCGCCGAAAAGGGATTTGCATACTTATTGGCGTTAAAGTGTCAACAATGCTGAACGGGTTGACACTTTGGCGCAACAAAAGAAGGATTTATTGCATTTTCGTCTATGAGTAAGATGAATATAATACACACAGATATCTATATGCACATGTGTGTAGTTTGCGGTTAGGAAGTGAATAATAAGTGAGTTTCAATTTTATAGTGAATTTAATGCGACGGAGGTGAAGTGGATAATTCTATTTTTAATTTATGGAAGATTGAAAGTAGTAAAGCTTAAATAAAATGCTGTTGTTCCTTCAAATATAAAAATTAGCTCAACAGTAAAACAAAATTTTCAAAGGAAAATAAATGTAAAAAAATTTAGCATACACTTAGGCGCTCAGTTGAAAAATTAATAAAAGTAAGAAATATATAAAATTTAACACATTTTCGACGTTGAAAGTTAAACAAAAAACTTGACATTTCGCATTAAAAAGTAGCATATCCTTAGACGTTTTCTATTTATGTAGCATATAATTTATGCAAAATGTTATAAAATTGGCATTACACAAGAGAAAAGAAAGTAAAAATTTTGGTTCGCCCTCAAAGAGGAACACTAAAATATAAAGAACTAGGAAATTTGAAAAAAAATATAAAATTTAATATATTTTAGGTGGTGAAAGGTCAAAAAAAGAAAAAAAAGAAAAACTAGCATACATTTAGGCGTTTTCTATTGGATAATCTAGTTTTTAAAAAATTAAGGGTGCCGCGTTTTAAATAAGAGAAAGGAAGAACAAAATTTTTCAATGAACTAAAAGTTAAAAACTACATACATGAAAAATTTTAGCACACTTTTAGGAGTATAAAACACCTCACGCTCAAAGTGAAAAAGTGAAATACAAAAATGAAGGAAAAGTAAGCAAATTATATAAAATTTGACATATTTTAGGTCTTTTAATTTCAAGAAAAAAGGAAAAAAAAATATTAAAAACTAGCATACCTTTAGGCGTTTCCTATTATAGAAAATTAGATAAACCAATTTTTGAAAAATGAATGCGGTATTAAGCACAAAAAAGATAGAAATTTTAGAATGAAGTCAGAGTTCAAAAAACACACATGTGTACAATCTAAGCACACTTTTAGGCGCATATTTTAAGAAAAGCATTGTAATTTAATAATTGACATACTTATGTAAAATATTTTGATTTTAGATTATAATTTTAATTTAAAAAATTATACACTTTTGGCTATATTAAGCTTAAGATATAAAAGGGTAGGCATTAAATTGTAGAAATATAAAATCTGTAAATAACTTTTTGAAAAATAAGAAAAAAATTTCGGCTTAAACGAAGTTATAACACGCTTTACAGGTGCATTTTTTTATAGCATCAAAGGGTATAAAAAGTAATTAATTTAATTTTTATCGATCGGTTAATATGGCAGCTATATGCTATAGTGATCTGATCTGAGCAATTTTTTCAGAGATTATAGCGATGCCTGAGTTAATAATTTGCGCCAAAGTTCATGCCGGCACCTTGTCGGATAAAAAAGTTTCCCCTACAAGGACTTGAGTTTGATCGGCCCATCTGTATGACAGCTATATGCTATAGTGGTCTGATCTGAATAATATATTCGCGGTTTGTAACAATGCTTGAGGCAATAATCTGTGTCAAATATCGTGCCGATACCTTGTCGAAAAAAATAATTTCCATACAAGGACTTGAGTTGCATCGGTCAGTTTGTATGGCAGCTATAAGCTATAGTGATCCGATATCGACGATTCCGACAAATGAGTAGCTTCTTGAAAAGGAAAGAACGTGTGCAAAATTTCAGATCGATATCTCAAAAATTAAAGAATTAGTTTGCATGTTGCAAAATTCTTGGAAACTTCATATATCCTGTTCTGGGTATAAATATACATTTTAAATAAAATAAATCATAAGCGCACGTCAGTTGGGTGTAATTAGCAGAATATAAGGAGGAATGCGCATAAAAGTATGCGTTATATTTTCGGAGAATTTAATTTGAGATGTCTACTTTTAGGCGTAATTGCCTTTATACAGAAAATTCGTTGTTTTCTGCACATAAATTTGATCCAAATTATAGACAAATATTTTTGTTGTAATCTTGTTTTCGTATTTTTTTTTTTAGTTTCTAAAAATATTTTTTTTGTTTTTACTTTGAACGGATCAAACACAACAAAATTTTCTAAAAATCATTATTGATCAGCAAAAGTTGATTTTCGTACAAAATTACAATATAATGCATACCTAAAGCCTTTATGCTAACTCCATATCTACCAACAGCCATTCACCTGAGCACTAACACGGCAGTAAGGAGTAGCTTTAAATACCAACGTTTGCAAATATTTTATTAATTTCTTGGCACAGTCCCGCAGGCACAAAGCACAAAGACAAAATTCAAGTTATGCGACACACACACGCACACAAACTTTAGGCGGCGAAGAAGAAATTATTATTGTACTCATTTATATGTATTATGCGCCTGTATTTGCAACAGTATGACTGTGTGTGTATGTGAGCGCATGCCTACCACTGCAGCGCTGGTGTGTAGCCAAAGCTTCTGCCTGATTATTATTATGAAATTTTTGGCATCCAACATGCAAAATTAATAATATGTAGTACCAAGTTGGTATTTGGTTGTCTTAAGCTGTTGTCGACGCCCGAGCAAATATATTCGTAAGTAACGAATTCGGTTGGCTCTTGCAAAAGGGTTTTACCGTTACGCGCCAAAGTGAAACCAGAAACCACACAGGCACACACACGCACATACATACATATATATGTTGTAAATATCTATGTATGTGTTTGTATGTGTGTCGACTTTGATAAATACCAGGGAATACACGTGTGTCACACAAATGCGCCACAACCTCCTAGTTCGGAGGCATATCCTTAGGCCAAGTCAACCTGCGCATATTTTACTTTGGCATATTTGTCTTTGCCATATTTCAGTGGTCGGACGTGTGGCTCCGTTTCTTGTTTGTCGTGTCGAGTTGCTTGTGGTTTGAGTTTGCGGGCTGCCTAGCTGTACGTGTGACGTGGCGTATGAGTAACATATGTAATTTCAATTGACAAACTCACGTGTGGGGCTGCTAACCTGAGGACTAAGTAGTTTTCTACGTGTAAGGTGAACGAAAGGCATTGCCTGACACACACCTCGGCGCCTAACGGCATCCTCTCTCTCCGCACCGCTTAGCCAGCTAAGTTTTGCTCGCAGTTGTTTTTGGTTTTGGCAAAACTTTGATGTTTGATTTTGGGTGCCTTCGACTGGTGGGCGGGGGAGGTGGTGGCGCTTCGTTGGTGTGTGCGCGTCTATCAAAAGTTTTGTTTTAGCATTTTCGACATTCCTTTTGCGGTCGTTGTTAGTGTGTGTACAACAAACACATGCCTATCAGATATATTAATATTTGTTTGTGAGCGTAAGTAGGTGTAAGCTTGTTTGTAAGCGCTGCAAATCTTCTTTTTATTTATTTTTGAATTTTAAGCCGGTTTTTGTATTGAAAATATGGCAAGCTGCTTAGGAAATGGGATTTAAAGTGAAATGATACTTGAGTAAAAAACATAAGAGAACTTAGAGGGGACCAACAAAGAAGAGCTAGAGAGAGAGATAGAAGGATAAGTGAGAAAATTCAGTTGTTTTCAGAGGGAAGAGTTGTTAAAAGTAAAATTATTTAGTATTGAACCTCAAACTACTATTTCTGCGCCATTGAACGAGCTTCAACTTACTTTGAGTAAGATTTATGAGTTTTATTTCTGTGTTCGTGGATTTATTTAATTCAATTTATTTTATTTAAGCGCCTTAAAACGAGTATAACATTATGTTTTCAATAGTAAATATCAAATTCAGTCTGTTATTGAAGTAAATTTATCGTAAATGCCAAAAAAGATCAGTGCAAACATTAGGCTTGGCTTCTGGGCTATTGAATAAAGGATTTTCTCGTTAAAAAAGATTATTTTTGAACCTTTTAATCCTGCTGGATAGGAAGCTTGCTATAAAAATGTGAATTGCTTCAGCTTAAGGTGCTATTGAAGTAAAAAAAAAAACAGCCGAGAAATAGATCTCTTTTTATGCTGCTTCCGCAGGAATGTAGAAGCTGGATAAGAATTATGCAAGAAATGCCCAAATAGTTCCATCTCCATGCAATCTCTGTGACATTTGCTGAGAAAAATCCTCTTTCTTCTTCTTCCCCGCAGATGAACCTGGATTTTGAAATTTGTTCCATGCAATATCTGGACATTTTAACTTTTGCATTTTGTTTGACCTTTGAAGTAACAAACACACTATATTTATATGAATTCTTCAGAAATTGAAAAAAAAGTGTTATAGCGCCTAAAATTATGCAATAAAATTTTGCTTTAAGGTAAAAGGTAAAAATTTTTGCAGATACTTCACTCTTGAAGTAATAAACATACTATATTGATGGGAATTCTTTAGAAATTTAGAAAAAAATTAGATAATTTAGATTCTAACGCCTAAAATTATGCAATATTTTAATTTGTGTTAAGGTAAAAGGTAAACAATTTTCAGTCGCTTTACTTTTGAAGTAATAGACACACTATATTGATATGAATTCTTGAGCAATTGAGAAAAAATGGTTCTAGCGCCTAAAGTTATGCAATGTAATTGTGTTTTAAAGTAAAAAACCAGACAATAAGCTTACTTCGGCAGCACAAAAGCTTTAAAACCCTTCACAGGTGCACTTTTTATAGCATAAAGGAGTCTAAAAAATCTAAAAATATCTTTATATGGATTTTTGTCGGTTTCTGAACGGTCAGTTTGTATGACAGCTATGTGTTATAGTGGTTCGATCTAAAGAATTTCCTCGAATATTGTATAATTATTTTAAGTAATAAACCGTGTCAAATTATGTGAAGGAAGCTTGATAAATAAAATAGTTTTCCATACATGGCCTGCATTTTTACCAATCAGTTTATATGGCAGCTACATGCTATAGTGATCCAATCGGAACAAATTTTTCGAAGATCGCACCATTGCCTTAGGTATTAATTTTCGTCGAGTTTCGAGAAGATAGCTTGACAAATGACAATTTTTCATACAAGAACTTAATTTTGATCGGTCAGTTTGTATGGCAGCTATATGCTTCAGTGAACCGATTTCAACAATTTCTATATATATTACACCATTGCTTTAGACAATCGACCATGCAAAATTTCTTGAAGATATCTCATCAAATAAAAAAGTTTTCCATACAAGCGCTTGCTTTCAATTGCGCGGTTTATATGGATGCTATATGCTATAGTGGTCCGATCTGAAAAAATTTTTCGAAGCTTGCACTGTTGCCTTAGATATTAATACATGTCAAATTTCGTGAAGATTTCTTGACAAATGAAAGAGTTTTCCATACAAGCGCTTGATCCCAATTGTGTGAATTAAAATTATGGAATCGAAATTTGTCAGAATGCCGATAAAAATCTTCTCTTTAGCAAAGAAGCAATAATTTATGCACTTAAATGCATTTTTTGGTTAGCTTAAGACCAACCCAGAAAAGAAAATTACTAAACTACTGGCGGCTCGGCATTTTCCATTTAAGCAGGAAATGGTAATCACAACGAGATAACTCACTCAAAAAGCAATCAACATAATGCATTTACACAACGTCATTTGGCTGTCATAATTTGCCACACATACGGTACATTACGAGTAAGTGCTGTTTAAGCCCAGCTACTGAGGTCAATATGACAACGAGTAAGAGTAAGCACATACAAACGTGAGCGCAAGTAACTAATCGAGGTAAGGAAATCATTATGGACAGCCTACCAGCCCACACACACACACACATACACACATGCACATGCATGTAAACAGTTGCTAAACTAAACGCGGAGCTCTAGCTAGCAGCAAGCAGGAGAAGCTAGCGCTGGCTAGATGACTCCCAAGCAAAGCGACCACCTTCGCGTTGGAGGCGTGAGTGTGTACACCTTATGTGCATATAACTGTAAAGTTTAAGTAAACTTCATTAATACACGACAATTGCGGAAAAAAATTAAAACAAAAAGTGAAATATGAAGAAAAAGCAACACATATGAAGTAATGCTTGCATAAACAGTAAGTATGTATGTGCGTGTGTGTGTATGTTTGGACGCATGCATTTGTTGCAGAAAATGACAAATTTCTGCATGACAAATAAATCACGATTACATGTGGTTATGCTTTTTTTGTTGTGCTTTGCGATATTTTTGCATTTATCAGACACTTACAGACATACAAACATACAGACGAGTATATATGTATGTATGTGTATGTTTTTGTTTACTCATGTGCCAGTCGATTTGAAACCCATCTGTTCGCCGCAAGCTTTATGAGAAATAGTAGGAAAAATATACGCACATACATACATGCTTATATGTAAATATATATGTATATACTTTTGTTTGTATGTTTATGTTAAATGTTAATGTTTGTTTGTTTGTATGTGTGTATGAATTAATGTCGCTGGCGGCGTTTGTTCCAAAAGTCAACGCTTCGCCTGCCAGTCGCTTTTGCTACGCCAGCTTGACATAAAATGTATCATTAAGTGTGTCGACACACTGCCACAGACCGAGACGTAGACGATGATGGACGATAGAAAACGGCAAACAGACGACAAGCGACAGATAGCAGAGATATGTAGACAGACATTCATATGCATAAACATATATGTATGTATGTATATAGATACATATATTTATTTGCACATATTGTTTTTAATACAAAAGTTATATGTATGAGAGGTTGCCACCCTTTCAAAATTTTAAAAAATTTAATCAATTGGGTATTTAAAACATTTTAGTATTTTTAATTGGTGACAGTAATATAGACTTTTAATAGAATTTATAAAAAAAATTCGGTTTAAAAAGCGTTGCCAGCTCTTGTAAAAAATATGAAATTGATAAAAATAATAATTAAGAAAAACATATTGTAAATTTTACAATTGTGATTTATTTGCATATACTACATATGTATTTAAAAAAAAAGTTATATTAAGGGGTTGCCACCATTTAAAAATTAAAAAAAAATTTAATCAACTTATAATATAGACATTATAGTATTTCTTAATAGGTAATAGAAATGTAGTAGTTTAAAAGAATTGTTGGAAAAAAAAAGAATGTTTCGGTTTGAAAAATGTTGCCAGTCATGTAAAAAAAAATTAAATGAAATAGATAATAATAATAATAATTAATAAAAATATAGTGTAAATTCAATATGTGTGATTTATTTGCATATGTATACATATGTATATGTTTAATACAAAAGTTATATTAATGGGTTGCCACCCTTTAAAAATTAAAAAAAAAATAATTAATAAATAAAAACATTGTAGTATTTTTTAATTGGTGATAGTAAAATAGATGTTTAATAAAATTCTTGAAAAAAAAAATCATTTGAAAAGGGTTGCCAAGCTAAGTAAAAAATAATTAATGAAATTGATAAAAATAATAATTAATAAAAATATATTATATTTTAAAAATAATAAGTGTGATTTATTTTCATATATTTGTATAATACAAAAGTTATATTAATGCGTTGCCACCCTTTAAAATTTACAAAAAAAAAAAAAAAAAATTTAATCAATTGATAATTTTGAACATTGCATTATTTTTTAATTGGTGCTAGTAATATAGACCCTTAATAAAATTCTTAAATGTTTTTATGATTTCAAAAGGGTTGCCAGCCCATTTAAAAAATTTATGAAATTCACAAAACTAATAATTAATAAAAATATGTTGTAAATTTAAAAAGTGTATTTTATTTGCATTTATTTTTTTTAATACAAAAGTTTTATTAATGCGTTGCCACCCTTTAAAAATTAAAAAAAAAAAATATATCACCATTAAATTAAAACATTTTATTATTTCTTAATTGGTGGTGGTAATAGAATTATCGAAAAATAATTTTTTCGATATAAAAGAGTTGCCAGCTTTTGTAAAAAATTAGTAAAATTGATAATTAAGTAAAAAACGTATACATATGTTAATATGTATTAGATTTGCGATAAAACCTGCTAAGTTTCACATTTTTATGATTTTGAAATAAGAGTTGCCATCATTTTAAATAACTAAAATAAGCTAAATAGTGTTCTCAAATAAATTATAGTACTTGGTATATAAAATAGGTATTCAATGGAAGTATTAAAAGGTATTTTACTGTAAACATATTTTTATTTTGGAAGTGTTGCCATCTCGATTAGTTTTTGGTAGGGCACCGAAATGAGTTTCAGATTTTTTAAGATAATATAAAATATTTTCATAAAGGAAAAAGGTTTGTTGAAAATAATATGTCAGCCTAAAAGTCGGCAACGAAAACTAAAAATTTAGACAAAAGTACAAATTTTGAGTTTTAACATTAAAAATGTTTACAATTGAATGAGACTATTTTAATTAAAAAAAGAGTTGCCACTTAATAAGAATATAATATTAAAATATAATAAATAATCAAAATTTTGTAAAAATGGTCTGAAGGTGGTTGTAATAATAAAATATATCATAATCCGGGTTCCGAATGGTTTAATTAAAAAATTTGAGATAAGATTTTACATTTTTTCCTCAACATCGTAATTAAATATTAATATTTAAATTTTAATTTGAGATGTTGGGCTTATGTGTTTAGATTTTTCTTAATTCCGTATATCAAATTAAGTTTTTTATTTTAAATCCCGAATTTTGGATTAAAAATTTTTTTCAATCCGAAATTTGGGTTACAATTTTCGAAGTTCGTCTCCAAAATCATCAGTTTGTGCCCTGAACAGGGTATATTCAGTGTGCCACGAAGTTTGAGACATTCAGAAGGAAACGTAAGATAAGTATTTCTTATGTATAGAATCAATATTTTACCATGATACATACATACATATATATATAAAGCGCTAGTGAAAGGTCTGAAACGCGCAAAATGTCTGAGAAAAAGAATTCGCGACAAGAAAAGGCAACATAATAAGCAGCAGAAGTACTGAAAAGGAAATGTGTGGGTGTCAAGTCGCGAAGTTGACTGCGATTTGAGGCGAGTTCAACAGGCAGCAGTTATGTATAAATGTACTTCTGTATGTATGTATGGATGAGTGTTGCATAAATGTGAGATATGGCTTTATGAAATACTCGCAGACTTCGTTGAATGGCAACCGGGAAAAAAACTGGCCACTTGAGGCAGCGGTATACATGCATATACATATGTATGTAGGTATATTTGTATGCTTGTAAGTTTCTGCATGAGCGATAGTTGGGCGCAGCATTTAATGCCTGCCTCAAGGCGCAACTAAATAGCGTAAATCTGCAACTAAATTGATAATTTCAATGAAGTTTTTGTGTTTTTCCATTTTTATGCTTTTTTTGCAATTTATTTTATCGCTGCACTTTGGTGTATTTCACTTTGCAGAGAACTTTTATGAATGAACAAGTATATATATATACATATGTATGTATGTACTTTATATTTCTTCGTGTGCATTTTGATATGCTAGTAAGTATGCATGTATATATGTACATATGTATGTATGTGAGTAAGAGCCTCCGGAGCAAATGGGCTTGTGCATCCTTAGCGATAAGATCTTTTTTATGCCGCATTGAGAGCTGGCTTACTGACGGTTAGGAGGTTAAGTCATTGCCGATGGGTTTTGGGTGCAACTACTGTAAGCAACTTATAATCCACATTAATTTAAACATACGTACAGATGTAGTTTTTCAGTAAAATTTTCTTTATTGGCTTAGATTTTGTCTTGCATGGAAAAAATTTGAATTAAAAATTTATAAAATTCAATTAATTTCAATATAGTGTTTTGATTTCAGCCATATTTAATATAAAATTTCTTGTTGTTAATTTATTTTTATAAATTTTAAATATACATATATGTATAAAAAAAGTAATTTTTATATTTTTATTATTATAAATTTGATATATAAGCTTAGTTGTAAAATCTAAATTTGAGATCAATTTTTATATAACTTTTTAATTTAATTTTTTTTTGTAAGTCAACCTTTTGTTTTAATTTGTGTTTCTTTGATTGTAATTTAATTTATAAATTTTAATAATAAATTTTTATAAATTTGATTTAAAAAACATATTTAAAATGGGTGATTAGAATTTTCAGTTAAAAGCTTTGAACATCTAATTGTTTTTTTAATTTTGTAATTTGAATGTTATATTTTTATTTTTTTTACATTTTTTTATTTTATATTCCATAAAAAAAAATATAAAAAACTTTATTTATTTGTAGGAAAAAGTAAACAACATTAATTTGTTTGTAATTTTTTTGTATTTTTTAAATTGATTGTTAAGTTTTTATTTTTTATGTATTTTTAAAAAAAGTTATAAAAAGCTTTATTTATTAAAAAAAAATTGTACAAAAATTATATATTTGTTTTAATAACTAATCAAGAATATTATAATAAATTTCAATTTTTTTATTTTAATTTAATTTATAATTATATAACATTATTTTATTTTGTTATTTTTGGAATTTTTCAAAAATATTATAATTAATTAACATATTTTCATTTAAACTTTTTTTATTTTGTTTTCTTTTAATTAATTTAATTTTTAATTATTGTTATCACTTTTTATTAATTTTTTTATTTTGATTTTATTTTAGTGTTTTTTATTTTAATTTTTTTAATTTTAATTTTAATTTATTTTTATTTTGTATATTTATTTTGTTTTATTTTTTTTTAATTAATTTATTTTTTCATTTTATTTTATTTCTTTATATAAATTTTTTCAATACATAATTTTTAAATTAAATTATTTTTTGGAATTAATCAATAATATTATAGTAAATTAATAAAATATTTTTTTATATTTTTATAAATTTTTTTCCTATAATTTTTTTTTTAATTAATTTATAGTTTTAAAATATTTTTTTTTTAACTTTTTTTCTTTTGTTTTTTTTTTATAATTTTTATTTTTATTTAATTTAATTTTATCAATATTTTTTTTTGGTTTATTTATTTTTAATTTATTTCTTTTTTCATATTAATTTATTTAATATTTGCAATCGAATTATTTTTATATTTTGTATTTTATTTAAATTTATTTATTTTTTTAATTGTTTATTTAATTTAATTTAATTTTTTCTATATTTTTTGCTTATTTAAATTAATTTTATTTAAATTATTACATTTTTTGATTTTTGTTTTTTAATTTCTTCTGTATTTTTTATTTTATTTCATTTTAATTTATTTAATTTTTGCATTTAAAATTTTTTTGTATTTCATATAATTTTTTATTTGTGTTTTAATTTTGTTGTTTTATTTTAATTTTAATTTTAATTTTATTGTTATTTTATTTTAAATTATATATTTTTTCTTTGTAAGTTATTTATTTGTGTATTTACATTTTTTCCAAATTTTTTATATAATATTTTAAATTTGCTTTAATTTAATTTTTTCGAATATCATGAAATTTCGTTTGAATTTATTCTTTTCACATTATTTTTTAGCCAATTGCTGCGGCATGATCAGTGTGGGCGTTTGAAATTGCTTCGCTGTTAGATTTACTATGATTATCAACACATATACACACACATGTCCAACCAAGACAGTGCCTAGTGACTGGGCACTGATCCACGCCGTGCACTGTTGTTAGTTGAGAATCGGCGCAGCCTGTGGGCGGATGCTGTAAGCGATTTAAGCACAAAGCTTGCCCGCTGCTAAGCACACTCATACTTCAACACACAAAAAACATACGTTTGTACATGTGTATGTGTGTGCAAATAGTAAATAGGCGCGTAAATGAGGAAATGTGCTGTAATCGCATTAATGCTCACTACATGCTGCCCACATTTGGCAGATCACTTGGCTGTTTTTCTTTTACTTCTTTTCATCTTCTTTCCTTCGCTTTTTATCCGTTATTGAGCCATATACGCAATAGTTGTTGTTGTTGCTTTTGTGCGCGCATTTTTCAAGATTTCTCGAGCAGTGTTGCTGCTGTCATTGCAGCTTTTTTGCTGCTTGTCGCCATCAAAGCGTGGAACGTGCTGGAAAATTGGCGAATTTCACACACACATACACAAATGAAACGGGAAAATCTGAAGTGCTTGTAAGTGGCACAGTTTATTGCGGATTATGACAGAGCAAAGAGATTATAATTGCTTTAAAGTGGATTATCGCTCATTGCGGCGACGTTGTGCAATCGTTTGTGGTGCGTGGTGTGTCATTTTCGTTTTTTCAGCGCCTCAGCTCTAAAAACTTTAAGTGTCGGTTGTTTTTGTTGCGTCTCAATAGTGCTTGACGATTCGAAGTGTCAATTATGTGACTTGAGTTGTCAAAACACAATCAAAATTTAGTATTTTTGAAGTAATTGCGGCAATGAGCTGTGATAGCTTTCACAAATTTGTGATTTTTTGTGTGAAGCTGGCGGCTGATGGCACTTGTTGGGGGAGATTCGTTGAGAGGATCTATGTGGTGTGCAATTTTAACAATATAAGCATAATTTTAGGCGCAGTAGGAAAAACGTGTATTTTTTCATCAGAAATAATTGAAAATCGTTATCAGATATAATAACCAATATATAACCACTTTATAACCAATATATAACCACTTTATAACCAATATATAACCCCTTAATAACCAACATATAACCTGTTTATAACCAAAACTCTAATTTTGTTTCAATATTAGCGGTTTCTATTATATCGCTTTTCCTTCGCCTGTAAACTTATGAAAAGTCATGTTACGCTATTTTGCATTTTATGTAACGACATACATTAGTACATACATATGTACATATGTATGTATATCTATAAGTATCTAAGTACTAAATTGTTCCATTTACTTACCATACATTTTACCCTCATCGGATAGAATGATTTTTCGTCGACCACATGGCGGATATATGGAGAGAGCCTCTTGAAAACTCTGTTCGATGTCCGGACTCCAAACACCTTCCGCATCGGCAGAGGAGAGATCCTTTTCGTCCTGCGAGGCGTGAGAAAAAGCGAAATTTGAAAAAAAGATTAATGAATGTGTGACAACAATATGCCTACAATATTATGAAAACATATTTAAACACTATACGCAATTATAGTTCTTTTATACACATTTAGCTCCATTGAACCGTCCTTTTTAGTTTTTTTTCAGTTTTTCAGCATAAAAAGTGTCACAAAGGCGCATTTAATGTGTGAGAAAGTGCACTTTGCACATTAAGCGGAACCCTCTGCGACATAATCGGTTTTGACATTAATGAAGGGCAAGCATATGCAACTGTGTATGTGTACAAGCGAAGGCACATGATGCAAGGATATGTGGCATAGCATGGCATAAAAACGCTGGAGTTGCACTCTTGTTCATACATAGATGTGAGATTGTGTAAGTATTTACTACGTATATATGTATGTATTATATTAAAATGGTTGCTGACTGCAGCAAAGTGCAAGTCATTCTACTTTTCTCTCATACGCTCTCTTCATGTATCAGTTACAGCACAGTAGGCGTTGGTGGTACAACTTGTTTTAAAAAAATCGTAATAATGAGTGGAGATAGTTCTTGAAATGTAGAAAGTTTATATTTTCGAAATAGTGCTCGAATTCGTAATAATTCTTGAAATGTAGAAAGTTGATGATTTCGAAATTAATTTCGAACTTTTTTCGAATATCATATTACTTCGAAATATAAATGATGAAATATTTGTGATACATGTTATATATAGCGAATGGAATTTCAGTTTTATGTCACTACTTAGAAACTACACTGTGCAATATTTTATATTTTTTATTGGGAAGATCTACTCTAGGTCTTTTTTACACGAAATCTTTTGAGTACACTGTTCTATTTTGCACAAAAATCACATTAGAACATTTATGGAATATTTTATTGCCTTCGAAGGGCTTACGATCACAAATAACGATCGTTTCCACAACAGTCGGTTATAAGTGATCGGAGAGCAACGCATTTTTACCCGGCCAAGGACTGTCAACTCGGTACTATTTCTCGAAATTACTTTAGGAATATTTGCGGTTGTTAGAACAACAACAAGAACAACAAATTTCGATAAACATGCATCATTGCCATTACAGTCGAATTTACGTAACCAGAACGAACCCGATTTCGTATTCGGCCAATGAGTGCCTTTGCACTTTTCAGCGCTTGTCAAAATTATTTGGGAATATTTTTTGCCGCAACGAACAACAAATCATTTATAAGAAGGATAAAATGAAAGACACTGTAAATTATTTTAATTTTTACTTCAAATTAATTTTTGAAAATTAAAACTCTGGTAATTTGTAATTTTTCACTCCAAATTACAAAAAATTAATTACCAAAAATATGAACTTATGTATATATGTATGTACATATATAATATAAATATCTTTTTATTTTTTTTAATTTTTTAACAACTAATTTTTATAACTTTTTTTTATAATTTTTTGTTGTAAAATTTTTTACAACTATTTATTTGTTTTTTTTTAATTCAAATTCTGGGAAATTTTAATTTTTCACTTCATATTATTAAAAAATTAATTAAAAAATATATGAACTTATACATATGTATATTATATTATATTATATACATACATGTTTTCATAATTTTTTTTTATTATTATTTTTGTACCATTTTCTTAACAATTATGTTTTTAAAAATTAAAATTCTGGGAATTTTTAAATTTTTCACTTTTTGCAAAAAAAGTTATCAAGCTGCTTAAAAATCACCCGATATAATATAAATATCATTTTAAAAATATAACTTTTTTTTTAATTTTTTGTAAAATTTTTTAAACTATTATTTATATTTTTTTTTAATATATTTTTCACAGTTTAATTAAAAAATATATTTATACATCATATGTTGTTATATATATACATATTTTTATATTATATTATATTATATACGATTGGTTTTTTCATTATTATTTTTGTATTTTTTAACAATTATGTTTTTGAAAATTAAAATTCTGGGAATTTTTAAATTTTTATTAAATTATTCAACTTTAAAAAATATGTATTTAATAGTTAATTTAACGTAATTTTTTATAATTTTGTTGCTATTATTTTAATTTTTAATTTTTTTTATAATAAATTTTTAATATTTTTTTTTTGAATTTGTTAATAACTAATTTTTAAACTATTCTCTTTCATTTTAATTTTCTTTATAAATTTTTATTTTTGCATAATTTGTGTAAAATTTGTTTTTGGAAATTAAAATTCTGCAAATTTTAAATTTTTCACTTAAAATTACTAAAAATGTTAACTATTACAAATATATATATTTAATAATAATTTTACAGTAAGTTATATTCTATAAACAATAAGACATAGTACATACTTTACAATTAATATTTTAACATATTTATTGTTTTACAATTTTTTTAGTAATTACTTTTTAATAATTTTTACATTTTTATAATGTTTTTAAGAATTTATTTTTATTAATTTTTTTTTTTTTTTTTGGATTTGTAAATAATTATTTTTAATAATTAATTTTTTATACAATTTTTTTTAATATTTATTTTTGTTTTATAAATTTTTAGTCGTAATTTTTGTAGGAATTAACCTTTATTAATTTTTATTTTTTATAATTTTTTTTACAATTAATTTTTTATAATTTAATTTTTTTTTAATTTGTTAAAATTATTTTATATAATTAATTTTTAAAATATTTTTTTTATATTAATTTTGTTTTATAAATTTTCCATCATAAATTTGTCATCATAATTTTGAACAATTAATTTTTAAAATTTTTTACTTCTTTATAATTTTTTTAACAATTAAGTTTTTATAATTTAAATTTTTTGAATTTATTAAAATAACTTTTTTATAATTCAATTTTAAAACAATTTTTTCAATTTTTCATCATAATTGTTTTAGCAATTAATTTTATTAATTTTTTTTTATAATTTTTTTAACAGTTAATTTTTATAAATTTTAATTTTATAATTTTTTTAACAGTTAATTTTTATAAATTTTAATCTTTTTTTATTAATTATATTAATTTAAATTTGATTTTTTGAATTTATTCATAATTAGTTCTTAAAATAATTTTTTTTATATATTTTTTTGATTTTTTGTATAAATTTTTCATTACACTCATCCCACTGTGCATCGTATCGTCACATTACCACGGCAACGCTTCTGATATTAATGATGCCAGTCGGCGATATATTGAAGTGCAGCATCGTCGTTCATTCGTTCGTACGCAGCACAGCAATGAATTTCGTTATAACGTACGTATGCAACAACAGCAACAAAAGTGTGCTACTCGAGCGTGTAAATTCAAGTGGCTTTAATTGTCAATGAGTTTTAATGAGCAATTTGAGTAGCTGCTCAAAGCAGAGCACAGACACACACACACATGCGCAAATTTACACCTACACCGGAGCACATTCGTACAAACACACATACATATGTATACATACGAGT
Organism: Bactrocera neohumeralis; assembly: GCF_024586455.1. NCBI lineage: Eukaryota > Metazoa > Arthropoda > Insecta > Diptera > Tephritidae > Bactrocera > Bactrocera neohumeralis. The sequence goes on along the minus strand of NC_065922.1, from coordinate 19,619,989 downwards.
ATACTTTTCCTTTATATAATAATGCATGTGCCTGGGCGCTGGAGTTTCATGGGTGAAGACCGTTGGCAACGCCAAACAGCAGTCAGCAGCAACTGTCTGAAAGGCATCTCTCCAATCTAACGGTTTGACGTTGACATTCGGCAACTGTTGCTATTGATGTTGCTGTGGCGATTGCCGTTATACTTGCAGGTGGAGTGGTGGGCTGCTGCTTTGAGTGTATGCGTGTGGGCCGGTGTGCGAGGGGAGCGGCTTTGAGTGGGGCACACACGCTGTTACGGTTATGGCAGCGACTGCGGTAATATAATACAATATTGTCACATGCACGCATTGTTGCTGCTGTTATTATTTTGATATTGTTGTTGTTGCACTTGTTTTTGTTGTTGTTGCAGTTGACATTGTTGCCTTCGCAGTTGCTGTTGGCAGCGCCAGTGTCAAATTACATTGATGAAGTTAATAATATTTGAAGGAGTCTGCGACACATGCAACGCACACATATACATATGTATTTTTGTAGTGATATACATATATACTCTTCACACACACACACACTCTCACATTTATGAAGAGCTTTGCTTCAGCACCAAAGCGGCATTAGAATCACGGCACACACATTCACACAATCAACGCTATATTGCGCAATATTATTTACATATGCATAGATTTTGACGTTTATGCGTTTGTGTGGGGGTGTGTGTGTGCGTGTGGCTTCTATTTGATATCCGAAATTGACTGCAAACATATTTGTGGTCAAATGAAATTGCAGGCATATTTGAAAATTAACTCGTATTGTGTTTAATTGTATTTTATTTCGGTTTTTTATTGCACGGTATTTATTACGTAACCACTACAAACACACACACACACACTCATACACAAACTCACACGCATGCGCTTATTGTTACATTAACGTTTTCGCGCTTATTTAGTTACATTTTTCATTTGATTCCACATTTAATTGCATGCTTCGTTGTTGTTTTAATGGTTAGTTGTTGTTGTTGCTGGTATTTTATTGTTTTTGCGTGCAGTTTTGCGTTTGCGGTTGCGCGCCTAAACAACCAAAATGGAGTTCAATTGCAATTGAGTTAAGTGCCATTTTAGTTAGTCTCACTTATGCAAGTGTTTGTGTATGTGTGATGGCGCGTGTGTGTGTGGTAGTTGGTTGTGATTTATTTGACGGCATGCATGTAGATTAAATTATCAAATTTCATGTTGGTTAGTGAGTTGTCATGCTGCTGAGCAAAGTAATGTGGGAACAGCTGTACCAAAGGGGCTTCAGCCTAGAATTTAGCGATGAGATGTACCCCCGGGGAGAAATATATTCCAAAAAAAAACAACTAGTTTTCATATTTCGTTAGATTATACATTTGGAAGTATCATACTGAAATTTCAAATCAATAACTCAAATATTTTTGAACTACAATCTTCTACAGTGTAGCGCATCTCCAACGGAGTGGAGGCCTTCTCTTCCTCTGCTTCCACCGGAGAGTACTGAATCGAAAATCTTCAATAGCTGCAGTATTTTCATCCATTCGCACGGCATTCATCCAATTCGAGATACCAAGTGCAGCCAGGTCCTTCTCCACTAGATTTTTCCAACGTAGTGGAGGCCATCCGCTTCCTCAGCTACCAGCTGGATTGTTCTCTTCCATCCGGACAACAAGGCCCAGCCAGCGCAGCCGCTGATTCTTAGTTCGCTGAACTATGTCAATGTCTCCGTATATCTCGAGCTCATCGTTCCATCTGCGGTACAAGCCGTTGCCAATGCGAAAAGGACCATAAATCTTCCGCAAAACCTTCCCCTGGAACACCACTAAGACCGACTCATCAGATATTGTCATTGTCTTTGCCTCCGCATCATCAAGCAGGATGGGAGCGGTAACGGTCTTTGTTCGTCGAGAGAGGAGTTTACTTTTCAGTTGCCTACTCAGTTCAAAGTAGTACCTGTTGGCAAGAAAGATTCTGCGTTGGAATTCAAGGCTGAGGTGTAATGCTTTTGGGTAAGCTGTAACAATCACAGGGTTATACCCAATTCCTACTGGTCCTTGCTGCGCACCCAGGAAACGTGAGTAACCCTTGTGTAAGACGCGGTAGCAAACCCGTGTGAAGTCAAGGGTAACGACTAAAAGAGAGAAAGCTTTAGCGGAGCCACTCCGACAGCCAAATTTTGTTCAGCGATGAGGTCCTTTTTTGGTTCAATGGATAAGTAAACAAGCAAAATTGCCGCATTTGGGATGAAGAGCAACCAACAAGAGATCAAGAGCTGCCATTTCAGCCAGAAAAAATAACGATTTGGTATGGTTTGTGAGCCGGTGAAATCATTAGTCCACATTTTTTCGAAAATGAGAACGTAAACGTCAATGCCGACTGCTATCGCGGCATGATAACCGACTTTTTGATGCCTGAAATGGTAGCACGTGATCTCGGCGATATTTGGTTTCAACAAGACGACGTCACACATCGCATCAGTCAATGGATTTATTGAGAGAACACTTCGGTGAGCAGATAATTTCACGTTTTGGGCCCCTCGACTGGCCATCCAGATCGTGTGATATCACACCGTTAGACTTTTTCCTGTGGGGATATGTAAAGTCTAAGAGCCTATGCGGACAATACTGCTTTGATTCAAGCCTTGGAGCAAAACATCACGCGTGTCATTCGCCAGTTTCCAGTCGAAATGCTCGAAAGAGTCATCGAAAATTGGACTCAAGGAATGGACAATCAGAGACGTGGCCGCGGCCAACATTTAAAAAAGATAATCTTCAAAAAATAAATGCCAAAGAATGTTCTTTTGAATGACAAAAACATTCCGCATTAAATTTGAAGTTTCTGTGTTTTTTCTTTAAAAATGTAGGGAACCTCGAAATGAATCATCCTTTATATACATAAAGTAGAATATGCTACATACATATATGTTAGTACGCTATATACACATTGTAAAATATACTGGAAATATATTTGGTTGTAAATGTTCTACTTACGTCGCTCATATCGCCGACATCCAAATTTTTACTATCCACCATACTGCCATTTGTGTCTGCCGGCCCTAGCGCACCCGGCGGGCCGGCACCCATCGGTGGCCACGGCGACGTAATGGTGCCGGGTCCGACTATACCGTCTAGAAAAAAATAAATTAAATGCTTGGAATTAGTTCATAAGTAAATTTTCGGTGTTTAAGAAAAAAAAAAATTTAAAAGAAGAGTAAGTATTGATGAATACGTCTTAAAAATAATTGCGAAAACAAACAGCTCAGAATACAATTTTTGCTAAGAAAATAATAGCATATGGTAAGGTAACATTTTCACGAAAATTCTTGTGGATGAACTCAAGAAAAATATTTGACAACTTATAGAAGTTTGTGTTCGTATTTAAGTACAGGAACACATCATTAAATGACACTAAAAATGGTACAGCTGTATCTTTTCTAAATAATTTCATTATAAAGTCATATTTATGAAAAAACAATTGATATACCTAGGTGTAAGGGAATACTAGCTGAAATAAGCTATAACCGTTTTATCGAGGGCATACTGTAACAAAATAAGAAAAAACACCCCTAAGATAAGATTAATTGATGAGGATTGCACCGCGACCTTAGGGCTCCCAAGACACAACGACTCACCTAGTCTCAGCATATAGATGAATTTCAATTATACTGCTAATTCCAATACCCTGCTTACACTGACTGCAGACTGCTGTGTAGTCCATTAGCAGGTATTCTGGAGTTTCAGGATCCCTGTCGCAGAACCGTCAATTTGCATAAATGTTAGGCCCATGTTATACATACAAGTGCTTCTTGAGGTTACAGTAGCCAGTGTAGAATGCGACAAGTAGCTTGAATTTGTTCCTAAGAAAGTTGGTTACATATTTAAACCTGCTGAGGTTAAAACCCACCATAGGCAACTTGGAATGACGCATGCCTTGGAGTTGTTGCCAATACCTCGCTCTGCATACTCCTTTTTCCCTGCAGAGTGGCGATATGACCGCGTTGAAGGGTTCATTTCCTGCTATGTTAGTGGATGCTGCAGAGCGTGCGAGCTCTTCAGCAAGTTCATTCCCAGCTATACCTCTGTGACCGGACACCCGGATCAGTTGTTCTTGGTTACACTCCTGCACCAATAGCAATTTGATCTCGTACTACTCATCGTCGTAACACCTTTACATATTTTTTTTGAATAAAAAGCTATAAAAAGAGCTTGATCTTGATTTTGGCCCTCAGTTTGTATAGCAGCTATATGATATAATGAACTCTCCGATCTTAGCTACATGCTCGGAGATTGTAGCGTTGTCTTAGCCAATAATCCGTGCCCAATTTCGTGAAGATATCTCGTCAAACAAAAAAGTTTTCCATACAAGGACTTGATCTTGATCTGTCGGTTTGTATATCAGTCATATACTACTTGTATAGTGGTCCGATTTCGCCGGTTCCAACAAATGTAGAGCTTCTTGGAAGAGGGACTAATTCTAATGAACAGCTCCTTGGAAGGTAAAGACGTTTGCAAAGTGGCAGATCGAAATCTCAAAAGCTGAGAGACTAATTCGCATCCATACAAAAGAGCAGACGCCTCAGCTTGTCACGATAATTAGTTTACCAGTAACTGCTTTTGACGCCCGATAATTAATAGCTTTAGTGTTTTTTTCTTAATTTTAATGCCACTTTGTCTACAACTCCACTTTTTTCCGAGCGTAGCGTTGCATTCCGTGCTGACTCTGACATTTCTATTGGCAGCTGTTACTATTTCACAAGTTAATACGGACAATTTATTGTACTGTGTATGTGTGACAAACTCGTTAGTTTACAGCTAATCTACGACTGCAGTGCAGTGTTGCATTTTTTGCCAACTTTTTTGTTTGAGAATTTTTTTCTAACCGTCAGCAATGGTGAAAAAAGGCGTTACACACCATCGCAGTCAAACTGACAGCTCCAGCGTAGGCCTAGAAGACAATTTCGCAACACTCACGGCGCATCGCAACAATAACAAAAAAAGCTGGAGATTTGAAAAAGTGACTTAATATAAATGTATGCACGTCAGTCAACAGAAATGGAGTTTCGGAGAGGAAAAAAATACTCGACGCTTTTGTTGAAAAATGTGCACAATTTCGCATGCAGTTTATTGCCTTTTGTGATTTTGACATTTTCTGCATGTTTCCAGTGGGCGGATGCGCAGCGAGTGACCAACATATGAGCACACCCACCTACACCTACACCTACACACACACATACACACAAGCAGACTCATCGCCTGCAAGCATTTGAAACGTGATTTAGCAGCGTGCATGGACTCACGCCTAACCCGGTCTATGCAACTCAGCCGGTAAGCCAGTCAGTTCGTCCGCCTGTCAGTCAGTCAGTCAGGCAATTTGTGTCCCGTTCAATCTCGCCATGCTGGAAGTGAAGTCTGCCTGCAAAGCGAAAAGCCGAAAAAAGACGTTGTGCCGACAGTGTTGCATTAGCGTTTGTGCGCCGCCAGCGCCGTCGTCGTCAGCGCTGCGGCCATCGTCATCGTTGGTAATTGATGTGTGACATTGCAGTAGCCACAAAAATTTGCCAACTGTCTGCTGCCTGCTGACGACTGCCAAATGTCCAGTTGACTATTGTCTGCGTCCCGCCGTCCGTTGTCCGTTGTCGTCCGTTCGTCGCGGCTATTAGCAAATTTTTTTTGCTTGGGTGTGTTCGTTTTATTTTGCGAGTGTGTGTATGTGTGTATTTGTGCGGCGTCACTCAGCAGAGTTGATTTATTTGTCAAATTTGCGACGGCGTGTCCGCTCTACTACAGTAAAAAATAAAGTTGATCCCTTTTTTGCGGGCGGATGAGGTAATAGTATTGTTGGCAAAACTGTATTAGCGCTTGCGCCATCAAATTTAATTATTCAGCGAAGCTTTTTTGAGACTTTTTTTCTGAGGAACTTCATAAAAAAATGCTGTTTGAAGAAAAATACGAACGATTCCATAGAAGCGCTTAATTTTGATCGGTCAGTTTGTATGACAGCTATATGCTATAGTGATCCGATCAAAATAATTTTTACGGAGATTGTAGCATTGTCTTGGATAATAATCCATGGTAAACTTCGTACAGGTGTCTCTTCAAATGAAAAAGTTTTTCTTAAAAGAACTTAATTTTGATCGGCCAGTTTGTATGCCAGCTATATGCTATAGTCAACCGATCTCAACCATTTCTACGCATGTTAGACTATTGCTTTAGCCATTTGACCATGTAAAATTTCTTGAAGATATCTCGTCAAACGAAAAAGTTTTCCATACAAGCGCTTGATTCCGCTCGTTCAATTTGTATGACAGCTATATGCTATAGTAGTCTAATCTGAACAATTTGCAGGGAGATTGTAGCATTGCCTTACACAATATTCCATGGCAAATTTTGGTAAATTATTTTGTGAAAGAAAAAAGTTTTTCATATAAGGACTTGATTTTATTAAATATAGTTAAATAAAAGCTCGCTATAGATGGCGCTGCAATTCAAAACGGTAAATATTCGTTGAATATATTATATATAAATAAAAATACGACTTTTTTATTATTGGAAATTAATTTAGACTCATTTAATGTGCTTAATAGCGTTGCCAGCTTCGATCAGAAAGAAAGCTCATATAACAGCTGCATAGGCAAGTTCAAAGCGCTTTCAGGTCATGGAATTAGCTTTTTCATACATTTATAAGTATTTACGGTCAAATTTGTTGCATCCGGAAATGCTTTAAATATGCTTAAACAGAGGATTATAGAATGAATTTCATCTGTATTTGGTCATTCAATTGGTAGTTTGAAGAGCTTTTCCATCATGTATTGGATCGGAAGTAAATAAATATTACTATTTCTAATATTTTTGAAAAATTAGATAATTGAAACGGATAAAAAATTTTAACAATACACTTGAAAAAATTTATTTAAATTTCAAAAAAAAAAATTTTTAATTAAAAAAAAAAATTTAAATACACTTGAAAAATTTTTAATTTAAAAAAAATTTAAATACATTTGAAAAAATTTTTTTTAGTTTTCAAAAAAAAAATTAATTATCAAAAATAAATTTTTAATTTTCAAAATTTTTTTAAATACCATCTGTTCAAATTTGACCCGTAGTGACAAAAATACCCTCTGACGTTAACACGACGATTTTGAAACACTGTTTCAGTAACTTTTTTGATGTTATCGTCATTAAATGGAAGTGTATGAACGACTCAGTCCGATTCAAATTTGATCAGATAAGTATTACAATAATTTTGTAAAAATAATTATTAATTCCCTTAGAAAATTGGAATCATAAGAACATCCAACTCAAATATTTCACATGAAAAATATTTAAATGTCAAATATTTTAAAATATTTCATATCAAATTTTATATATTACAATAAAATTAAATTCCCTTGAACCCTTGTGTAAATGGCACATCTTTGCTTATCGGCGCTTCCCTTGCTCCCGCATTTCCCACTACAAAAATTATTTGGCTTTTAATTTTAAGCAGAAAATAAAAAGAATGCTTTCATATTTCTGTACAACTCAAAAATGCCGTGAGCAAACGCTCTTCTTTCTTTCGCTTTGATATTCGCACCGAAAATTTCTTGTAATATTTTGCCTTTATTCGGTGCTGCTTTTGATGCAACTTTCCAACATTTACTATGAGAAGCAAACTCTTTACTCCTTTTTAGAGCAATAACAGAAGAATGTAGTATCTACACACATACAAACATAGATTTACATAAAAATGCTTGGGGTGCAAAGATTTTCATTTTTCAACCTTTGTTATCCACAAGGAAAATTTTCAAATATCTGTGTTTATGTGTGAGTGAGTGCGTTTTGACAAGCACCTGGTTCAGTTGTTTCTTTGCATTTAAGCAACCCTTTTGCCATTAGTTTAATTTTAAGTGAGAATATATGTAGGGAATAAATTCCACTCTTTCATATTTTGGGGTTATTTCAGGCGTGTTCTTTGTGTTAAAGCACTGAGGAAATGTTGAATTTGAAATATGCGCTTGAAAGTGTAGAAGTTTTGCTACAAATGTCGGAATAATTGTGACTATAAAAGGTAGGAAAAGCTAGTAAGAATGGATGGAATTGAGTAAGAAGTGTTTTACTGCGCCAAATTAATACGAGAGAAGATAAAGAAAGTTTGCATGTATGGTATATATTAAAAAAAAATTATAGGTAAACTTTTATGAACCTGACTGACTGACGGCAATTTATGTGTATAACTTCGGTCGTTTGGATCCAATCTTATGACCACGCTGTTTTCGATTACAACACTCAACCAATATTAGAAAGATTAGGACCTAGGAATTCAATAAGAAAGGAGGTGTAGTTAAATTGAGACTTCATCGGCTTTTGTAGCCTTTTCGCACAGCCAAATAAATTTAGTACATTAGAATTATAATTGAGAAACCAGCTTTTGCTTTTCACATAGTCGGCTACTCGATTAACGAAAGGCTTGATTAATGATCAGCTGGTTATACTGGCTTGTTTTTCTTATACTGTATTTTTTCATTATTATTACTATTATTATTATTAATAATATTATTCTTCTTATTCACCAACTTATTCCTATTTTATTAATGCACACAATAAAATTTATAGTCTGGACAACAACCCGCAAAGTTGTCTTCTAATTTCAACTCGATTTGAATTCGATTAAGAATTAATGTAGTAAAATAAGACCTTTATTTTTAACGACTTTGGTTGGTTGGTTGAGAAGTGAGGCGCATCATCGCCAGAACGCAAGTGGTTGCACTTGGGTCATCATTGGACCAATTCCATGGACACATTTTTTTTGAGGAGTTCAAATGATAGCTGAAGTTCGAAGTGGACAATAAACGAAGCGCTTCAAAACTCATTGAATAAAAAATCTGTTTTATAATATAAAATCTGGAAATATTTTTAGGTGGTCGAAGTCTATACATTATGGGACATAATTTTCATATATGGATCTTTGTAACCAGAAAGCGAGCAAGTTGGAAAAATCTTCAGGCACAGAACACAGAAAAAGCTTAAATAGCTAGAATGATCGGTTAGTAGTAGCATAATGACGAGAGAAAATCAAAAATATTTCGGGTGACTTGAGTTCTGTAGGCAACTAGTATTTTGAAATCAAATATGGTAGTTCTGGATTATTTTCTGTAATTATTTCAAAATTTATTCTACGAATATTCTTCTAAAATCGCAGCTCCTCGTAATGATCTGTATTCATTTGCGATTGTCGGCTAATAAAGAATTTTAACATTTCAAAGTCCAATTAGATCGAGCATGAATTCTACAGTTTGTTGAAACAGTATATCATTTAAGTTCAGGCAGTTCAGGCCATTGATTTCTGGTCATTTAAGATCTGAGCTGCTCTAGTGCTTATAATTTATGTCGTCATCAATATTTTGGAAAGTAGATGAATAATTTTCCAACATTTGATTAATGGGAGAGTGGGTCTAGGTTCAGGAAGTGTCTTTTAAATACACTGAAAACGAATTCCAAACTCTACCTACTCGCTGTGACTCCTGTTATCACTGAGGAGGCTCTGGCGACCGAGATCCAGCGTTATAACTGATTAACAACTTTATGCTAATGGAAGAATTTGAAAATTTTAGGATCACGAAGCAGGCTCAATGGTTTCTGAAACGTATTAAACGCAGGAGTAGCTGTCTTAACATCAAGATATATTTTTTGGATTTATGAAACACTACAATGAAGTAATACTCGTACATATTCAAAAGTCCACACGAAGTAACAAACGAATGAGAGCAGATAATGCTGAAACTCTAATAACATAGTTCTGAAAAAAAACGAAGCTTCTTAGGTTCAGTAACTGGAGTGAGGCAATCAGATTATTAAACATTTTAAAGGCGAGGTTCATTTTCAAAAAATTAATAATATTTAGAACTAGTCATATATGAGTACATTTTGGTTCAAGAAAATATATCTATGTCTCCAAAAACAGCATCGTCCTCGGAAATACTGAAGTATACGTTAAAGACTTATATGATATCAGTATCAGGGTAAAAGGCAAGCGTTCTAGAGCCTTCTACCATTAGATACTTTGAACTATATTTTTTTGAACGGCCAAATCGCAGCACACCTACAGCAGTCACTCCCTACTCCCTGATAAAGTTGGAAAAGGACACATCCGTACAAATTCACTAAATCACTTAAGACAATCAAATAGTATCTAAGCAATTCTCCGAAGTGACGACTCCGAGGCGTTCAATGCGTTTAAGGCGCGATCAAACTGTCGCGTTGATTAAATTTTGTTTCGGTGAATTATTTATATGCGCACGCTGTTGCCACTGACAGTTTCTAATATGCGCAATGGTTGTTGGTGTTGTTGTATTGAAATTTATGCACTTGTAAGCAAGCCGCGCCTCCATGACAACTGACAGCTGAGCAGCGTCGCAGAAAGAGCAATAAGGCAACAACAATGTGGAGCAAAGGGCAAAAGGAATATGCACAAATACATTTATACATATGTACATTGTTCGAAGCATATGTGTGTATTATAAGAACTTAGTTTGTGTGTGTGTCACAACACTTTCAAATTGATTTATGTTTATGTCTTGCATTTGAAAGTTATTGCAATTTTTCTCGCTTATCTTCGGCAATAAAAATGAAGGAAAATTGCAACAACAAGAATAAATGACAACAAAACTAAAGAGCAACAACAACCACAGCAAAAATACAACAACAATAAAAAACAACAACAACAATAAAAACAACAAGAGTAAATTACAACAACAATAAATAAATTGAAACAACAATAACAAAAACAACAACAGTAAATTACAACAACAATAAAAACAGCACTAATAAATTAAGACAACAATAACAAAAACAACAATATCGGTAAAGCAGCAGCAACAATAAAAACAACCAAAAAATAAAATTACAACAACAAAAACAAATATTATGACAAAAAGCTTGCAACTAAATTAAACGCAACACTCCAGTGTCCACACTTTATTTTTGTTGTGGTTGTTGTATTTTCGTGCATTTGAAACATAATCTGCATAGTTGCAACACCAAACGCTGTGTTCAAGCGCCACACGCTTGGCGAAATAATAATTTATTCATTACTGGAGTGCTGAAAACGAAAGACAAAAATGCAAGTCTGCGTGTGTGTGCATATACATATATACATATGTGTGTGTGTTTGTGGCTAAGAAAAGTCAGTTAGCTAAGCGCTCAATACCTTTCCCGCTTGGACATTCACGCTGCGAGGACGCGCCGGTCACGCTGCAACCATGCCATGCATCATTGTCACACATAACGTTATTTATGTAGATGAGCACAAACACATACAGGCACACATTCGCGCACTTGCTTGAGTGTTTGTGTGTATGAATGAATGTCCTGCACTTTGACTGCCGCCACTTTAGTTTATTATGTGCGGAAATTTCGGTATTTGCACGTACAAGCGGACTGCTGCTGGACTGAGGGCCACGGAGAGACACACATTCACACATATATATAGATATATAAGTATTTAAGTACGTGGTTTGGTTGTCAGTGCTTGCAGTTTATACAAAATTTCTGCAAAAGTATTTTCTAGAATTTATTCACACGCACACACCTTCACATATACCCAGCTTCACACGCACACATGCATATACATGCAACTACAGGTAATGTTCCCACATGTATATGTGTATGTGTGAGCAAATGCATGCGAATTAACTGAAAACGTGTGTGAAATATAAAAAATGTGACGTCAAAGCGTAGTCAAAGCGAGAGGAGTGTCAGCTCTGTGTGGCGTGTGTGTGTTAGGTGAGTGCACTTGTACTTGTTGGCGTGGCGAAGCGCAGTGTTGGCCATTTCTAGCTGTAAATAATATGTGCATAAATACTCCTCACTTCGCATTAACTACATATACAATATATTTTATTATAAAAGGTAATTTATGTGCGCGAGAGTGAATGAAATAAAATGAATTGGCTGAAGGCAAAAGGCAGAAGACAGCCAAGGAGGTAAATAAAATGCATAAAATACATTTTTTTCTTAGAAAAAAAAAAATGTATATGTATGTATATGTTATTTTTGACTGCACCGAAGCCATGATACCCTTCACACATGCATTTCTTATAATAAAAGGGTATAAAAAAATCTTTATCTTGATTTCAATAGACCAGTATGTATGGGAGCTGTATGCTATAGTGATTCGATCATGAAATTGAACTTTCCCGGAGATAACCTTGATTTTTGACCAGCTTTGAGGTGTTTTTTTCGGGTTCGTGGTCTTTGCCACAACATTCGGCCGGTTAATCGTCTGTTTCCGAGTCGTAAGCATAGAGCCATCCCCAGTAATAGTACGTTTCATGACGTCCTTGTAGTCGGACAGCAATGTTTCACAGACGTTAACGCGATGGTGTTTTATTTTCTGTGTAGCCAAAAACATCCGTTTGAAAGCGAACCATCCCTCCTCAGGGTTATTAGCTGGATTTGGGACCCGTCACGTAAAAAACGACCCAATGAAAAGAAAAACAGCCTCGGACAACAGATCCTCCTTTTGATGACGATTATGGTTAACGCACTAGGATTACGCCGCACCTGGAATGTCCGCTTCCTTAATTGGAAAGATGCCGCTTCCCAGCTGGTTGATGTCCTCGTGACAGTAAAGGCTGTGATCACCGCCGTTCAAGAAATGCGATGGACGGGACAAGGACTGAAGTGAGTATGTCTTTGTGACATTTACTACAGTGACCATATAAAGGAGCGCATATTCGATATGGGTTTTGTGGTGGGAGATAGACTCTGTCGCCGTGTCCTGGCATTCACCTCGGATGAACGTTTAGCCACAATCCGCATTAAAGCGAAGTTCTGCAACATATCGCTGATTTGCGCCCACGCCCCGACAGAAGGGAACGATGTGACCAAAGATGTATTCTATGAGCGCTTGGAGCGCACCCATGAGAGCTGCCCCCGCCATGATGTCAAAATCGTGATTGGCGACTTTAACGTCAGGGAAGGCAAAGGAGGTATCTTTGGCACAACGGTCGGAAAATTTAGTCTCCATCAGAAAACATCATCAAATGGGTTGGGGCTGATCGACTTCGCTGGGGCCCGAAATATGGTTATCTGTAGTACTAGATTCCAGCATAAGAAAATTCATCAAGCCACCTGGCTGTCTCCGGATCGAAAAACCACCAACCAGATCGATCATGTTGTGATAGACGGAAGACACGTCTCCAGTGTTTTAGATGTGCGTGCGCTCCGAGGCTCTAACATCGACTCGGACCACTATCTTGTTGCAGCCAAGGTTCGACGTCGCGAAGCTGCAATCACAACAGATAGCCGAACGATTTTCTACTCGACTTGCACTCCTGCTCTCTGAGAGCACTCGTCAACAACTCGGTATAAGGGAACTGTGGAACGGCATTTCAAGCTTCTTACGTACAGCTGCAACCGAAACCATTGGTTTTCGGATAATGCAAAAGAACAGCTGGTACGACGAGGAGTGCCGTGTTGCAGCGGAGAGAAAACAGGCTGCCTAACTACCTCGCAACGTTTGAAGTTTTACAAAATAAAATAATAAATTTAAAAAAAAATTCAAGAAGAAATTTTTGTTTTACGGAATAAATACATATGTATGTATGTGTTTTTAGGTTCGACACATTTAATTTCCGGCAGTTTATGAAGTAAACGCTTGGGTTCCATATGAAATATGTAAATATATCCACATAATTACAAATACTCCAAAATACATATATTTACTAATACCAATATATATACATTCATATAAAAATATATATTTGTATTTCCTTTAAAATATATCTCCACTAAGAAAAAAAATCAGTCATTCATTCATTCACCAAGTAAAAGGAAAAGAACACCACTAATAGCGGCGTGTGTGTGAATGCTCGCGCTCAAGAAAAAAATCAATTGCCACTCGGCGTGCTCGAATGTCCTTCCAAGAATTGGCGATAAGCATCTAAACGGTTTTCCCATAACTTTTTTTTCTCTTTTCCCATAGCTGCTAGGTTCGTTCATACACTCGCATTTACTGCTTCGCTCAGCGGCGAACTGTTTGAAGTGACATTGGCAGGTATTTACGGTAATGACCCAAATCAAAGTGAGGGAGGAAAGAATATCGAAAAAAAAAATTGTAAGAAATATAATATTAAAATGCCTAGTTTGTTGTTGTTAGGTAAGTGAAGTAGCGAAATAGCACAGAATTTACAAGGTTAAAGATGGCAATGTAGATAGTAGCTATTGGCTAGATAGCTCTGGCTTTGCTGTATGAATCAAATAATGGTGACTTAGTGGGACCCGCTAATAGTGTCGCCGCCTTTGAGGTAAGATTTAATGAAATATTGCACGACGGTGTTTGTATTCGCTGTTTTTAGTATTGTAGCCTCCAGTGTGATGAGTCAACAAATGTAAGGTTATGTTTTGGGATTTATGGAGAAAGAGGTTCTAATTTGCTTGAGTACACTCGTACAGGAAGCATAAAGTATAATTATTGATGACTAAGTTGCCGATAATCGTATATGTGTGGTTAAAGTGTTGACCATACAAAGTTGTATTTTGTAGTTTATGAAGTGCGTAAGTGTAAAATGCGGGTTTTGATAAAAATTAATTTTTTTCCTAAAAAGGTAGTATGTTTATAATAAATTTAGTATTTATATCTAAACTAAAAATTTTTTGCCTTTTTGTTTCTTTAAAGGCGCGTAAGTGTATAATGTCGGTTTTGAAAAAATTGAAATTTTCGTGAAAAGTGGTTATGTTTGTGCTCAATTTAAATATTGATAGCTAAACTAGAAAAATTTTGTATTTCTACAGCTGGAAAAATGCGTAAGTGTAAAATGCGGGTTTAGAAAAAATTAGTTTTTCGTAAAAGGTATTTAAATTTATATTATATTTAAATATTGGCTACAAATATGTAAAGTTTCTGTATTTTATTTTCTTTAAAAGCGCGTAAGTGCAAAATGTTGATTTTGAAAAACATTTAAACTTTCAAAAAAAAGTAATTATGTACATATGTATATAAAATATAATTCTTGTTGAAAAAGCAAAGCAAATCTGTTATCTGCTTTAAAAGTGCGTAAGAGCAAAATTGGGGTTTTGAAAAATAAATAAATTTTCGTGAAGAGGTAGTATGTTCATATTAAATTTAAGTATTGTTAACTAAATTAGAAAAGTTTTGTCGTTTTGCTTCCATAAAAATGTGTAAGTGCAAAATGTTGATTATGAAAAAAGTTGAAATTTTTGTTAAAAAGTAGTTGTATAAACATAATTGTTGTTGACTAAGTTTGCAAAATAATTTTTTTCACTTTAAAAAGTGTGTAAGTAGAAAATGGGGGTTTTGAAAATTAGACCAATTTTCGTCCAAAGGTACCACGTTTATATTACATTTAAATATTGATAGCTAAACTTTTTGCTTCTTTAAAAGTGCGTAAGTGGAAAATGTTGGTTTCGAAAAAATGTAAAATTTTCGTAAAAAGTGGTTTATATTAAATTTTTCAAATAAAAAAAAATATATTATTTTAAAACTAACAATATATAACTAAACCAGAAAACTTTCTGCTTTTCGCTTGTTAAAAGTGCGTTAATGTAAAATGTGGGTTTTGCAGAAAATTGAAATTTTCTTAAAAAGCGGTTAGGCATTTACTAAAGTTTAATTTTCATAACAAAACTAAAAAATTTTGTCGTTTTGTCTCTTTAAAAGTGCGTAAGTGCAAAATGTTGGGTTTGGAAAAAAAAATTAATTTTTCAAAAATGTGCTAAATTTAAGCATTGATGACTAAGCTGGTAACTAAGGTATCTACAACTTTTTGCTACTTTAGAAGAGCTTAAGTTCAAAATACAAAAAAAAAAAAAATATTATAAAACATTAATTTTAAGATTTTTGATCTAAATTGAATGCCAAACAATTTAAAGCGCATTATTTTTAATTAATTTATGAATTTATTTTTTTTTCTGCCAGTCACGGCGAGTACACGCCTGTTCTTTTTGCCTTTTTTCGCTAACAAAAATTGTGCGTAAATAATTTGTGAGGCATTAACCCGTAAGTGAGAAACGTGTTTGGCATTTCTAATGAAAAGGGCGCAAAAAAAAAAATAAGAACAACAACAAACAAACCAATATTTGAGCAGAAGAATTTGTGGAGAAGACAGAGAAATGAAGTTGCGGCGATAAGCTGACCAAAGCAGACATTTAAGCCAATATATACATATGTATGTATGTATGTATATATTCATATGTATCTATGTACATACATACAAATATTTTTTATCATACATTTACATTTTTAAGCCAAAAGTTATTGCAACCTCAATTGCTTAGCCTGAAGCTTTTAATAATTTTTGTCGCTATTGTTGTTGTTTTTATTGTGATTTGTGTATTATCGACAGGCGCATTAACATCAAATTAAATGACAAGTGTTTTCTTGCCTTTGCATAACAATAACTTGGGTTAACGTGGAAAATGCAAACACGCCACTTTGCTGTGACTCAAATTGCTTAGCCGCCGCATATTTTGGCTTATCACAACAACAACAAACGCGCTACACAGCTGCTTTGCATAAGCAATTAATTAATTGAGCAGCGCGGCGTAGTAGAAAGAGGTGAAAGAAAAATGAGAAAAGGCCCGAAATGAAAAAAATAGTAAGATTGACCAATAAAACGCGCTGAATGGTGTTTTCGAAATTATTACTATTAGAAAAATATTAAATTTCTTTACTAAAAGCACATTTTACATAAATTATTTGCTTTTATCGCTTGCGCCAAATCAAAAGTTTTTCTGGGAATTCAACGCATTTGAGGTGTTTTTGTGCATCAACAGTGTTTGACAACTTCGAAAATGGCTTAAAGAGAGTTGTCACACATGCATATATACATATGTACATACTTTCATATATACCCACATACTTATGTACAAGTATATGCATATACTCATATACACCCAAGTATTCAAAAATATACAACTTCACCGATATAAATCGCTTGCACACCTGTTGCTTAGCATAAATTCATAAATGCGTATGTATGGTTATGTACATACATATATAAATATACTCATAAAAGCTCATTAACATATACGATTGCTTGTCGTTTTCTGTAAGGCGCTTGTTAACCGTACATAGCTGCGCTGCCCGAAATAAACTTCTTCTCTTCATTACCATTCACACGATCAACTCGTCGCTCGCTCGCTGCTTGCATTATCGTTGCGCTTGTTGAGCTCTAGTAAAATCTCATTTACGTATTTGTGTTAATTTTCAAATAAATTATGCTAATATCATGGCGATTTGGTAACTTGGTAAGGAAAAAATATTGATAAAAATAAAAAAAAATTAAAAAATACATAAAGAAAAAGAAAAATTAAAAGAAAACAAAAAATTAAAAAAAAAAAAAAAAAAAAAAAAAACAAAAATTAAAAAAAAAAAAAAAAAAAAAAAAAAAAAAAAAAACAAAAAAAAAAAAAAAAAAAAAAAAAAAAAAAAAAAAAAAAAAAAAAAAAAAAAAAAATAAAAAAAAAAAAAAAAAATAAAATAAAATAAAAATTGGAGCACAATAATAATGTTAAGGCTCCTTTAAATTGTTTGTATTAGTGTATGTTATTTATTACTATTATTTTTGTTTGTATATTTCATTCTTCTTAATTGGCGTAGACACCGCTTACGCGATTATAGCCGAGTTTTTGTATATTTATGTTTTGTATTATTAATATTTTTTTTTTTTTGATGACTGAAATTTCCGTCACATGATTTTTTGTATGTTTTTAATAAGAGTCATATGGAAATTTGCATAAAATATCATCAAGCATTGAGATTGAGTATAAGAAAATCGGTTATTATATTATCAACAAATAAAAACATGTAATCGAAGGTATTCCCTTCAGAGTTGCAGTTTGTATAGCATAAAAAGGTATAAAATAACTTTTAGGGGACTCACAACTTGTCAGTTTGATCGTTCAACTGATCGCTTCAGTATGGCAGCTGTGTCTTATAGTGGTCCAATATCGCCGGTTGAAATGAACAGCGTTTTTGAGTTGAAAAAGGACAGAATTTCAGATCGATAACTCAAAAACTGAAAAACTAGTCGGACATAAGCAAAATCGACTCAGCTCAACAGGGGAATCATTTATATACTACACACTTTGTGAGTGAGGTCTCCGACATTTAATTCTGAGTGTTACAAACTTAAATATATTATTCAAGCTATAATAAAACCCGTAGAAAGTGGACTATAAGCATTATGGCACATACATATGTATGTATGTATATTGTTATATTAAATTTGTTAAATATACTTTTATTAACAAAATTATGGTTAATACTGTTATTTGATGTTTGTTTTCATCCACTTTACTCTAAAATTTTTTGAGCGAGCTGATGCAATAGCAATACTCATATTTCAGAGAAAAGTAATATCAATTCTTAACTTCAAATAAGTTAAAGTGTTTCTCATTTTTTGACACAAAAATTATCTTCTTGGTGTTCTGTTACCTTCAGAATGGTACGATCTTTAACTCTATGTGGTTTTCTGTGCTTCTAAAGGAATAACTCAAACTTTACATAATCATCGCTAAACACTGGACCGTTCTCTCTTATTCATTCTTGCTTGCAGTCTCAGATAGAAACTCCGGTTGACGGATGAAGTAGAAGTATAGAGAACGGAAATCATACTTTTTTGTTTTGAAGATCCAACATTGAAAGGATATTCTATCAATCTACGTTTAGAAAGACTCTTGGAACAAACGATTGAGTCAAGATGAACTTAGTACTATCTATTCAATTATGAAGAAAAGCTTGACACTGCAAGTCGGTATTTCACCTCTCTTACAAAAACTTGGAGATATCATCAAATTAGTCCTAGGAATAGTTCGTTTTAGACAACAGAGCCCAACTCCTATGGGTTTGCTAAAAAAATTTCAATTCACGTTTTGAACTTGAAAGGCGTCGCTGACAGTGCAGTAAAAAAATAACGGTGTTGTTTTGAAAAGATCAGTTGGACCGAAGCCTATGCTCGTTGCTGTTGATTAAAAGTTGGATTATATTATTTGTAAGTATTGACTCAAAAAATTCTTTTTCGAACGCGATATTAAAGAATTTTATTAAAAATTAGATTCCGAAATTGGAACTTAAAGGAAAATATGGATTTATATATTTTAATTTTTTTTTAATTTCAGCGATATTTAACTTAAGTTTTAATTTAATGAAATGAAATGAAAAGTTTTAATTTAATGAAATGAAATAAAAACTTTGAAAAATTTACAATAATGATATCTGGTAATTCGAAAAGTTTACGTATGGATATCATCTGGTATTTTATATCTGTCTTTAAATTTTGTGAAACTTTTATTTCATTTCATTTAAACTTTAATGTTAAGTAAAATATTCCTAATATTAAAAAAAATCGAAAAATATACATACATACATATATAGTAGACATATATAGTCTGTTTATAAGTAGTAGGTAAAGTCACTGATAAAGTAGTAAACTGCCGTTGGCGCGTAAATACGCCATATCGGCGCTTAGCTCGTAATCTTTTTTTGGCAGCTTAAGCTACGCCAAAAGCAAAACATTGAAAGCAATGAACTCTAATTGGAACCAATACGATGAGCACCAATATAAGCCCAGTAGGAAAATTTCGAGCAGCAGAGAATATTGTTCGCGCATATAAATGAAAAAATGTATTTATATACAACTGTATATTTAAAAATAAAATAAAAATTACATTTCTAAAAGAAAACTGAAAGTAATGTAAAATAAAAAAAAATTATGGATTTACGGAAAGTTCGACGGAATCAGCTGATTTGAGCCAATTTTTTCCTTATAAAACTTATTTACGCGAACTAGTCGCTCGGTTTTTGAGATATCGAACTGAATTTTAGCATACATACCTTTCTGGTCAAGATGCTAATTATTTGTCAGAAATACTAATATCGAAATACTATAGCATATAGTTGCCATACAAATTGAACCATCAAAACCAAGTTCTTGTATGGAAAACTTTTTTATTTGACAAGGTACTTTCACAAAATTTCGTATAGCTTATTGTACGAGGCAACACTACAATCTACGTATAAATTGTGAAGAACGGACCCTTAGATCATATAGCTGCCATACAAGCTGACCGATGAAAATAAAATTTTTGTATGATAGACTTTCTTAAATGAAGAGATATCTGCACGAAATTCGGCGTGGATTATTTTCCAAGGCAATGGTATAATCTACGGAAAATTCGTTCAGTTCGGACAATTATAGCATATAGTTGCCATACAAATGGACGGATCAAAATCAAATGCTTGTATGATAAACTTTTTTATTTGACAAGCTGTAGTGGCTAGTGTGAACTTCTATGGTCCTACAATAAGAAATTAATGAATGACTTAAAAAAATAAAATTTCTAAAATCCTCGATTTCCTACAGGGTATCTCTAAAAGGTGCGTATATTTATGTGCGAATGATTGCAAGTAAATAGAAATTTAAATTCATATTTTGCCACAAGCAAGACACATTATCTATGTACATACACATATACATATATACACATGTCAACAATTCTTAATGATATTCAAGCGAATTTTTGGCATAACTTTTTCTACTCGCTCGCACGAATTCCGCACATACCAAGGGTGGGCTTCCATATCAACGAAGTATTCTGAACTCTTCGCTTATAAACATATGTAAGTGTGTAGCTGTTTAGGTGAATATAAATTGATTTTTATTTTTGGATTATGGACAGATTAAAAAAAATATGCATTTCTATTGTATTCACATATATTACAATAAATCGAAAGCTGATAATATCACAAACATACACTCACACACGTTGGTGTCACTGTTTTGAAACATTTGAGCATACAAATTATTTGCTAAATGCGTAAAAAATGCACTTGAAAGGCAAATCTCAAGTGCTTTTTCATTTTACGCATTTGTCAAAACGCCTCGCCTGAGGGGTGACTTTCGGTGGCGAGCGAAGGCGCGCGCTGGCGAGGATCGAAGGACAGTTTCATCAGCAGACAGGCAAAAAAAATACAACAATTTGCAATTTTTTGTTGTTGTTGTGGCTCTTCATAAAAGGAAATTCTTTGCTGCCTACCACCAATGGCAGGGCCACCACCGTCATCGAGAGCAAGCGCAACACCACCTCCACCAATTCGCCGCCGCCGTCGTCTCAATGTACTGAAAATCATGCTGACAGCTGCCGCTTTCGAAACCAGTTGAGTCTGCCACATTTTGTTCTGTCACCGTTTGTTTGTTGTTGTTTATGTGCAAGTGCGTGTGTTAGAGAAATAATATAAAACAACAATAAAAACAACAAATGCAGACTTATATATAATATGTAAATTTAAATCATTTTGTCAGCAGGCGTTTGAAGAGTGTGTGCATGTGTATGTGTTTGGATGTGTGTATGTATTTGTATGTTTATATGTATGTGTGTATGTTCAATTTCAATTTCGAGGCTATTTTTGCGCATGAAAGCATGCTATGTAGAGTCCTTTCGGCATAAAGGATTTTTTTTTTGTTATTTTGTGGGTTAGTAATTGCTCTTGATTATATCTTGCAGCAGGAGTAGAGT
The DNA here is from genome assembly GCF_024586455.1 of Bactrocera neohumeralis. NCBI lineage: Eukaryota > Metazoa > Arthropoda > Insecta > Diptera > Tephritidae > Bactrocera > Bactrocera neohumeralis. The sequence goes on along the minus strand of NC_065922.1, from coordinate 19,598,486 downwards.
ATGTAAACGGAAAAGTTTACAAGTAGAGAGATAAGGGACGAAATTTGTGTCCAAAAAAATTGAAAGGGTTTGATATAGAAAAAGTAACGAAAAAAATCATTGTTAGAAGCGGGAATGGAAAAGAGTTTATAGCAGCAAAGATTATACAAGTTAGAGACTCACCCAAAAATAACTAGTTGTGAACTAGTTTGAAAAAACTTATTTTTTTAGAGCTTTTTTGTATTGGAAAATAATTTTTTGAGTTGAGTTTGAGGAGTTATTTACACACATTTAAAAAAAATTAAAAACTAATTTAAAACTTGATTACATGGAGACAAGTTTTTAGCAGCAACAACTACTAAGAAATGCCTTTTCGTCACTCGACTGCCGACTATTTGTGTTTAAAATAAAGTAAGCTATTAAAAACTGATAGCTGCGAAAGTAGTAAAAATAGGATTGAAAATATAATTTGTAACTAACTCCTAACGAACTAGTTGCGGTCTAGTCTCAAAACAACTAATTACTTATTAAGCTAAAAAACTAAATTTCTAAATGTGTAAAAATAAAAAAAATTTAATAAGTTAGTACTTCAACTGACTCCAACAGAACTAGTTGTGGTGTAGTCACCGAATTTTTCTGAAAAGTTTTAGTTAGAAAATGTTAAAATTTAAAAGATCGGTAGAAACTGAACAAAAAAATTATTATATTTTAGAACTCACTCCAAAAAACTAGTTGGGGTCTAGTAACACAACAACTAATTACTTTATGGTGAGATATTCATATTGAGTTTGAAAAAGAAGTTAAACCAAAAATAATAATAAACAATAATTGAAACTAAACAGAAAAATTGAAATATTTTTTAAAACTCACTCCAAAAGAACTAGTTGGGATTTCGTAAAACAACAACTGTATTCTGATCTCTTTTTGCAGAGAAATTACAATTATGTTTAACATTAGAATAAAACTAATAAACAATAACTTTTTTTTTGGGAAAGTCACTCTAATATACATAACTAGTTGTGGGCTGGTCTCAAAACCACTAGCTACTTCTTACTGAGGAATAAATATATTTATATTAAGATTAAAAAATGGCTAAAAATTAAAATAAAAACAAATAAAATATTTTTAGAAGTCACTTCAAAATAAGCACTTGTGGTCTAGTCGCTTAATAACTAGTTAAAAATTGGTTAGCTTTTAACAACTTGAGCATTATGTAAACGATAACAATGCAATTAGTTTCTTTAAAGTTTTATAGACTACATAAAAAAAATGATTTTAATTAAATTTTTATAACCCAACTAACCCCTAAACTAGCGTAACTACCACCATAACCAGGCAGTAATAATATTGTCAAGAGCTACAACATTTTCGGTATTCAACAGTCCTTTCAAACCTAAATAAAACCGGTTATTAAATCATGCAGACTATCAAATATTGGTCATCTGATTATTAGTTTTGTAATCAAGCCCCTTCTCCTTTCACTATCTTCCTTCTGTCTATCAAAGCGCTTCAAAGCAACACTGGGTCAGTGCGTCTTTAGTCAAACGTCAGTCAAATGCCAGCTGCGTCGCTCCCCTGCCTCATCCGCGCCTATTGTAGAACCAACCTTTAGCTGTGGTTCATTAAGTGCTTTTATATATGTTTACGCATACACAAACAAAAAAAAAAAAAAAAGAAAGCAGAAAGAAACGTTTAACAAAGCGGAGATAAGTCATGAATTTGATGAATGATGCTCACTCGTGCGCATTTCTATTCATTTTGACGTTTTTATTAAATTTGCTAAGCTATCTCAGCGTTCGGTCATCGAAATAGTGCGATGAGTTCGAAGCTGTCATTGGAGTTGAGGGTGGCAGGGTGAGTTCGCCCTCAGATGGCGTAAATTTGTTTTTTATATCCACTTGTTGTTGCTTTCAGTGATTTAAATATAATGTGTTGTGAATGTTCATTGATGAGGATTGCTAGATGATTTTTATTTTGTTGAGCAAAAAAACAAACAAATAAATTCAAGGGTTCTATTTTAAAGTGGATTCTAGTGCCTTAACCTTTTTGAAGTTGTCTTGTGTAAGTTTGCTGTGTCTACATAGAGATGTTGGAGTTGTTTTAGCTAACCAAATTATAGAACTTATTTTAATAACGATGGATTTCGGGCTTGATTTCGTAAATAAAATTTTGTTGAGCTCAAAAGACACGAAGAGGAAGACTTGAGGACAGGTTGTATTAAGAAAAATTTCTGGAACATTTTCTTGAAATTCTAGACAAACAGAATGAAACATGATTTAAGTTTAGTCGGGTCTTAGAGTATTCATCAGCGCTATTTTAGCACTGAAATTATTTTGAAGTTAAATTTATTTGGATTAATCTACATTTTTGTAGTTCCTTTGAGTTTTTGACCATTTCCAGCGCTCATCAAGTTTTTTTTGTCTTTTTTATCGAGCCCTTCAGTTCAGAACCGCAGAACTAATTCGTGACTGATACATTCCAAATAATTACGTTAAATTTTTTTTTACGATTGAGATTAAATTATTATATATTTATACATAGCACATTCTTTGTTCTTTCTTCAAAATTCTTGTTAACCATAACTTCGGCTTCAAATTAAACATATTTTCTAAGAACAAACTTTATCCGAAATTTATTTATAAAATAATGCCATGAATCATTGAAGATACAAGAGTGATATTTGTGAACTTCTCATAATATATTTTGGAGGTCGTCAGAAACCGCAAAACATTAAAAGTTTCAACAGCAAAGCTTACTCATAGTTACTGAAAAATTTCGACATTCAATTTATAGCGAAAAGTGCGACTAAGCCACAGCTCGTTTAGTTTTTAAGTGCAAATTAAATAAATTACAAATAATTCCTGAATAATCCCTGAAATCGAATCAATCAATGGATTTATTGAGAGAACATTTCAGTGAGTAGCTAATTTCACGTTTTGAACCAGTCGCTTGGCCACCAAGATCGTGTGATATCACACTGTTAGACTTTTTCCAGTGAGGATATGTAAAGTCTAATGTCTATGCGTACAATTTCGCTTCGATTCAGACCTTGGAGCAAAACATCATGTGTGTCATTCATTCGAAAATTGGACTCCACGGATGGACCATTTGAGACCTAACCGCGGCCAACATTTGAAAGAAATAATCTTCAAAAAATAAATGTCAAAGAATGTTCTTTCGAATGATAATAAACATTCCCCATTAAATTTGAAGTTTCTGTGTTTTTTCTTTAAAAAAGTAGGGAACCTCGAAATGGATTACACTTTAAATAATCCAGCGATCCGTAGACTCTCTTGTAGGCAATAAGAAGTGCTGTTTTCATATTAATTTTAAGCTCAGTAAGTTCTGTTTTTAAAATTAATCTTATGTTATACAGTAAGCCTCGAAAAAGTTCACTTCAGTTGATCTATATTGTATTGGAAAATCTTTTGGAGCTGCGCAATAACATGCAGTTCAATCTTATGCATGAGAAGCTGATATAAAATCTTAAGGCTGATCAAGTAGAAGGTAAAAAAACAGGTCCTCTACCGACACCATCAAAAGGGGTTTTTGCATATTATTCATGGTACTTTGAATCGCCAATTGGTAGGGAATATGGATGTTTTCTACTTTGTCAGGTTTGTATTTCGACGACTTGGTTCAAAATTACACCAGCATACATGCAAGCTATATTACGCTCATACTAAAATATCAAGGAATCTTGAATATGTAAAAATAATTATAATACAGTTTACGACTGGAAAGCAAGTTTAAGAAGCATCTATCAAAATGTTAACTCAATCAAAAAATGGTTGAGACCTGGACATAGCGTCAGTCTCAAAAACTCGATTGGTTGAGGAAATTCACTTCTGATTTCAATTCTTTCTTTTTTCAGAATTCATGTCTGATTTCACAGTTTTTCTTTAAAAGTAAGTGACTTGTCGAACTTAAACTATTTTTTCGAACTGTTTAGGTAAAGAGTTGCCAACTTTTTGAAACATTTAAGTCAAACTAAAATTGTAATGTAATAATTTTACTGTAAATAAATGTATTATTGTAATAAGAACAGCAAAATTAATAATTTTAACAGAGATTTTTAATAAAAATATTTTGGATTAGTGTTGCCACCTGTTTTAATTTTAGTGGTAAATAAATGTATTATTGTAATAAAAACATGACATTATAAACTTAACGGTAATTTTTTACAAAAATATTTTGGACAAGCGTTGCCATCCGTTCAAAAAAAAATTTGTACCAATTAATGCAATTAGTATGAGTAAATAAAGTACAGCAATATGAACAGCAAATTAACTTTCATCAAACTTATTTTAGACAAGTGTTGCCACCTGTGTGAAAAAACAATTCCAATAATTTTAATGATAAATAGATGTTTTAATATAATAAGAACATAAAAATTAATAATCGTAACGGAGATTAAAAAAATGTGAACAAATGTTGCCACCTGTTCGAAAAAATTTATACCAATAAATTCTTAAAAAAATAGAGTAAAGCAATATGAACAGCAAATTAACTTTCAATAGAATTATTTTAGACAAGTGTTGCCACCTGTTTGAAAAAAGTCTAAAACTTTATGAAATTAATTCATTATTGGGGTATGAGGTGTATTTCGCAGTTTATTAATTGCTCTCACACAGAAATATTTTCGGCGTGATTAGACTAGTTCACAAATCTGAAGTGAAAATTAGCGCTTGATATGCTAAGATGTCTGTGGCGTGCTCGGATTAAGAATTTCAGTTATTTTTTTTTTTTAATTTTATTATAGTTTGTTTGTATTCTCCTGTCATCGCTAATTTCTATAAACAAAGCACTTTTGCATAGACTCACCGGACAGGGCCCTAAATTCCTCCAGGTAATCCATATTTTTTGATAACGGCGCCACTTTGGAGCCGTGTTCCTCAGGTTTCGAATAAATTTTGAATTTTCACAAGCAAAAACAACAAAATAATTTCCAAGCCAAGCACTTTAAATATTTTCTTTATTTATTTAGTGCAAACTCAGCGCGTTTTTTGCACAAAAATGCATATGTAGATATGTATATAACTCTCTTTTTATATGTATATCACCGCTTGTATATGTATGTATTTTGAATATATGTATATATTTTAATTCACTGCCAAATATTTTGCATTTTTACATGCGCTTCGTGGTATGAGGCCGGTCACAAGCGCGCCGACGAGTGGGAGGATACACTTTTTCCAAACTAGAGAATTTGCAGATAATAACGAAAATTATTGCAAAGTAAATATCATGCACAACAACAACAATGTTAAGACGCAACACGCACGGACACTCGCTAAACGCCTGTGTGTTGTGGACAATGCGACACGAACACCACCGCCACGCACGAATACGTACACGAAACTGGCGAGCAGCGGGCATTTGCTGCGTTGATTCAAAACAAAAAGCCAAGAAAATAATCAAATACCAACAACAACCATATATACATATGTAAAGAGAAAAAAGCAAATGAGACAAGAGAGTGCGCGTGTGGGTTTTGATATTGAGGCGCCTGTGTGTGTGTGTGTGTGTTGCATCAGTGTATTGAAGGCAAAAGGCAATGCCACGGCAACGCAGGATAACTCATTGTTGTGGCGCTACAAATACACTTACACATACATACATATGTATGTATATAAAAATGTGTGCGATTTTGGATTGAGCGCATTGAGTGAAAGCGAAATTACGAGAAGTCAAATGTGCCTGTCGTTGTGCGATTGCCAGGAAATTGTGTCGAGTCTAAAATATTGTTGGTCTGGGTGCCTGTGTATGTGTGAGGCATGGAAATTTTCAAAATAGCAATTCAAAAGAAATCAAAATCACTCAGACTCACACTCAATTTTGAGTATTTGAGCGTTTGAGTGTTTCTAATTGCACGCAAACACACTCAACGAACACCTTGACAGCAACGAAGGATATCTGATATGTGAGTTGTATGTTTGTATGCATGTGTATGTGTGTGTGTGCGTTACATGAACGCCATGAAAACGTGGTTTGTTCGACATTTCCTGTGTTGCACGGTCGCTAATTTCAATGAATGTGCGCTTGGCGGCGTCTTCGGTGTACCCCCGTACCCCCGTTACACCTACTCAATATTTGCCGCTTGGCAGCGCGCAATTAATAATCATAATTCTCATTAATTTTATGTGGCACTGTAGTGGTTTAGGGCATATTTCTGGGCGATGTGGCATGAGTGTATGTATGTAGGTATATAAATGTGTGTGTATGTGTGTATATATACATATATGTATATATTTACATATATGTGTGTGTGTGTATATGTATGCGTTTTTCTATGCCTGCATGTTCGTGTCGCGCCCCCTTCGGAATCTCAGGAATCTCGAGAATGTCAAGAACAACAACAACTACCTAGTAACAACAACAATAATAAAAACAACAACAACAATAATAATAACAAAACCAGAAAGCAGCAATAAAAGCAAAAACAGAAAACAACAGTAACAAAAACAACAACAACCCACCTCTACTTAAACAACAACCACAACCGTTAGCCTAGGCAAATGTCGCATTTTACGCGCAAGCATGTATATTTCTTTTTTATTTTCGTTATTATTGGTAAAAATTCCCGACACAAAACCACCCCAAACACCGCGACCTTTATGGAAATGTGCTGCAGCGCGCTGCGTTGGCCCAAATGCATGCTGACGCTGTGTTGTTGCTAGCATTCATCAGCGTGTCGTGCCATAGGGCAGGGTTGTTCTACAATACGCTCCCATTCCCCTTCTCCCCTACTACTCACCAACCAACTAACAACTTCACCTTCGCCTCAACAATTTCTATTTCGGTTTATTAGCGTGCGGCGTGTTTCAGCTGTCGAACCACCGTCGCTCATATGAATTTCCGAAATTCCAATTGCCCCTTTACCTTGCCTAGTACGCCTAGTGTTGCCACACACATACATACGGTACATACATGTGCACATATGCGCCGCTGGCATTCCCGAAAAATAGAATTTCAGCTGCTCGTGTGCGCTTTCTCACTTGGAATTACTATTTTTACCAAAGTTTCCAATTAGAAATTGCAATAAAGTGCGTTCGAAATGCAGGCGCACAGTGATTACACACAGGCACACACACACACACATACACAGATGGTCATATACGCTTGTGGAAATATAAATAATTATGCCTTTGGTGGTGGCTTATGGTGGTAGCCTTTGCACGGCGCGCATTTGCGCTCACCGATCGTGCTGGTGTTTCACTTGGCTGACTTTGTTGTGGTGGATTGTTGGATTGGAATTTTTTAGGGGTGCAAAGGTAGACCAAATGCCTAACAACGATATACAAATGGCATATTTCGCGTTATGTTGCGTTTGGGTGTATGTGTGTGTGTGCGCCTCCCTATAATTATGGAATGTTGGTAAGTAAATATTCGACTAAGGCTGCGCATAATTACAAATCAAATGAAAAAATGGAAATGTTAGCATTCGTGAGCTTCTGAAATTCTGAAAGTATGCGATATGAATGCTATGCATATGCACACACACAAAAATATAAAAACATATATACAAGTATGTACATATGTACCTATGCGAGCTGACATGAATCGAAGGATGCAGCGTATGAAGCTGGTTGAAGATTTTATTTTATAGGATTTTTTAGAGCCTGATTAAATTTCTTGGCTTTGTAGCTAAAAAAAAATAATAAACTGATTATAAAAGAGTAGATATCAGAAAAGAAAAAACCCACGAAAAGCTTTTGCATTGAAGCTGGAATACCCTTCATAAACTTCCATATAAGAACATAATTTTGATGGATCAGTTCCTATGGCAGCTATATGCTATAGCTGACCGATCTAAAAAATATCTTCGGAAATTATAGCGGTACTTTTGGCAAAAAATCATGTTAAATTTCGTGAAGATATCTCATCAAATAAAAAAGTTTTCCTTATAAAGAACGATTATAATTTGAACTTTGTAAAAAAATGATAGCTATATTTTCTCAAAAATGCTAAATTTCGTGTAGATATCTAATCAAATAAAAAAGTTTTTCATACAAAGACCTGATTTTGATTGGTCAGTTTGTATGACAGCTATATGCTATGGCAGTCCGATCTAAACAATTTGCTCGGAGATTACATGTTTGAATAAAAAAATAATTTATGCCAAATTTCGTGAAGACAACTCGTCAAGGAAAAAAGTTTTCGTTACAAAGACATGATTTTGATCGGTCAGTTTGTATGACAGCTATGTGCTATAGTAGACCGATATTGGTGATTCTGAGAAATAAGCGGTTCCTTGAGGAGAAAAAGATGTGTGCAAAATTTCAGATCAATAACTCAAAAACTAAGGGACTATTTCACGTATACAAAGACAGGCAGACAGGACTAAATCGCCTCAGCTCGTCATGCTAATCATTTATATAAGATCTTCGATGTTTCCCTCTGAGTAGTATCAATCTTGTGGCATAATTAATATACCCTGTTGAGCGTATAAAGATTGTTTCAAAAAGTGGGCGAACTGGAACTATAACATTTCAAGTCTCCAAATATCGAATATGAGGTCCTCAGAGCCCATGACTGACTTTATATTATAAATATCGGTCAATCTGTGAATCTTATTAATGGAATGAAGTAGTTATACCTGTAAATTAAGTGAAGCTGTTTTATAGAACATAATGTGATTTAGCGCTGTATATGAATGAGATTAGTCTAGACCCTGGTTCCATACTCTAATATTAAAAGTTAAGATTCTCTGGTAGTTCTTGCTCATATACCTAAAATATTGATTTTAGTCTTCATCTGTTATAGCGTAAAATTTCAAGCTTCTTATCTCAAATATAACCAATACATAACCATTTTATAACCAAAACCCAAATTCTGTTTCAATATGAAGGGTTTCTATTACATCGCTTTTCCTTTGTCTCTAAACTTATGAAAAGTGATGTAATGTTATTTTGCAATTTAAATTATGAAATAAATATCTCATTTGGGTTGATTTTAAGACAAATATCTCAGACACGGAGCAAAATTTTAGTAATAAATCCATGTCCTATAATATAAGTTATCAGGATATCAAATAAGATAGTAATAATTGCTCGAATAGTCTGTTGTACGATCATCATGTACTATATTTCAGGAAATTTCAAAGCATTTTGATGCCAAATGCTTTTCCGTTTTTTTCTCCAAACAATTTAGTTTCCAATACACCGCAAAGGTGAATGCACTCTGCAGCAAAATGCGCATTGTGAAAATCGGCAAATCATTATTGAAAGAGCGAATAGTTCACACATTACTAGTTTTTGAAGGATCATAGATGATCGGAGAGTAATAGCTATGTACTTACTGAGAGAGGCGATGAGGGGTGAGTGAGGGCATATGCTCCTTGAAGTGAGTGTGCATGTATTTATGTTTACTGCAAAGGCACTCACTTTTACGCATAGAGCGGTGCACGATTTTTGATATCTATGCACACACATACGCACATACCACTAAATATGCGCAGTTTAAGCAGGACAGCTGCATTTATTGCATGCTTGGCTAATTTTCTAGCGATGGTTTGGACTTTTATTTTGCTTTAGATTTTTATATTGCTTTTGTGGAATGATTTGACCGGAAGATGATTGCGCAAGGCTTAATAACTCGAAAATGTTGCTAAAACCAATAAAATTTTGAGTTTAAAAATTTGTATTTCTGTTTAATTTTTTTATTTTTGTTTAAATCTTTAGTTTTTGTTGCCCGCTTTTAGGCTGACATACAATTTTTGGTTTTTATTAAAGCTTTATGGAATCTCACAGCATTTTAGACGGTGGGAGGAGTTCATATGGTTTATGAAGTATTGGAATTTTGAAACAATTGAAATTTAAAGTGAAGAAATAATTTTGTTTTGGTTAGAAATTTTGTTAGTGTTGCCTACATTGAGGCTGAAATTGATGATAAGTTTTTGACTATAAGTTTTTTATAATGAGGAAGGGCATAAGGAATTAAAATTTTTGAGTTTAGAAAAAAAAAAATTTTTGAATAAAAAAATTATTCTTTGTAATAATTAAGTTTATGTTGCCTACAATTAGGCAGAACTTGATAAGGTTAAGTTTTTTATATTGAAGAAAAGGTTAAGAAATTGAAAGTATTGCAAATCAAATTTTACTATAAAGCAAATCAACTTTAAGATTAAGAACATTATTTTTGATAATATTTGAGTTTTATGTTGCCTACAATTAGGCTGAAATTGAAGAAATTAAATTTTATGAAATTTATACATTACCTAATTTTCGACTGAAAATATATAATAATAAAAAAAACTTTTTTTATAAAATCTATACATTGCCTACATTTAGGCTGAAAATGAAAAAAAAATACTAATTCATGAAATTTTAGTTTTGCCTACATTTAGGCTGAAATTTATTTATTTTTAATGAAACTGAGTCATTGCCTACATTTATGCTGAAATTGAAAACAAAAATTGTGAAACTTGGGAACTGCCTACTACTTAGGCTGAAATTGAATGTTCTTTAAATTAAACTTATGCATTGCCTACATTTAGGCTGCAATTATGAAAATTTATTACGCTAAATTTAGGCTGAAATTAAAAAAAAAATGCATCAAGCTTCTCTCTTCAATCTCTAATTATGCCGAAATTGAAAAAAAAGTTATGTGAAACTTAAGCATTGCCTACATATAGGCTGAAATTAAAAATTGTCTATATTTAGGAAATTTAAGCATTATCAAGCATATAAATTATTATTTTCGAGTAAATTTTTACCCACTATATTTTCAAAGAATTTGGGAGCATTTTTTGGTATAAGTGGAGTAAAAGTCGTTCGTATAAAATAACTGTGGTGAATAAGAATTTATGGAAACTTCACAAGAACGATAAGTAAGGCAAAATCAGAGATGAGTGTGTCGAGAAATGGATTTGAAGTGACAAAATTGATTAAATTCGCATTAAAAACAAGAGAATAATGAAAAAAAATAATGAATAAATTAAAAAAAAAATACTGGACTACATTTTTTGACCCAAATTTGAAGGGTAGGTCAGGCTATTGAAGCAAAGTGTATTCAAAGCATTAATACCCTTCAAATCAGGGTCAAAAAATATGTTCTCGAAGTTTTTAAAAATTTATTCGCTATTATTTCTTTTCCAGGGCTTTAGAATCATTATTGCAATATGAATCGCATACTGAGGAGAAATCTGAATGCGATTCACTTTAATACAAAGCGATATATTCAAAAACGTTGTGTGAGGTTAGAATGAAGGAATGTGAAAATTTTAAGTTAGAGTCATTTTTTTTTTTTTCTTGCAAACCGGTTACTCCGTAAATAGCTGATTTTATAATAAATTTTAATGAACCGCTAAAGAAAACTCGTCTGAATTAAGATACGAAACTCGCTTTCAGAACACCAAAGAAATGCATAAGCAATCAAAAGAAAGTCGACAAAAAATTCGCTTAACAAAATATATTGAATTTTTGAGCATGTGTATGTGTGTGTTCCCGTTGCATACACGGAATTTATTTGTAAAAATTATTTTGATAACTCGCGCAAGCGCAACAAACACGCGACGCGCACACAATACGAAAATGCACAGCCATAAAGCATTGCCAAACTACAAGCACGCAGCTGCTTACGCACACACACACACAGTACATATGTGTGTATATGTGCATGAGTGCCTGCATTTGCATTGTGGCATATGTGCAGCGCGAAGCCAAGGCACCCCACACTTGGCCGGCAGGCACAGTGCCGCCGCCAGCAAGGACGACGACAATGATGAATAGCAAACAAGCAACATGCAACACAAAACAACAACAACAAAAGCAACAACAACACGGCTGACAATAACAATAACTGTTACACCAACTGGCATTCAAAGCGACAGCAAATGGAAATGTAAGCGAATGCGTCATGGTTGTGTTGTTGTTGTTGTTGCTGTTGCTTGCCGTGTCCTTTGCAGGCGGCGTGCACACAGGACGACGCAATGCAGCGCGATGTGGCGCGGCAGTAACAACAAAGTCACCTTACAGCGCCTGGGCTTTGGCATGAAGTACGCGCTGTTGTTGTTGTACGTTAGCTTAGGGTGTTTTTCACACACAAACACTGACACTGATATGCCATACACACATATATGTGTATATGTAAAAATGCACGTGCGTGTATGTGTGTGCGTGTGTGTCCTTTGGTAGCGAACGGAAGTAAACGCTGTGCACGGGAAGGTTGTTATTGTTGGCAGGAAGCGGCACGGATGGGGAGGGGTTTGGTGGCGGCAGCAAGGAGACGCATTTTTCAAATTCCATGCAACATTTTAACGGTGACGCGTCGCAATCGCGTTCACTATGAGTTTTTCACATTTTGTACGCTGCGCTTGTGTATGTGTGTGTGAGTGTGTGCTTGCGTGTTTGCCTGCCACTCGCTTACAAAGTAAACGCGCCGAAAGGAAAGCGCATATTTTGTGTGTAAATGCTTGCATTCGAATGAGTGGGAATTTGTTTGTATCCATGCACAGCAACAACAACATCAACAACAACAATGTACATGCGTGTGTGTGTGGAAATGTCATATATGTGTGCATGTATGCGTGTAATAAAAAATAATTACAATTTTGCAACCCGCGAGCCGCTGGTTCAGTACTAAGCACAGCATAAGTGGCTGAGAAATTTATGAACAAGCGCTCAAAGGGTGTGGTGCCGATCGGTTTTTGCTTTGCTTAGCAGTGCAGGTGAGCTGTACTGCTTTATTAAAATATAGTTCCAGTTCTTTGCTAAGTAAACCAATCTTGTGTAACTGACAATGACTTACGAATGGATTTCTAGTTGGGAATTCCATGAAATATTTTCGTGAGCTCCAAAATTTAGTTGGTTTAGCTCTGGCATAAGCTTATCTCTAGAAATTTCCATAACTTGTTCAATAAGTCAACTTGACACATTGGATCTCAGCTCTAAAAAGTTAAGGGTACACGAATTTATTACAAAAGGTCGCTAGATTTCAACTCTGAGACAAATTTTGAGCAATAAAATTATAAAATCATACGAGTTCACCCTTCTTCTTCTCCTTTATTGGCGTTGACATCGCTTACGCGTCTATAGCAGAATTGCCTCTTAGTCCAAATTAACCTACAATATTTGAAAAGTATAAAAAAAATTTTAAAATGGCATAATAGTTTGTGCCACAACCAACACCTTAAACCCTCCTCCTCAGCTTGAGTAGTGCAAACATTAAAAAAAAATCACGCGCTCTTGGACATCTAAGCTCAAGTTATTGAAGAAATGTCTCCAAATGACATTATTGAAACTTTCAAAATATAGTAAGGGTCAAACCATCGCACGTTCAACTTTTGCTGATGACTTTTTCTTTTGAGAATTTATGGTTGATAGCTTAGATGTATATATCTACAACTTAAGCCGATTACAAGCCTAATTTCAAGTCTCTCTTTAAACTTTTTTCCAGTTCAACATACACTTTAATCTATTTAGCCTTTTGGAAAGGTTTTTTTGCTTGTTAGTGCTCAAGCACTCATAAATATGCTTAAATACATCCTTACGTTGCCTACAATTAGGCGCAATTGTCAGTTTAGCGAAGTTGCGCACCGCATTTGAAAAATTTGCTATTTGTAATTATATGGGTTCAAGAAAAACACTTAAGTCAATAATTCAATTTAGTATTTTTTAAAAATTTATTTATTGTGGTTTTAAGACACATTTCAGAAACTTAGAAATATTATTATTAAATTGTGAAAAAAAAATTCTTTGCCCAATCTGTTGTACTGTCGTTTCAGTCAATCAGCGTTTTCCTCAAACTGAATTTTTCAAATCAGTAGCCACACAAAAACCTTATCTAGTAATCTAAGTATGATTTTTAATATTTTTTAGAAATTTTTTTTCTTCAAAAATTTAATCTTACACCGTTTCGCGAAGAAATGACTAAAACCTAACAACATATGTAAGTAATTCTTATATAATTTAAGAGCCCGTTTTTTATTTTGTTTCAGTTAGCACAAGATTCAAGAATCACAGTAGCTCTTAGAGGGTCTCCTGAAAAAGCTGATTCCGAAAATTGGCCTGTAGTCGTTATTTGGTATCACAATGTCAACATAAATATTTTATTATACACTCAAATATATGTTTAATAAAGCATGAAAGACACAGTTTCGAATCCTGTTTTTTACGTTCAGAGAAAATTTCAAATGTAAGCGTTTTTTAAGGGTCTGGACAAGACGCACTCTTTATGCTTCTGATTGAAGGCACTTAATGTAGAAGTTGTTAGAAAAGTTGTCTCTATTATATGCGACGAAACAGATGATCTTCTTTGAAATTATTATTTTTCGTTAAAATTGATCAACAGGATCGAAAAACGAAACACTTAATTTTTGTGAGCATATAATCACGATTATTAGTAAAATTAAAGCTTATCTATCAACAAATGAGCGCAACTCAATATCTATCCAAGTTACATACCCGTTGACACCGAACCCATCCAAGTTACCTACCCAAAATGAAAATATTGAAATTTTATAAATGAGAGCTCTTACAAGTTGGAGCTCTTCTACAAACAATGAATCTTCGAAAGGCCTTTCAGGAGACTAACGTTTGTGAGAAAAAACTCTTCCTTACTTTTTACATTTTTTTGGAGCCATGTGTAGAAGTTCAAGAAAGTGAGGAGAGTCACCACTGAGCACCATTCACTTAGGAGTGCTCAGAAATGATACTTTTTTATATGGCTCAAGCAGTTCACAACCTCTGGTCTTAGCCCAAGTAACTTCTGGGTAGCCGAAGAAGTTTGAAGGCGTGCTAAAGTGAGAAGGCGAATCTTGCCTTTCCAGAATTTCGGGGTGGGTTTGGTACCCCAATAAAAATGACATAACTCCCTCGGATGAATATATAATTTTATCTTTTTTTGAAATTCCCATGAATTTATCAAAGCCACAAAGCTTATACGACATATTTATGTTTTGGGCCATAAAACGACGACGAAAAATTATTGAACCTTACAATGGTCGGTTCCCAAATTACTTCAGTATAAAAATTATTTATCAATAACAGTTTTTTAAGAAAAAATAGCTGGCAATTATACAAGTGCCCATTTCAATTTTGCTTCTCAAACACCCAGCAATTATGAGCTCGCATTTTGAGAGGCAACCAAGCGAACTACCTCGGAAAGCGCCAAACAAACCTATACACTTAAAAACCTATTAAGAAAATGTTATTATAATTATTATTACCTGCAACGTGCAACATTTGATGGAGCATTTGCATGCATGCCACAAATGCAACATAATGTGGCAAAGCGATGTGGCGAATGGTAAGAATATTGATACTAAAAAAATTTGTCGGTTGCTCCGTTGCACTGTTCCTACCGGTTTTCCGTTGGCTCTTTTCTTGCTTGCTCCGCTTTGTTGCATGTCGATTCCGCTGCCTGCGGGAAGATTTGACTGCCTCAACGTCAAACACGCCACCGCTCAAGCTTTGCAATAAGCTGCAAGCTCTAGCTGCTTCAATATGCGAGCTGACTAAGTGACTGTGGAATTGAGGGACTTGCTATATATTTTTGTGTCTCTATACGCTCTTCTTCGCGCTCCACATCAACAATTACCGAACCTCGAATGTCTTTTTAAGCTCTGCTTTGGCGAGATTACCAATTGAGTTGCAACGTTCACAATCATTTGCCAATTTGGCTGACGACTCAATGGAGGCATAAACGAAATTGCTTTGCGTGTTGACCAAACACATACATACATACACATATGAATATATATGGCAGGCATTTCCACAAGCATAAGCGGCACTTCGCTGATTTTTTGTCACCAAACGCTTTCGATAATCCCACAAGCTAAAGTTGCCAAGCCGCACGAATGTGCGAGTGCGTCATTTCCGCGCGGCGGTCAGTCCATTTGTCTGCCTTTCTATCTTCAACGTACGCTTGATTTCATCAAAGACATGTTGCCCTATTCATTGCGGATTTTTGGCTTTATAGCGGTGGTTTTATTGCCATTTAATTGACTTCGAATTGACGGTCAATTATTGGCTGGCGCTTTGCCGATCGCCGGAACGATTAAACAAGACCAAGACTTACAATAAGTTAGGTTAACATTTAAGAAATGGCGGCGAAGTGAAATGCAATTTTCATATGAGGGAGATAAAGTTCGACAAGCCAGTGATATTTTGAATTCGTCGCGGAGTAACTTTTCATTTAGTCCTTTCGAAGAAATCCATATCTAGAAGACTGCAGGAAATGTCTAGAGCAAGGCACCAGGAAAACAATGGAGCATCTCTTGTGCACTTGTCACGCATTGGCAGGATTACACTGTAAGCATCTGGGGTCTTCGCTGTATTATACACTGGAACTTTTCTAAAACTCATGAATATAGTTTCCATTCTTTCTTTAAACTACTCTGCGAATTTAAGCAAGAAATGGTTCTGTGGCACTTTCTCTGAAGCTCACAAGGTATTAAGAGCTCAAATAGTAAACTTTCCTGGAAATATGGCGCTAGGTTAGCTTAAGTTCGAACCGAAACCTCCCTTAAGCAGCTTAGTATGCCGGTCCGTTGTGATACCTAAAACTTCTTAGTAAATAACCATATAACCATCACAAATCGACAAAGTGCTTTGAGTTTGCCGAAATGTTTCAATCTCAGTCCTACTAAGGCTTAACAATGGAGTATTAAGTGGCTTGATGTTTCCTCCTCAACTTCCTCAACACAACTTTGACAGCTTATGTACGATAAAAGTTTAGCCTTAAAGAAATAATGCCTAATGGATAATGTCCAGCGAGAATTCCAACGATTGCGTCAATATGCACATTACTAAGCCAAGTAGTTCAGTAGATCTCCTGCGCTCTACTTTATCTCGCAAACGCAACTGTTCTAATTTAAGCTAGTACGATGACCACTGATCGGAATTTTAAAAGAGTTTATGAACACAGATCTTTGAGATTTTGAACAAGTATGGCAAAAGGTTTGTATATATAAGTATTGCTCATCGAAACACTTTCGAGATTTCTTAAAATTTAGTAGGATTTAGGTCTGTCACAATCTCATCTCCAGAAATTTCACAATTTGTTTAATAAATCATCTTGACACATTGAATCTAAGCTCTAAGAAGTTAAGAGTATACAAATTTCTTACACAAGATCGCTAGGCTTCAACTCTGAGACAAATTTTGAGCAAATGAATTACAAAATCAACCAGGTAAAAGCTCCATCTTTGGGTTGCTCCTTGGTTCAAATTAAACTACCATAAACGAAAAGTAAAAAAATGTCTAAAATGGAATAAAAATGTTTGCCACGATGATCACCTTAAACTCTCCTCCTCAGCTTAAGTAGTATAAACTAAAACAAAACCACGCGTTGTGGGACATCTTAGCTCTAGTTATTGAAGAAATGTCTCCAAAAGGCGTTATTGTAACTTTGTAAATATACTAAGGCACAAAATGATCACTCGTCCGTATTTTGCTGATATCTTTTTCTTTTGAACTCGACAAACACTTATTGCTGCATTTTCATAAACAGGAGGAGAATTGGAGGCCATTGAAATAGAACGAACGAAAGAACGAATCCCGTTTTTCAAATGTTTGTTGTTTGTTTATCTTATTTGAACTTTCTTGTTTTATATTTACTCCACTTTTTTATGATAAGTGCCTTCAAAAAAGTTTTGGTAACCATTATATTTCAGCACCTTTTAAAAACAAAACTCTTCAGTGATTTCTCCTGCTTATTGATTGCTGTCGCTTATCGTACACAGTTTCTTTCTTACATATTTCCAATGACAATCAGACATGTATGTATATGGCTTTTATAAGAAATTTAATTATATGTATATTTGCTTCAAGTTGAAATATTAAGAATAACTCCTATCGAAAAGTGAAATATTCTAATTAATTGGCAATTGATATCAAATATTTAATAAATTATGAAAATATTTAAATTGCCATAAAAATATTTAGTTAATAGACACCTAAAGTCATATACATATTGCACGTGATATGCTATGCACAAATGTTTGTTCGAAAATGCATTTGGAAGCAGGCGAAAACGGAAATTTCATATTTTTGTATTCTTGAGATGTATACAGGGTCTTCAAATCGCATGTATATTTTTGGTTAGCATATGTTGGTATCTGAGAATTATATTGATCGAACGGCGTCTCAATATACCAGTGAGTTATATAGTGAAACAAACTGTTCGAAATTTTGTTTCCACTTGAAAGCTTTGTTAATGCAGATTTGAGGAGTTTTTTTGACAGCTGGGAGGTTTGGTAATCTATTTTGATTACTGCATGTTTGAATTCGAAATATTGTTTGTAATAGAAGAAATAATACAAAACAACTTTAGGTACCTTAAAATTATATACTATATATAATAAAAAAAATTATATTAGTATACCTTAAATTCCAACTAATATAGGAACACTTATGATTATTGTGCGGTGAACTGTGTTGAATTTTCTGCCAGAACATGTGCCAGTATTGGTAGAAGATTCAGCTGACAGCGATCCTCTAACCTTTGGGCATAATTAAAACCACCAAACTGCCGCATGAAGTTGAAGACAACTTTGGAAAAGTCAACACCAAAAATGAACGCTATTTTAAACGATTAATTGAACATTTAATACATGGTTAGGCGAAAATGGTTATACTAGTGGTTATGTGTTATTATTTATTGACGAAATTCATGACTCGATTTTTTTTGGAAATATTTTTAGTAGTTATAAACCAAGCGAAAGCTTTTAGGCTAACAAAAAATGTAAGCAAAGTGCTGCTAAGGAATGATCTATGGGAGCTATGAGATAAAGCAAGCATTTAAAACTGAATCACAATTGTGAAAAGGTCTCATTGGTATTAATTGTAATATATTCATACTATTTTTTACACAATATGTCACTTATGAATCTAACAACGTTTTTACTTATTGAAACACCCTTTAGTAAATTGCTCAAATTAAAGTAACAAGACGCCCGAAAATTGCATATTTTTGCCAATAATTCAAATTTTACACATTTTCCACTAATTAAAAGTAATTACTTTCAAGTGCCTAAGGGAAAATTTTCAAAATATTGAAATATATGTGTGTTTATCGCCAAATAGTGATAAGATGATTTTTGCACTTCATTAAAATACTCTTTGCCGTGTGTGCGGCAGGTCGGCTGTACAAATAAGTTTTGCCAAATTAATTATTTTGTGGTTTTTGCGGAATTTTCGAAATTATTTAATTCATCAAATGCACGCCATATATTTTCCAAATGATAACAGTACATTTTTATGCAACAACAACAATAAAATATTGCCAGCAATTAAAGTCGACTGCAATTTCATCATCATTTCCTTGTCGCTCATGTGCTTATGTGTGTGTATGTGTGTGTGTGTGCAGGAAAATATGAAACGATTCGATTGTCTTAACTCAAGTCGACAAAAATTTCTCATCACACCCACACAATGGCCGCCCACTCGCTAAATTATGTTGTTGTCGATTACATTGTAACTGTTGGCAATTAAAATACAACACCTCTGCAACGATATTTATGATTATTGACAATTTAATTTGAATTTTTTCGATTCAATAACGATAAATCACAAATATGTAGACATGATTGCGCCGATAAACCCATACGAAGACAGTTGACGATGACTTATGCATGGTCGGGTGCGGGGTTTGTATGTTTCTTTACTAATTAAGATCGCGTTAGACTTGTGAGAAGAAGAAGAGAAGTCAATAAAAGAGATATGGAAATTAAATTTTGGAGCAATAATTATAGGGGTGTGTCGTGAAGTGAAGCAAGTTGTGTGCTGTCAAATCATTAGCTCTTAATTGTAAATATTTTGCTCATTAATCACTATTTAGGCAAATTAATATTTAGCAAATAAGAAAATGCTAACTTCGGCTGGTAGCCGTAAACATTAGGGATTTCTTGACAAACATATAAGACTTTTTGGTTTACGCTTGGCGAATAATGACGATATTTATACCCCACATCTCATTTAATTGTCATAAAAAACATTCTGGCTCTCTTACTAACCTTAGAAAGACCTTAAAAACATGAATTGCTGAAACAAAAATTGATGACAAGGGGTTCGTGAATGTTTTCAAGCGCTTTCCGTGTATAATTTTTCCTGTCCAATTCGTCAGATTGACACATACGCGTAAGCCTAATTTGGAGTAAAATAAGTGTTGAAATAATATTTAGGAAGCTAATGTCCGGAAGGATGGAGTCATGAGGAAAGTTCTCTGAACGTCATACACTTGGAAGTGGCGAGGAACGATTATTTAACATATGGCTCAAGCAGCTCACGACTTCTTGTCTTAGACCAAGTATCGTCTGGGTAGCCAAAACACATCCTTTTGAAGGCGAGCTAAGGTGAGAAGGCGAAACATTCCTTCCCAGGGTTGTGCGCCGGGTTTGGGACCCGCCACGTAAAAAATATTGCAAATGAAAAGCAGAAAACAACCTCGAATGATAGACCCTCCTTTTGAGACTGTGTGAAAGATTAAAGCGCACCGTCAACAAACTGATTGGACTTTATCAGTGTGACTTCAGGCCTTTAAAACCAACAACTGACCAGATATTCACCATACGCTGAGTCTTGGAATATACTCGTGAAAACATAATCAATACACACCACCACTTCGTTGATTTCAAATTGGACAGTCGTCGCACTCGCGATTTGACTCCCACGTCATTGTTGACAGTCATAACTTCGAAGCCGCGGATAATTCCGTTTATCTTGGAACCAGTATTAACATTAAAAATAACATCAGTCTCGAAATCCAAGGCAGAATGACTCTTGACAACTGGTTCAACTGTGGACTGAGTAGGAAATTGATAAGTAAACAAGGACCAAATTATACAAGTCGCTCATTATTTCCGTTCCGGAGGCATGGACAATGACATTATCTGATGAGTCGGTCTTAAGAGTGTTTTCGAGAAAGGTTTAGCAGAAGATTTATGGTTCTTGGCGCTTTGGTAACGGCGAGTACCCTAGTTGCTGGAACGATGAGCTGTATGAGATTGACGAAGTTCAGCGAATAAAGGGACAGCGGCTACGCTGGCTAGATCAGGTCGACCGAATGGATGAAAACACTCCAGAATATAGCAAACTTCTAGGACAATTATATTATATATATATATATATATATTCTAAATTTATCAAATAACCTCAATACAACAATACACCCAAACCAAAAATACAAATAAAAAAATGTTCTACCAAAAACATAAGTGTAATATTCTGTGGCAAATATAAATTTGGGAGTAGTTCAAATTGATACAAAGAGATTTTCTGTTTCTCATTCAAAAAGCCAATCTACGTCACTCTATAAATACCCATCAGCACGACCCACAATCGCCAAACAACGCAGCCAAAAATCATAATTTACGCAAAACGCCCGCTTGCAACCAATGCAACCAAAAGCAAACGATTAATGCAACAATATTTGTACGCACGTGTGTGTGGCAAGCTGCCGAATGCGTTCAGCACTGCTTTAGCCATTGTGTTTACGTCTATTTGAAATACGCGTGGCACACTTTTAGGCAAATAAACCAGACGTGCACACATAACGGTACATAAATGAGCGCAATCGAGCGCGATAATTGCGCGGCTGTTGCACTACGATTCGATTGTTGATTGCCGAAAATACAAAAACAACAAAACATTATTGTAATAATTCCAAAAACAACAAGAACAACAGCGCCGATGACGGACATTAGCAGCGGCAACTGACGACCGCGGCGCCGGCAA
The DNA here is from genome assembly GCF_024586455.1 of Bactrocera neohumeralis. Taxonomy (NCBI): domain Eukaryota; kingdom Metazoa; phylum Arthropoda; class Insecta; order Diptera; family Tephritidae; genus Bactrocera; species Bactrocera neohumeralis. Next base: position 19,576,830 of record NC_065922.1, on the reverse strand, counting down.
CTCGCCAGCGACGTGCCGCAACGCTTCAATGCACAAGCAAATTGCGCAAAAACAACAACAACAGCAACAGCAATTGCCGCTGCCGATTTTGATTTCTCACATGTTGCAAAGGCAGTTGCATTCACACACACACACACACACACGCCACATGCGCATTTGTATGTGCGCCTCTGTGCTTGCGTTGCGACTACTTGTGGCATGTGTGCAATTGTGTTGCATTATGCTTATAAGCCATTTGTGCGCTGTGTTTTATTGCCAATGCTCATATGCGATGCGCACTCAATTGTTGCAATCGTAAAATTTGTTGTTTGTTGTGTGCGCTTTGCAGCGCTTCTTCACTGCTTTGGCCGCGCCAAGCGCTTTGCCGCCCCTCACATGCCGCCATTGACAACAAAATGCTTCATTGTGCGGTGCGCCGCTTATAAGTTGCCTCGCTGATTGCTACTGCTTTGTTGCGTTTACTTTTGTGGCAATTTAATGTTTCTTGTTCTGCTCCAAATCGGTCTGTGTCTGTTTCTTCGTTTTTTCGCTTCTTTCATGTGCCACACAATTTCATTGCGCTGACGATCAAAATATTGCTAATCTATATTTTTTTGGTTTGCAATTTTTTATTTTTTGCAAAAAGCTTTAAAAGTGTCTTAAAGTGCTTTTTTTGTATTTTAATTGGGAGCATGAGCTTCAGCGTGGCTGTAGAACATTAGAATGCACCCCAAGAGGTGAGCTTACTCAAAAATAACTCCCTCTATATTAATATGCAGACATTCGAATCACCCTGTGATACACAATTTGAGATCTGCAAGTAATTATGTTAGAAAGTTATCGCTATTGATCTCGTCTCTCGACCGCAGTGTCTTAGGCAATAAAGAAGAAGATCTCGCAGCGCAGATTTCAGACCTAAAAAGTCTGTTCGGACTTTCTTAACTTTCAACATGTATAAACTAGAAAGGAAGAAAATTATGTCTCACTGTAGGTTTTATTCAAAATTTGTACTCAAAGCATACCTAAATTTTCAAAACATCAAATCTCGACACACTTAATTACATACATACTGTCAAAAATGGAATGTCTGAAGCAAATAATTGCTCAGAAGCCAGCTTTTGCCATTAGGAATTGTGTTCCAACAGGACAACTCCAGTCTACAGACATAGATGGGGACTAAGCAGAAGCTGTGAGGGCTTTGTCTGTAGGTTTTCTTGCAACCATCTTATAGTCTGTACCAGATTCTCTATGGTGAATTATTTTGCTGATGCTTCTAGAGCTTCCTTTAGAAAATCTACCCTCCCAGTTTTTACCAATTGGAACTAGGATGGTTTGCGTGCCGGTGGAATCATCGGTCCATATTTCTTCAAAAATATTGCCGGTAAGAACGACGACATTTGGTTTCAACAAGACGGCGCAACTTTCCACATATATATCATCAATCAATGAATTTATTGAGAGAACACTTCAGTGAGCAGCCACGTTTCACGTTTTGGGTCCGTCGATTGGTCACCATGTTCGTGTGATATCACACAATTGGACTTTTTCCTGTGGGGATATGTAAAGTCTAAAGTCTATGCGGACAATTCCGCTTCGTTTCAGGCCTTGTAGCAAAACATCACGGGTGTCATTCGGCAGTTACCACTTGAAATGCTCGAACAAGACATCGAAAATTGAACTCAACGGATGGATCAGCTGACACGTAACCGCGGCCAACATTTGAAAGAGATAATCTTTCGAATTAAAATAATAGATTTTAAGTCCCCAATAGATTTTAAATTTCTGTGTTTTTTCTCTACAAAAGTAGGGAACTCGAAATGTATCACCCTTTTTATTGACAATATATAAAATTTAACTTATCAATTCAACTCTAAAAATGCTAGATAAAGGAATTATGTAAGTAATGTTTTGAAGTTAGAAAAAAAAAGATTTCTTGATCCTTGTGAAGGATACTACAAAGAATACAATAACAATGTGCTCAATTGCTAATAAATATTTTTCGCCTGTACGTGTTTGAATTCATATATAGTAAGTTCTTCTAAACCCCCGGAAGTTAGTTTTAATGAGTTTGTTGAATATACAAATTTTTGAAAAGTATTTTAAACTGTTTTTGAACTTAGCCGATTTGTGTTCCTTTGGGTATTTGTCCTTTAGACATTGGTGGCATACAGCTAGTAACTCTTAACATGCTTGTTTGTGTGTGTTTACTCACCTAAAACGAAAAGAAATGAAATAAATGATTAGTTTAATTAATTCTAGTATTAATTTTTCAAAATTTCAAAAACGTAAAAAAAGTTATACATTAGAGAGATGGCTATAGAGCTCGACATCACGAGTTCATTCGAATGATTTTGGTAGATATTTCGGTATGAAACGCGTTCGTGCTCGAGTCGTTCCGATAAAGCTGAAATTTTTGAACAAGAGTTTCGAAAACAGGTCTTTTTGAACATGCTTGATCTTGCGATTCATGGAGAGCATTATAAGCTCTCTCTCTATGTAATTCCTGCGCTATTTCTGTTATTTCTTTTTTGTTCGCTTATTTAATTTAATTCGTGTGTTTTATTTCTTTCACACAAGACTTTCCTTTCATCATACAATTCAATTACCTTTTTTAATTAGCTTCTGTTTTCTTTTGTGCAAGTCACTTCCCATTTGGTTTTAATTTTACAATTGTTTTTTGTTATTCTTATCTTTCGTTTTGTGCTTTGGTTCTTTTTTGTCTGCGCTAAATTTAAAATCAATTTTATGCCAAAATAACACATCTGTTCAATTGGCAAGGCAATCATTATTTTTGTTTTGTGCAAAGTCTGCCGAACGAAAATACTCGTAATAGCCGCTGAAGTCAATAGAATTTGGGCAATGCCTGTCAAATGTATGTAAATAATGCGCTGAAGCAATTTGTACGACAAACGAATAGATAATACTCAACCCACATTGTACATATGTATATATCGAAAAAAATACTTGGCAACAAAGCTTAGTTATTAGATACACAAACACACACGAGTCAATTATACAAACGAAATTAAAAATCAGCACGTGTGTGGGCTCGATAAGCACATCTGGGGGTTTTGACTGACGTCGGTAAGAACAAGCATGCTGTAGATTACAGACTTTTAAGAAAATTCAATATTTATATGTAAAACGAATTATATATAAATTATAGCATTTAATTTTGGTTAGAAAAATGTGAGTCATTCGCTTTCAAGTTATCGCTAACGAAAAAATAACCGAAAAATTATTTTTGTACAATAAAGTGATAAGCGGCCGATTCTGCTGCAGTATTTTGTGGTTGCAAATATGTTTAATGAAGAATAGTGGCAATAAGCAGCTTGAAACAGCAGTTGAACTTGATTAATATAGGTTTTAATCGGTTATGTTTAAGTTAGGTGAGGTTATGGTGAACTAAAATGTAGTAAATAAAATTATTGTAATTATTGTAATTATTAAAATTATAAAATTATTTTTTATATTTTAGCAGCAAGTATAATAAACGGTATAAAATTTAAATTACTTGATTTAGAGAAAATTTAGTCATAAGCGAGGTTCTTTATCTAGGAAAAAATAAAATGCAAAAGGCAGCCTATAGCTTATGCACTCCTGGCCCTCTAGAAACGAAAACAAAAATAAAGTTAATACAAAAGTTAAATTTGCTTAAATTACCTTAAGCCGAATTAAGTTAAGTTAATTATTGCCTTGCGTTAAGGATACGGTTATGGCTAAATTAAAATAAATACAATAAAAATAAATTTTCTTAAGTTGCATTAAGTCGAATTAGGTTACGTTAGGTATTGCGTTATGTTAAGGTTACGGTTATGGCTAAGTTCAGATAAATACAATATAAATAAGTTTGCTTAAATTACGTTAAGTGGAATTAATTTACGTTAAGTTTTGCGTTACGTTAAGGTTACGGTTATGGCTAAATTAAAATAAAAACAATAAAAATAAATTTCTTAAGTTGCATTAAGTCGAATTAGGTTAAGTTAAGTATTGCGTTATGTTAAGTTTACGGTAACGGCCAAGTTAAGATAAATATAATAAAAATATATTAGCTTAATTTACGTTAATTCGAATTAAGTTACGTTGACTTAAGGTTATGTTAAGGTTACGGTTACGGCTAAGTTCAGATAAATACAATATAAATAAGTTTGCTTAAATTACGTTAAGTGGAATTAATTTAAGTTAAGTTTTGCGTTACGTTAAGGTTACAGTTATGGCTAAATTAAGATAAAAAACAATAAAAATAAATTTTCTTAAGTTCCGTTAAGTCAAATTACGTTAAGATAAGTATTGCGTTATGTTAAGGCTAAGGTCACGGCTAAGTTAAGATAAATACAATATAAATAAATTTACTTAAGTTATGTTAATTCGAATTAAGTTAAGTATTGCGTTACGTTAAGGTTACGGTTACGGTTAAGTTAAGATAAATAAAATATAAATAAATTTGTTTAAGTTACATTAAGTAGAATTAAGTTAAGTTAAATATTGCGTTACGTTACGGTTACGGCTAAGTTAAGTTAAAAAATTGTTGAATTATTAGTCTGATAATAATATTAGCTCAATTTCGTGATAAGCGCAAAATTTTGTTTGAAATATTCTATGTTAAGTGAACTAAAGTTAGCTTACCTATAATCTACAAAGAAGTAAGTCAGATTCATAATTATAATTTTTAAATTACTAAGCTCCAACTATCTTCACGGACATTGGAATTTATCAATATGAGTTGTTGTGACTTAGGAGAGGGCACAATATACCTTGGGTCGCAGTGCAATCCTCATCTATTTATCTTATCTTAACTATCTCCACACCTTGCCTATTAAATATAAATAGTACCTATATTCTCTCAAGACACTCGTTTTTAAGTGGCGCCTTGGTATTAATACCCTTAACAAAACCTAGTATTAAGTAACATTTAATACACAAATCTTCAAAAGCCACACACACGGAAAATGATAAGGCGGAGACCTGCCTTTGCGCCACAATAAAAGCATTAGCTGAAACTTAATCAGATACTTAGCGTTGTATTATGAAAAGCTGCAGCTGTTTTCAAACCAGTTAAGTAAAATTGCTACAATAGTATTACATAAGCAAACATAAAACACTATTTGAGATAAGGATTGTCCAAAAACAAAGTAGAAAGTAGTAAACAACACTTATCATACAGTTATCAATATCGCGCGCAATCTAAAAGGAAATCATCAATTTATTTGTTTATCTTTTTTAATTACCCAGACACTTTACTAAGCTGTGCTACACATGTTCAATAAAAACGGAGGCACAAATATTGATAAGCAAATTTGGGTTAGTTAAGAGGTGCCAAAGCGGGCTTAAGGGAGAAAGCATAGTGGTGAAAGAAAATCTGAGATTTAATAACGATCGACAGGATAACATGTGTGTAACAAGAGCGGCAGTTTTAGATTATTCTCCTATAAACGGGTACGACTGAAAAAATATCGATAAAAATCGTTTTCGTTAGACATGTATATCGATAAGTGGTTATCGAAAAATCTTTTTACGGCAAAAAGTAACATTTATTATCAAAAATATAATATGCATATAAAAAAAATTAGAAATATCGTTGAAAATCGATATTGATGGATATGTACGTATGTATGTACATATGTATATTCTTAAGTGTTTATAGACTAAACAAAGATAACATGTAATTCTTATCATCAAAAACATAATTCGTATATAAAAAAAAATATAAAAAATTTCTATAAAAATCGATATTGTCAGATATTTAATCGATAAGTGGTTATCGAAAAAATATTTTTTTAAGTAGAAATGTGATATTTCTTAACAAAAATATAATTAGCATAAAAAAATAAGAAATATCGATTAAAATCGATATCAATAGATTTGTATGTACATACATATGTATGTATGTATGTATATCCTTAAGTGTTTATCGAAAAAGTTTTTTTTACAGAAAAAGTGTAATATACGTCATCAAAAATATAACTTTAATATACATAATTAAAATAAAAAATATCGATAAAATAAATCTTTTTTTTTACAAATTTTTCATAGAATTTTATATTGACTAGATTTATCGTTTTTTATCGATTGATTTCTGCGAAGAAGTAAGCCAAACTGTCAAAAACGCGGTATGAAACCCGATTTCGCGGGAAAAACATTCTACTATTTTCATTAATATATGTACATACATTAAATTAAGTACAAAATTTATATTTATTTATTTTAACTTTTAAGTTTTTTCTTATAAAATAATTGTAATATTTATGTACAATACAACGAACCTAAGAAGAAAATATCTAAAATATAATACAAATAAAATAAATTTAAAAATATCAATAAGAATCGATATCATTAAATCGATAAGTGGTTATCGATTTTTTTTTTAATTTTACTCTACAAAAAAGTAAGCCAAACTGTCCAAAAGGAGCATACCGCTTGTGCATTAAAAACGATGTCTAAAAACATTATACTATTTTCGAAAATATAAATTAAAATAAGTACAAAGGTGATAGGTAGTTATCGATGAAAGTTTTAAGTTCTTTTTTACAGAACAAGAGTTATATTTGTAATATATTGAACAAATGTAAGAAAGAGCGCGTTAAAAATAAAATTTGGTTGTAATGAAAATTAAAAACATTTCGATAAAAATCGATATCGATATATCGATAAGTGGTTATCGATTTTTTTTTACTTTTTGGTGACAAAATCTATTGTTTAAAAAAAAATTTAATACCAACTAAATTTATCGCCTTTAATCGATTAATTTCTGTTAAGATATAAAGTAAACTGTTAAGAAATAAATATAAAATAACGGTAATGATGTCGGCAAATTAATGTGTGAACATAATGGTTGCTAGAGAAATGGATAATAGCCAGAAAATTCAAAGATACAAAAATCAAAAAGTTTTCACAAGAACTTCGTGGCATTAACAATAAATTTCTATGCAACAATCGGCTGCTGCGAAATCTGAGTAAACATTACGAGTGCAGTTATTATATAAGAACACAACAGTACAACAACAATAAACAAATGAATCAAGGCATGAACACTCACACAAACTAATAACAAACAATCACAGAAGGTGTCAAATTACTTGGGCCATAATGAAAGCCGACAGGAAAAATAAAAAAAAAAAACAAACATATATGCACAATCACAATCACACATACACACATAAATATATATAAAAACAAACAATTAAATATGCAAAAACGTACAAAAAGCGAAGTGAAGTCAAGTCAGCAATAAACCAAAAGTTACAACTCGAGCATTGTGAAGAGGTGGAGGTAAAGCGTTCTCTTGTCGTCACCCGGTGACTGCAACATTGCTTGGTAGCTCCTACATACATACATGTATAAGAAAACAGAACGAAGCAAACAAAAGCGCAAAAGGCGTCTTGACAGCACGTTGACATAATTATGACAGTTGTCTCAGTTGAGCAAAGCCGTGGCATTACGAGTACCCAGCAACCCACAGACACAGAACACCAGTAAATTGTTAAAAAAAAAGTGGCAGGCGCTTATTCTTCTTCTTCGTCCTCTACTTTGGCAAGTGTGCGCAGAGCCTCGTGCACCTGAAATGGCCGACAGATCTAATAAAATCTTTATTGGCAATTAAGTTAGAGGCATAAATGCTAATTTATGCGCTTAGATTTTCCAAGGTGAGCCATGAAAGAGCGTAGAAATTGTACTTATTCGACCAGGTGCATTTGGTATGTATGTATATGGAAAAGTGCAGTTCATGGCCCACATACTGCATTATCTGCTGTTGAAGTATCAAATCAACCGGAATGAGTTTCCTCTTCTAAATCAGTTACAATTAATTTACAGTTACGAGAGGCTGGCGCGCAAAGATTTTTAGGTCGTTGGTGTAGTCATAAAAAATACTTGAAATTGCTTTAATTTAAGTTTGGATTGAAGAACTTCGAATTTCATTGACAAACCAGTCTCCTTAAATCGGTTGAATTGCTTGTTATTGCTTGTTATCGGTCGCTGGTAATTCTCATTGGGTTTATAGATATTTGTTTATATAGCAGACTGCTTGCAGCAATTCAGTAGAATCTAATGTACTTTGGCGGTCGGTTTTTTCGGGCACTGAGGTACATATCAGAGAAAAAATCAGTAGTCTTGTCAGCTAAACTCAACCTTAAGTCCATACGGACATCTTAATTGTTCCTCCAAAGTATTAAGTGAGTTCTTTTTTAGTTTTATGCTTCTAACTGCTAAGAAACCGTTTATGATATTGAGCATAACTTATAGGAGGAATAGAGAGGTAATCTAAAAATTAAAACTTTTAATATTATTTAAAATCCTCTAAGTACTTGTCCAAATTTCTTGAGTATAAAAAATTTTTATTTTTAAATAAATTATTTTCAATCATAGAAAAAAACTTTTTCCAACCGAAAAAACCTAAAGTTTGCGATCCCTTGACAGTCAGGTCTACGTAATTTGAACGGACCCGGATTTTTTATCCGGTCAAGGACTGTGAACACGGCAGAATTCTGCCGCTACGAAAACAACAAACAACAACAGGTTTCAGAAAGAGAGATTTAAATTAATGAAATGTCGTATCAAAGCTCCAATGTTTCTAAATAGATTAATAAAGTTAATGAGCTTAGGACGGATACAATAACACGCCGAAAATTCCCTTTCAAGGGGTCAATCGTCTCCAACGAAGATAACGACTTCGCATAACCTCACAAAAACTAGTTCTGTAGCGTTAAATCGCACGATTATGGAGGTCCACTATGCAAGATAACGCACTCACCAAAAGTTTCCTCCTATAAATTGATTATTTCGTAGGCTGTATGGCTTGCAGTCGGCTTCATTTTCAAAGAAATATGGATCAATGATTCCCTCTGGTCATAAATCACACCAAACCGTGGGTTTTTGAGTATGTTACGGGGTTAACAATGGCTTATTATCACTCTAAAGTTGACAATTTCTTTTATTATTTTGTATCTATTCGACCAAAAGTGAGCTTCATCGTTGAACAAAACTTTCTTCTGAAAATCGCGATCGTTAGCCACACTCGTTTAAGGCACAATCACCGAATGTACAATGCGCTTGATGGTCATCCGGCTTTTATACTTGCACGAGTGCGATTATGTAAACCCGCTATGCAAGATCTTTCCACAAAATCTTCCAAAAAGTGGCAGTTCACAGCTCCAATTGTTGCGAGCAAAGGCGGATGAACCCGTTTGGATCTCCTTCGATACTCTGCTTTACAGCAGCAATAGCGTCTTCCACTAGACTAAGCATGGTGTAAAACTGAATCATAGTTGATCGAATTATCGACTCTGCCGGGGGATTATGTTGATCGAATCCGATTACGTTGACCGAATATTGGATGATATTGCAGCGAACTGAAGCATTATTTTGGTAACTAATTTTTACGATTAGCGACCGTATTTCCGGAGTTAGTCTACTCATTATGGAATTGGCAAACCAAAATGTTTGAAAATCAAGTTACACGTGACAAAAAGACCAACTCTGAAAAAAGTATTGCCTCAATGAAAACCAGTCTAAAATAATACACGTTGTTTTAAGGAGAAAGAGATGAGCTGATACCTCCTTGAAAGAGAAGATATAACGGGGTTTTGAATAGTAAATTGTTCAAAACTTTTAAAAATCGAATTTGTTTTGCCAACGAATCGGATTTATAGGATAGTTATTGTGGGGGTTGTGGTCGTAAGAGTGAACTAGGACATAGAAAAAGGTGTAGACCAAACAGTAGCAGTAAGAATTATGAATATTTGAGTTATTGAATTATTGTGGGGGTTGTGGCCGTTAGGGTTTGACCTAGCAGTAGTAGTAACAATTATGAATTATTTACCAACTGTATGATATTTCTACTATAATGAGAACAGGTTTAATGTATTCACGTTGGAACTCATTAGACCCGATCAAACTTTTTCGATTCGCCTCAAGTGGTCTTAGCGACGTCGCTCAGATAACAATATCAAAATCCCTAATATATTTCCCAACGTTTAACGGCTTCATATGAATTGCGGAAGCCGAGACACTTGGTCTCCACTTTATCATATAACATTTGTAGACATTTATACTAAGAATCACATTATATGCGGTTCCTACATATAACCCTTAACTTTCTATTTCACTTAAACTCAGCGTATGATTTTAATTATAGGCGTGACTAATACAACCTATGTACATAATCAGCTCGGTAGTTTAGTTATGAGGTAATTTACAGTTAATAAGAATTTTCCCATTTTGATAAAGCATAGAAAGCCTACTTGAAATACATAGAAGCAGAGAGCAAGTGACTGAGTCATGCAGTCTACATGCCCTCATTTCGGCAGAGATTGATGTAAATTATGAGCACAGTCACTCGTTTGTTGTCGAGGGCTACCAAAGTTATCGTAGTGGAACTAATAGCAGAGCAATAAGGCAATGCGGAGCGGGCTGAAAAGAGCAAGAGTGTAAATGAAAGCATGTAATTAAATTAAAATTAATTGCAAAGATTATTTGTTGCTAACTTTTGACATATTGCGCTCACTTTTTCAATATGGCAACGTCCAACTGCCTGCTGATTTTTTTTATAGATTAATCGACAGCAAACACCTGCTTGGAGACTTTAGCTAAAGGCAGCAGTCAAAATCACAAGACCTTCCGACATTTTTAGAAGCATGCGACCAAGTGCAAGTGCTTGGCTCTACGTCAAAAAAAAAAATAAAAAAAAAAAAATAAAAAAAAAAAAAAAAAAATAAAAAAAAAAAAATAAAAAAAAATATAAAAAAAAATAAAAAAAATAATACAAATAAAAAAAAGTTCTTTTGGCATTAGAAACACTTCTTCACTTGACAGATCAGCCAAAGCCCTTGGTGTATTTCCAATTTTTTATATTTTTACCTCGAGATTTCTTCTGTTAGTTTTTGGTATCTACAAAGAAAACAACCATCTGTGCAATGGGGCTTTAGTAATGAAATTTCGGAACAGATGGTCTCTGAATTCTAGCGCATTTCAACATACAAACTTATACATACAACCACGTAGATCAAAATCCCAATTAGCAAACGTGCATTGTGACTGACGAGCGTTGCGGTGATGCCAATACATTGCGGGCAATGCGGAAAAATTTTATTCAATTCAATTCTTGTTAATTTAACTAAGTGAAAAAATAAATAAAGACAGAGAGAGAGGCCGACGAATGTAGAAAAACCCAACCGCATTTATAAATAGAAGTAAACAAAATAAAACATTAAACGACAGCCGAGTTGATTTTACGCGGTATAAGAGTAAGAGAAATATCAATAGACATTATCAACAGTATGAGAGAGACAATAGCGCGCTAAATAGCAGCGTTAGAAAGCGGTAGAGCGCACAGTTGGTAGCACATTAACGCTGCGAGAGCCATTAACAGCTGGAGACGGCCACTAACAGCTGAGAGTTCAACATTAACAGCTGAGAGAGCGCCATTAACAGCAAGTCAACAGCTGAGTGGCGCTGAGCGTGAGCGGCGCATGGATCAGCTGAGCGGCAAGCATAGCCAGCAAAAGGTGGCATATTGCAGTTGATAGATTTACGACTGCCGATTTCCTTATTCTTCGCCTGTTGCTGTTACAGCTTCTTTTCTTCCTCTGCTTATTTGATATTCATTTAATATTTATCTTTTTACTTCAGGTTTCGTAGTGAGCGAAAACCGACTGTGTGGAGGATTTAGAAACCTGTTTTATTTTAGAGAGCTAAATAAAAAACACACACATGCGGATACAGATAGAGACTTGAGAGTTGTAGAGCCGCGAGTAGCTGGTTTGGCGCGGCGTGTGGAGGCCACATAGACTTTCGAGAATTTTTTATGTGATGAAAACGGGTATGGTAAGTATTTGTTGTTATTGGCTCAGCATTCACCAAAGGCTTTGTTGTTATTAATTTTGTGTTTTTTCTGTTTTTATTTCTTTTGTCAAGTAACTACTTGAGCTCGTAGGTAAAAGTGGTTGTTGCTCGGTGGCAGCAGCGACGTCGCGTAGTTTTGTGGTTTTCGTGCATGCATTGCATAAAGAATTGACTTGTTGTTATTGTTATTGTTATTGTTGTACATGGACGCAAGCACGACTATGGGCGAGTGTGTTTACTGCCGATTGGCGTTGATGACTCATACAGGTGCGCTGTCGCTGGCCGCTGCTGGCGACGCATTGCTCTCCACATACTTTGTGTGTGCGTGTATGTATGTAAGTCTGTTTATACCCATGCATACCTATAAATGCATGCACATATTTATTATTATGTATACAACTGCTTGCCTTGCTGTGCCTCCAGTCAGCGCTGCGCCCAGCCAATTGAAATGCAAGCCGCGCTGCCACGGCCGCTGCATGCGGAAAACAAGTGAGGCAAGTACTTTTAATAATAAACGCAATATTGAAAATACATTTTCGCACTCTCGGCAATAAATCTTTATTTATTGCAGCACAGCGTGACTGGAGGAGCGAAGCACGCGGAGCCGCGCGGAAAATAAAAGAACTAAAAAGAAAAAACACAAACGCTTAAGCGAAAAGAGAAAAGCAAGAAAACGCGAAAAATCGTAGAAAAAATCCAAGTGAGTGGAAAGACAGCCAGCTTGAAAGAATATGTAAATTTTCACCAGCGGATAGGCACTTGACGTTGCATTGTGGGCCATGGAGTTGATATCGCGCTGAAACTGGTTATTTTTTTCAGTAGTCAATTGGATAGTTGTTAAACAAGACGGTGTAGTAGACACTGGGAGCTAAACACTAATAGACAGTTTAGCTGGAAACTAAAGCAACAAGCTAGTGAGGTCCTGAAACTGAGTGTGACAAATAATTAGAAGATTATTTTAGGGTTATTTGAGAGGATTTAACTGAAAACAAGCAAAATGTTAACTTTGACTGCTCCGAAGCTATAATAGCCAACACAGGCACGTTTCTTGTAGCATAAAAGGTTATAAAAATATCTTTATTTAAAGTTTTAAGGGTCAGTTTATATGGCAGCTATATGCTATAGTGACTCGATCTGAATATTACGTTCAGAGGTTGTAGCGTTGCCGTGGAAACTATGCTGTGCCAATTTCGTGAAGATATCTTGTCAAATGAAAAGGTTTTCCATACAAGAACTTGATACGGATCGGTCAGCTATTTTATATAATGGTCCGACATCCGACAAATGAGCAGTTTCTTGGGGAGAAAAGGATACGTGTAACATTTCAAATCGATGACTCAAGACCTTAGGGAATAATTCCAAGGCATGCGCCATGTCAAGTTGCTAATGGAGGGTTATAACCTCAGCAAGTTTAAATATGTAATGAACCTTCATAGCGACAACCTCAGCATCAACCTCTACCCTGGCCACTGTAAACTTAACAAGCACTTACATATATAACATGGGTCTAGCTTCCTGTGCAAATTGCCGGCTCGGCGACAGGAAGGCTTTAACTTCAAAACACCTGCTAATTGACAGCCAAGCAGTCTGTATACATAGGATAGAGACCCTTGGCTCCATGTTTGCAAATAGAGATCACATCGCCTCACTAGCATCTAGTAGTATATTCGAATTTATCAATGTGCTGGGGCTAGATGGGTCGTTGTGACTTAGGAGAGGGTACGTTAGACCTAAGGTTGCGGTACAATCCTCATTTATCTTATTATCTTAGTTCGCGCAAACAGAGGTATGGTTAAATTGGCTTTGCTTGTCACTATTACTTGGGGGCCTATTCTGTAACTCGATTCGAAAATGTATTTTATTCGAAATTCGGATCTACTTTATCATTATGCGAAAGTTGTACCACCCTGTGCCAGAAAAAATACGTACAATTTTCGTTTTTGCTTTCTACAACTCAAAAGCTAACGAATATTTTATTCGAAAATTGGCTTGAAAATCCGAAAATCGAGTTACAGAATATAAAAAACCCGAATTCAAGTAAATTGATTTTCGAATCGAGTTACAGAATAGGCCCCTTGATATTTACTTTATAAGATCTTCAGTGTTTCTTTTTGGGTACTAAAAATTTCGTGGCCAAAATATGAGATCCTGCTCTTATACCCTGAGTTTTTTATGGTAATTGTATTACTAAAGGGGTTATTTTTTAGATTACGGACAGAAAACAATTTATAGGAAAAGTATTGCAGAATTCCACAAACTATATACTTAAGTATAAGCATTATTCAAGGCTAGTCAGCACGCTACTGACTCATACTTTTCCAACGAGTATTACAGAGTATGGAACCTATTCAATGCCATTAAGCGGGGTCGAACTTAGTTTTACTTTGGGTCTTTAAGTTGCTATTTCTGACAATAAATGATAAGTTAGCTTAGTTGTTCCCCAATCTATATATTAGTTGTCCAAGAAAGCCTTTAGAAGCTTAAAGAAAACAAGAAATCTCGAGAGATTCTAGCATAAACATCATTTTTAATGAGACACACAAGCTGTGAATGAACCAAAGCTGAAAACTTTCTTAGCGTTTAGCAATACAAAGCCGCTTTCTCTCTTTCCTTTTTACAGAGAGCGTTCTCATGTGGTCTGCGAAAAGGAAAAAGTGACTGTGTACGAAATCGGGAGAATATGTTGTGTGCGTAATCAATTCGAAACTTAATTCATGGCAAATTTTTTAGTCAAATGACGTCGTGTTGCCACGGTTCGATCACAGTCACTTTTTCTAGATCTCCAGGGAACGCTCTCTGTAAAGAAAAGCGGTTGTGTAGATAATATTATCTTTTTCGGAGATGAAAATTATTTCATGGGCATCCCAAACTATACACTTTGTAACTTTTACGCTTTGGATACGACTCATCAGCTGCAACCACTGCGAAAACTGTCGATTAGACGCTAGAGTGCCATCAATAAACCGTGACTCATTGTTATTAAACTATTGTTTAATTTCCCTTTGATTCTGAATACCTTATGCCCTGTAAAGAGTTCTAATAAATTATAGCTGAACGCGTAAGTCGCTAGTTTTTCTTTGCTATTACTCAACTGCTCCATTACTAATATAAATTTCTTGCCAAGCTTGACTTGAGTAAGGCCTGCATTTGCAAATTTTTATTTTCTGCCTTTTCCTTTGCTTTGCAATAGAAAAATCGTGCGAGT
Source organism: Bactrocera neohumeralis (assembly GCF_024586455.1). Taxonomy (NCBI): domain Eukaryota; kingdom Metazoa; phylum Arthropoda; class Insecta; order Diptera; family Tephritidae; genus Bactrocera; species Bactrocera neohumeralis. The sequence continues at coordinate 19,561,808 of NC_065922.1, read as the reverse complement.
GTCTTCCGCAAATGAGCCACCACTACCACCACACTCTACACACACATACACCTACATCGGTATACGGCATGCATATGCATTTCAACGGGCTTGAGCGCTCTCGAACTAGGCGGCTTAGCCTCAAGTCATAAATCATATGCATTAAGTAACGAAACAAAGCTCAACACTGATACTTAATGAGCTACGAGACACTTAGCCGCTGGCGGCTGATAACAAAAGCGCTACGCCAGTCTAAATATGCCCTCGCCGCATTCAAAGGTTCTGCTGGTCTCGTTTGACCATTTCAATTATGAATTATGAGTACTCATGATTGTAGCTTTAATGTGATTATCACGCTCTGTTGTTGTTGCTGTTGCTGTTGCTGTTATTGTTTCTTACCTTTTTGTTTGGCATGCATTTATTGTTGCTGGTCAGTTTTCAATTTCATGGATTTTTGAAATGCTTTTATTGGTAGGCGCGAGAGTGCTTAAATATATGTATATATGTACATACCTAAATATTAATATGTACATACAAATATGAACATACATACATACTTACTATGTACATAAATATTCATTATTTTTTGTTTTGTCTGAATTAAAGCAAGCTTTTTACCGCTACTTAGAATTCGCTGTGACTAAGTACTTAAAGCGCTTCTAATAAGAATACAAACAAACATACATAGGTATATACATACATACATATGTGTTCATATGCGCATATTTGTAATGTGTAATTTCTATAAATGCGCTATAAATAAATTGTCTAGATTGTTGCTGCTTTTTGTTGTTGATGTTTGTATAGAACTATTTTTGTAGCGTCATTGATCGGCAGCGATGACCTTAGCGGCAAACAAGACATGAACACACACGGCTTTACATGTACATGTGTGTTTTTATTTACGAAGTGACTGCTCGTGTGGGCAATGCGTGAGCGGCACTAGCGGCCACACAATGTAGATAAATACATATGTAGGTATTAATATTAATTTCGAAATCAAGTGGTGGAACACATTGATAAAGATAAAGATAATAGATAACAATAACGTTTAAATTTTTTTTATTTAATACATTTTCAATGTGAATTGAGATAATAAATAAAAATTACCTTGTCTGGTGATTCAACATATTTTTTATTTTTTTAAGTGGAATTAAAAAAAAAATAAATAAAAATAAAAAAACAAATGAATAGAAATAGATAAAAATAAAAAACATCAAAATAAAAAAAAAAAAAAAAAAAAAAAAATAAAATAAAGTAAAATAAAATAAAATAAAGTAAAATAAAATAAAAAAAAGTAACAAAAAGTTAAATGATAAATAAAATAAAATAAAATAAAAAGGCTGGTATTTAGAATAGCATCACCCGATTTTGGCGATAAAATTGGTATGTACGGTTAGAGGAGGCTCTTCAGATTAAAGCGGAGACTCATCGGAACCAAACTGAATACACCGCAACAACAACAAAAACCCTAACAGAAGGAACAACAGGAAGAAAAATAAAATAAAGATGGCCAAGACGAGAAATACCGGACCGTCTTCCGTAGACGTAGTAGATACTTAGATCCCCTACACTTACCATCACTCCTAAATAACCCAACAAAACTGGAGAAAAGAGTTAACATTAAACCGCAAGGGAAACTCCGGTGGAAGACAGAACAAAAGAACATCAGCATGGAGGTTAAGAATGGAACGGCACTGCTAAATGAACTCTTCTACGTAATCAAGAGTTCCCGTAGAGACTGGCTCATCGTAGAAAACGAGAAAAGACGGGAACATCCCCAGAGTCAATAACCTCGAAGCAGCGGGTGACAAGCCCGGTGGAGCCCCGAGAAACTGTAAGACTACGAAACGAAAAGGACGGACAATGGAAAAAAGTTATGCCTAAAAGAGCAAAGAAGACGAAACGAAAAGGACGGCCAGTGGCAAAAAGTTATGCCTAAAAGAGCAAAGAAGACCCACGCTAACGAAGGAACGACGGAGGAAGCATATAAAAGGGAAGAACATAGCTACAAGTCAGAGAGCATATAATAGGCTCAAACGACAAACAGAGGCAGTGAGCCAGCAGAGGACAATCGCTACGTCGAGGTCCTTAAAAATGTCCGTAGCAAGGTAAATCTCAAAGAGGCAGAATTTAAGATCAAAGGTATCCGCAAAACAAAAGCCGGGGCCGTACTACTGGTGCTGGAGATGGGACAGGCTACAAAAGCTAGCTTCTGCGAGGCACTAAAGACCACCCTTCAAGAATCTGCAATTGTGCCCGACCTTAAATCAAAGACTACAATAGAGAGACGAGAGAAGTAGCAGGGCTGTAAAAGAAGCGCTATAGGACGCCTTCGAAGAGTCGACGATAAACTTAACAGTACCCAACACAAGAGAGCAGGTTAGGGTATATATAACGCTAGGTCAGGATAAAGCTGTTTTCAATCGATTTTATTTACTCTAAGCACCAAGATGTAATTAAAATTCACATATGCTGCTTGTTTTTAGATATTTTATCGTAGTTTGGTGCATCATGCAAACAAGTCAACAATCATGTTCGGAGAGACAGATGATCAATAATGAAGGAAATTCATTTTTATTTCGATATTCGTAGTTTGGTGCATTATGAATTTGTTCCGGAGGGACAGATGATCAATAAGGAGTTCTTTTTGGCCGGAATTGTGGATGAACAATTCATTGATTTTACACGATAATAATGCCCCACCGCATCGAGTGACGGTTGTGATCGAATTTAAAGCCAAAAACGCAATTACTTGTCTAACATCGATCGACCACCGTATTCACCAGATTTGGCTGCGTGTGATTTTTTCTCGTTCCCCAAACTGAAATAACCGCTACGTGGAACCCGTTTTCAGTCGACCGAAGAAATGAAACAAAATTCGCTAAAGGAGCTGAAGGCCATCACAAAAAGTGCTTATGGAAAATGTTTCGAGGACTGGAAAAATCGTTGACACGGTTGCTATTATTTTGAAGGTAACAATATAAATATTGATGAATGATTAAATACTGTGTGTTTTATTTACAGTTTTCATGTTTTTTTTGTCACAATGCATGATTCAAGTGTCAGCATTGAGGTCTTATAAGGGCTCAGAATCGTTACAGAAGACAATAATGTAGTCAAATTTTCCAAAATTTTAATACCATTTTTCATCCATTCGGGCAAAGTTTGATGCAAAAGACAGTTAAATCCCCTTAAACGCTGAAAAATGTTTTGAAAGGGATTGAACTTTCTAAAATATTTTACTAGTTTTTGTTTTTTGGTAAGTGGTGCTTAACGCTGAGCAGAAAAATTTCAGTATTCAGCTTTCTTTACACAATTGAAAATGAATTTAAATTGGTGTGAAACTTTGATAAAGCATTACAATGCGCCCGAATGTAGGCAACATTTTAGTTATATGACAGAAATTCTGGTTGAAATTATTCATCATATTTACAGTTTTGAGATATCTATTAACATTATTTTTCAGTAGATGTGAGTATGATAACTCTTTTAATACACAAACCTGCCTCTTTGTTTGTGTTTCTGAAATCAGCTGATATGTATAATATAAAATATAGAGCAGATTAATCAAGCACTAATTTATAGTTAACATGCTTATGAGATTTTATTCTGTCTAACATATATGTAGAATCCGTCTGCTTTCTATCGTTTAACTCGCACTCAAGGTCAAATTAAATGAATGGCTAAGCAATTTAATACCAAAAGAAAGCAATTTTTGCGAATATCAAAATTTCAAAAATCAAATTCAATTTGCTAAAGAGTCTGCAGCATATTGCATGCTAGCCGGTTGACAGGTGATAATCAGATGATTTATTGGCAGCCGCGACTAATAGGCGGAGGGTTAGATGCTTGGCCTTTTAATCGCTGCTCTTAATTTGTTTTAGAATTTTTTAATATTTTTTTGAAGAGTTAATATTAATTTGGAAAAAAATAATTTGAAGAAAAATTTTTGTTGAAAAAAATAAATATGAAAAAATATTTTTATTATTTTTGAAGGGTCAAAGTTTTTATGTTAAATTTAAATTTTTATGTTAAATTTAAAATAATAAAATAAAACAAAATTAACATTTAATTACCGTTATATATTTTAAAGGTCAAAGTTTGATTGCAAAATTTTTAATGTAGAATTTTGTGCAATTTAATTATAAAAAAAATATTTTTTTTAGTAAATCAACCGAAAGTTATGTACTAATTTGTCTCATAATAATAATGATTTTTTTTCCAAATCATTTCTGTATGTAAGTTTTTGTATATGCGATACTTGATGCTTTCAAAACGCTTTATCAACAAGTCCAATTCTTATCAGCCCGCAAGCGATAAAAAAACATATAAACAAACAATAACAACAACCTCAGCAGAACGCGCAAACAAAATGATAACCATAAGAAGTGAGTTAGAGTCATGAAAAGCGGGCGGCGCACAAGTGAAAGGGAAAAGAGGCAATAGAAAGAGCTTAATATGGACATAATTGATCAAAACAAAAGCAAGAACACAAAAGCTGATGTTAACAACAAAATTGCAAACAAATGTCAGGTGAGGTGAGGTGAATACGCGCACAAACAAATATAACTAAATGGAAAGTAGATAAGAAGTAGCTAGAATGGGCGCGAATGGCTTGAGGAAAATAAGGGTAATTTAACTAACCGAAAACTAGAGTTTTATAACCGGAAGTGTCAATCGGTTATGCACAGTGGAGTTAAAACAATTGAATGTGAGTTAAAAGTGAATTGAAAGGGGTATGAGTTGAGGCATGAATTGAATTGAGAAAAATAGGGAAAAATAAAAAAAAATAATAAAAAGTATAAAAAATACAAATAGTAAGAAAAAATACTATTAAAAAAATCAATTTGAATAATAATTTAAAAAATATAAAACAAAAAAATGTATAAAAAGTTAAAAAAATAAATTTGAATAATAATTTACGAAGGTTAAAAATACATTTTTACACCATTTGGTGTGCAACTTTGATAAGAGTAAAATAATGCGCCCAAATGTAGGCAACATTTCAGTTGCATGGATAATAATTTCGGAGAGAAAAAACTTGTAATATTTAATTATAGATCCCTTGAACTTATTTCCGTTTAGGATTAAAGTAAGTTGACAGACTACTGCTTCTTCAAGTTGAGGTCTTTGCTATGCCAAAGCTGCGAAGTTGGCCTCTAATTCTCTTGCAGGCAATGCCAGAGTCAACATCTATCAATCAGGGCAGTAACCTCTTATCTCATAGCGGTCAGAAGTGTTTTGGGAAGCAGGGTAGAAAGTGTTGCCAGAAGCAAGCAACTTCACTTCTATTGGGTGCCAGGCCACAAAGGCATCGAGGACAATGAAATAGTGGACAATATTGCCAAGAAACGTGATCAATATTGGCAAACTCATGCATAAGTTCTAGATAGAGGAAGGTAAAGTAAATCAAAACCTGATGGAAAGAGCTACCTGGCTGTAAAACGGGTGCAAAACGGTAGATCGAAACTATATAAAATTCCTAGTGGCACTCGATAGAAGAGACTGTAGGAACATGATCGGCATACTAACTGGTCACTGTCTGGTGGCGATGCACGCCCGCAGAATAGGGCTGACAGATCGAGAAGACTACAGGAAATGTCTAGAGCAAGGCACCAGGGAAATAACGGAGCATCTTTTGTGCACTTGGCCCGCATTCACAAGACTACGCTGTAAACATCTGGGATCTTCATGGTATAATACACCGAAAAAGATATCGATAGTGAGGTCACAGTGTCTGTTGAGTACTTCTCGTGGACCTACGAACTGAACTCTATCTGGTATCGCAAAGGACCAAACTCGTCCATGCGTGAGTTATTGGCCTACCAGATTATCCTAAACTAACATTAAGTAACAACATGGTTTTTATAGAAACAAATTATGGGAATGCAAATTTTAGATAATTTTGGAACTTCAAACATTAGTTAAGCTTCATTAATATTTACCACTATCTCTCGAGTAAATCTTTGGACTTTCTCTTCAGCAAATCATACCAAAACTTCCGAAAACATTTGTTAAACAAATAATATACCGCCCGCTTAAAAAATTCATTGCTCAAGAATAGGAGAAATTTCCAAGCTTTTGGACATCTCCCTGGAACAAAAGATCGTCATTCCAGGAAATCGCCAAAAAACGACGAAGTAAGTGAAAAAGAATTTCAAGTGGGAAAATGTATAAATAAAGCAAAGAGAAAGCCTCATTTAAATTCTAGCCGATCGGTGATCTCGATCTGTTTAATTGCAGCTACATAAGATTTCTCGAATACTAAATAAAGAAAGCCCAAAGAATAAACAAATGTTAAAAACAGAAATCTGCCCATATTGTAGACTTAAAGCCCAGTTCTGTCGAGAGAATGAAAACGGACTGATGCGAAATGATAACTTTTCCGATAATAAACCACAAATCGATCATGCCAAACGAGACTGCTACAAGAAAAGCTTAATTTCCACGGCATTAATAGTAATATCACAAGCAATCAAATTAAAAAGATTAAGAGGAAACCGAAAAGAGAAAGCAAAAGATTAAAAACAAAAGCAAAAAATGCGAAATAAAAAAGAACAAACGGCAAAAAGAGCTGAAACAATTCTAAGGAAGAACCCAAACCAGTTGCAAGTGAAAGGAGCGCACATTAGCACCTTGTGGCAGTACGAAAATGGGTTAAACAAGTAAGTGATGACATTTAAATCTGGCATTAAGAGTCAGCAACAAGTGTACTGCAACATCAGGTAGACACAACGAGACCTGCTGGGCAAGTGGAGGATAAAAAGAAGCCTGAAAATTAAAAGCCAATTGCGAGATGAAAGAAAGCGGAGATTATGGTGAAACAATTACAACGAAACATATGACACAATTCGGAAAAAAACACAAACACCTAAAGAAAAAAGTAGTAATGAATTGGACAAAAAGATAAAATAAAGAGAAATTTTATGTAAATGCAACTGGACACGCGGAGAGGCTTAATCAAGCTGAAACCCTTTACGATGGCGCTCGAGCTGAAGGCAACACACACACGAACGGGCAGGAAAGCAGATTCAAGTACATATTTGTGTGTGTATATATGTGCTTGAATATGTGTTTGTGTGTGCTTGTTTGTATATATACGTATATCTGTATATATGTGCTAGTATTTAGCTGCAGAGTGGAGTCTGGGGTACCAAGAGGCTGCCAGCCGAAAACCAGTTCAACAACGACGAATGAATATGTTAAGTAAGTGAGTAAAAATACAAAATATTGAGCGTCGAGCAACAAACCACAACAGAAAACACATACATTTATACTAAGTGTAATATATACATACATATATGTAAGTATATACATACATATCTACAAGCATAATACAGAATTAAGCTCATGCGGCGACGAAGGTGTGCTTTGCGACTGGCTGTGAAGTCAGTAAGCGCAAGCAGTTATGGAAGAAACAATAATAACAACAAAAAACAAGAATAGCAACAACAACAAGAAAAACAACAGCAGTCATAATAACAACAACAATAATAGCGACAACAGCATTCATAATAATAACAACAACAGGAAGAACAACAACAGTCATAATAACAACAACAACAATAACAAAAACGAGCAACATTCATAATAACAACAACAGCATTCACAACAATGACAACAAAACTCATAACAACAACAACAAAAGTTGTCGTTAACCACAAGAGGTGCACAAAACGAGAAACCAAAAAAATTAAAAAAAAAACAACAACAACAAATCCAAAGACCACAAAAGACAAGCAGCAATGAGCAAACAAGAAGACCTAAACTGGTTGGAGCAACTTCTTGAATACATACGTCGCTATTACGAGCTCGCGCGCTAGCAACGACGACGAACGAGAAAACTCAAATAGAAAATGGAACAAAGCTAAAGTTAAGTCATACGAGTAATAAATAGGGTTGTACTTTTTTTTGAAAAAAGTTTTGAATATAATAATTTAGTCAAAAACAAGAAATGTATCTTGATTTTGAGCGTTTAGTTTGTATGACAGCTATATGTTATAGTCGGCCGATCTGCAAAATTTCTTTAGATATTTCAGCATTGTCTTAGAAAATAATCTATGTTAATTTTGGTAAGAATATCTCTTCATATAAGAAAGGTTTTCATACAAAGACTTAATTTTGATCTTTCAGTTTGTATGGCAGCTATAAGTTATATTGGTTCGATCTTGAAAATTTCTTGAGATATTTCAGCATTGTCTTAGATAATAATCTATGCCAAATTTCGTAAAGATATCTCTTCAAATAAAAAAGTTTTTCATACGAAGACTTAAGTTTTGTTGTTCAGTTTAAATGACAGCTATATGCTATAGTTCCGATCTAAAAAATTTCTTTAGATGTTTTAGCCTAGGTTTTGAAAATAATATGTGCCAAATATCACGAAGATATCTCGTAAGTTACAAAGGTTTTCCATATAAGGATTTGATTTTGATCGTTCAGTTGGTACGATAGTTATATGTTATAGTAGGCCGAGATCGGTGGTTCCGACAAACGAGCAGCTTCTTGAGAAAAAAAGAACGTGTGCAAAATTTCAGATCGATATCTCGAAAAATGAGGGACTAGTTCGGGTATATACAGACTGAGAGGCAGAGGGACTTGCCTGACTTAAATCGACTCAGCTCGTCATGCTGATGATATACTTTTTAGGGTTTCCGATATTTTCTACTGGGTGTTACAAACTTTTTGACAAACTTAATATGCGTCCTGTTCGAGTATAAAGAACAGTTTAACAAAAAAAGAGAGGGATTTTGAGTTGAAAACTGCATGCAGCTGATAGCACTGTTCGAGCTGCAGCTAGTCTCGAGGTATATGCTTGTAAGCGCCAAAAGAAGGTGAACAGGCCTCAAAACAAAGGCAATAACAAAGCTCAGCTAGCGATAGAGGGCTGTCTCGAGCCGAAGCGCAACGGCTTAAAGAGGTAACAACATGTTGCATGTGGAAAAAAACACACAAACTTAATAAATACAAACGAGATAACAAAGTGGTCGCCACAAAAAAAGCAAAACGCAAACGAGTTAGTCAAAACATAACCCAACAACCTGATGTGCGATCGGCATAAAAAACGTATTTATATTGATATATCAATATGTGTATATATGTACATACGCTTAACTGCATGTTTTATATGCATAAATAAGTACCAGCATGTTTGCTGGTGCGTCTTAATAAGCGCGCATTGTGTTAAGTGCGTAAATACACGCGCATGCGCGCTTACCTGTTTGGCATATAAATACGGGAAAATGTGTGCGCTCAACAGAAGAGCACTATGACGAGCCCAGCGACTTGTTTATATACATATATATGTAGACACTTATAGGTATCTCAAACCGGCTACCGCCACATTACGACTCTGAACTTATTAATTCATTCAATCCGAATGCTGATAAAAATCAGTGAAAAAACTGTTAAATTAAACTAGCAAAAGAAAGGTGGAAACGTACTAAGAAGACACTCGAAGTGTTGGCAGTTGAATTGGCTCAAAGGCAAAAAACGATCAACGAGAATTGTTGGGGATGTTTAGTTGCTGCTGGGAGATTAATGCGAAGCGCTTTTGCCAAACGCGATAAAGTCGAAGTAGTTGTTAGTTGTGAAATGGCAAATATACATAGGTAGCGATTAGGGTGACTAAGCGACATGATTGAGAAGATCATTAGTTTCGTGGAAAAATCTGTGTGCAAGGAGAGGGGTAATGAAACATAAAAATATTTTTAAAATATATTTTGAAAAATTGACAAAAATTAAAAAAAAAAAATTAAATAAAAAAAGGATTTTAAACGAAATAAATAAAAATTAAAAATTAAAAATTAAAAAAAAATAAAAAAAAAATTTAAAAAATAATTATAAATATTATAACAATTCAAGAAAAAATTAAAAAAAAAATTTAAAAATTAAAAAAATTTATAAAAATTAAAAAAAAAAATAACAATATGTAAAAAAAATGAAACACATTACGTTGGCTTCGCAAAACCTATTATATCCTTGACAGATGCTTTTGGGCTAAAACATGGGCTAAAAAGATCTTTATCTTGAGTTTGATCGGCCAGTTTGTATGGCCGCTATCTGGAATAATGCTCCGATCGATCAGTTTGTATGACAGCTATATACTGCAGTGGTCCGGAATCTGCGGTTTTGACAAATAAGCACAGTCTTAGTTAAAAAAAGACCTGTAAAAAATTTTAGATCGATATATCTGAAACTGCGGGACTAGAGCGACGTAAATATAGACGGCCAAACCGATGGGCATAGCTAAAATAGCTCAGCACGTCACGCTGATCAAAATATTAAAAACACGTATTCTTTTAAGAGCGCACCGGACCTGATTGATTGAGTTAATCCACTATTAAAATTGTACTACCCCTAATTGCTTACAATTTCACTTATTTTTCCAAAAACGTTGCCTACATTTAGGGTGACAGTATCATTTTTTAAGGTATTAAAGCGATGATGAGGTACAAAGGCAACAATTTCGATCCGAGATTTATGAAATCAAAATATATAAAAGTTACACAGCGTTCTTAGAACTACTTTTGAAGCCTTCGAAAATAGAGAATTTAAGAAAATTGGTTTCAAAATGATATTGTATAAGTTTGCGATAAAAAAAAATGTTAAAAACTGCTGATGAAAGCTCTAAGATTGACTCTGGATAAAAGTTTACTGAAATGTATGTTATTGTTGTTGTTGTAACGGTTATGTACTTCCCGTTAAGATGGTAAGGTTCACCCAACGGTAGGCCCAAAAAACGTGCTGTTTCGACGGGGTCGGACCATGGGAGAGGGGTGTCAGAAGTGTAAGGTTAAGCTGACATATATTTAACATGTCGGGGTCGATCTGGATAAGTAGGAGTATAACCTGCTGCAGTATCCAGAACGATGCTGAGCAAGGGTTACCCTCGATTTTCCCGGCAGTTCGAGCTTCTCGTCTGCAATGGGTGGCGGTTTCACTCCAACTACGGCATTCGCTGTGAGGAATCGATGAAGGTGTTTATGCCTTCACTGTGAATGGCTGTTAGTGCATGTCTGAAGTTTTAGGCGTTATAAGTCTGGTCGGCGTTTTGTTTTATGTCGTCGGCGTAGTTGAGGAAGGATCACTTGATGCTCCTAGGAGGCAGTTCCATCTTTATAGAATTTATATAGCTGTTTCAAAAATAACAACACACGAGTAAGTATGAACTAAGATAATTTTTAGAAACATCTACCAAGTTCGACCAAATAGCCTGAGATCACAGTGGAACTTATATCTAACAACAACCAAAGTCAAGTCGATGTAATCGAAGCGAAGTCTAATTCATAACCGGATAAAGACTGCCTCTCAAAGGAAATTCCTCTCTACCTTGATGAGCCCACTATTGCTCTCTTCGATTAGTTTTCAGACATAGCTTTACCTTGTCGGAAGTCAAAGAGTAACATAGACTATACGCGAATGAAAACAATTCCCTTGATGTTTTTCTGGCCCCTGTTGACCTCTTCGACCATTTTCAGACGTAGTTTTATGGAATTGGATCTAAAAGAGTATCATAGACGATACGCGGAAGATTCCAAGAATTTAGACACCTCAAAACACTCATATTTCTTTGCAGACTAACCTCAGTAAATCAATGCTCTCACTAACAAAACCTTAAAGAGGTCCCTTGACCGTTTAGCAAAAATGGTTTGATTAGTGGCAACAACTTGACAAGGCGAAGCGGATGTGAAATAACAGCGCAGTAGGCGCAGACAGGACGGATGCTTATCGCAGACAACGAGTGTGGAAGACGTGAAAAACAGGCGAACTTGGTTAATTATACAAATAGGTGGAAGACGCAAGCGGCAAGAGAGAAAAATAGCCAACAAATGGCTATGCAAGCAAAGACAACAAGCAGAGAAGAAATGGCCAGGCCAGGCAAGGCAGCCAAGAACGAAGTGGAGCGATGCAAAATAAGAGCTAAGTGGCAGACTGAACGGACGGACTGAACGCAGAGTGTCGTCTTGCCCTGTTAAGCGCTTTGTTGTAGCAAGCAAGCAGTTGAATCAATAAACAGTCAGACTGTCAGGCAGTCAATCAATACAATTCACTTGCCACACAATCACACATACATATGCATGTACACATGCATACATATCTACACACATATACATACTTATATTTCTACATACATACAGACTTTCAGCATTACATAGAAAAGTTGTGGCATGACTTAAGCATTTGTGAGTTGCAAGTGCCGAGTAAGGCGTTCGCAATGAAAACAACAACAAACCTTTTTGTTTTGATTCGTGCAGGATGGCGTCTTCGTCGTCGATAACGCTGCCGCCGACGATGGTCGATGTGTTGGTCGCCGAGTTGCTGAGATTGTTTTGCAACTGCAGCAGACCACTGCCACAAGTGCTGGAGCTGGTTATGTTTTTCATGCAGCCAGTTTATACGGAGCGCGGAGCAGGAGAAAATCACACACACGAACGCAGCAACGAAGTGCTATGCGAACAGGTAAAAAGGCGGCCGAGCAGCGCTGAATATATTTTATTTCCTTTATCTTGTTGTTATATTGGCTGTAGTTGTTTCGGTTTGTGGCAGCCCTCTTACTTTTACTTTTTGAGCGCTGATTTTTTGCTCGCTGATATTCGTTACTAATTTAAGTATTAATTATTTTGAAATTATTTTCTCACTTTCTGCTTTTTTATGTGTATTTTTTTATATTTTTTTAGTAATGTAACTGCGAAGCTGCTTTCGAATTACTCAAAAATATTTACTTGTATTTTTATTATTTTATTAATCACTGTTTAACACTTGGCACTTTTGGAGAGATTTGTGAATTGTTAATGCGAATTTTCAATATGGCAACACTTCATTTGGTCGTTAAAATTAATTATGATACTAAGATATTTTATTTTCTTTACTGAATTTGGTAAGTTTTAACGCAGATGCTGTATGCTGTAACTTTGAAAACAGCGCTTTAGAAATTTAAATTATGTTAACTTTCCTAATTAATTAAAGGTTATTTAATTTTTAAATTAATTTGTATAATTAAAATTGTCTCAGCTGCTTTTTTACCGTTAGTTTTACCATTCACAACATTTTTTTATTTATTTATGAATCTTTTATAATGCTTACAGTGGGACAGAATTAGAAAAAATATGAAATTCATAAAAAAATTTAATTAAAAAAATGTAAAAACAAAATTAAAAAATATATAAAACAAAACAAAAACTACGTAGAAAAATTACAGTGGGACTGAGTACATAAATTTAATGAAAATTATGAAAAAAATTCATTTAAAAACTAAAATAATAATATAATTAAAAAGCATAAAATATACAAAAAAATTAAAAAAAAAAACAAAATTAAAGAGTTTAAAAAATACAAAACAAAACTACTCAGAAAAACTACAGTGGGAGTGAATGACAAAATATATGAAAATAATATAAAAATTTATATTTAAAAAAGACTACAAAATATAAAAAAGTATGAAAAATTACAACAACGGCAAATTACAGTGGAACTGAATTATCGTTATGAAATCTATGAAAAACAGCGAAAACTAAATATTTTAAATTGCAAAAAAAATATTTTTAATTAAAAAAAAAAACAAAATAGGAAATATAATTTTAAAGAAATGAATAAAAAATTATGAATAGCTGTATTTTTTATAATGTTTATAGTGGGACTGAATTTCAAAACAAAAAAAGGAAGACTAAGACAAAAAATAAATACTTAAGAACAAAATATAAAAACAAGTATAAAAATTATAGTCACTGAATTAAAAAAAAATATGAGAACTAAAAACAAAATTTGTACATAGAAAAAAAAAACAAAAAAAAAATTAATTTAATTTAAGAAAATTTAAAAAATTAAGAAAAAAATAAAGCATAAAAAATACATTACTTATAAAAAATTAATTTAATTAAAAAAATTAAGATAAAATTTAAAAATACATAGTAATTTTACTGTTGAGTTTTTGTTAATTTTATTGTTGTTTCGTGTGTTATAAATTACTGTTTTGTATAGATTTTTTTAAATTAATTAATTAAATTTTACTACAATTTTTATTATTTTATTTTTGTTTTTGTTTGCGACTTTTAATTTAATTTTAATTTTATTTTAAATTGCAATATTATATACATATATTATTTATTTATTTTCATTTTAATTTATTAGTTAAGGTTAACTTTTATTTTAATTTTGACTTAGAAGTAATTAATTTATTTTCTTTTAATTTACATATTTATTCGTACTTATGTATATTTCATTTTTAAATTTTTAGTTGTAATTTTAATTTAATTTTAATTTTAATTTAATGCATTTTTTTCATGATATTTAATTAAGCTTGATTCTATTTATGTCAATGTACATTTAAATTTTATTCTTAGTATTAATTTTAGGTTAAATTTTAAAATATTTTTTCTTTTAATATTATTTTAAATTTATTATAATTTTAGTTGCAACTTTAATTAGTATTTTAATTATAATTTTAAAGTATTATAAATTCAATTCAATTTAAATTTTATTTTATTTTGCTTATTTTAATTTAAAAAATAAATAATTTTCTTTTATTCAATTTTAATTTAATGTATTTTAATTTTAATTTAATTTTTTTAATAATGTTTTAATGCAAATTTATTTTTTCATGGTTTTTAATTTAATGAAATTCTATATTTTTGTGTAAATTTAAGTTTTATTTTTAGTATTAATTTTAAGCTTAATTTTAATTAATTTTTTCATTTTATTTAAATTTTATTTTATTTTGCCTATTTTAATTTAAATCACTTTAATTTTTCTTTATTTTCAATTTTAATTTAATTTAATTTAATGTAATTTAATTTAATTAAATTTTATTTTATTTTTTCTTTTTTTTATTTTATATTAATTTAATGTAATTTAATTAAATTTTATTTTATTTTGTTGTATTTAATTTAATTTATTTTAATTTGAATTAATTCATTTTGATTTAATTTAAATTTATTTTATTTTATTTTAATATTTTCTACTTCATATTTTTTCCATTTCTAGAATATTTTCAAACATTTATTTCACAAGCTTTGTTATTGTAAAATTTTCTTGTTTTTTTTTAATATTTTTTTTTTTGCATTTCCATTCTTAAAAATATTAATGTCCACTCAATTGAAATCATTTTCACATTTTCACTGTCTCTGTGCTGTGGCTATAGTCAATATAGGCGCATACACCTATGCAAAGCACAAACTGACAAACATACACGCCAGAACATGTATGTAAATATATACATATGTATGTATGTATGCTACATATGAGCAGCACACATTATTTTTATGCATACACCATCATTTATTAGCGCTTTTTGTTTTACTTTTTGGCACGTCGCCGACTGAAGAACCCGTCCCAGTCACAAACCGAACCCGATCAGCACACAAAAAGTTCTTTCCGCGAGCGACGTCGTGACGTTGCGACGCTGCTGCGGCGGCGATTGCTGATGCCCACTGATAGTTGGTTGTTAGGTGACGCAAGCAGCGCCGTTTGCGTCAGTCGACTGTGCCTGCTTCGGTTAGAATCAGCGACGACGACGGCTACTCGAAGATGATGATGACGCCGACGCCGCCAAACCGTGCCGATGGCAACGATAAAATTAGCGACGATGCCTGTTGGCAGCAGCTAGCTGGCGGTTGGGTGGGGGGTTCTGAAGTGGGCGCAAATGGGTGTGTGTAGCAGGCGCGATTAGAGGGGCGAAGAACGAGTGAAACAACGCACGCACGTATGCAATGGAACTCTATAATTGTAGGTATGTGTGTGTCTCATATAAAAATGTAAATTTGTAAAGACGAACGAAGAGATACGAGAAACTTTTTGGCGTTTCGCGATCGCTGTTCGAAGAACTACTTGTAGTTGTTGCATGTATTTTTTTGTATTGGTTTTTTTTTTCGTTTTGCGCTGGCTTTGCGTACAATTCCAATGGGTTCGTATGGGAATCGGGGTTTGGTCTGCGACGTGACACGACGCGTTTGGACTTGAGGTGTGTGCGGCTAGTAACCCAGATCAATGGATTTTGATTACTTCTTTCGTTTCTTCCTCAAGTTGTTTCTTTTTTAATAATTACGTAGCACAACAACAATAAAAAGCACTTATAAACTCACATACACTGAAAACTGCACGAACTGACGACAATTTCCCTTTTACGAGCGTTGCAAATGCGAAGACAATACAAATAAATAAGGGGAAAAGCACTGTGGGAGTGTCGATCAATTTTTCCTTTCTTTACTTCTTATTAATTGGCTTTCTTATATTTTTCAAGCGCGTACACTTCGTTCCACGTTTCTTTTCCCTTTCAATTATGGCAAACGGAGAATTAAGAACCACGACGCGTCCGTCCTAATTCGGTGTAGTATATACCCGCCAACCGAAAACGCTACAATTTGCAAGGCGGAAGAATCACAAATTCACTGAAAAACTTTTTTACACACCGAGCACTTAGTAGTTAAACAACATATCAAATCATAAACTCTGCAAAGCGCAAGCAAGCAAGCAAAAAATATCGTCGCAACGAACCGAGCCGAGTGTACGCAACGCGCAGAATCGAGAGAAACTCACAGACTGAATGCGGCGCTGAGCGAGCGGCAGTGATTAGGGCCCAAAGCAGCTAGCCAGTGAGCCAGTCGGCCAGACAGAGCCAGCAGCTCCAACGGCGCGACAAAAGACCGAGAAATCAAACACACACAAGCACATAAACACAACAGCAGAAAGAGTCAAGATTAAGCGACGAATGACAAGAAGCAAGCATCACAGCAAACAGCGCGCTGAGAACGCGCCGCGTTGTTAGTGGCAATGGCGCGCGCGGGAAGCAGTCAAACAAGTGGGGTATCTGTAGAAGACCGGGCAAGAATAAGAAAAACAAAGCGCACACAAGAAAATGCAAACATACGGGTAAGGCGGCAGGCAAGAGAAGACAAAGTGAGGCGGCGCGGTGCGGTTGGCGGCCCACCGAGCAACGTTGCGCGAACGCGCGCGCACTTTAGAGTCGCGCTGGCTGAGCGCGCGCAGGTGTTGCGGTGTGAAGGAGTGGCCGAACGGGTTTTGCGCTCTACCTCATACACAAATACAAGTGATGATGTTTTTGTTTTTTATTCATCATGTAGACTTTAGCGGAGACTTGCGTTCTTGAGATACTCGCCATACCCGAGCAATGAGTGGCGGCGTTAAGTGCATAGCGGATTCGTCATACACCAACTGCGGCCAGCTGTTGTGCTCCCCATCAATGCTTGGAATGTAGAATATGCGAACGGAGAGTAACAACAGAGCAGCTGAGCGCATAGCGATGAAGAGCGCATTGAAGAGCGCGAGTGTGAGCGCGCTATGTTAGCTGGCAATACTGTTAACGACAGAAATATTTTGAATATTTTTCCGATTAGTTGTGCACGAGGAATGCCACGAAGAATGTGCGCGCGCTAACAGCGCAGACAGTTGGGCGAGAGAATGTGTACCGAAGTGTAGCGCACAGGTAAACAGTTGCTGAGAGCGCGCTACATAGTATTTATGTTCGCGCGCTGACGTTGGGCCCCAAATGATGGGCAGAGAGGCGAAATGATCGTTCGTTTGGTTAATTACCTCGCGTAGCAGAGAAATGATTTGTTGTTGTTTTTGGTATGTATGTATGTGTAGAGTCGTAATAATATGCATTTGTATTTGTGCGTATCGTCGAGGTGCCATGACGGCAATGGCACGGCACTTGTTTACAGTGCATGTCGCATGTCTGACGACAATGGTAATAAAATTATAAAAAAAAGTTTTATGATTTTTCTTTATGGAAGACGTAACATATATCCAGAATAATGTGAGTACGCATTGTATAGGATGTAGGTTGTTGTAGAGACGTATGTTGTTAATGATCTCAACTGGGGTCATAGCAATTTGTAAGGTTCCATTTATAGTGACATTCGATGAAGTTCTTTTTTGATAAATTTTTTAGGGCTTTCGTTGTTTTGAGCATTATCTCTCAGAGATTGAGTCTATGTCCGATCTTAGGTAATATAGTTTTAGAGACTTCAATGGGTTTGGTTCATCGAGCAGCATTCATGGAGTTCATACAAAACCCAGTTACGCTAGTTCGCGAGAGTGCAACAAAGCTACAACTTTTACCCAATCCAATGATGTCGAGTCGACAAATCGATTTTCCGTTTTCCAAAATTCCGCACCCAAACAAGTATGATCACGAAATAGCTTTTTGAAATTTACAATGATAGTCTCGAATAGGTAGTCTCGAACGAATTCTAGGACAGTTTTGTCTTTCCAGGATGGGGTCCAAATCAAATCTCTGAAGAAGGACGCATTTTCAAACAGAAAATTTGCTTCTGCGAATTACATACATACATATGTTATTGCTTCTAAAAACTTGTTTCTGTATAAAATCTTAAAAATCAATCTCTCTATGTTACCTAGAGGCTTAGGACTCCTGAGTGACGTTCTCAAATTAATTATTACTATTCTATTTATGCCTTAAAAAAACACTTTAATATCAGGAATTTAACTAGAATACAGAGAGCAGACTGTGCAGGGGTTAAGGGGGCTATTAAGGCGTGCCTGACTGTTGCGCTCAATATATTTCTGCATCAGCTGCCCACAGAACTCTTTACTCGGAAAGTAGCAACGAGAATAATAGAATTAGAAGGTTGGAACAAGAAAGCTTATTGGCATAGCACCATCTTGAACCAGCTAAACATAAGTAAATCAGATGAGATCCTCACAAGTTTAGATTTCAATAGCCACCTTTGTATAAGGATACCATCTAGCCCTGAATGGAGAAGAGTTCTGTTGGAGGATAATGATAAAACGACTATTTACAGCGATGGATCCAGAATGGACTGCGGAGTATACTCCAATGATATAAAAATCTCTCGGTCTCTCCGGCTACCAAACTCAGCCAACATTTACCAAGCAGAAGTACTAGGTATAGAGAAGGCCTGTATTGTTCTGTTAAATAACTATGGGATTATATAAAAAGCAACCATATAGACGGCTATCCGCGCCACTGCTGGCCTTTCGACGCCATTGAAATATTTGCTCACAGCAAGGTTCAACTCACCGCAAGTGTAAGTTTTTAACCGGACACTAAACAATAGGCATACATTCGGCGGTATTAAAAATTTTAACGAACGTCAATTTTCAAAGGTTTCTTGAGGAAGGTGAAGATTAGAGTGAAATCTGCATACTTTCTCCTCGTTTTTTTGGGTAGTAACTAAAGATTATTCGGGCGAATTGAGTCGAACCGTTATTAGCCGCCTCAAATTTGGTATAGGATCAAAGCTGTTTTCGTCTATAGACCCTCATATAGTTTTTTTGTCTATTGAAGTGTGATGCTCGCATTCTCCATCTGGAAATCAATGCCAAAAACCTATTCTAACTTTGTGAATTTAAGTAGTTTTTTATGCATGATCGAAAAGTAAGGAGATGAGATAATAACGAGTGATCCAAGTAGAGGTACTTTTCTCAACAGCCTTTTTTTGACACATCACGAGTGAATCGTCTCAAGCTGTCATGTTTTTATTCAGTATTGTTTGGCATTTTATCATGGAAAGATCTACGCCTGAACAACGTTTACAAATCATTCAACTTTACTACGAAAATTCACGTTCTGTAAAGAATGTGTTTCGCGCGCTTCGCTCAACTTATGGTCGATACAATCGGTCTACTGTGCGTACTATTCGAAACACACTCACCCACCTTGAGACTCAGCATTCATTATTGGATAATATTCGATTGAATAGACCACGTCCAGCTCGCAGTGAAGAAAGTATAGCAGCCGTAGCAGTTGAGAGTGCACACGAAGACGGTGGGAAGACGATTCGGCGCCGTTCGCAGCAACTCGGACTGACATATGGAACGACTTGGCGTATTTTACATCGAAATCTTAAATTGAAGGCGTGTAAGAACTGAAGTCACTCTACCTTCTCAAGCGACATCGCTTCGCTCTATGGGCTTTTGAAAAGTTCCAAGAAGATCTGACGTTTTCTAGTAAAATTGTGTTCAAAGTTGAGGGCCCTGGTTCAATGGGTACGTAAACAAGCAAAATTACCGCATTTGAAACGAAGAGCAATCTGAAGCGATTCAAGAGCTACCATTTCATCCAGAATAAATAACGGTTTGGTGTGGTTTGTGGTTCATATTTGTTCAAAAATTATGCCAGTAAGAATGTAACCGTCAATGGTGACCATTATCGCGCCATCATAACCGACTATTTGATGCCTAAAATCGAATCTCGTGATCTCGGCGACATTTGGTTTCAACAAGACGGCACCACTTCGCACACATCGAAACAGTCAATGGATTTATGGAGACAAAACTTTAGTGAGCTGATAATTTCACGTTTCGGACAGGTCGATTGGCCACCAAGATCGTGTGATATCACACCGTTAGACTTCGTCATGTGGGGTTATGTAAAGTCTACAGACTATGTGGATAATCTCGCTACGGTTCAGGCCTGGGTGCAAAACATCTCGCGTGTCATTCGCCAGTTACCAGTCGAAATGATCGAACGAGGCATCGAAAATTGGACTCAACGGATGGATCATCTGAGACGTAGCCATGGTCAATATTTGAAAGAGATAATCTTCAGAAAAAAAAATGCCAAAGAATGTTCCTTCGAATAATAATAAATATGCCTAATTGAAATTGAAGTTTCTAAGTTGTTGCTTTAAAGAAGTTGAGAACTTCGAAATGGAACACCTTTCAACTATTTTTCGCCTGTTTCTGTTTGAACTCATATAAAGTAAGTTCTTCTAAACCCCTGGAAGTTAATCTTAATGGATTTCTTGAATATACTTATTATTAAAATCATATTTGAGAGTTTTTTTGAACTTAGCCGATTTGTGTCCCTTTGGGTATTTGTCCTTTACACATTGGTGGCATACAGCTAGCAACTCTTAACATTTTTCTTGTCGTTTGTTTACTCACCTAAAACGAAAAGAAATAATATAAATAATTAGTTAAAGTTTCTAGTAATAATTTCTTAAAATTTCAAAAACGTAAAAAATTTCAAAAACGTAAAAAAAAATTCAAAAGCGTAAAGGCTGGACTGGATCATCTTAAATTCTTTAAAAATAAGTATTTTTTATACAACTTTAAGTTCACAATAAATTTTATTAATAATTATTTTCTGAAAAATGTACCAGGTGGTCTACACACACATATACATATATGTAGATATATACTTCGCACCACAAGCGTTCTCAAAGCATGTTTTTTTAATAAAAATAAATAAATAATAATTAAAAAAAAATAAAATTAATATAAAACTGCAAACTGCAAGAAAAAGACACGCAGAAATAATACAAAATTGTAAATTCAGCTGTTTCGCTGCATTGACGTCATTTGGACAAGTGGCACAGTGAGTGACCACACTGAACGATAGCCGACAGCGCACGCCAAGCACCAAGCAGCCAAGCAAAATGGCAACCGTGGGCAGTGGCTGTGTTTCAGATAAAACAAAAAAAATTATAACTAATTATTTATAATATATCTACATATTATAAGAATATATGTTTGCATAAGTATGTATGTATGTATGTATGTATGTATGTTTGTGTGATAGTTTGTGTTGCTGCCAGCAATTATCGCAGACAAAAGCGTGTTTGGCGCACGGTGCCAAGCGCTTATGATTTGTGGGCGAAGCACAGAGCGGCGATAAATTGCGCGTGTGCGTGTGTGAATTTAATAAGCGAAATACACACAAACACACCAAACATATACAAAATTATATATGCAAACATATGCTAAAATATTAGCAGCGCCAAACAGTAGTAAGGCAACAGCGTTTCATAATTAAAAAGTCAATAGAAAAAGGCAAAAAAAAAACTACACAATAGAATAATGTAGATAAAACATGGTTATAAATAATAAAATAAACAATTGCTAACAACTGTCGCCCATATTCTTCATGCGGCGAGTGAGCAAGAAGAAAGCCTGCAAAAACCGCGCAAAAAATAAGCAAAAAACCCAAAGCGGCAGCGGCAGACTCGATTCCAGTTCACTCACGGCGCGGCGCGGCGCGGCTCTGACTCATAGATATCAACACGCCGCAACGGCCTAAGCAGTTAGAAGTCGTAGAATTGCTGCCAACTGCTGGCTGGTAACCCGTTCCGCGTGGACGCGCAAAAAATTAGCGAGTACCCATGGGTACAGCCTCCAAAGCGGCGGTAGCAACGCACGCAAGAAAGTATACACCGACATGTATACGTATGTGCAGGCACAGTGGGTTTGAGGTGCTTCAATAGACAGTGAATTTTTGAAAAAAAGTTGAATCTATTCTAAAAAGATAACTTTTTAATAATATTTCAAAACTTTTTCTAGGAACTACTTGTTTTGTGTTATTTTTGATCATTGCATCGATTTTTAGTTGAATATAAACTTGAAGACTACTTAAAGGAATCACCCTTAACATTGTCGAGAGAAATAAGTAGGTTGTTTTCTTGAAGACGAAGTCTATATAAAATGACTGGCATAAGCTTCAAGTTTGGGAAAGCCGTCGCTTGCCGAATATTATTTGACAGGGGTTCGAGCTTCGCTACTTTTTTAAAGAATAAAACACAGAAACTTCAAATTTAATGGGAAATGTTTATATCATTCGAAAGAACACCTTTAGGCATTTATTTTTTGAAGATTATTTCTCTCAAATGTTGGCCGCGGCTACGTCTCAGATGGTCCATCCGTTGAGTCCAATTTTCTATAACTCTTTCTATCAATTCGACTGGTATCTGGCGAATGAAACGCGTGATGTTTTGCTCCAAGGTCTGAATCGAAGCAGCATTGTCCGCATAGACTTTAAATTTTACATATTTCCACAGGAAAAGGTCTAACGTTGTGATATAACACGATCTTGGTGGCCAATCGATCGGCTCAATATGAGAAATTAGCTGTGCACCGAAGTGTTCTCTCAAATTATCCATTTATTGATGCGATGTGTGGGAAATGATGCAGTCTTGTTGAAACCAAATGTCGCCGTGCTCGTGAAGCTTCAATTTGAGGCATCGAATAATCGGTTATCATGGCGTGGTAAGGGTCACCATTGACGGTTACGTTCTCAACGGCATAGTTTTTGAAAAAATATTGACCGATGGTTCCACTGGCTCAAAAACAACACCCTGAAATGTCCCTGAAGAGAATTTTTATTAGAATCAGATACCGTCATGCTACATACCGTAGTTTCTTCGAACCAGAAATGTTAAATTCTCACCTTCCCAGCATGAATAATTAGTTAGAACAGCTGATGGATTATATTTTCGAGCTCAAAGGCAAGCTCCAAAGCTTATCTTCAAATAACCAATTTTATTCCATGGATCCTGCTACATCTTGAGAGGAATAACTAGTATCATTCCATGGGTTAGTTAAAACATTAAATATTTTAAATAGATCATCTTTGTAATACCCTGTACTAAGCAACAAAAACTGGAATATACACTCCAGATCAGTTCTCAAATACACATCAACTGACAAATGGAAATCAAACTTCACATGAACAGGTAGGTGGGCAGCGTGGATCGCAAACAGCGCACCAAAGCCTTTAGGAGACTCATTGTGAAAGCACCGGGACTAAAATTCCATCACTTTATTATGTACTCACTGAACCACCCTGTGCCTTAGATGAACAAAGGAAAGTTCATTAATACCAAAAGTTGTATGTGCGCAATCTCCAAAACATCATCTCATATTTTTCTTATATACACCATATATTTCTCTCTAATTGTAGAGTGGTTCTGGCTTGTTTATGTGCTTTACAGTTCACAGGAATATCACTATAGGTTTTTGGATCCGCTAATAGAAGATGAAACTTTAAGAGGCTTCCAGTGATTTTAAAGCCGCTTAGCTATCCGTATTTTTATTGTAAACACACTCTTTGTCAGAACAAGATACTTTATCTACGCATGGAAGACATTGCAGTGGTCTGATAATAAGAAGGTGATTCTAGTATCTAATAAAGACTCCACCCAGTTTCAATTAACTAGTTTGAACCCAGCCGTTTAGATGTTTATTCCTGTGTCCCTTTCACTTTACCCCTTTCCCATTCTTCTTTGTAAGAGATGACAATATTGGGGACCGATTTTAAGGGTACAAACAGGAATATACTAAGTATTTAAGAATGCTCTTATAACAGACGACTAATAAGGAAGATTCCCTGCGAAATATAAAAAGGTTGTACCAATCTATGATTTTTTATCAATTCGGTGTGCTAGCGCAGTTTAAATTAGCCCGCCCAAGTCAATTTTGATCTTGAGTGTATGTACTAACATTTTGATAAAAAAATAATATAATCTAAAAGTTTCTGAAAAAGCTTCAAATGAAAGGGGATCCCACAAACGATTGATACGACTTAAGTATCTCACATTTTATAAATAATAAATTATATAATTTTTTTTTTAAGTTTCAAAAATTTCTCAATTTGAACCCCCTGTGCCGCGCTAATTTTTAGATTTTGCGTCTTTGCTAAGTCTAATAAGATTATATAAATATTTTTTAAATTTTCAAAAATTTCTTAGTTCGAACCCACTGTGCTTTGCTAAGTTTATATTTTGAGTCTTTTCTAAGTCAAACAAGATTATATAAATATTTTTTAAATTTCAAAAATTGTTTAGTTCGAACCCACTGTGCCGCGCTAATTTTTATATTTTGCGTCTTTCCTAAGTCTAACAAGATGATATAAAATTTTTTTTCATTTCAAAAATTTGTCAGTTTGAACCCACTGTATCGCGCTAAGTTTTATACTTTGAGTATTTTCTAAGTCTAACAAGATGATGTTAATATTTTTTAATGTAAATAAAAATTTTAAATTTCGAAAATTTGTCAGTTTGAACCCACTGTGCCTAGTAATTAAAATTAGCAGATATTATTTGCTTAAATTTTATTATTTTACTTTGTCAATATTTGATTAAAGTATGAGTAGAGTTAAAGCAAAATTTCAATTGCACAAACAAAAAAATACAAAAAAAAACAACAACTCAAACAACAAATAATCAATCACAGTGACTTTATGGGGATTTTTGGGTTCATAAGGCCTAACAGTACCTTCTGTTTACAATGCGTTTAATATTTCTTCAATTTTATTATTTTATTTTTGTTTTTTTGTTTTTATTGTGTTTTTGGTATTTTATTTCTTATAATTTTATTGCAATATGTGCTTTATTGTTGTTGTTGCGTATTTCACCAACGCGCGTCGCACACACGCTCGCTTATCAGCTATTAGTCAGCGCTACCGACTCGTTGTCGGCGGCATTTGTAAGCCTGCCACCGAACGCCGACGGGAGCTGAGCATTATGGGGAAACAGACCCACAGTAACAACAACAATAATAACAAGAGCCGTAAAAAACAATAAAGCAAAGCGCCAACAACAAAGTGCTGCGCATGTCATGTGTCATCAACTGTGGTGGACAATACACCCAACAACAACAAAGACGGACACGCAAGCCCACCAAAACACACGCAAACCAGCCACCAACACGCCCATACTTTGAACGCACGCTTATGTGTATTGTACTATCATGGTTCCGGCGGTGCCTTTCCCGCTCGATTTTTGCGCTGACCAATGTTTGTTTTGTTATTGTAAATAAGCCGTCCGTGTACACTGCTGCTATTTAGTTATTGTATTTGCCACTGTGTGTAAACAAATGCTGACAACTCTGCTTTTTCGCGCGTTATTTGCACTCACGCACACACACACATACATACACACGTGCATATTGCTAGGTATGTCTGTCTGTTCGCAACAAATTCGCATAAAATAATCGCGTCAATATTGTGGTGTAAATTTATTTATTATTATTTTTTAAGCAAACAAAAGTCGGCGCGTCGATCGCGTTGATCGCGTTGATAATGAACGAGAACACAATCAAAGTGCAAATATGTCGCCGATCTTGTTGAAGTTTTTGACATTTATGGATCAGACAAATACAGTTGAAACCACAACACTCGAACCACCGAGAGACACCGTAAATATTATCGGTACATAGGTGTCTAGGTGCGAGTCATCGAAAAGTTCATTTGTGAAGTGAAAAGTAATTATGAAATATTTATTGCTGTCAATGCGAAGTAATTCCAGAGCAATTCAAAATAAATGGTTGTTGGTTGGGGTAAACAACCTTACCTACCTCAAGGTACGGCTGGTGGGAAAGTTGGCAGTAAGGTGTGAGATTATGATGAGCCAATAGCAGTTTTTTAGGAGATTTTTTTGCACTATTAAAAACTAGGAAGATTATAATAGCAAAAATTAAATAACAATAACATGGAAAGAGGCGCTGTATATATTAAACTCCGAGGTCGTTTTCAAAACTAGATGCAGTATAATTGAAGATCTGTCATTTTAAGAAATAAAAAGTAAAGAAAGGTACTTTTAGAATCTGGTCTTTGTTCGTCTGGAGAGCATTTTACTTCTCAGTTGTCAACAATAGGTAGGGGGCGCCTTGTTTGTAACCTCGATTGGTATTGTACGGCTCGAAGAGGTCCTTTTCGATCCTAATGGAGCTTTTGGTGTTGCGCAATGTCAGCTTTCATAGCCGTATAAGCCTTGCCGGGATACCAAGTTCAGACATATGTAGGTGGTGTGTGTCGATCTTCTTTTCCAAGATTTGGGGTATGGTGAATATATGGTCAGTTGTTGATTTCGCAGGCCTAAAGTCACACTGATAAAGTCCAATCAGTTTGTTGACGGTGAGCTTTAATCTTTCACACGCTCGACAGAACCATATACTTATGTGATGGTAAGGAAGCTTACCCCTCGTATATTTGAGCAGATTGTGAGGTCCCCTTTTTTGGATTGGGCAGAGTGCACTTAAATTCCAATCATCGGTCATGCGTTCGTCTGACCATATTCTAAAAAGAAGCTAATGCATGCTCCTTATCAGTTCTTCTCCGCTGAGTCCCAACTAGAAAGAGGCTAGCCTTAATGAGAGCAAAAAGATCACTAGATCTCTTGCGATCGATCAAAAGGTTTTCGCGACAGCGTATGTACCGATGGTGGCCTAGCACTGGCCAAGCTCTCGCGAATCCCAGCTATCTATATTTACTAGAAACAAAGAGGATACGGAGAGACGGAGAGCGGTTCTAGGGTGCCTTTCCTTGTTAGCTCATCAGCTTTACAATTTCTTGCGCTTCTGCTGCGACCTAGCACACATACCTCTCTTATCACAAAGAGACTCAATGCTATCGATAGCGAGGACTAACCCTTAACGCACTGTCAATGAGTTCAAGGCTAGTATAGCAGCCCTGCTGTCTGAGCGGGGATGGTCACTTCTCTGAAGGAGACTGCAATATGGAGCAGTAAATCTATTGCCACCTTAATGGCCGCAACTTCGGCTTAAAAGATAGGGCAATAGTCAGGAAGGCTGAAACTGGAGTTGATAGAGAGCACCTGACAGTAAACCCCTTCACCAACCTTCCCTCCAAGCCTTGACCCATTCGTAAAGAAGCTCACTGCCTCTCTCCAACAACGGTTTCTTCCCACCCAAAACCCCCTCGCCGTATATCGTATATGGGCAGAGAAGTAGTCGGCAGAGCTCGGTTTACGGACTCCATAATCCAAGTGATCCGGTAGGATGTCAATGTGTGAGGATTTCGGAGTGTTCAGACACATGTTCTTCTAGGAACCTAGATTCTCTGAGTTGATAATAACATTCACAGCCATACACTGTGTCTACGGGCACTATGTGTCAGATGGTGTTAAGGGTCATGGTAGGAGTAAACCTTAATGTACCAAATATGCTGATGAGCGCCGCCCGTTGAACACTCTCGAGTTTATTTGAAAGTGTGGTCTTTTCTAGCGCCCTCCACCACATAAAGACTCTATAAGAAGAGATTAGTCCGTAATTTTTGCGCTCCTTAACTAGTTTCATATTTATTTAGATCCATAAATGACTTGACAAAGCCGAAATAAATAATTATAGTTCTCCATCTTGAACTTTTTTCAAGCTTTAAGAGTTCTTTATGTAAAAAAACAAAATTAAAAATAATAAAAAAAAAATGTTTACAGCAATAAAACAATAAAAAGTCAAATGATCACAAATTTCCTAGAAATGAGCAGTGAGGCATTCAAAACACATACACATGTATGTATTTATTTAATTATATACCAGAGTGTGGATATAGCAGTATATATTTACATATGAGCAAATAAATAATAAATATTTACTCATACATACATATATGTCCGTGTATACTATGTATGTAAGTGTGAGTATGAAGTTTTAATATTTCTTTCATATTTGTACTTTTCCATGGCGCGCACGCCGAAAACGGCTTTAAATGACAGAAGTTGCCATATTTGTTGAGTTGGAGTAATTTATTCAAATTCATTTTAGAAAACAGCAAAGCAACAACAACAGCAAAACACAATAAACCAACGCGAGCAGCAATAGAGCGCGACAAGATCGTAAATAATTTTGACGCGCAACGCAGCACAAGCGGCTGGAGGGGACTGCGGTGGCAATGAGAAGGATAGAGGGAGCACGGGTGAGGCGGGTGTGCGGCTGGACGCCGTCATGCAGGTGTAAATTTGTAAAACCAATACGGCAAAAACCACTTGTAAAGCTAAAAACAGCAACAGAAGGTAATTATAATATTAACAGAAATAAAAACAAACGTTTCAACAACAACAACAAGCGGCGCAGAGCAGCAACAACAACAACAATGGAAAGTGGAAAATTACAGCAAAGAAATCAACAAAAAAGACTGCAACAATACACCGGTAATGGCAATGTTATGTGCGGTGTGATACAGTTTTTACAACAACAATAACAAAAATAAACAACAATAACAACAAAATGCCAACAATGTTTGTGTTTGTCTGTATTTGGTTACACATAAGCAAATTTTTATAAAATATTTAAATCATTCAAGTGGCTGCTAGGCGATAATTAACAAAAAACAACAACAAAAAAAACTTGAAATAACAATAAAAACAACAAAAGGCAACTGTTTTGGCCATAACTCTGCAGTAATTACGCCAAAGCGAGGCAACAGCGCCAAAACTTTTCCACAACACTTACAGCAAGCGCGCAAAAACTATAACAATTACAATTACAACAACAATAACTGACATATTAGAGCAAAAAGCAAAAACAAAATGACACGCGAGCTGCTTACCATATTTGTTTGCGTTTATTGTGCGTGGGCGCGCCTTTTATGGGCAAAACTATCGATTACAGCGCACACAGCCACACACACACTCGCACACATGTATCCACTTATGTAAATATGCATACATATTTACTATACATTTATTTGCACGAGCATTTATGTATGCATGAGTTTGCTTGCAGCATATGTAACGCCTCGAACGTAGCCAATTTGAATTTTAAATACAAAAAACCGCTTACTTCACTTAAAGTTTTTATTTATTGCCAGATATAGATGGCGCTTTGAGATAATTATCCACAAATATGAAAATCTGATGCACAGTGGTATGATAGTGATTAATATGCGAAATTTATAAAAATTAAATTTGAGGTGAAATACCTTTTTCTTGATGTAGTTGTTCAAGTATGAAATATTCTTCAAATATTGAGCAAAAAAATAGTAAAACTTTGCTCATAATTTTAAAATTCTTAATTTATTCTTCAAATCATCGAAATCTATATCGTCCGCCTCAAAGAAATCACTCTGGGACCCAAGGCTTGAGACGAAACGGTTTTCCCGGAGCAGTCGTTTGAGTTTGCTGTGTAGCCATCAGTCAATCGGAGGCGAATACGGTGGTTGCGACAAGATATTCGTTTGAAATTTGACGAAAACTCACGAAGAATCAATGTAGTATGCGACAGTGCTTTATTGTGATGCAAAGAGAAAGAGTTGTCGGCCCACATTCTGGCCTCTTTTTTTATGAATAGCTTCGCGCAAACGACGCATAACACTCAAATAGTATTCCTTATTGACAGTTTGGCTGGTCGCAAGGAATTCGGAGTGCACCACATCTCGATAATCGAAGAAAACTGTCAACATAACCTTGATTTTTGACCTGCTTGGACGTGGTGTTTTCGGCTTCGGCTCACCTTTGCCACGATATTCGACCGACTGATCGTCTTTTTTTTGCGGATAGATCCAACACTTATCGTCAGTAATAATATGTTTCGTGTCATCCTGATAGTCGGAAAGCATTGTTTCACGGACGTTAACGCGACGCTGTTTTTCGAAAAAATTGAGAAATTTTGGAACTAATCGTGCGTGCTTTCACTTTTCTTAGGCTCCAATAATCTTTCAAAAGGGTTTCATTGATCCTTCCGATATTCCAACGATATTCCAACGATGTTAGTAAGATCTCTGACTGTTAATCGTATATTCTCATGCACCAATTACTTTATTTTATTGACGTGTGGATCATCAGCTGATGTTGATGACCGTCCTGGACGTGGTTCGTCGTCAACGCGTTCTCGACCTTCTTCGAATAATTTGTACGAATCAAAAACACTTTCTCGCGACAAACAATTAATACCGAAGGCTTTTCCAACATTTTGAGCGTTTCGGCAACAGAAATTGGATTCCGCCCACAAAATTTAATGGAACTTCTTCGTTGAATAATTTCACTCATCGCAAAAATCGGCGAATGAACTTTATGTACTTCTGGTGCGAACTGTATTTCAGAGATGGTATTTTGCATTGACCGAAAAAAATAGTAGTCAGAAGAGGAGCTATCAATCGCACTGAAACCGCGTGTTTTTATGATGAAAAATTATGGTCTCTTGCCTTGTCGCAAATTCAGGGCGTTTTTCGGCTTTCCCTTCAATTTAGTGAAACCGGGTTTAGAAGCTCATAATACCGCACGATCTTATGATCTCACCAAATACAGAACATTAACTTGCCTTCATGTATATTCGGCTTGCTCAAAAGTTGACTGGTTCATCAGGTTTCACATATGATTTAGGCTCAGTTGCAAAAACGACTTATTTTTGTAGAATTAAAACAGCATTTCTGGCATGCAACATCGTCCTTCAACGTCACTTGACTCCAACTCATATGATATGTCTTTAATACATGCGGCTGCTGTTAAACGCTTTGAAATCGCTGCTTGATTGACTCTTAAATTTAAGTCAAGGTCTCTGCAAGCTCTTCCTGCCAATAATTTCCTTGTGTAAAGTTTCCAGTTCTTTTTTGACCCTGGACGTTATTCGTCGTAGGAGGATGGAGCAATGTGTAGAAGTTCACGCAAGTGAGGAAAATTCTCTGATTGCCATTCACTTGTGAGTGATCAGAAACGATTCCTTTACATATGGCTCAAGCGGCTCATGACTTCCGGTCTTAGACAAAGTATCCTCTGGGTAGCCAAAGAACATCCATTTGAAGGCAAGATAAAGTAAGAAGGCGATTCATCCCTCCCCATTGTTGTGCGCTGGGTTTGGGACCAACCACGTAAATAAACACCCTCAATGAAAATATAAAAACAACCTCGATGATCACTGCTAACGTGTTAAGGGAGGAAGGTGCCGCTGCCCAGGTTAAGATTAAAGGCTGACACCACCGCCGTCCAAGAAATGTGATGGACGCGACAAGAACTGAGACGAGTAAGTCTTGTAGCATATACCACAGTGGCTATGTAAAGGAGCGAAAGTTCGGTGTGGGATTCGTGGTGGGAGAGAGACTCGAGTACGTCAACGTCACAACAGACAGCAGAACGATGATTTACTCGATTTGTACACCTGCTTTCGGAGAGCACTCATTAGCAACTCCCTATGAAGCGAACTGTGGGACGGAATTTGAAGCTCTTTACGTAAAGCTGCAATCGAAACCATTGGTTTTGAGAAAAAGCATAAGGACAGCTGCTACGATGAGTAGTGTCATGTCGCAGTGGAGAGAAAGTGCAGCGACAATCGACTACAATTAACAGAAGGTTTCAGAGACAAGAGAATGTTGTGTACGAAGACCTACAAGAAATTATGGAGAAACACTTCTCTATGGAACCACCAGAAATTTTGGAGGGAACACTTCTTCAGCTTGCTGAATGGCAGGGAAAACATAACAGTTGGAGATAGTGAACCCAATTCCTCAATCGATGACGCTGGACCAGAAGTTCGATTGCCCGACCATGAAAAAGTTCGAAAAGCAATTACCCGTCTGAAGAACTACAATGCGGGGGGGGATTACCGACCGAGCTATTCAAATATGGTGGGGAAGAACTCGAAAAGGATTATGCATCAGGTTCTTTGAGGATGGTCGAACAAAAGCATGCCCAACGATTGGAGTTTAAGCGTGCTCTGCCAATCCACAAAAAGAGACATCACACAATCTGCGCCAACTATCGTGGGATAAGAGTCCTCAATATCGCATATAAGGTACTACGGAGCGTATTGTGTGAAAGACTGAAGCCCACCGTCGACAAAGCTGGTTAGACCTTGTCAGTGAGGCTTTAGACCGGAAAATCTACAATCCCCCAGATTTTCACCATGCGACAAATCTTTGGAAAAGACCAGTGAAAGGAAATTCAATGCAGAATAACTCTTGCCTACAGAAGCTTCTTTGGACTGAGTAGGCTACTTTTCAATTGTCTCTCAACAAACAGAGACCAAACTCTACAAGTCACTTATCATCGCCGTCCTGCTATATGGTGCAGAGGCATGGACGATGGCAACAACTGATGAATCGGCGTTGCGTGTTTTCGAGAGAAAGGTTTTGCGGAAGATTTATGTTCCTTTGCGCATTGGCAACGGCGAATCCCTCAGTCATTGGAACGATGAGCTGCATGAGATATACGCCGGCATGGACATAGTTCAGCGAATTAAGAGACAACGGCTACGCCGATGGGGTAATGTCGTCCGAATGGATGAAAACACTCCAGCTCTGAGTGTATTCAACGCAGTAGCCGCCGGTGGAAGCAGAGGAAGAGGAACACCTCCACTCCGTTGGAAAGACCAGGTGGAGAAGGACCCGGCTACACTTGGAATATCCATTTGGCGCCATAAAGCGAAGAGAAAGAATGACTGACGCACTGTTGTTAACTCGACTATAACCAAGAGAAACGGTGTCCACGTCAATAAAGAAGAAGAAGTATCTAGAAATATTTTGCCGAGATAAGACTTCTAGGGATAGGACGAAGAGTACAAAGGGTCCACATTGCCTTATATATAAAAGCAAACAGTTTTTTGTCAAAATAATAATAATTTTTAATAAATATTGCAAGCGCAACTGCTTCTACTGCTTCGAATGGAAAAGTTAGTAAACTACGCTCATTTCCATTATTTGCATTATGAAGAACCATGCGCCATCCAAGCTCAAAAGACAAAAAGCAAGGAATGGACAAGTTTTCTTAATAGAATTCTGAAAAATTGAAAGTTCGACAGCGCTGTTGCAATCATATCAACCCTGAGGCGGCATTTAAATAAAGCGGAACAGCCATTCGAATTTATTCAAATAAACAACAACAACAAATAAACAATTGTTTTTGCTCGCGCTTAGGAAAAATATTTAGAAATCCATTTGAATGCATGAAATTTGCAATTTTCGCACAGCAAAAACGTTTCCTAATGCAATTCGCATTTATTATTGTTATTATTCTACACCTATGTTATTATTGTTGTAGTTGTTGTTTCGCTTTTAATGCAAATGCGCGCTTTTGATGTAGCCAAAGGCGCCGCCGACAGCTGACTGTTGCAAAGGGGCAACACACAGAGACACATACATACACAATTATACTTCGATACGTATGTAAGTGTGTGTGTGTGTGTGTATGTGCGCGCTGCACAATAGCGCATCAGCGAAGCAGAACGAATTTGAACGAGCGCAACCAGTGCAATCAAAACCAGTAGCCACAGCAGTCAGCCTCAGTCAAGCAGTCAGCCAGCCGGTCAACCTGTTGCGCCGGCGCACACTGCATGCATGTATGTGTGTGCGTTTTCTTTGTCATTGTGTTTGCTTGTGTATGTTGGCTCGTATTTGGTTACATTGTATGCCTTAATTATCATCAACGTCATCAATAAAATGGCAACAAAAATGAATTAAGAATTGCATGCGCATTGCTTATACCCAACGCATGTTTTTGTAGCGTATTATTGTTGTGCTTTCTTGTTATTTGAAGTTACCAGTATAGAGTAGAGACTATGGTGTACTTAATGGAAAAATTTAAAGTTCTTATATAGTATGTATGTATGTTGTGGTTATAACTCATATCGAGAAATATCAATAGAAACGCATATGCTGAGAATCCTTAATATTTCCAAATAGAGTTGCCATCTATAGAAAATTTTGAAACTATTTCAAAATGTACTCAATAGAAAACATTGAAGAAAGAGAATCTTAGGTTGGAAGAGTGTCTTGAATTTAGACATGGTTCAAAATAGAGTTGCCACTGAGTAACAAAATTAAAGAAAAGTAAAATACTAAACAGTTTCTTCGAACGTAACTTATAATTCAAGAAAAATATTTGAAAAATATTTCGGAAATTTTCAAAAATTACACATTTATTAATAAAGTTGCCATCTAGTGAAAAATGCTAAATTAAAGAAATATATAAAATGAATATCAAATTCAAAATAAAGTACATATTCTGGAGAATATTTGGTGAAAGTTTACAATTAGATTTTGAGAACAGAGTTGCCACCCATTAATGGAGTTAAAATAGTGTGGAATACTACAAAATATGTTGTTCAATATACTTGAGTTTAAGAAAAATATTGAAAATTATTTTTAAGTTTTTCAAATTAAAAATGTTTTGGCATAAGGTTGCCACCCAGCGGAAATGCAAAATTAAGGAAAATATGAAAAATGAGTATCAAATTCAAATAAAAGAATATATTCTGATGAGTATTTGGTGAAAGTTTACAATTAGATTTTTAGAACAGAGTTGCCACTCATTTATGGATTTAAAATATAGTAAAATATTACAATACATGTTGGGGAATATAGAGTTTAAGAAACATACCGAAACTTATTTTTAAATTTTTGATAATTTAAAAATGTTTTTGGCAAAAAGTTGCCACTTATAGAAAAATGCAAAATTAAGTCAAATCAAGTAAAATGAGTTTCAAATTCAAAATAAAGGCGAAATTCTGGAAACTATTTGATAAAATTTTAAAATTAAATTTTTAGAACAGAGCTGCCACCCTTTTTTGGAGTTAAAATAGAGTAAAATATTACAAAATATGTTGGGGAATAATGAGTTTAAGAAAAATATAAAAAAATAGTTTTAAGTTTTTTAAATTAAAAATATTTTGGCATAAAGTTGCCACCTAACAAAAAATTTAAAACTCTGCATAATATTACAAAATAAAAGTAATCTTTTATATAAAAGAGACTTTCGGTAGAGTATTTAGAGAGTCTGTATAATGCATATATTAGAAGAGAGTTGCCACTTATTAACGAAATTGCAATAGCTCAAAATATTAGGAAATATAATAGCATAGAAAATATTTCGAAAATTATTTCTTTTTTTAATAATAATAATTTAAAAAATATGCCTAAAATTCTGGAGAGTATTTGGTGAAATTTCATAATTAAATTTTTAGAACAGAGTTACCACCCTTTGATGGAGTTAAAATAGAAAAAAATATTACAAAATAGGTTGGGATGGGAGGAAAAATATCGAAAATTAGTTTTAAGTTTTTTAAATTAAAAATATTTTGGCATAAAGTTGCCACCTATCAAAAAATGTAAAACACTCTGCAGAAGTTTACACAATAAAAGTGAAATTTAATATAAAGGAGACCTTCAGTAGAGTATTTAGGGAGACTTTATATTGCATAACCTAAAAGAGAGTTGCCACCACGAAGTTACAATAGATCAAAATATTAAAAAATATATCCTTTTCGACAAGATTTCAAAAATTATTTATTTTTTTGTAATAATAATAATGTTATAAATTTGCCACTTACATACATATAAAAAGATTGTAAAAATAAACTCGATATTGAAAATTTAGTGGTAAATAAAAATAAAGGAGGCCTTCAGTGGAGTATTTAGGGAGACTTTATAGAACATATGTACATATGTATGTACTTATTTTAGAACAAAGTTCTCAACTTTTGATTAAATTAAAAAAGTAGCAAAATTTTACAAAATATAACCAAAAAATTCTTTTCTTTTTTTCAAATATTCAAAGAAAGCTGCCACCTATTGGAAATTTTTAAAATAGGAAAATATTATAAAATAAATGTCAGCAGCAAGGAGCTGATGAAGAGGTTTGCGTAAATATTAAAGGTTTTGAAATAAATATATTTTGGAATATAGTTGCCAGACTTTCATTTTTTCACATTATTTTATTTTTTTAAATTTTGAAATACTTTTCAAACAAAAAAAAATTAATAATGATTCTCAAAATTTATAATTTTTGAGTTTTTTTTAAACAAATTTTTTACAAAAAAATCATATCGATTGCGGCAATGCACATTGGGCTCAAAAATATACATGCTTAAGTGTCATTTGAACAACTCAGCAATTGCGGCTTCATGAGCAACTCAAAGAGCAGCAAGAAAATAACACAATCAAACAAGCATTAAGAAGTGAAATAAACATCACATACAAACGCACGACTTAAGTGCATTTATAGAGTTGTTGTTGTAGCATATTTGCATGCCACAAATGCGTTTTTAATTTTTATCGCTTTTAACTTTTCGTTTAAGTTTTCCTTCAATACGCATTTACCGCTATTTTTTATTGCCACTACTGTTTCGGTTCTGTTCGGCTGCTTGTGCTGCACATGCTTGCGGCAACACTGCTCAGTCAATACCAGTAGCCAACAGTCAGCATTGAAAGCTGCCAGCCGATGGCGCGGTTATTGGAGCGAGTGTGGGGGCAATCGATCTGTTTTTTTGTACACGTGCTTTTCTCCTTAAGGAGCTGTTTATTTGTCGGAATTAGCGAAATCGCATCACTTTAGCATATAGCTGTCATACAAACCGAATGATCGGAAGCAAGTGACTGTATAAAAAACTGTTTTATTTGACAAGATATCCTCACGAAATTTGGCATGCATTATTTCAAAAGCTAAGAGCATAATCTCAGAAGAAATTGCTCAGATCGGATCACTATAGCATATAGCTGTCATACAAACTAACCGATGAAAATCAAGTCCTTATATGGAAAACTTTAGTAATTTGCGAGATATCTTCATGAAATTCAGCACAACTCGTTGCCTTAGGCATCGTTATAATCCCCGATTAAACTGTTCGGATCGGATCACTATAGCATATAGCTGCCATACAAACCGACCGATCGCAATCAAGTGCTTATATGAAAAACTTTTTTATTTGACGAGGTTTCTTCGCAATATTGGACGTGAATTATTTTCTAAGGCAACGCTAAAATATCTGAAGAAATTGTTCAGATCGGATCACTATAGCATATAGCTGTCATACAAATTAACCGATCAAAACCAAGAGAAAGTCCTTTTATATTATTTTATGCTACAAAAAGTGCAACCATAGCTTCGTTGCAAGCCAAGTTAACGTTTCTTCAAGTTTTTGTTGGCGTTTACCTACGTTTCTGCTCAGCGCTTCAGCCCGCTTTGCCCTTTCCCAGTCGCTGAGCTGCTAATGGGTTAATTGTGGCTCAAATGTTGTTGGTAAGGCAATCTATACGTCACCTGAGTTTTGTTGTTGTTTGTGATCGTTTTAGTTTTTTGTGGTAGCTACAATATTGGGTATGTTGTTTTTGTTTTTGTTGCTTTTCTACACGGTTACGCTCTAAACTTGACTGCAATCTGAAGTTTCATTGCGATTTTATTCTTTGGCAATTCCTGTTTTGCTGCTATTGTGGTTTTGATTTTGTTGTTGTTGTTGTTGTTGTTATATTTTTTTTGTTGTTATTGTTGTTATATATGTATATGTTGTTTTATCTTGTTGTTGTTTTTGTATTATTTTTGTTGTTATTGTTACATTTCTTATTGTTGTTGCTGCAGTTGTTGTTATTTTGTTGTTGTTGTTGTCAATACAGTTTCTTGTTGCTTGTGTAGTTTGTATGTGTGTCGCTCAGCAACTTTTATTGCTTGTTCAAGTATATGTCTTTTATACATAAGTATATGCTTACACATATATACAAACGTAGCCATACACACTCATCAGTACATAAACATACATACATATACATACATACATATACATATGTATTCCTGCATTCGTTTTGCTTGATTGCCTCGCTTGATTTGATTTGCTGTGATTCTGATTTTTACGTGAATTCAATGCGATTTGTTGTGTTGCGGGAAGTTTCTGCGCACACACACATACACACATACACTAAATTTCAATAATAATAATAAAAAAAAAAAAAAAAATATATATATATGCAACAAAAACTTGCTACAAGCGCTGCATAATTTCGTGTAGCAGCTGTTGTTGAAAGCATGTATTTTTTGTTTTTGTCTTATAATTTTGTTGCATACCTTATGCATGTTGTTGTTGTTTTCGTTATTGTTGCTGCTTTGCTTGCGGTATTACCGCTGAGACATTGCGTTAGTTCGGTCGCTTCTTAT
The DNA here is from genome assembly GCF_024586455.1 of Bactrocera neohumeralis. Lineage (NCBI taxonomy): Eukaryota > Metazoa > Arthropoda > Insecta > Diptera > Tephritidae > Bactrocera > Bactrocera neohumeralis. The sequence continues at coordinate 19,523,466 of NC_065922.1, read as the reverse complement.
TGCTTTGCTCCGCATGACTGCGCACCATTCTGGCTCGCCATGCAGTTTTTCGCTTTTTGATTTTACATTTCGCTTTTTTTTTTGCTTTTGTAATTTTTTATAATTTTTATCATTATTCAATTGTTCATTGCTTTGTTCGATTGCAATCGCTGCTCGTTGCATTTTGCCGTTTTATGCGATTAACCAGTCTTAACGTGCTCGTATCTTGTGCACTCGGGCACACACACTCACTCACATACACGTACATACATGCTTATGCGCCCACCCTTCACTTGGCCTTTGTGGCTCTGTGGCGTATGTGCGGTAGCTGCGAAACAAAAGACTTAAGCAACGAACGTGAAAATTAAATGCAGCACTCGTGCGCGACTTTTTACAACAAATACAAACCTTCAAACATTAATATACATATATAGATATGTATATATAATTAACAGTTATATAAAAGTGCATTTGATAATGCATACATATCTCTTCAACATTTTATAGACAGCGTATTTTTATTCAAAAAAAAATATTGTATCTGAACTAAGTGTTACACTTTCAACCAAAACCAGAACAAATAAGAAAGGCGGACTTGCTTGAAGGGTTATATCCACTTGCACGTCAGAAAAAATGCGTATTTTATGAATTTTTTGGAAGATATATTTTATTTTTTCATAATAATCAGGAGGATGGAGTCATATGTAGAAGTCCATGCAAGTGAGGAAAGTTGTCTTAAAGACTTCATCATCAAGTCCTAACATTCACCCCGGTGGATAAACGTCTAGCCACAATCCGCATCAAAGCGAAGTTCTTCAACATATCGCTGAGTTACGCCCACGCACCGACTGAAGAGAAGAACGATGCGACCAAATATGTCTTCTATGAGCGCTTGAAGCACATTTATGGGAGCTGGCCCCACCACGATGTCAAAATCATGCTTGGCGAAGCCAGGGTGGGCAAAGAAGGTATCTTTGGCATAACGCTCGGTAAATTCAGCCTTCATGAAGAAAAATCTCCAAATGGGTTGAGGCTGATTGACTTTGCTGGTGCCCGTAATATGGTTATCTGTAGTACTAGATTCCAGCACAAGAAAATACATCAAGCTACCTGGCTGCCTCCGGATCGAAGAGTCCACCAACCAAATCGATCATGTTGTGATAGATGGAAGACACGTCTCCAGTGTTTTAGACGTGCGTATGTTCCGAGTTACTAACATCGACTCCAAACAGCGAAGAAACGGAGGGTGTTTGTGCAGCAAAAAACGCACGTCAACAAGCACACAGAAGATTCGACGTCGAGAAGCTGCAATCACAACAAATAGCCGAACGATTTTCTACTCGACTTGCAATTCTGCTCTCTGAGAGCACTCTTCAGCAACTCGGTATAAGAGAACTGTGGGACGACATTTCAAGGTCCTAACGTACAGCTGAAATCGAAATTATTGCTTTTCGGAAAATGCAAAAGAACAGCTGGTACGATGAGTAGTGTCGAGAGACAAACAACGATAGAGGCCGAAATGCGTGAGTATGAAAAGCTTGACAAGCTGGCCGACAGGAGTAATGCTCGAAAAATCTACGAAAAGCTGTCGCTACTAAAAGAAGGTTACAATACCAGAGCATACTCTTGTAGAACCCCAAATCTCATTTAGTGACTTCTCCAGCCTGCTGAATGGCAGTGAAAGCATAACACCAGGAGAAGCTGAACCCGATTCCGCGGTCGATGACGATGGAGCAGACGTTCCATTGCGCGACCATAAAGAAGTCCGAATGGCAATTACCCGTCTGAAGACCAGCAAAACATAACTTATTCCAGAAGCACATAGGGATACTCAAAATAAAGAAGAAATGTGAGCAATTTTACCTGAATTTCCATCCAGCCTCCCTTTTCCTTCACAGAGATCAAATATTTCTTTTGATTATCTCCATTTCAGTTAACCGTGCAAACCGCCAAAGCTCTATTAGCAGAAAACTGCCACATTAGTTTGAAATAAAAACGCTTATGCTCAAATTGATTGCAAAGATCTAGCCGATAGACGATCTAATGACCAGTAGCAGCCGCGAATGTGGGGCAAAAATGATGGAGCATTTCGGCAAACGGTAGCAGCTACCGCACTGCTAATGTAGATATTTGACACAACAACAATAAAAAAAAAACAATTTTACAACAAAAACGATTACAACAACAGGAAGAAAGAACAATTTTGCAACAATAACGATTACAACAACAAAAAAAACTATTACACAAAAAAGATTACAACAACAACAACTGAAAACCATATTGCAACAAAAGCGATTACAACAACAACAATTGAAAACCATATTGCAACAAAAAACGATTACAACAACAATAATTGAAAACAATATTACAAAAACAACCGTTATTGAAACACATTGGCAGCACTCAATTTTCGTTCCGCCCAATTTTGTTGTAGTGGCACGCTTTTCGGCCAACAACAACAACAACCACCGGCGTGGCTACAAAGCAGACAACAAGCTTAGAGAAGAAAACCAAAAATTGCTGGAAAAAAGCGCGAACAACAATAACACACACAGCGTTGCGCACCGCGCAGACTCCACTTAATAAGAATCAAAGTGCGCCGATTACAGGCGCTAATGCATGGTCTTGCGCTCGCTGGCACTCGTGTATATTCGTGTGTGTGTATGTATGTGAGCGGGCCCACTCGCCTGCCGCCTTGCTGACTCGACAGCTACGCCGCGCAACTACTGTTCGCCGCAAACGCTGCCGGCACGGACAGCCCATAATTTGCCAACAACACAAATAGCAACAACAACAACAGCAATAATAAAGCATTGTATGACTCCATTCACCACTCTATTCTAAGCTTAGTGACTATGGCAGCTTCGACTGGCACCTTTCGCTTTGTTACGTGGCCTCTGGGGCCAGGCCGCGGCTCTTTCTCTTCGCTTCAACCGTTAATTCAGGTAGTCGAGTGTTGTGCATATTGCGCATGCGCGCCACCGTACATGCGCTGAACTCACTTTTCATGGCTGCTCGTTACCAAATGAACTTTGTCTGTTTCCTATTATTATTATTGTGTTGTTTTTGTTGTTGGTTAATCATTTTTTATTCAATCACCCACCTCGCGGGCATTTCGCTGCACAGATTTTGATGGACTGACAAGCAATCAATGATTTGTGCGCCGCAGCCACCATTTGCCACCGGTTCAGATTTGTTATTATTGTTGTTGGTGTTGCTTTATTATTTTTATTTTTTAAGAAAAATTATTATTAACTTTATATTGGACTTAAAAAGGTGTTTACTTGTCTATTTTATTGTTATAATTTTTTTGGCCGCGCCTACGTCTCAGATGGTCCATCCGTTGAGTCCAACTTTCGATGACTCGTTCAGCGACCATTACATAGCGTTCGTTATTGGGGCATTTGAAGGGCGAAATCGCCGAAAAACGGGCCCATTTGAAGAAAAAAAACGTTTGTTTCACCAATACAAATTGGTCAATGAATTGAGATTCGAATTGCTTTTGCATCACCCGTTTTCTCTAGATCTAGCCTTCAGCGACTATTTACTGTTCTCAAAACCCAAAAGACTACGCGCTTGAAAAAAATTTTCGTCGAGTGAAATGATCGCCGAAACTGAGACCGGTTTTGAAGCAAAGCACAAACCGTGCTACAAAAATGTCGAAAAGTTGGAATATCGCTATAATCAGTGTATCACCCTTAAGGGTACTATGTTGAATAAGGGTTAGTGACCCAGAAGACACTCTAAGATTTCAGCAAATCCTTCAGTTCACCATCGAAGAGCTGCAATCAGCAACTAGCAAGCTCAAAGCCTACAAATCACCCGGGCCGGACAAGAATACAAAAATTTATATACAAAAGAATATTGTTGCTGGCGACTTTAGTTGTACGAAACACCTTCAACAGATGGATAGATATGATCAATGCTCTCGACAAAAGCTTGAAAATCCCCAACTACCTCAAAGCTGTGGTGCCTTAGTAACAGAAATCTGTTGTACTAAACTAGAGACAGATAGCGGTCACGTCAGAAGCAGCAGAAGGATCCATTCTAGGCACAGACCTGTGGAACATCAGCTACGATGCTATACTGAAACTCGACGAATCGTACCAAGTTGGCTACGCGACACAGAAAAAGCAGGAATAAAGCTTAATCAGGTCATGATATCGCAAGCATGGCTCGATTCACACAACCTCCAGCTCGCTACGGAAAAAACAGAGCTCCCATTGCTAACAAACACTAACACCTCGAAATAAGTAAGTAAGTCGACTACAGCTATTGTTACGACATAAAAAGCCGTAAAGTACCTAGGTGTAAAACTGGAACCCAGACTAACCTTCTGGGTACAAATCCAGCATGCCGCAGGAAAGGCAGCGAAGATTACCTTCCAACTGAGCCGACTAATGGCCAACATAAGGGCCCTCAACCAATAAAAGAGAAACTACTAATGTTGACGACAATCAGCGTCTTATCATACGCTGCTGAGATCTTGGCAGATATGCTTTAAAAGGAAAACCAGCGTAAGGTTGGGGCCAGAGTGTACCGCACTGCAGCCCTCAGAGTTGCATCGGCCTACCGAACAGTATCTGGTGATGCAATATGAGTTATAAGCGGTAATGCCCCAATTGACCTCCTGTCATACGAAAGGAAAAAGCTGTGGGAGCTAAAGAAAACGTCCGCAAATAACAAGAGCTCAAAAGAATAACTAAAGAAAGATACAATAAAAACATGGCAACGAAGACGGGAGAATGAGAGTCGCAGTAGATGGGTGGCCAAACTAATAAAAGACCTAAACTCATGGACAAGCCGTAAATTCGAAGAAGCCGACTTTTACACAACCCAGCTGTTATCCGGCCACGAATACTTCAAACAGCGCCTCCACGGAATGGGAGAAGTCGAAGAGCCATCATGCCTATACAACGACGCCTCAGAAGATGAAGCTGAACATACATTCTGTGAATGTGTGCAATGGCAACGAGAACGAACCGACGTAAAAGACCTGGTTGGCCCAATAAATGCGGACAATTTAACCAGCGTCATGCCGAAGAGTGGAGCAAACTGGGGAATTATCCAGAAATTCGCAGCAATTTTGGCGCACAGCAAAAACAGGGACCTGGACTTAGGTGCGCAGATGTAAATCTCTCAACGAGAAAAATGGTATGCCTCCCTGAAGTAATGCAAATGTGGTTCCAGCGTGGGTGACGGTCCCTTAGAGGGGAGTTTTTAGTCACTTGCAAGAGGCACATACCGCTGCTGTGATACTGACTGGATTCGGTAGAGGGCGTTCCGAGTCAGCACAAACATTTTTGCGTGACGTGTTTCTGCGAGCGGTGCAAACCGAAAATGCAGTGTCTTTTTGAGGACCGGGAAGACATAGCTGATGAAGACCGTGCTGGGAGTCTTGCGACTTCGACAAACATCATTTTTGACATTAAAGGCATCGTTCACAATGAACTTGTTCCTCCTGGACAAACCGTCAACGCCAAGTAAGTCCTCAAGAGACTCAAACGGAGGGTCAATCGGATCCGACAAGACATCACAGCCGATTGGAAGACTCACACCGCCTTTCTTGTGTGCAGCTTCATAACCAAGGCCGGCATCCCAACGCTTCCGCAGCCGCCCTACAGCCCAGATGTGGCCCCCCGGACTTTTTTGTTTCCTTGCCTGAAAAGGCCGATGAAAGGCAAGCATTTTGAGACGACAGAGGCTATTCCTTCCGTCGACGCAGAAGAAGCCTATTTTGAAAGTTTTTAAAGAATTATAACGATTGGTTGAATCATTTTTTTAAATCGACTCGGTCCTATTACTTTCCGGACAAACCTTGTATGGATCAATATTCATGAAACAATCAACAACATTATGTGTTTTCATTATTTAAAATACAATTTCAATGGGTAAGAAATTGGATCACAAAGCGCACGCGATTAAGCAAAAACAAAAGATTTTAAGCGCAAACTGGCTGTTAATCGAAATTCAAGCGGTGCAGACATGAGACACACACACACATGCACAACCACACTGAACCTTGACTCCATTTACCGCCAACTGCGCAGCGGCAACAGGTGAAAGGCGACCACACTGGACATATGTGAACGGCGGCGACAAAGCGGACTGCCGCAGAATACGAAATGTCAGCGAGAAGTCGTTTGTTTCGGGCGAAAACAAAAAAAAAAAACAAACAACAAAAACAAAAACAACAAATAAAAGCAGGAAATAAGTGTAAAGTGTAAAAGGCAAATAAAAAGCCGAAATAAAAAATCACTTAAAGTACCGTAAGCACATGCGCAGCAACAGCACAACATACACAGCGGCTTGAGAGCGCAGCTTGCGGCCGCCAACGACAGCTTCATGCGCGGCTAGCGTGGACTTTTTCCTAGCACTTTCGAGCGTGGCGACTTTTACTTTGTTGGCAAAGTAAGTAAGCAATAAAAAGGCGACCATTTATTAGCGGCAACGGTAGCTGGCGGCGCACTGCATAGAAGAGCTACGAAAGCAGGAGTTCACCAATAGAATAGAGTGCAGTCTTTGCTAGAGATTGGTACAATAGAACAGCAGCGCCAACTGACTGACTGCTTGTTGCAGGCAAATTTATGGCCACCTTCACAAATCTGCCGTAAATATGATGATGGCTCATACCGTAAGCGCATTTGGTGTGCGCATGCGCAGCTGCTTGCCGACCATACTATGTGAGCTCAATGCGCTACAAATGCATAATAATAAGTGCTTTCGTTTAGCACTCAACTACACACGAGCTTTTAGTGTCCATAAAGCGATTGCAGTTCGACAATGCAACTGCGCAGGCGCACAGCGCGCACAAATGTCGAATGCAGCGCTGCGCTTGTTCTTGCCAGTTGTACATGTAGGCGGCGCTTTTGGTGAATGTGCATTTCATTTACTTGTGTGTGTATGTGTGCATTTAAAAATTATACGAAATCGCAACAAAAACAACGTGAGCCCGAAACTGTATAATTATGTGTTGTGCGCAGGTCTTTGTGGTGCGCAATCATTTGCATTTTATGCATTTGAAATTGTTACACATGCAAGCAACAACAAGTTATATGACGAAATATAAAAGTAAATGGAGCAAAACGCGCGCAGCAAAGTCATGCTTACGAAGTGGCAACGCAGCTTGCGTTCGAGTGCTGTAGCGCATATTGAGCGCATTTTAAGGCAAAGCGCATGCGCGCACTAACATATTTATATATGGTTTATAAATGAGAAATGCTGGTGAAATACTTAAAAAATAGTTCGCAAGCTTTTTTGTTTTAAATCAAGTTTTTTTTTTGCTTTTTTTGCACGGTTAAGTAGTCGATTATGTCGCAATTCACCTGTATTATTGAACTACTTCCACATAATAACGGTAAATTCAGTTAAAGACATGTATTTTCTTGCTATATTTGTTATTACAGTTCGTTTTTCACTTATCACTTTGTCGTATATTCTGCTCTTAAGTTTTTTAGCTTCGCTCCCAAATGTAGGCAACAAAATTTGTTTATTTGCGGAAATGAGCAACTCTGTGAAATATTCTTGGCTATATTTAGCAGAAGTGGAGATAGTAATGATTAAGTAAACATAACGAATCCATAAAAGACCTTAAGGAACAATGCTGTTGTTATGCTTTATGAACCATTACTATTCTTCTTCTTCTTTATAGACGTAAATTATTGCCATTACTCATAAAAAAAAATCTGCGAAGCAGTTAGTGTCATTAACCCTGGACGGGCATCGTTATTTTACTGCTATTTGCAAAACACGATATTTGTGAGGCGATTCAAGGGTCCAGAGTTAAAAAAGATACGAAGCTTTATGCTTAAATCCTATAAAGACGTAGTAAGCAAACTTTCGACTCGGTTAAAAATAAGCGTTAATAAGTAGGAATCAGCCCGACCACTACAGCGTCTTCGAAGCGGCTTTGACTGACATAACGGTAGTAGGAAATCTGCTGCTCTGGAGCGCTGCCTGCTTCAGTGGCTTGAATATTCATTCCTTTAGAAAGGCAGCGATATGAGGCTCCAATTCGCTGACTGTGCGCTCAAGACCATTGCAAACATGTGTAGAGTACTTATCTCTTCTTCTTCTTCTCTATTGGCGTAGGCACCGATTACGCGGTTATAGCCGAGTTAACAACTGCGAGCCAGTCGTTCTTCCTTTTCGCTGTTTGGTGCCAGTTCCAAGTGTAGCCAGGTCCTTCTCCACCTGATCTTTCCAACGGAGTGGAAGTCTTCCTCTTCCTATGCTTCCCCTGGTGAGTACTGCGTCGAATACTTTCAGAGCTGGGGTTTTTTCATCCATTCGGACGACATGACCTAGCCAGCGTAGCCACTAGCTCTTAATTTGCTGAACTATGTCAATGTCGTCGTATAACTCGTACAGCTCATCGTTCTATGGAATGCAGTACTCATCTTTGCCAATGTGCAAAGGACCATAAATCTTGCCCAGAATCTTTCTTTCAAAAACTCGTAACATCGACCCATCAGTTGTTGTCATCGTCCATGCTTCTGCACCATATACCAGGAAGGACGAGGTTGATGAGTGACTTGTAGAATGTGGACTTTGTTCGTCGAGAGAGAACTTTACTTATCAATTGCCTACTCAGTCTGAAGTAGCACCTGTTGGCAAGAACTATTCTGCGTTGGATTTCCAGATTGACGTTGTTGTTGGTGTTAATGCTGGTTCCAAGATAAAAGAAATTATTTACGACTATGAAGTTTTGACTGTCAACAGTGACGAATGTGGAGTTGCATTGCAACCGGGTGCCGGACCCAAAGTCGGCAGAGGTTTTAGATGTGACGACGTTTGTTTGGTAACTGGATTGTATATTTCATTTTGCCAACAGGATCGTTCACAATGACGTTGTCAACAGTGATCCATTTCCTTTTGTTTGATAACTGAAGATATTTAATTTTTCCCTCGTTCACTACCAGACCCATTTCCTTCGCTTCCTTGTCCAATCTGGAGAAAACAGAACTAATAGCGCGTTTGTTATGGCCAGTGAATTTTGTTCTCCAACAGTAGATTGAAGAAGCCCTTATCTCCAGTATCAGTTATCTTATGATTTGGTGCTTGATATTGCTGGAAACTATAATGCTGCTGAGCTTGCTAGGACAGATAATTTAGTCTCATTACTTGCGGTATGGGAACGGGTAGGAGCTCCATTGTCTTCTCGTGGTTCACTACTCGACTGTTGGGCCTCAGACAAGCCCAGTAGGCGTTGGTCAACTAACAGCAGTTGAGCAGTTGCAAGATTCTTCCGTCGCCCGGTAAATTGTAAGAAGTGTAGAAAACTCTTCGCTCTTAGCAAGGTCCAACTTTCAATAATTGTGGAAGTTGTAACAGACACTAGCCGAACGGAATTCATAATACATCAGTTGTTTGAAAGAAGTTGAGATAAAAGGATTTAAACATTTCCTCTTCGAATGTACCGCGTTTGTCAGATCAAGGCAGAAAAGCTTCGTTTACCATACTTTTACACATCTACTTAGGTGAAATAGCGGAAATAGAAATCCAACACTTAAGCGGATTTTTGATAGGTTCGGGGTATTTCTGTTTATAACTGATATTCAACTACAGGAGTTTTACGTCTGGCTTCCCAATGGAATGTACAGCCAACTAACCTATCCTCACATATATGGCCATTAGTTTAAATAATTTTTGACAACTATGCTTTAAAAGTGTAGTCAAATAGATGAGGCTGTTAGAGGAGAACAAAAATTCATCGCTTAACGAATTGTGAGTTATTTTTTATGTCATTTATCGAAAGAACTATCTCAAAACATGAACCCCGTCTTCACAAAATTCCTTGTCAAAACTCATTACTTTGTGTTTCTTGAAGTACCATACCTTCGAGAAATAAAGCAAGGCTTATAAATTATAGCCAAAACAGTTTTTTAACTAAATCAATAAATTTCGTTGCCTACATTTCGGAGCGAAGATAAAAATATCGAAGAAAAGAAGTATACATTACAGAGTTTTGATATCTTGGCTATTTTGAATGACTGCAATCTGGAAAGTAAGTAGCTTCGTCTTCAGTGCTTTTGGAGCTTTTCAAGGCTGAAGTATTTTTTTATTCTGCATTTAATATGGATTCTAAATATAAGACGTTGAATTCACACATGATAGGTATAGCGGTTCACATATGTATGTGAAGAATTCAACACATTGTCAGTATCAATAGTAATCTCGAAAACTTTCCTATCTAAATTACTACTTTTCTGCTTTGAACTCTGGTTCGGGCCTTCACAGAAAACTTTCAGCTGAGTCATGAACAAAGCTTTAATACAATTTCGGTTCCTGGATTCAATTTCAACTTCATATTTAAGTACCTTTTGGTAAATTTATTATTCATCAAGATATATTTATATTTGGATTGGAGCTTTTTAGGGTCTTTTATATTCAAATAGTAATATTACTGGGTCGCATGGTGTGTCGGGGTGTTTTGTAACGTCTAGTACACGAAAAATTTATGGTACCAACAAGACTACGAAGAAATTTGAAAGAAGTCAAGTTTTCGAAAATCATACCCATAGAGTTAGAAAAATTATATCTTATGTTGGATAAAATTCAACTCGGACCGAGGAGATCTGAATATAGAGATGCTTTAAAGGCATTTTATATAGCTATATGAGATCAATATAGGATATATGTATATACACCTGTAGGGCATCTCTAATTAATTTTATAATTTTATATAACAGTTGTCTTACATACATACATACATATAAACGACAAATATTTGTAGTAGCCACTTCGTGGAGAACAGTAGACTTACCTGCAAAAGAAAGAGAAAAAATTATAAGTAAATTGGCAATTCAAATGGTATACATTACTTTGAAGGAGATGAAATGGACAAAATTCACTTTTCAATTTGATCACAGTAGTATATAAGTAATATATTCGGCAAAACCACAAAATATTAACCCACAACTGTAAACTATAACCGTAAATTACTTGTGATAGATAACCTCAAATATTTCTTAACTTAAAATTTATCTCGAAAAAAATGTTAATTTGGGAACGATAGCAAAACGCGCGAAATAAAAATATATTAACAAAAAAAAAAAAATTAAAAAATAAAATAACAACAAAAGCAAAAGAATGAGAAAAAAGTAAACAATTCAGAAATATATATAAATATTTATAACATTTAGCTGAGAAAGTAAAACCAGAAAATTAACAACAATACGAGCACACATACATATGTACATACATACAGACATGTGCAGGTAATGAAAACGTGAAAATGCCACAGCAGAAAGGGCGACCTTGGAATTTTTAATAAGAATTCGCGTTCAAAACAGACATTATATATATACTTATACATATGTACACACATACACACACATATACACATGCAAGTCTATAGATATTTACGAATGCTTCTATTTCTTTACGATTTCACGGCGAAAAGCACGCGCCCATCGTTATTTCCCACCACCCACCGAGCGTTGACGCGGCATTTGCAACAGACCCCGCAATCGCACACTAAAGCAACAACTGTTTAAACATTTACTGGCGCTCACCTAGGCTAATATATTTTGTTTAAAATTATTTTCGTTTTCAATGCAGTCAAGTCGTGGGGAAAAATGCGAAAATTTTGCGAGGTGACTCAACCGAAAGTATGTGTGTCTGTGTCTATATATCCGTACAATAGTACAGTAATAATTATTGTAGTACGGAATTATTTGCTAAGATATCAGCAGTTTTCAGCCAACGATGGGGACTCACACCAAAGGTGTTGTTTTAGCTCAATCGAACCGTAAACAAGTCAATAATGTTCTATGGTGTATTCGGCTGGTGGAGTGAGCTCGAAAAGGCTACACCTGTTAAGAAGCTTAAACGTGTCCAAAATGCCATTTTACATATTTCACCCATAGCTCCCGTCGACTACGAAGTGGGCTCTAAGGCGAGGGAAAGCTTGGCATATGAAGGGGTCCGATCAAGACCACGCCGAAATTGTTTCCAACATCGACTACATCATTGAGAACTTGGATGACTGCTTCGAAGAGGTTACTCGTGGCGACTTTTTCTCTATTCACATACCGCCAAGGGGTATGAGGATTTAGAACAATCGCTGAAGTAGAGGCGCATTGAGCTTTTTCACGATTGGGACGATATCAGGAGGGAAGGTTGAAGGGAGAGTTTTTTGCAAAGAACAAAGAACAATTTTAGCTTTAAATTCCCGGACGACTGTAGTGTTTCTCAGGCAGAAATCACTTCTATTTGGGTGGAAGTAAAAGTATTGCTACGCAGTGCAGCCTTTCTTTCAGGAAACTGAACATTCACTCCAGTTACAGAACGATAATACTAGCGTTGACCTCGTTAACTGTGTGCTTAAAGTTAGTCACGAAGTTCTATTCTGTGTAACATTAAGCTATTTAATTTTTAGACTCCTTTGGGCGCCTGGCCTTAGCAGAATCACTAAGAATTGCAAGCTGACAAGCTAGCCAGAGAGAGCATCATTGAATTGTTAATATTGGTATGAGACCGACTTTGCAGTCCATTCGCATCTAACGTTCAAGCACTGGACCAATGGACCTCATGCGTCGTTTTGCAGACACTGGACGACAACCAGCTCAAGTGCGACTGCAAGATCCTTTTCTCCAAGAGTAAAACGCAGATGATCTACTGAACAACTTGCAATTAGTCAACTTGCCGAAATCGTCAATTGTCATTCGAAATTGTTGAACTCAAGTTGTCGAGAGCAGCTGAGGTAGAAACATCCAGACACTTTCTTCACCATCGTTTAGCCTTTGCAAGACTGAGGTTGAAACATCTCGGCATAATTACCTTCGGCGAACCAGCAGAGATAGCCGGAATTGGCATTCGCTATCTCAACGAATTTGTGATAGGCTCAAAGCGCTTTGTCGATATGTGAGGGTCTTATGACCTAATATATAGGAGTTTTAGACAATAAAACGGACCCGCGTTCTATGTTCTCAAAGTAAGATCCCTCTTAGGATCGACCTCTTAACCTAATCTAATCTAACCTAGCCTAAACTAACGAATTATAGATGATTTTCGACAAATTAAACATATTACTACACTCAAAAAGATGACTTCGTGAGTGGGACAACTTATTTATCGGTTTATTTAGAAGTTATGTTGCAGATAGAAGTTAAATAGGCGATCTTTTGAAAGTTCGCGGAAAACCAGAAAATGGATCAAATATAATAGATTGTCAAAAAAGTCTTGCGGTATTTTCGCTAGTTGGCGCTGAAAGCGCGTAGTTCTAGTTTTATTCGTCGCATCGGTCATGCTATATCTTTTTGGAAAGCTCATTTCACGCGCTAACACCTGTTTGATTGATTGTCGTTTCTTTTAAGTCGTTCGTGAGTTATAGCGTCGCAAACATGGAGCAAAATAAAAAGAAAATACGGCATATTTTACAGTACTACTACGATAAAGGCAAAAATGCATCTCAAGCCGCCAATAAAATTTGTGCAGTTTATGGACCCGATACAGTTTCCATTTCCACCGCACAACGATGGTTTCAACGTTTTCGTTCTGGTGTAGAGGTGGTCGAAGATCCGCCACGCTCCGGAAGGCCTGTCGTCGAATATTGCGATAAAATCGCTGAATTGGTCGAAAGAGACCGGCATAGCAGCAGCCGTAGCATCGGTCAAGAGCTGGGCATGAGTCATCAAAAATTCATTTCAATTTCAAAAAAAAAAAAAAAAATTGAATAAAAATACCGCAAGACTTTTTTGACAACCCATTATACAAATCAGGCTTTAAAAACACTTGAATCGAGTCAGGGTGGTACAAAATTAAAGTTCCGGAATAATCTCATGGAGCGGATGACTAAAATGGTAAACTCTAAGCCAAAGGTGGAATCGTTTATAATAAGTTCTGAGAAGATGCTTCTCATGGTAAATACTCAATAAAATCGTTGACGTCATTTAAGTTATTGAATGCTGTCTTAAGAAGAAGCCAAATGAGTGCTCGATCTGTCCCAAAATTTTGGCCAAAAAACTGCGTTATAGTCACTTTGAATTTTCCTTACAATGTGGGTCTTGCCACTAATGAATTATATTTCTATTTCGGATTTCCGTTCTATGGTGAAAAACTAAATTTCTGAGTCTATAATAACGATAACAATATCCTCGGCTTAATCTTCCTTGTTGGGGAAGAAATCGCTTGTTATTCTCTCTTCTTCTTCTTCGTCTTTATTGAGGTAGACACAGCTTACGCGGTTATAGAATTTACGACAGCGCGTCAGTCGTTCTTCCTTTGGTTTTTTTCGCAGAGATAACTTTTTCGAAGTCAAAATATTAAGCTGCTTTGTCGCTATTATATTTGTAACGATATGAGTTCGTACTAACAGATGGAAGTATATCTCTTTCTTTTCAATTCAGGAAAAGTTAAAGTTCTCTTACCGGCTTTTTCAAAATCGTTTAGTTTCTTACAAATAAGATTATTAATTGAGAATAATATTCAAAAATATCAATCATACGTTCGCAGTTAGTCGTAAATACGAGAGTACCCCAGTCTCTTTTTGATATCGAAAAGTTCGTTTACACCGGGTGGCATAATCAAACAATATTATATTTTTTCTCGAGAAAATTTCTATCAAGCATTCCTCATCATTATTTATAGTTTACTCTTTTTCTCTATCAGGTAGCTTAATTTTCCAGCTAAAAATGTAAAACAATGTGAAATAAGTTCCACATACCTAACCGGTAACTCATCCAAACAAAAGCGAATTTGAAGTCAAGATGAAAAGTCATCACAAAAAAGATAAAAATTAATAACAATATAATAGGTATGTAAACAAATGTTGACACACATATACCTGTACATATGTACGAGTATGTATTTTTGTAATTGGAAAATATTTACATATTTTATCTTTTATCAAATACAAAGAGCGAGGCAAATGCACTCGCTGGCTGGCTAGCCGGCTCGGCAGTTGACAGCTAAGCAAATAACAACGCATTCTAAAATGGGTATATACAAAGTCAGGGATATGCGTCGGTATGTGCATGAATGCTTATATATTTATATATATGAGTACACAGAAGATACACATATGAAGATAAATAGAGCTTACTTTTATTGTTTTATCAGTGGATCTTTTTCTTAATTTTTTAAACATAGTCTACAAACAGAGGTTTATATATACGTTATGAGGTGTTTATAAGTCAAAACAGTGAGCAAATATTTACTAATGCTGTGTTTAGTTTCTTGAAATGACATGAGCTTGAATCTCTCCATACTCTCACAGCCTGTTGACAAAGAGTATACCAATTTTGTCCAGCTAAGCTTATTATATGTATAGTGCTTATTCCAGACGGAAGTCGTTGCAGTCAGGAAAGCAGCTGAAAGGTAGCTAAAAACGAAGGAAACAACATAAAGAAAATTAAAGTAGGCAATAATCACACATCATATAGTATTATGAGAATATCCTTAGAAACAGAAAGGCCGTAGTTGTAGTGGCTGCTGACAAGCGGCTGCATATAGACTGGGTTCCAGGGCACAGAAGAATTCCTGGAAACGAAATAACTGACGAGGTTGCCAAAGTACAATCCGCTTGACTATTGCACCAGTACAGAAAATATGGAAGTCAACTAATCGGTATACAAGATATTTCCGAAAGGCCTGACAGTCGGCTGACAGATTGATTTAAAATACCTCAGGCAGCTGCGGGATCGACAAGATCATGCGCAAGAACACCGAAGAAAAACACGTATGCTTTTTACACACAGGACGGTTGCTGGCCTGGCCTCAACCTAAGAAGAACGACGATGCAGAAAGTGGACGTGAGAGAGACGATGGAATATCTCCTTTGCTTTGATCCAGCATTATCTACAACTAGTCTTAGATATTTAGGTGCTATGCACCAATTCAACTAGATTTAAGTATCAAAATTAGATATCAAGCCGCTATTAAAGTTCGCAATAAGCGTTGACGTCCTGCATATACGAATACTTCAGCTAAAATTAAACTGAACCTCCGTCAGGCATTACTAAGGACTAGTAGGTAGTAGTAGTAGGTCTATGTATGGCGTGACAGCCGACAAGTGTAATATAAACTAATCTAACCTAAATATGAATATGAGAGACATGGAATCTATACCTGACTTTACATCGAAAATATCGGTCACATCGCTAGATATATTAAGGAAATGAAGAACCTAATCTAAACTAAATATGAATATGTGTAACTTAAAAACTATAGCTGACTTTGCCTAGGAAATATTGGTCACTTCGGCGGATGTATTAAGAAAATGAATAAATTTCCGACATCAATGCGCTTTGGTACTGAAAATAGATGAAAACCTATGCAATTCTTATTTCAGTGGAGCCCATGTTCCAAAAATTATTTATGGATATTCGAATAGTATTATTTTCGAATATATCGGAGATTTTCACTAAATTTTATTTCTCAAAAACTGTGGGTTAAAAGTAGTAAGACTTTTTAATTTAAATTTAGCGCGAAAATCCATTCGTCGAAATTTTTTTTCTAGGTTTACTTACAGTGATATCTGTACCAAATTTCACATTAAAATAATCATTAGTGTTTAGTATACGCTTGTCTTTCTGAAGTACAAAAAGTACATTTGACGCTTTTTACGATAAGTGAAATTATTCAACAAACAAGTCCCAATAAATTTTGTGTGCGGAATCAAATTTCTTTTGTCGAAACAATCTGGTTACTAGAGAAGGCCTCGGGCAGTAATTGTTTGTCGCTAGAAACTGTTTTTGATTGGTATAAATTGTTCAAAGAGGGTCGAGTATTGCGCAAAGGTGAGCCGCAGCAGAAAAAAACACGTCAAAGTAGGTCAAAAATTAACGTTATGTTGACAGTCTTCTTCGATTAAAGAGGTGTGGTGCACTCCGAATTTTTTTGGATCGGTCGAATGGTCAATAAGGAATGCTATTTGAGTGTTATGCGTCATTTGTGCGAAGCTATTTCTAAAAAATTCCGGAATTATGGGTCAACAACTCTTGGCTTTTGCACCTCGATAATGCATTGTCGCTTACTGCATTGATTCTTCGTGAGTTTTTCGTCAAATTTTCAACTAATATTGTGCCGGAACCACCGTATTCGCCTGATTTAGTTCCGCGTGACTTCGGTTTATTCAGAAAACTCAAACGATCGCTTCGGAGAAGCCGTTTTGTGTCAACTTAAGACATTTAACGTGAATCGCTACGTGCAATGGAGGCTATTCCGGAAATTGACTTTATCAACTGTTTCTAAGATTGGAAAGAACGTTTGTACATTGAGGTCAAGTGGGATTACTTTGAGTTGGAACTCATATATTTGAAGAATAAATTAAGAATTTTAAAATTATGCGCAAAGTCTTACTATTTTTTGCCCCCAGTAGTACATAATGTTCGGCTACAACGCAACTAAGCCCTACTTATATGTTTTTTTTCTAATTTTATATTAATAAGTGTTAACTAAGCTGCTTTAGAACTATTTTTTATAATGTGTACTTAAATAGATACATACTATATGTATATATTTCTCGGTAAGACACTTGAGCTTTCTTATATGCATTTTTGAACCAGTTAGATTATGTCTTGTGTCTACAGCGGAGATAACACAGCTAAAAAGATATTGGACGCGGCTATCAGCTTAGAGTTTATGGCTAGCCCTAAAAATCAAATAAACACCTCAAGTCTATGCAATTTCCAAATAAAAGAAGAAAATTTGTATAAACTAATTTGATGCGCTTAAATGCCTCCAACTATTTATACAGTTAACAAACAAATAACGATAATTTTTAGTATTATTGTTGTATCAAACGTAAACTAATAAGCACATTAAAATTGAAGTTTACAACTCTTGGCGTCTTCGCAGTTTATGCTATGATATGCCGGATTAAGCCAAGCCTAAGCCAAGCTTAAACCATAATTTCGTTAATTTCAGCCATGAAACTCATTTCCTTTACTCATTTCAGCCAAAACCACGACGAATAATCCGCTTGATAGCACCACGCAGCAGAGTTGGCTATTAAATAAATTTCTTCTTTTATATTTTCACATAAAAGATTTGTTTAATATTTTTCCCAAATCAATGCTGCCATTAATATTTCGGTGTTTGTTGAATACATAACAAAGCCTTTTTACAATAAACAGAATTTGATGACTTTTTTACTTAATTGAGTTTATTTACGTTTTAAAGAATTTCCAATTTATTTTTTCGATCCGGCTTGCAGGCGCCACAATTACTTTTTCAAATTTTAATATGCAATAATATGGTGGCTTCCTGGCTTTACACGTCAATTTTTATAGCAAAAATGTTTAAGCTAGAAAAGTATATATTTTTATAGTGAAAAAAATTTAATTTAAGCTTCTAACTATCGACTCAATATGTATAGTAGCTGAATGCTGTCTGCTTTTTTGCATGAAGATCATTCAACGAATTTCAGCACATCTTTAAAAACATTGCCTACATCTGAGCGCAAAAAAAAGAGTCGTCAGTCGTTGCCTATCTCTAGGCGCAAAGGTAGTAAAAAAATTCGGAAGTCTAAAAAGTATATAATAGACACTAGACGACTCGTTTATAATACATAACTCACAAGTCGCTTGAAATATTTACTATTTGTCTGAAGAGTTTGGTAAATAAAACCAAGCAGTAGGCAAAATAATAACTTTTCCAGTGAACTGGTCTAGACAGCACACATTAAAATACATAAAAATAAGGCATAGTTTATCAGAGATAATTTATTGTTATTTAATATAGTCGATTAGACTAGTATTCTAGCTAGAAAATACATATCTTATGATTCAAGCATGTCTGAAATGGGTTACGAAAGGCTTGAATTTTTCAGAAAAATAAATCGGGGTATGTGGTAGATAGCTAAAAAACTTTGTGAATTTAGCTGCTGTCCTAAATCCCTCAAATGTCGTATTAGTTCGGATATTAAAGTGCTACTTCTTATCGACAACTGGAGTTTACTACTCGGTCCTCTGAGTCAAAAGTTAACCAAAAGTATCACTTAAAATTTCAAAATGACTGAATTGTCGGTCCAATCAAAAAAGATGCCATCGCTCAATTTGCTCATAACAGTTTTTTGTCTTTTTTCTTGCCGAAACTCAAATATCTGCGCAAAAAATGTAAACTTAGTCAATTCAGGCCAAGAAAAGCAATAACTTAGAGAAACCGGAGACATTCGAGGGAGATATCAATTCAAAAGGAAAGAAAAAATTAAATTAAGAATCGGCAAAATTTAAAAAGAAGCTTTTATCAGATTTGGAATGATATACCGATTAAATTAGGTTAGGTAAAATGGCTGATCACTCAGCTTGGCGGCGGATTACACGTCGACTGTTATGTACAGTGCTTTCTGAAGTCAGACGGAATTCTTCTGCAGTTGGATATCAGCCCTCAACCTATCACAAATCTGCTTAGCCTTGCCTTGATCTGGCAAAAGCGGAACATTGAAGAAGGAAGTGTTGAGATGATTCCAACTCATCTTCTCCAAAACAACTGGTGCTGTTGGCATCCGGAAAGATTTTCAATCTTACCGCATTAATCCCAATCGGGCAGTGTCTGGTTAAAACTCAGACTACCATTAAAAAGTGCAATTTATTGAAAGCGAAGAGTTTCCTTATGATTAATCTTGGGCCAAAAGGATCTTACGACGGCACAGCTACTCGTAGTAGACCAACGCTTACTAAGCTGATCTGAGGCCTAACAGTCCAGTAGTGAACCACAAGAAACCAACGGAGCTCTAACCCGCTCTCAGGGCTAATCAGATCCCACGAAAATCGGTTTTACGTAATTGGAACGAACCCGGACTTTTATCCGGCCAAGGACTGTCAACTCGGCAGAGTTCTGCCGCTACAACAACAACAACAGCTCTAGGCTAACACATATCGCTGCCTTGCCATCGTAGAGGATAGCCACCACTCTGAAGGAAGCAGCGCTTCAGAGCAGTAGAGCTACTGCTACCCTTAAGCCACTCACATCTACTGCGAAGACAGTATATAAAATAGATATAATATACTATAAGTTAACTTCTCGATATTGTAGCGAGCCGGTCGAATGATTTTGGAGGATATTTTGGGTATGAAACGCGTTCTTGCTCGACTCGTCCCGAGAAAGAGTATGACTGTGACCGAGTTTAAAGCCAAAATCGCAATGAATACCATCGATCAACCGCCTCATTCACCAGATTTGGCCAAATTAATATTGCTGAATAATTAAATACTTTGCATTTTATTTATAATTTCCGGTTCTTTTTTTTGTCACAATTTATATATTTTATAGAGTTACAAACTTAGTGGAAAACTTAATATATCCGCTTTTCAGGGTATAAAAATAGGTAAAAAAATGTGATAAGTTTTTCAGAGAGGGTTGGAAATTTGAGCCAACCTTCATGGGTCGGACAAAAAGGAGAACAATTTATGTAGCAGAAGCAGCCAAAAACTAAGTTAAGGCTCTTTTTAATGATCTATTATACTATATATTACATATATGTATATATGTATATAGATACATATTTAATGTTATAAATTGTGCTGCTTTTGTAGGCAGCAATAAATGCAATTATAAATCTCCCCTGAGCATATTCATGTGCAAATTCTTGTGCGGTTGCCTTATGAGTTATGATTGCAAAGTTATTTCATTACTTATGTAACCAAAGGTGGAAGTCAAAATGAATTCTAGAATTGTTGCGAAATCGAAGTAGAAACCACACGCACACATTGTCAGTTACAAGCACATATGTATATATACATATGTATTAATAGTTATATACTCTACATACATACATACATATAGCATATTAATACAGTTATTTGCGCGCATATAAAAGTCCATATATTTGTATTTAAATTAAATATATTTTTGCACTCATATGTGTGTGTATGTATATGTTTGCGTGTAGGGGTGTATATTCATATATTGGCAACGCAAAAATATGCGGCACAAATGGAATTCCACGGCGCTGCACTTCATTCGCAATAAAATTCCCACAATATTACGTTTCCAGCATGTCTGACGTGCTGCAAAGCGTGGAACAAGATACACACGAGTGTCTACTTGGGACGGACTGACGAGCAAGAAACAGAACATACCGGCGCGGCGGCAAGTACGCTAGAGCCTCTAACTGACTGACTGACGTACTCAGTGGCTGACAAATTGGCGGGTGGACGGGCTGACTGATTCTCCAGTACATATGTTTGTATGTGCTATGTGGAGCGCGCTTTGCTGTTGCGGCTTCTGCGGAGCGAAAACCAAAAATATTTCATACGCGAATGCACAAAAATTACATATTATTTTTATTAATGAAAAGTGTTGTAAAAGAGCAGAACAAAAAAAAAATCCAAAGAAAAAAATATGTGCAATGAAATTTGATTTAATGAAGAAGCAGAGATATTGCGTACAAGTGGCGTGGAATGATTCCATAGGTATTTCGCTGTGGTAAAAAACGCAAGAAATGGAAAATGAAGTTTTTTTTGATGTTAATAAATTAAAAGAGAAAACTATAAAAATATTTCTCATTAAAACAAAAATTATAAAATATTTTATGAAACAAAAATGTATATTAAGTACTCATAAGTCTTTAATAATAATTTTTAGACGCCCTAACGGTAGTACAATATCTGCTGATCCTACCAAAAATATTTTTACGTACATATTTATATATGGGAAAAATACTTCACAACTAATTTCATATGATTTCAATACTTAATATAACCATTTCATTTATTTCGCAAATTTTTTAATTAAAAACTAAAAATATTACATCTGGCAACCTTTCTCAGAAATATTCTGAACCGAATTATTTATAAAACCTATTTAGTTTTATGCCCATATTGTAATTGTTAGTCTATCTATGACGTTTATTAAACATTTAATACTAAATGGGTGGCAACCTTCCAAAATACATATATTTTCACTGTAAACGTTTTCAAAGCCATTCGGTTTTTTTCCTATCAGTTGTATATATACATTGAAATTATTAGTCCATTCTTCATTGACAAACAAAAGCAGGTGGCAACCCTGCGCAAATATTTTCAACGTAGGCGTTTTTAAAGCTTTTTCGGATTTTTTATATGAGTTTGCGGACCATATTATAATAATTTTTCTATTAAAGAATATCATTCTTTATAAGAAACATAAATGGGTGGCAACCTTGCAGAAATATTTTCAGAGTAAACGTTTTCAAAAATTTTTTTCAGATTTTTTACTAGTTTCATACTCATATTTTAATTATTTGTCTATATTAAATTATTACTGATTATATCATAAATGGGTGGCAACACTCTAAAAACATTTTAATTGAAAACGTTTTCAAAGTTATTCAGCTTTCTTTACCAATTTTTACCTATATTTTAATGTTTAGTCCATCTTTCATTCACAAAAAAATTGAAATGGGTGGCAACCTTCCAAAAATGTTCACTTTAAGCTTTGTCGAGATTTTTGGTCCCTAGTTTTAAATTTGGGAAAAATAAGTTTATAAAAAAAATTTCAAACAGGTGGCATCTTACAATTTTGTTGCTGAGAAAAATTTTATAAAAAAGCGAAACAAGCTTTAAATGCATTTACCCATATTGTAACATAATTGTTAGTCTATCCCATGTCTTTTTTATGGAAAATTAAATGGGTGGCAACTTTTTAGAAATATTTTTCTATTTTCAAGTTTTCAAAGTTTTCAATTGTTTTTATTAGTATATTGAATACGCAAAAAAAAAGTAAATTGGAAAAAATTAAATGGGTGGCAACCATCTAAAAATATTTTCATTTATTTTAGTTCGATTTCTACATAATTGCATTTAATTTTAGGATTAAGATCTTTATAAAAAAATCCAAACAGATGGCATCCTTCAACATTTTTTAGTCCAAAAAATTTATATAAAAGCGCAAAATATTTTTTTTTAATATTCCTACTGATTTTTTTTTGAAGTAAAATTTTCCTTCATCGCTGGTACACGCGTTACTGGTCAAAAATTATTTTCTAACCTCCAAAAATATCTAAACTTGTCCACTAGCCTGAGTATTTTGAGATTCTTTCTAAAACCCTTCACCATTGAGGAAATTTACTTTAAATCTAATTTTTTTTTAGTAAATTTTGTATGCAATCCTTTTTAAGGGTTTTCCATTTGGGTGCCTTTCTCAGGAGATCATTTGGGATTTGAATAAAATTATTCAAGATTGGACAAGGATCCGACAAGAGACAGTCTGTGAATTAGGTACAGTTTGATATTATTTATTATGATTCTGTTGCCCTCTCCATGTTTCTGAACCATTGTAAATGGTGTTTTATGAAAGGTGAGTGATCTTAATGATCTTTGAATTCTATTGGCGTCAAACACTTATTCAGCAGTCATAATTACTGTAGATTCATAATTCACAATACAACGACTTGCTGTTCTAGGTCTGATTGCTTCTCATTTGGAGAAACTGTGGTTCACTTGTGTGGCAGGTTTAAGATTCAAAGAACCCTTTTCTATCATAAGACTTGTTGCTAATTCATTTCAGATTATTTTAAAGAACGAAACATTCTCTCAGGAATAAACTAAGACCAAGAGACTTTTATCAAGCAATGCTGTCTCAATTGCTGAAATAATTTTTGAGCTTAATTGAAGAACAGATTTCTTCATTGTGATCAGTTAGATGCTTTTACTCCTGTGAATGCTCTCTTTTCATCTTTTTTTTACTCATTATCATAATTCATGAGCTAAGCAAGTATAAAAATTCTCTCACGGTACTATAAATGTCATCCAATGTAAGATCGAGTGCAGCTTTTTGAACTATCAAACTAAAAATTCAAATATTACTGGGCGCATTATTCAACTACACTATCCGCAATAAATTAGACACTATGAAAATAAAGATTCTTGACTCCTCACACCCTTGCAAATATTAAACTCAAACACGTAGCCGCCTTAAACTATTACTATTATACTCATAAGAAAAAAAAGTATATATGTATGCCCGAAGCCTAGCGCCAACTTATTTCACGCGCTTACTTTTAGTATTTATACGAGTATTAAATACACTAAAGCGCTACGGCAACAACACCAGCTCGGTTTCACTCATTTTATTTAATTTTCATTATATATTTCCTTTCATATATATTTTTTATATACCACACATATTTCATTAATATGCACGGCGGCGCGCTGCTGCAGGACGCTGGCGACCATGCGCCCACCTACCCACTCGCCAAACCGCAGTCATTTGCGCGCCCACTTGTTAATGGCTGATGGACTCATCATACAGCGCAGGCGGTGCGCGCGCTCGCTCACATTGAAATATGAAGTCAAGCGCATGCAAACATTTCATTTCAATTGAGCAGCAACCGCGCGCCGCCAGCGCCAACATTGGTCAGCCGTTGGTTGATGGGCGCAACAAACCGGCGCGGCTAGTAGCTATTAACCGGCAGCGCTTGAGTAGCAATGGCGCGGCGACGCGGCAACAACGCGCGGCTGGCAAAATAAACTGCACGCGTCTGCACTTGAACACCCGCGAACGGCCTGCTGGCTGGCTGGCTGTTGAATGGCTTGGCCGGTGGCGCGCTGGGTGGATGCCAGTTTGTTACTATATATATATATATGTGTGTGTGTGTGTGTGTGCGCGTCCAGTTACAGCCTTTCGTGTTATGCTGCAGGCGCCAGGCTTTTGCGCCTTGTTGCTGGCTTGATTCTTGTTAATAAAAATGTGTGTATGTGTGTTATGCGCGCTTTTATATGTATGTGTGCGCTTCAATGTGTTTTGTGTGCATGTTTTGTTTAAATGGAAAAGTTCCTGGAATTTTTCTTTTAAAAATGCTGCTTTCTTTTTATATTATTTGTTGTTGTTTTTTTATTACTTATTCATATTTTTATTATGTTGCTGTTTCATTGTTGGCAAGCATATTTAATTTTTGTTGTTGTTATTTTTATTTATTTTTTTTTCGCTGTCGGCTTGTTTATTATCCTTTTGAGTGATTTTCCGCTCGCCACTTCGGCTTCATAATGAAATATTTCAACGTTTCACGCGCTCGCTTGCTCGTTTCAATGTGCTTTTTTTTACGTTTTTTACAACTTTTTGGTGTTTTTTATTTTTCATAATTTTTTTTGTATTTTTTTCGCTGTCGCTTCTTTCCTTGCGAAACTTGTTGTTGGCGCTTTTTTAATTTTTATTTTTTCACTTTTCTTTAATACTCCTTTAAATGTACCTTTCGGTTTGCTCAGCGCTGCATTTCATATTAATTTCCTTTTAATTCTACATTCTATATTTTTACTGTTATTTTTTTTTCTATTTGCTGCATTTAATATTTCACTCTCGTGTTGTCTGTTTGCATCATTTTCATTTCAATTTCATATCAAATTAAGGAATTCCATGAATTTTTGCGCTTTTGTTCTTCCAGCGTCGACGAAGATGCGCAGAAGTTAAATATTGCAGACTCTCATATTTACATACATACATACATATACAGATAAACACGTACATAAGTATTTACATCCACATACAAATACACACCTTCATATATATACATTTACAGACACCTTCTCAATCACAATACCAAATTTAGCTTTCCTACACTTCTTCACGCAAGCTCTGCACGCCCTGCTTACCCAAACGCACTCATACACACACCCATTATATTCTACAACCAGGTACACACCTATTCCAGCATTTGTGTACTTTTCAAATAAACATACGCAAGCATACATTGTTTGCTCATAAATAAAGTCAGAAAAAACCAATGTCTTTCCACGCGTCGAGTAGCTTGGCTGTCTGCCTGTCTATCTTCCCATCATCTCTCAACCCATCTAATCAGCCAGTGCCCGTTGTAGCTACATCGCCTCGTCTGTTCTCTAATTTATTTATTCGATTTTTTTTATTTTTCTTTAGAATTTTTACTTTTTTAGAAATAAATGCGATACAATATGGGTCAGAGAGCTGCTCATAGTATGTGCCGATGCTTGTTTATGGCTTGCTAGATCAGTTTCAAGGCTATATTGTTGAAGGATTTGTTGGAAATATTCAACAATATTAGATTTGCCTTCGAACAATATAGTATATACTTATATATGTATATTTCCAGTTACTGCTTCAGGGAGCATATGGCCACAGGAGCATGAGGTTAGACCAATGTACTACAAAGAAAACGTTTCTTTAACATATAGGTTAGGTTTGAAGGGTGATCCCCTCAAAGTGACGAAAGAAAAACTATTTTTCATCAATATTACTCTAAAGAAAAACCCTTTTCAGAAACAGTACAATGTATTATAATTCAAATGCCTGACCATCAAGAAATATTCAAACCTACACTCCAGAAGTAATCTTATGTAGACAACCTAGCATACAAATACATTTTGTATTATCCTTCAAAGCAAGAAACATAGTCATAAAAACACGGCAACGATCTAATTAAAAAACTCAGATGGTAGCAGTAGGGAACCTTGTACAAACCGCTAGATACCAGATATGAAAATTTCAAGAAATCCATCACATGAAGACTTTTTTGTGCATAACTCCGATCTTCAACTGATATTGTTATTTTAAAGCATATTTGAGACCTATCACTATAGGGACTATACGACAATTGTGACAACTATGAAACAATTGGAAACTCTAAAGCATACCATCTGATCATACTTGAATAGCATTGTGCGGTCTCAAGGAGACGTTGTTTGATCAGTATGATATCGAAACTGACAAATGAAGGAATGACGCACCAAAATGAACCGAAAACCCCAAAATTCATTGAAGGCCTTCACGGCTAAGGTTCATAACAATGGTATGGTAATTGGTTAATGTGTTGGTTTGCTTATATTGCCTTAAGAGGAAGATATTGTGAAGGCGATATTATTATTATTATTATTGTACTCGTATTAAAATGGTTGGAAATTATTTTGCGTTTGTCAGTCCAGGTCGAATTTGATATCTTCCTTTATGGCAAAAGTTTCGATAATAAATAGGGTAGTTCAGAAATATCTCCACAATAAACTCACACCTAAAATCTTTATACGACTTGACTTATAAGGTAGAAAAAGTTGTTATGCAGACCCTTAGCAATGCAGAGATTTTTCGAAGAGGAACTCGGATAAGACTAAAGCAAGTTATATGAATTTCATGTCGTCAATCGCTTAGATACTTTTACGGTGGTAGCGATAAGTTCATGGATTACAGTAATAATATTCGACCAAATAAACCACGTCCAGCATGTAGTGAAGATTCGATTTGGCGCCATTCGCAGCAACTCGGACTTACGTATTTTACGTCGAGATCTTAAATCGAAAGCATAAAAAATACGGCATATACAAGAACTGAAGCCGCGCGACCTTCCCAAGCGACATCGCCTCGCTGTATGGGCTCTTGAGTACCAAGAAGTTCCGAAGTTTTCGAGCCAAATTTCTTTCAGCAATGAGGCCCATTTCTGGCTCAATGAAAATTTCTGCATTTGAGACGAAGAGCAACCTAAAGAGATTCAAGAGCTGCCATTTCATCCATACATCATAACAGTTTGGTGTGATTTGTGGCCCGATGGAATCATTAGTCCATATTTCTTAAAAAATGATTCCGATGAGAACGTAAACGTCAATGGCAATCATTATCGCGCCCTGATAACCGACTATTTGATGCCTAAAATTGAAGCTCGTTATCTCGGCGACATTTGGTTTCAACAAGACTGCATCATTTCCCACATATCGCATCAATCAATGGATTTATTGAGAGAACACTTCGGTGAGCAGATAATTTAACATTTTAGGCCGGTCGATTGACCACCAAAGATCGTGTGATATCACACCGTTAGACTTTTTCCTGTGAGTTTATGTAAAGTTTAAATTAAATGCAGTCAATCCCGCTTAGGTTCAGTCCTTGAAGCAAAACATTTCGTGTGTCATTCGCCAGTTATCAGTCAAAATGCTCGAATGAGTCATCGAAAATTGGACTCAACGGATGGAACATCTGAAACGTTGCCGCGACCAACATTTGACAGAGATAACTTTCAAAAAGTAAATGCCAAATAATGTTCTTTCGAATGATAAAAAATATTATCCACTAAATTTGAAGTTTCTGTGTTTTTTCTTTAAAAAAGTAGCGAACCTCGAAATGGATGATTCTTTATATACAACTATTAACTGACAATATTGGTTAACTTAAAAAGAATAGTAGAGCTTTAAAACACGAAATATAGCAATCGTTTCTATATAACATATAGCAATAAAAGAGTGAAGCTTTCTTGCAAGACCAGAACATATACACGATGGAAGTCTTTAAACTAAACTCCCAGGAAATTTTAGCTATTATATTATGAAATATTTGTAGATCAGTTGAGATTGCTAAACATATTGATATTTATAGATTATAGATTAGATTACAGCACCACAAAAACTGTTTTCAACATTGTAATAATTTCCAACGATTAAGATCTCAGTTTCCACAAATCACACAGGATATCAGAAGAGTAATACAACTAACAGCTCTATTCCGAATTTTTGTCATAATGCTTGAGTCATAAAGCCTAATTCGCTTTTGCTGACATTTATTTTTGCTTTAGTGTGGAATGTGCTTTTGACATTGTGTTTTACCGAAGTACATTCTATCGATTAATTTTTGGAAAATGCTACTTTTCGTACGAATTTCATATTCATACCTTCAAACTACAGTGGTTTAGTAGGTCATGTAGTGAATATTCTTTTTTCATTTGCGTCACGCGTCTTGAAGTTATGGGTTATGGTTAGAGGGTTATATAAATTTATATTATACGCCAAACAACTAATGGATTTTAATGAGTTGACTTTTCGTTAAGGAAAAACACTTTTTGTTTTGACATTTCGTCGAAGAATTGAAGATTATTGTTCTAATAAAATTGTGTCTAAATTTTAGAATTTTTCTCGCTAAGATATTCGAATGTATATAATTTATGTACTCAGCCCACTTAGTTATGGTCGTGAGCTGTGCTATAAATCTGAGGCATTATCTAATTATTAGTTTCATTTCTGCGTCGCATAAATAAAGTATTAAACTATCGTAAAGCAATGATCGGGTGTCTGGAGGTAGTAACCGTTTAAGCCTTACGAAGGTATGAATATTAAAATTGTGAAATACATAGAAAAATGGTACAGTAATAAATCATGCGTCTAATTTTTTGTCATTCGCAGTACATGAGCGCTCCCGGTACCCAAATACAGACAGACAGATATACAGATATACATACATACACAAATACATACATTCACATACAAATTTCTTTCGGCGCTGCTGATTAGTCATCCACAAATGAACACAAAATGAGCAGGCAAAGAGGCAAACAAGCAAACGCAGGCACAAATAAATCCAACGAAAATTTAGAAAACCGAAAAATGAAAAAAAAAAAATTCAAAGCAAAAGAATTAATTCAAAATTTTAACGATTCCAAGAATTTTTTCAAGTTTAGACCGCAGCAAAAGGCACAGCAGCAGCGACAACAGCAGTGCCACAAGCAAAACAAACACACGAGCTACAACGAAAATAGCAATGCGAAAGCCTGACAGCGACAACAGCTACAAAAACAACAAGAACAGCAGCAAGAAAACCAAATAGAACAACAACAACAATAATAAACGGCGCGCTGTTTGTCGTCTGTTTAGGCTGGCGATGCGCGGCGCGCGGTCTAATGTCGCTGCGTTGATTAAATATGTGTGCGGGAACACACACATATACATACGAACGCATACATAGGTACCATATATATTTTTAAGAAGTTTATACATATGACCATACAAATATACCTATATAAATCTGTAATTAGCTGCACACTAACTGTTTTTGTGCCGACTTGTACCTATTTTTATGGACAGCGGCGTACTTGTAGCGTCGCGTCATGCCACAGCGTTTAGAGGCAGGCAGCCGCACATGAAAGTCAAAAATAGCAACAGTACTAGAGGAAGAAGCAGCATGAAAATAAAAACACTTGGAAAATCAGCTAACAGGCACACACATATACATATGTATGCTTTAACAAGAACAAAAACAAAACATTTGCAAAATAAATAAACATACGCCTGCTGCTGCAGCCTCCACTGCGAGCAGAAGAGGAGGAAGAAGAAGAAGAAATTGAAATTAGAAATATTGGCATTGAGTTGCGGCGGAAGAGGAGGGCAGCAGCGCCAAGCAGGAAGCAATGAAGCAACATATTGCGAAATGCGTATGTTCACATTATATACATATATGTATGTAAGTGTTAGAATGTGTGCCTGTATATACATATGTACATATATGTATATATCAATGTGCTTGTATGTCTCATTGTGTGTTTGTGCGTCTGTGTATGTGTGCCTGTGCGCGCTAACAGCCGCCGAAATTTATGTATCACATCCGCTTTCGCGCGCTGCCTTTGTAGCGTCCATAAAATGGGCGAAATCGGCCAAAATTAGAGAACGATTAAATTTTTATAACTAAATCAAATACTTATGCTTGCCTGCGTTTGAGGAAGTAAGTTCAGTAATAGCAAGTCAACACTGATTTTTTGTGAAAATATAGACATTAGAGGAAGCATTTAAAAACATTTGCAGAAGACGTTAAAGTCAAGGGAAATTTATTATGGAAATATTTTACTACTTAGATTTAAGAGTATTTATATTTACAGATTTTTGTTTATAATAGATCCTATAAAAATTGTATTCATATAAATGATCAACGTGATGAGCTGAGTCGATTTAGCAATGCCCGTCGGTCTGTCCATCTGTATATACCCGTACTAATTCCTCAGTTTTTGAGATATCGTTCTGAAATTTTGCACACGTCCTTTTCTTCCAAAAAAACTGGTATGTTGTCGGAACCGCCGATATCGGAGCACTATAACATATAGCTGCCTTAGAAACTGACCAATCAAAATCAAGTTCTTGTATGAAAAACTTTTTTATTTGACGAGATATATTCAAAAAATTTCACATAGCTTATTGCCTAAGGCAAATCAAACTGGTATATATATGCCCACCTCCCATAAAAATCACTAAAAGTGCCTGACTAAAAATCAGATTGAAATCGAACTACTATAGCATATATACCAAAAACCATATGAACTGGTAGAAATATGGGTGAAATCGGTTCACAACCACGCCTTCTTCCAATATAACGCTATTTTGAATAAACGATCTTGTGTGAAAAACTTTTTATTTAAAAATTGTAAATGACGAGATCTCATCATGAAATTTGGCATGAATTATTTTTAAATAAAGGTTATGTTATTTGGAGAAATTTTTCAGTTCGGAGTAATATGGCATATAGCTGCCATACAAACTGACCAATCAAAATCAAGTTAAAGATCCCTTCATTTCCTTGTATGCTGTAGGAAATGCGCTTGTGAAGGCTATTATCGCTACGATACAGTCGAAGTTAATTTGTTTTTCTTAAATTGTGTTCACTTTTTAGCCACACTTTAAAATATGCTTTAGTTACTATCCTCTCAGCTTTGGCGTTAAAATGAAGTAATTAAGCATCTTATGTTATTTACAATCCCATAATTGCTGCCCTTAACCTTTGATGTTATTCGAAAGAAAAAGCTTATAATGGTTTACTCGAATACGATTTTGAACTGATGGCCAAACTGGGAGCGATGTTTTCTTAACAATTCTATTTTTCTTTATTTTATCTATCTTCTTTATTATTTTGGATGTGTTTCTATATGAACTATGCCCTCAGCCTTATTTTTTAATATAAAAGTACAACCATAATCTAGCTTTGCTCAATTTTCGAAAATATTTTTCATACGGGTCTTTTGATATTAAGATAATAAGAAGATAATATTTTGTAAAGCGTTAAAAGAAACAAGTAAGAAAGAGCTGAGTTCGGGTGCAACAGAACCCTTTCATACCTTTGGAACTTGCAAGAATCAAAATCAGAGAAATACCTTAAGATACAAACCGTCAACCAGAGGATCGGAACCTAAGAAATTATATATACAGTTGAACTGCTCTAACCATAATCAATAAAAAACTTAAAGTGAGACAGACTTCGTGTTATGGAACGAAATTCGTATGAAATTTGACTTCTTTTGTCAATTCGAGCGTTCGAGAAATGGAAATTCAAGTGTATGTATATGGAAGTTCACTGACCGACCGATGTCGAATATCATAAGGTTTGTTAGAAAAATCAAAATCATTATATGTGACCTGGTCTACGAAAAGGGAGCTAACGTGCGAAAACTAGTTTTCTGGGAAAAGCTGTTAAAAATAATCGTCAGTTTCTCGTTATCTCATTAATTGTTCTCATTTTTTTTTGACACCTAAGCCCGCTTTCCGTAGACCAGGTCACATATATTACATACATATGTAATATATGGGAGTTGGGAGTAGTATCAACACGATTTTATTTATTTTTGCCATTACCACATACTATTAACATGTCACATACTAATTATTTGTTTCCTGAGCTTCATTAAGGTATATCACATCCTATCACCAATCATATGTAGTAAAGTCAGCCGGATGCTCGAAAATCCTGATATTAGTTATATGGGGCTAGGTTAAGTTTTACATACACATACACTATTATCAGTAAAATACGCTCGCTAATTTTCATTTAGATAACTCACTTGTTGGCCGATATATGCGGTATAAAGTCACCCGGAGGTTCGAAAATCTTTATATTAAGTATGTGGGAGCTCAAGAAAGTATTGAACCGACTTAACCCATTTTTGATACACAGACATACCATTATAACCGAAAGAGTATCAATTTCAGTTATATGTATATCTCACACATTGACCGTTATTTTCGATCAAAAGTCAACTATAGGAACCAGGGTCCAAATATTCGATACCTTGGGGCTTGAACAGTGTTTGTTGGATTGGAATAATTTTTAGTCATAAGGTGGCATAACTTAAGGGCATTGTATGTACAAAGTTTTATTCCGTTATATTGATTGCTTCTTGATTTGTAGACTGAAAAGGAGAGATTCAATTGGAATTTTAAATTGTGTTATATGAGAAGTAGGCGTGGTAGCAGTAAAATTTCGCCCATTTTCGCACTATTACATAGGAATATAAAAATAATGTCACTTACGAAATTTGTTTGAAATCGGTGGAGCGGGATCACAGATATGTAATTTCATCTAAAAGAGGACTGTGCCACATCCATCGTCCAGTTTTTACCCGAGTTCCATAAAACCATCTCATACCATCTCGGGGGTAAAATTTAATGTCTCTGGCACATTTAGTTATTGATTCATTGACTTTTTCAATAATTTTAACATTATCGTTATATGTGGAGTGAACGGAGTTATGTTCCGATATCATTGCTTTTCACGCTGTCGATAGGGATTCTTATAGGATTTATCTTGAGCGAATTTGGTTATTTTAACTTCAACGGTTTGAGAGTTATGTATGCCCACTTTCTTAAGATTTTTAGCCTTGCTACTGTACCAAACTACAGTTCTATATCTTAATTAAGTGCTTAGTTAAGTCACTTTATAGGTTTTCCTTTTTTTGTTTTGTGGCGATTTTTATGCGCAAAGGTAATGAGATCGGTTTTACAAGTTATCAGGCTGCCTATAGGAACCAAACGGAGAGAGAGTCAAAAGCTTAATAATGTGGCAGTAGCGATGACAAAGCTCACTCAAAGGACGGTGGAGCCGCAGACTGATACCGGACATCCATTCGTAGATCGACAGACGACATAAGGATCAGGATTTCCACCTGACCCAAATACTAAGTGGACTTGAAGCATGCTTTAGAAGCTACCTGTACAGATTCTAGCTAGACGTTAGTTCGAATTGTCCGACGTGTTCCGAGTGCTTTGAAAACTCTGAGTTTGTATCTCTTACTGCCTTCGCTATTTAAGTTCAAGGGAAAATCTGAAAAATGCACGCAGTGGTAGTTTTACGGTGGAAAATTTGATATGTTGTAAGATTTGGTGATTGGGGTGAGATGAATGGCAGTTACACCTTATCTAAATACCTCCCTTTCCCACCTTTTTTACGATATTGTTCTTTGCTACTCGAGTCACTATGTGCTCAGCGTTAGATTAAATTCAATTCAATTCGTTTCGAGACAAAATTATTCGGGAGCGTGTCTTACATCGGATGATGCTTTTTAATTAATAAATATCTCGCTCTCTCGTTAGGGTGAATGAAACAGTTAACGAGGCTTAAATGGACCTTGAGAGTTTAGCAGTTTACTCATAACCCTTGTTGGAATATTGCTAATACATTTATATTTCTTTATAAAAATAAATTATAGCTTTTCAACCTTACATGCCATCAAAGGTAACTCAAATATTTCTCTTGGTATGACTTTCCTTTGTATTTTAGGATTAGCTTAGACGCTTGAGGTCAAGAAAATTTGGTATTGAATTTTGTATTTGGTTTTGTATCGCTCGAAAATATAATTATAATCTCGCAATATGTTGTATAAAGAATAATAGTTTTTTTTTTTAGAATAATTCGATAGTAAATTCAAAACTATTTTAATTTTTTGGGAATAAAAAAACCAAAACTTCACTTTAGACCGCATAAAACTAAATGATCGATTTTTTAAAAAGTCTGGTAAATCAAAAGGATTGAGGATTGAGGTTTACTAAATCTGCTTTCAAAATTACGCTCCTAGATTGACGAATCAGACAGCGGTGACAAAACTAAAATAAACGCAAATAAATCGCCAAACAAAAACGAAAAGCAAAAATTCTGAAATCAAATGGAAAATATTGTCGAATTTGACGTAGCGAAATTCTCTGCTTCGTGCAAAGAATTTTGCCGCGTAAAAATGTTGCAAAAATTTCGCAAACGAGCAGATTGCTACGCTTCGCTTTTGGCGCGAGGCCAACAAGAAAGCGTGCACACACACACACTGGCGCACAAGCGATTAAAACCAAAAATAAATTCGACGAGAGTGAATTGCGTGAAAATAGTACAACTGTATATACATACATACATACATTTGTACATAGTGCATATAAAAGCTGATATAAATGGAAAAATTACTAAATAAACAATTGCAATAGATACAGAAAATAGAAATCGCTTTCTGCTGTGTTCTTAGAATTCGAACGCGGAGCACGCAGCACGGACACGGCATGTGTATGTCAGAGTGTGCAATGTAAAATTATTTGAGTGTTTGATGTTTCGATTTATAGATCGAATGTTGCCCGAAGTATAGTGTTGAGAAAATCAAAATTTTATGGAATTAGATTAGGAGGGAGTTTAGGAATTATCGAACCATTGGCAGTGTGTTCAGGTTCTCACCGAAGACCAGATTTAATTTTAGTGCACTTTATCGATTCGTTTTTGCATAAATATAATTTTCTTATTGGCGCTGAAACTGTTACTTATCACCAATGAGCTTTTCAAAGGGTCCCAATCGACCTCGTCCCACTTCTAATAGTTTGAATTCGGCATATAGTATTTCGTCAATCGTGGCTCAGAAATTCTGGAAACATTTTTTAATTTGTGATTCTCTGAAAATTCGAAACTTCGAAATTTTTTGAGAATGAAAATAAGATATGATACTTATTTTTTAAAATACACTTACAATTTAAAGTCAATGATATTTTTAAAGGACGATTTGACAAGCCAACTGTGAAAATATATACCATATATTTGAAATGTACATATGTTCGCCATGTAAAGTGGCGTATTTACGCCTTCTTGAATTGTTAATTAAGAAAATAAGTCGTATGTGGAGTGCGAAAAATCATGAGCATGCCATTTGCCTTATATTAGAAAATAATTTCTCGAACATGGCTTACATCTGAATATTTATTATTGGTGAAAGAATTTTTTTTGTGCTTTTTTTTTTGAAAAACTCTACTTCAACAGGATCAAAAAAAAATAATAAAGTCTAATTTTTATAGTCATTTTTTCCTAAATGTAGGCAACAAATTTTTCCATAAGAGAAATAAATTTATCTTATCAAAGTCACAAACCTAACTTGATTATATGGAAAATATTGAATATTTATTATTGCTTTTTTTGTTAGTTTTCTTTGCAAACTTATTACGTAAATATTCACTCAAATGCCGGCAGGATAATAAGTTAAACTATAAAGCCAATTTAGTTTTGATTTCATATCATCCTAAATATAGGCAAAAGTTTCTTCCATAAGAGAAAAAAATATATATAATATATTGTCAAGAATATCCAAGTTCATTTGATATCAAGAATGTCCAAAATTGTTTATTTTAAATCGTTATCAAACGAATACAAAAAGTATTTTAAATTTATTATTGTACGAATACAAAAATATTGAAAAGAAAATTAAATTTATTTTCCAGCGCCTGCTTGCGACTCCTCCGTTTGCTTGTTAACGAACGAATGCCTCTCACTTGTTAAAACTGTCGGTGACAATATATTTAATATTTGATCATATGGAGAAGATTTAATATTTATTACTGCTCCAAGTATTTTTTTTTTACTTCGAAAAATTATTCCTACACTCATGTACGATCAACGAAAAAAATAAAAACAATTAAAAATTATAATTTTGAGCTTTAATTTCAAAACAGCTTAAATAATACGTCTTAGTGAAGACACATACCTAATTTAATTTTATGGTGAAGTTCGAATACTTCTTAGCTTGAAATTCATATACTTCTAAATGTAGAAAAAGTTTTTTTCCAAAAAATCATACAATTAATTTTATTATAGTTTGATTTTTTTTATTATTGGTCGAAAAAATAATTTTGTTCTTTTTCTTTCAAAAATTATTATATAAATATTTATCTATTATATGTATATCTATTAATCTATTAAACTCATATTATCTTATATTATCACCCCTAGTAGGATAAACAGTTTTGAAAACTATAAATTAATTTTAACATCCTAAATCCTTCCTTCCTTTTATTTTAACATCCTAAATGTAGGCAACATATTTTTTCACAAGAAATTTTACAACATCTTAGCGGGGTTACACACCCAATTTGAATGTATGGAAAATATTAAAATCATCGAAGGCTAAATTGAGACCGAAAAAAGAATTTTAATTATTAATTTTTGTATAAACTATATAGCTTATTTTCCAAATTTAACCACGAAAGTGCAATTTCCCATATATTGCAAAATTTTTTGGTGAAATATAGTACTTTGTGAGACATTATTTTAGAAAAAGCTTGACAAAAAGAGTGTACGAGTGTTAATACAACACAAATTTACATGAAATATACTGATAATATGAAAATGTGACCCGATGGCTTTATCCCTGCATTGTGCCAGGTGAAGTCACTGCTAAGAAATGGTTTTATATGAACATCTATGACGCCAGACTTGTAAAATAGGCGATATCTTGCTGATCCAAGACCTCGAAAATGCTGATTGAAGAGAAGTCAGCCAAAATGAAGTCTAATTGCAAAGAAGAGCTACAGGAATCTACACAAATAGCGTTGCCGGATCACTAAATTAGTGTTTCATTCTTCATTAAGACTAATTGAATTTCGTCAAAAAGTTGTGATTTTAAAGAAATGATATTAAGAAATTGAACGTTTCATCCAGTCTGTGGGCAAAAAATAGTACGACTTTTTAATTTAAATTTCGCGCGAAAAACCATTCGTCGAAATATTTTTTTTTTTTAGATTGGTATGACTGTCGGTGACATCTGTGCTAAATGTCACATCTAAATAATCATTAGTGTTTAGTATATGCTTTTCTTTCTGAAGTACATAAAGTGCATTCGGCGATTTTTACGATAAGTGAAATTATTCAACAAAGAAGTTCCATTAAGTTTTGCGTGCGGACTCAAATTCCTGGTGCCGAAACGTTCAGAATGTTGGAAAAGGCATCTGGTGATGATGGTTGTCGCGTGTAACTGTGTTTGATTGGTACAAATTATTCAAAGAGAGTTGAGACGCGTTGACGGCGAGCCCCGTACAGGACGGTCATTAACAGCAACTGATGATGAACACGTCAACAAAATAAAGAAATTGTTGCCTGATAATCTACAGTTTACAGTTAAAGATCTTATTGGCATCGTTGGAATATTGAAAAGATCGGAGGAAAACCGTTTTGAAAGATCATTTGGGTCTAAGTAAAGTAAATCCACGATTGCTTCCAAAATCTCTCAATTTATCGAGGTGTGGTGCACTCGAATCCTTTCCGCCCGGACAAACTATCAACAAGGAATATTATTTGAGTGTTATGCGTCGTTTGCGGGAAGCTATTCGTAAAAATATGCCGGAATTATGGGCCGAAAACTCTTCCGCGGCCGCATACTGCATTGATTCTTCCTGACTTTTTCACCAAATTTTCAACGAATATTATTCCGCAACCACCGTATTCGCTTGATTTAGCTTCGTGTGACTTCTGGCTATTCAGCAAATTCAAACAACCGCTCCGGGGAAATCGTCAATGGAAGACATTATACGTGAATCGCTACGCGCATCGAAGGCTATTCCGGAAATTGACTTTAACAAATGTTTCGAGAATTTGAAACACGTTTACTGAGGCCTAGGGGGATTACTTTGAGGGATGCGACATAAGTTTTGCAGTGTAAATTAAGAAGTATGAAGAAAATCTTACTTTTCATCAGATATAGAAACCACTTTTACCATTACTACGATTCTTAACTTTTTATATGTACTAACTTTGTTAAAAAAATATCTGTTCACTCTACAATTATTATCAAACTGGATATTATTTACTAATTGCGTCAAAATATAATATATAAATATGTTAATAAGTATAGTAATATAAGAAGTTAAATATGTATATAAAATTTTATAAAAATCGCACAAATAAAGCATATATTTCCATCACATAAATATGAAATCGAGTTGTGGCTTGTAATTAGTAGTTTTTATTGAAAGCTCATTTTCGTAGTAAATAACTGTATTTTATAATTTACCCACACATTGTGAGTGCTTCACATATTTAAGGCCACAACGGATTTTTCTCAAAACACTCGAAACTCTTCAATGCAGCATAAACACACACACACACACAGGCGCACGCATTTACACACACACAAACACTCATAGTTTAATAACATGCAACTTGCTCGGTCGGTTGTCGAATGGTTGGTGTTGAAATTTTCATTTTCATTTTCATTTGAGCTTTCATACGGCGAGCCACTTCATTCATTTATTCAGTTATTCACGCATTCATGCAATTATTTCACTACACTTGAAATTATAATTGAGTGTCCTTCAATTAATGCGCTGTCGACCGTACCTACACATATGCAGATTATATTTGTGTGAGTGTGAATGAATATAAATGCGCACGCACACATACGCATGCATTTTATGTAATTTTATATTGAGGAAAAATAAAAATATTTCATACATTAAAGCACCATACATGCATAGGGCTCATAAAAATTATTTATTAAATATGTTTTTACATATACGTATATATGTACACTTTAATTATATACATTTTTACCACTAAAGCTGCTTGAAATTAACTTTTGTTCGTGTGATTTGTTCGCAAGGGTCCATTTTGCATCTGCCATTCATGCAATTGCTTCGCCAATATATTTGATTATTATACCCTAAACC
This sequence comes from Bactrocera neohumeralis, assembly GCF_024586455.1. Lineage (NCBI taxonomy): Eukaryota > Metazoa > Arthropoda > Insecta > Diptera > Tephritidae > Bactrocera > Bactrocera neohumeralis. Next base: position 19,484,131 of record NC_065922.1, on the reverse strand, counting down.
GGGTGTGCACAATAATGTTGACAGGAAATTTGCAGCATACAGCAGGAAACATTGGAGAACTCTCAAAGGATAGTGTATATAAATGATCAACGTGACGATCTGAGTCGTTTTAGCAAAGTCCATCTGCCTGTCTTTGTATACGCGAACTACTCCGCTAGTTTTTGAGATATTAAACTGAAATTGTGCACACATATTTTTCTCCATAAGGAGCTGCTAATACGTCGGAACCGCCGATATCGGACTACTATAGCATATAGCTGTCATACAAATTGACTGATCAAAATCCAGTACTTATATGGAAAACTTTTTTATTTGATGAGATATAATCAAGAAATTTGTCATGCATTATTGTGAAAGGCAACTACATTATCTCAGAAGAAATTGTTTAGATCGTACCACTGTAGCCAAGAGCTGCCATACAAACTGACCAACCAAAATCAAGTCCTTGTATGAAAAACTTTTTTATTTGAAGAGATTTCGTCACGAAATTTGACATGGATTATTGTCTAAAGCAGCGCTACAGCCTCCGAATAAATTATTACGATCGGGTAACTATAACATATAGCTGTCATACAAACTGAGCGATTCAGCTCACATTCTTGTATGAAAAACTTTTTGAATTGACGAGATTTCTTCGCGTTATTTAACACGGATTATTTTCAACACTGAAATAACTTATATCTTAAAAAATTTTCAATATCGGATCACTAAAACATACAGCTGCCTTACAAACTGAACGATCGGATTCAAGTGCTTGTATGAACAACTTTTTTATTTGACGGGATATCTTCACCAAAATCGGCATGGATTATTTTCTAAGACACCGCTAAAATATCTGAAGAAATCGTGCAGATCGAACCACTATATCATATAGCTGCCAAACAACTGACTCATCCAAGGCCGAATTAAGATTTTTTTATACCCTTTTATGCCATAAGAAATGCACCTGTGCAGGTTATTATAACTACGCTGCAGCCGAAATTAACGCTTTTCATTGTTTATTTTATTTTTTTATTTATTTTTTTATTTTATTTATTTTTAAAATTTTTTATTTTGTTTTATTTTATTTTATTTTATTTATTTTATTTATTTTTATTTTTTTTTTTTTTATTTTATTTTATTTTTTAACTTTTCTATTATTTGTTTTACTTTTTTAACTTTTTTTATACGCATTCACGAGTTTTACGTTTTAACTTTTCATTAGTAACCACATAAAATTATTAATTACAGAATCAATGCCAAAACTACAATTAGTTATGTTAAATGCGATAAAAAAAGTGGTTGCGAATAAATTAATGAAAATAATACAATTTCACGCACTTAAAATGCGTTCACACACTATTTTGCTGTGCATGAATGGCAGTGCACTTGAATACTCAACAGATTTGTGGTTGGCATGTGAAGGGTTAATTATAACAGCTACTTGTTGTAAAAATATAAAAAAATATTGTATATATATTTTTTAGAGCTGAAAAGTTAGCATGAAAAATGAGAAATGTAATTATAATGGCAAAAAAGGCTAAAGATACTGCAGGAAGCTTTTCTAGTCAAGCCAATGTCATAACAATTTGAAAAGATAATTTGAAGCCTGTTAAACACACTTATAAATTCAAGCATAAGCTTGCTTGAAACACCATATGAAACTCTATACTGTTACAAATAATTTATAGCAAATTACGCTGATCTCCTGGGAGGATAAAAAAAAATCCTTTCTCTGTAAAAAATATTAAAATTGCCTAAGAATATGCTTTAACATAACTAATAATTATTTTTAATATAATAACTTGGTTCTATTATTTTTAATATCATTCAAGTTGATGTTAAAATTTTCTTCAATGAATTGTAGATCTATTAGGTTGTCGAATATCTCCCTTCCGCCTTTTCGTCTTTTGAATTTCGCGGCTTTCATGTATAAAGCGCTACAAGGCTCGTATCTGGCAATACTATACATCTTTGAAAGGTCTTGACAAAGCCTACAAAACGATGCTATGCACGATTAGTTTGGATATTGCGTTCAACAGTTATAGACGTGTAAACATGGAGTTCACTAACGCCGAAATTCGCGCCATTTCAAAGTTTTCCTTCGTTAAAGGCAAATCCGCTAGAGAAAAGCTCCGTGTTTTGGGGTATGGTACTCTATCACTTTGAACTGCGGAGGAATGGTTTCGACGATTCAGAGCTGGTGGAAACGACACCATGGACCAGCCAGCCAGCGGAAGACCTGTGACGACGAATACAGATCAAATTATGGAAAACATCGAGTTAGACCGGCATGTGGCTTCTCGTGACATCGGTCAGAAGATGGGAGCTAGTCACCAAACTATTTTAAACCATCTGCAGAAGGCTGGATACACAAAAAAGCTTGCCTGCGATATGCTGCTGAAACGGAACGAACTTGATGCATTTTTGAAGCGGATGGTGACTGGCGACGAAAAACGGATCACATACGACAATATCAAGCAGAAACGTTCGTGGTCTAAGGTCGGTGAATCGTCCCAAACAATGGCCAAGCCGGGATGGACGGCCTGGAAGGTTTTGCTGTATGTTTGGTGGGATTGGAAGGGATTCATTCACTATGAGCTGCTCCCATCTGGCCAGACGCTTAATTCTACCTTCTACTGCGAACAACTGGACCGCTTGAAGCAGACGATCGACCAGAAGTGTCCAGAATTGGCCAACAGGGAGGGTGTAGTGTTCCACCAGAACAACGCCAGACCACACACTTCGTTGAGGACTCGTCAGAAGCTACGGGAGCTCGGATGGGAGGTTTTATCGGATCTACCATATAGCCCGGACATAGCGCCAAGTGATTACCACCTTTTCCGTGTGCATGGCGAACGCCCTTGTTGGTGTAAAGCTGAACTCAAAAGAGGCTTGTGAAAAGTGGCTGTCTGAGTTCTTCGCAAATTAGGAGGGGGGCTTCTACGAGGCGGGGATTATGAAGTTGCCGTCTAGATGGAAACAGATTATCGAACGAAACGGCGCATATTTGAACTAAATCCGATCACTGTAACACTTTTTATAAAGCAGTGAATAAAGGGCCGAAAAGCGGAGATAATTGACAACCTATTATTTCGCTTAGAATCACTAAGGCATTAGATTTTTAATCGAAAATAACTCAGTTAACAATTTGAAAATCCGTAAATGTATGCTTCAATAACTTTTAAGTACTCAGACTATACAAAATATATAAATAATGTAATTAGTTTACCCAACATACGCTAAATGACAAAAAAGTATTTATACTGATTATGCCATCATTGGTTCCGATCGTCTTCAGGTTTAGTTCCAGGTAACACACTTTATTTCAAATATTTTTTTTTTTTACAGAGTTATTATGAAATTGATTGAAAATATGTGCTCGCATATAGTAGCTGAGCAACATTAACAGTTTTTGTAATCAGCCTAGACCTTTCGCTGTCTACAAAATACTCTACATAGTGATTTCCGACTTTCCAGCCGACTTTCAGCCGTTAAGGTTGGTCAAAATGTATGATATTTTAGACAAGTTTTCTTAAAAATTATGAATTTATTTTGGCTTAAGGCTGTATGGCGTTGGTTTAGACCTTGGTCCAAACTTTATATGCCTAATATAATCACCTCTATAAAACTCTTGGATTGAGCAATCCACTAGAATGTTCTAGGCCTACTTTTAGTGTTCTGCCGCTATATTATATACCAAAGTGGACGTAAAATCCGTCTTCCGTCTGGAAAACTTGAGTAAAAATTGAGATATCATGATGAAACTTGGTACACGTAAGTATTTCCACGCCAACAAAATGGCGAAAACCGAAAACCTATAAAGTGTCATAACTAAGCCATAAATAAAGTAATTAAAGTGAAATTTGGCACAAAGGATCGCATTAGAGAGGGGCATTTTGGACGTAATGCTTTTTGGAAAAAGTGGGCGGCCCCGCCCCTACTAAAAATCGGAAACTCGCCATTTGTAAGCGCGTCATCTAGCGGCCGGAGTATGTAAGCTAGATGGGTGAAGAAACATGGATCGTCTAGAGGAGATTAAGAGCTTTTATTTCTCATATCTTAGCCCTTCCTTTCTTCTTAATTGTTTCATGTATGCAGAGATTCTTAGCAATGGCTGCAGGAGCTTGCATAACTATCTTCAATAATAAATTCGCTTATAACGGCTATAAAGCGCTTGAAAAAAGAAGAGGAGAAGACTGTGAAGCAATGCTGTTGAAATTAAAAATTATTACATAACATAAAATGAGAATATGAAACAGAAAATTAAAAATAAATGAAGAGAGAATTCTCTGCATATACATACATATATACCGACAATGGCATATGTACTAACTATATATAGAAATACATATAGAAACATCATAAGAACATTTAAAATTATATGCAATAAGAAACACTACAGCAATCGACAGAGAAACCCAGAACACTGCGAGCACAAGCGGTGAAAAGCCACCAAAATAGCTAGGAAGAGAGAGGAGGGGTGCGGGGTCAACAACGCTTGCCATCCAGTGAAATGAAGCGAAATTCCACGTAGTCGATTGGCTGCAATCAGTTGACGAAACGAACGGACCAAAGCCGAAATGCACCGCACTGAATTCAGAGACTGGTGAGTACAGAGTGTGTGTGTATGCAAATATGTATATGCATGCAGAAATATAACTGTATGCAAGCGCACACAAAAACAAAAGCAAACAGCACAAAAGCACACGGTTTTGATTAAAAGAAACACCAGCCAACAGACAGAGCGTACGGCAGCCAGCCGCAGAGCGCCTCACAGTATGCAACAGTCAGTGCAGTGCAGCGCAAATAAAAGAGTGTGCGTGGTAGTAAAAAAAAAAATACCAACAACAACAAACGAGTTGGCAGCGGCAACAATTGCATTGGCAGCAACATCTCAATGCAAATGAAATTGTAAAATTCAGCGCTCGCTTCAGTGAAATAATAAAAATCGCAACTTCAATTTGATGCCGGAGCAGTGACTGGTTGGCCACGGCGTATGAGCAACAGTCGGCCATGCATGTGCGGTGGCTGCATACTCGTGTGTGTGTATAGTACAGTAACTGTAAGCGATTTTCGTGTGCATGGCTGGTGAATCAGTGAGTTATTCATATGGCTTATAATTAAATACTTGGATTTTCAACGGAGCTTAATAAGCTCACAGCGGCGACGGAAGTTGTATATTTAGATGGATGGTGCTTTAAAATTTTTATTGTAGAAAATTTTAATATAATGCAGTCTAAAGAAATAAGAAGGGATTTTTATATATTTTTTACATAAAGTTATTACGCTAATGGTTAATAGTAGGTTTAAAGGAGGTTCAGAAAGCGAAAGCTGTATTTTTTTACACAGACAATTTCCAATCATTCCAGCTGAAAATTATATTGTAGCGGGGTTGATCTAGAGAGAGCTAAGTTGAGACGCTAAAAATAGTAATTTAACAAAAAAAAAAAAAAAAAACAGAGAAACCGTTAACTTCAGCGGCACCGAAGTTATATTACCCATCACAGGTGCCTTTCTTATAGCTTAAAAGGTTTTGAAAAGATCTTTGTCCTGATTTGGATCGGCCGGTTTGTATAACAGCCATATGCTATACTGAGCGAATCTGAACAATTTTTTCGGAGGTTGTCCCGTTTCTTTAAATAACAATATATACAAATTTTCGTGAAGATATCTCATAAAATGCAAAAGTTTTCATATAAGGACTGCATTTTGATCGGTTAGTTTGTAGGGCAGCTATATGCTGTAGTTGTCTGATCCACATAATTTATTCAGAGATTACAACTTTGTCTTGGAAAATAATCTGTGCTAACTTTCATGAAGATATCTCGTAAATTACAAAAGTTTTCTATATAAAGACTGGTTTGTGAACGATCAGTTTGTATGAAAGTTATATGCTATAGTGATCCGATAATGGCGGTTTCGACAAACGAGCAGCTTCTTGAGGAGAAACGGATCTTTGGAAAAATTTCAGATCGATATCTCAAAAACTGAGAGTATAGACACGCGGACAGACCAACTTGGTTAAATCGACGCAGATCATCACGCTGACCATTTATACTTATATATATTTTATAGTATATGTATAAGTAAAAATCTTCTCGGCAAACTCAAAACCTTGCTTTATGATATACATAGAAGGCTCTGATTAATACTCCTGTTGAGTACTAGTTTTGGAGTTAAAAGTTAGCAATGAAAAAACCTCCGTTTTGGTTGTTGTCGTTTAAAGTAAAGTATTAGAGTCTTACAGATTTATCAATCATTCTAACCAATTTTGAGGACAAAAGTACTTTTTATTCGATGGTATGCATTATCCGTCACAAAGTAGTAGCTAAATTTCATAAATTAGACTTCGAAACGCTTCCACTGCCACCATATGTTTCGGATCCGTTCTCAAGCGATTTCTTCTTAAACTCAGATCTCAAGTAAAGTGTATCCAAAGTGAAATCTAGCAACAATGCAGACGAAATCGCTTAGGCAGAGGCCTATTTTGAGGTTTCAGACCATTCGTACTACAAAGATCCTATCGAAAATTTGTTAGATCACATGCTTGGTGTATCGCCCAAGATAAGCTCAAAAAAGCTCTTTAAAGTGATCTCCTTGAGGGTGAGCCTCTGTTACTTTGAAGGATAATACTTTTTTCGAGCCATGAGCAGAACTCATAACTATGATAATAAAATTTTTTTAGGAAATTTTTAACTGAGCTCAGATATTTAATATTTATTTGAGAAGCTAATTTTTCATATTTCAATAGTATAAACTTTTAAAAATAACTTACTAAAACTTTAAATTAATATTTCAAATAATTTTCGAGTTACAGCTTTATGAAGTCTAACTGCTCAGCAGATCCCCTTCATTGGCTTATCTGTAAACGCGTTTTTCTCAAAACAACATTTTTCAAAATTTGCTGCAATGTTTACTGGGCAGGCCAAAACGACTAAAATTTTGTGTAAAATTCAGCTCTTTATTTCAAATTGTCGCCATTATGTCAATTTAAGATTTTTTACGCACTATATCATTGTCAAAAGAGTATAACTTCTAGTAGAGATTTTTTTTGAAGTTTCATCCGCCTCCCCTGCGGATCCGAATCTTAAAAATATGTAATTTTGTTTTTCAAAAAATTGACTGTGTGTTCGCAAAATAAGTGTAAATATACTCTGAAATTAACATTTGATATATTTAGTAGTTTTCTATTGTATTTGTTTACGCTGTCTATGTCTATGCCCACCTAACCTCAAATATATTTCTTTCTTTTACTCGCTGTACTTATATACCACTATAATATATTCCAAAGAGTGATAAGACCCCTACTTTGCTTAGTGTTACCATAATAATTTCCCAACTCTCTGAAAATAATACATGTTTCACGTTTCTCTTGCCTCCAGCTCCACAAATACCCCTCAATTCCGACACCGAGCCAACATTTTAATTATTTGCTTCATAAAATTTCCTACGCCAAAAGATTTTCGCTGACGAAATGCTAAAACAAAAGTACTCAAATTCCTTTGCCAAGAGTAAACAACTTCATAAATGTGGGAACACACATCCATACATACATATTCACATTTGTACTCTTACAGGCTTGCATACCGCTGTATGCCGGCCAGCGCTTGTGTGCGAATGGCGGTTAAGGTTACTCATACGTCACGTCGTCAATTTCCAGTTTCATTGCCATTTGTTGCAAAACAAAACAACAATAACAACAATGCTAGCTAAACGCAAAAAAGCGATAAAATCACAGAAAATTAGGTTTCATTCGCTACAGTGAGAAGGAGAGACGGAGATAGCGTGAGCGAGAGTGATGGAGAGAGCAAGGGAGACGTGTGCTGTGAGACACGCAAAAATTTTGCTAAAAATTTCATAGCAATATTTCGCTGCACTAATTTACTATGCATTCCAAGTGCAAAATATTTGCAAAATAAGGCATTTCACAACACAGCGCCGCCACCACCACCACCTCCCGTGCTCACGGGCATTGCAATGCTGCTGCTGAGAGAGATTTACTTTTACATTTTGTTGTCATTGCGTTGCCAGCTAACAGGAGGAACAACGTCATTGCACGAAATGCAATACGGAAGTACAACAAAAACAAGAAAATTACAGATATACGAAAAAACAACAACAAGAACAAAAATACGAAAAGCAAAAAAAAGAAGAAAAAACAACAAACATACAGAAAAACAACAACAGCAAAATAAAAAAAAGTAAAAATAACAAAAATGCAAAAAAGCAACAACAACAACAAATATAGAAAAACAGCAACAACAACAAAAATATCAAAAACAACTAAAACATCGAAAAGCTCAAAAAATAGCATTAAAAAAAATAACAACAACAACAAAAATAAAAATAACAAACGACAACAAAAATAAAAATGACAACAAAACAAAAACAATAACACCAAAAAAAAAATGCACAATGAAGTTGGCAATGAAAAAAGTTCTGTAAATGCTGGCATCACGTGCACCATCCCAACTGTGGCACAGGTTAGGTGTAGCAAGTTGGTGAGGCAAGACTGAAATACAGCAAAAATTCATAAAATCATTTTTACAACTCCATTTCACAGCAAAAGCGAGTGTGGGTGAGCATGTGTATGCGGCATGCAACAGCCAGCAAAGCTCAAAAAGAAAATCACGAAAACAAAAAAATTCAGATCTACAAATAAACAGAGCGAATTTCGCCGGGCAATGAAATGTGGCTGCCGGACGAAATGAAAACGGAAAAATATTTGCAACATTAATTTCGACACTGCATCACAATCGTCGGTTGCGGGCGCCGCCGCCGCTCTCTCTGTTTACTGTGATTGCGATACGCCGTACTGTTGTTGCTATTGTTGCTTTTGCTATGCAGCCTCAACCGACCGGCCGGCAAAGCTGCCAACTGGCAACTCGCATTCTTTCGCCAGCTATTTGCTGCTACGAAATTGCCTCAAATATATGCATGCATGTGTGTGTGTGGGTGTGCCCGCAGCTCTACCAATGTGTGTGTGTGTGTGCTTGCGAATGGTCATGTGGCAGCTGACAGCTGGCGGTTGGCTGTGGTGTTAGTTTGAAGCGCACACGCTCGGCTGCCCGCCCGCTTGACTGACAGCAATATCAATGGCGCAAACACCCACACTCATACACCACACACACAACAGACATGCACACAGTCGTAGCCACCGGGCGAACTCAATCACTTACACACAATCAAAATTCCTGACCGAAATGCTGCTGTAACTCGAATGCAAAGCGCCGGACGCTGCACACAAAACAAAACAACAACAACAACCACCTTAACTAGACTTATTTGTGCGGCAGGAGCGTGTGAGAGTGAGGCAGGCGGGCTTGCAATGCGCAAAATGTGCCGAAACTCATAAACTGATTGCTACGGCCGTAATGTATATGTGTGTGTGAGTGTGTGTGTGTGTGCAGTGGTGGTGTGGCAGCAGCAGCCTTGTTCGCATGCCATTCTTCAGCAATATGAACAAAATTGTGCATTCCAATGTTTGCAAGCGCACACTCACACACCTACACATCCATATAAGTGGAGGCTACAGCCTCCATACCTTCCTTCATTCCTTGCTCTATATGCACCCACACCTACTCAATCATTTCATCAAGCATTCGCGTATTCACTCATTCATTCATTTGTTCATTTATTTGGGTGCATTGATGTATTCATCTGGCCAATTCGGTTGGTGTGAGGACTCTTTTTGATTTTTTGTGCTTTGGAGCTTCAATATATAGTGTAACATGGAAATGTGGTATTTACAAACTTCAATTTACATATACAACATATATGTATATTGTAACTACATAAGGCGATAATAAAGATTTTTGTTAAAATATATGAAAATAAAATTTTTCCTGTCCGGGTCAAATTTGATCAGATGGTATATAAGTGATGATACCAACGCCTGCGTCTCATTTAAAGCTGTCTGATTTAATAACAAAAATTTGAATTTAAAATTTTTTCAGTCCAAAATGCCTGCGTCTGATTTAAGGCTGCTTATTTTTGCAGATTTTCAATTTCTTCATAGTCCGGTCAAATTTGATCAGTTGGTATATATAATGTATAAGTGATCGTACCAATGCCTGCGTCTCATTTAAGGCTGTCGCTTTATTAACAGCGAAAATTTTAATTTCAATTTTTTCCAGTCCGGGTCAAATTTGATCATATGCTTTATAAATGATCATATCAATGTCTGCGTTTTATTTAAGGCTGCTGATTTATTGACAGCGAAAATTGTAATTTGAAATAAATTTTTTTTTAGTCCGGGTCAAATTTGATCAGATGGTATGTGCACGATCGTGCCATTTCCTGCGTCTCATTTAAGGCTGCTAATTTATTAACAGTAAAAACTTGAATTTCATACCGAACAATTTTACAATTTTTTTTGTTCCAAAGTGTACCTTTTACCGAATATTATACCAAAAAATTATTAGAAATTTTCTTGCTATAGCTCATAGCATTTTAAACGAAAAAACACAAATTCTAACATCAAATTGTATTTAAAATTGGAAAGCTCCTGCAGCATCTGGATCCAGAAAAGCAAATAATCGAGAAACTGTTTCCAGACCAACTATTTCTTCATGAACATACTAGTAAACAAACTATACAATATTTATACTGAAAGAATTATACTGAAGATCACTCCAGAAAGTACCAAAGGCATCTATATAATATTTCTGAAAATGGTTTTTAGCCCCTACATAGTAGCTAGTACCTAGAAATTTGATTTTCGATACAATTTCAACATCTATTCGTACTTTTTTGGACTTTATTGAATCTCTACAAATTTTTCGTCAAAAAGTACACTTTCAGTCATATAGCTAAAACCGCTCTATCTCTCTCTCTCGCTAATGTTATATAGGCTATTGTGAAATCTAAACTGTTTCACTGCCGAAAGAGTTAATATAATCCATTAGTACACTGGATCTGGTCTATGCGTGGCTTATTAGGCTACCAGCTCAACCTAACCTAACCTAATATACTCCATAAAACTGCGCCAGCTATCCAATGACAAAAAAGTATCATATTCTACTCCTGTCTATCTTTTTAATTCCCCAAATATTTTTCATACCTTTCGTGGCAAAAAATGTCCGTGTACGAGTATTTAGCATCAAATGGTCCTACATGTCGTATACGTAATTGTATTTCAACTGAAATTGGCTGTTACTCATACGCCTAGGCGCAAAAGCCAGCAGCTATGTATAAATAAATGTCTATATGCCTGTGGTCAGCGTGGCCCAAAACAAAGCGCGAATTGCAGCAATGCGCAAGAAAGCGCAGAAAAGTGAAATTGCAAACCCCGTAGTCACATCCACCACCAACAACAACAACATCAAACAGCAAACGCTGTCCGCAGTAGCGGCAGTTGACTAAAATTGCAATCTACCGGCCCAATATACGCGAGCCCTACTAGGCACCCGCACACTTCAACACAATGGGACAGCCGGCGGCAAGGACACGGCTAGTGAAGCTTTGATTCCTCGAGCGAAGCACAATAAAGCTACGAAAAAAGAAAGCTTTGGGTTGCTGTTTTTTTGTATGCCGCGCTTGTTGTTGCATTTTGTTGTAAATGTTGTTGATTTTGTTTGAATGCAATGTCTTTCCAAACGCGTTGCCTTACAATTCTTTACGGAACACCAGCTGAATACATACAAAAATTACAACAACAACAATACAAAAAAACACAAAAAATTACGCGTGTTGCAAGTGCCGCTGTGCTTGCCATTGCTATTATTTTTGTTGTTGTTGTTGTGTGTGTTTGTTGTTGCTGGAGTATGTATTTGTTGTTGTTTCTCTTTGTTGTTGTTGTCGTTACCGTTTTGAATCTGTGCTGCCTTTTGCATTCGTCACGGCCACATGACGCACCGCCACACAGTAGCCAATTTGTTGCTGCTGCTCCTGCTACTGTTGTTGTTGGTGTTGATGTTGTTCACTATATAACGGGAAATCACAAAACAATGCCTGTAAAGCGGCTTTGCGCGTTTCTCATTCGTTGATTACACGCGACATGCCGCTACTACAATAACAACAACACCATGTGCGGGCAACAGCTGCCACAACAATAACAACTACACCATGGCAGTAACTACAAAAGCATAGTTGAAAAACAAGCGCACTGCCGTACAACAAATCAGCGAATCCGCGCAGCACAAATTGGCTTTTGATGGCATCACACCCGAGTCCTTGCAACGCGCCACGAATGAAGTCATGAGCGATGGGCTGCAAGCGTATTTTGTGGTTAACAGCGAAATATGGCACTCAGCGTGGCATGAGTATGAGTACATGTGTGTGTGTGTGTGTGCAAGTGACTGACTGACTGATTGCTGCGCGAGGTTTTTTCACTGTTATTCTACACTTTCCTTTTCGACTTTTTCTGCTTCCACATTTGCGTCAAATATTTTTTCGTCCTTTTGGTGTCAATTTTTGTGCAAAAAAAAACAACAGCAACAACGCGCTATAGTTAGTTCCGGCATGCCGAAGTTGAAGTGGAAAATATTTCGTAATAAAGTTGTGTTGCATGCATGGTTTATGCTGCCACAGATATATTTACATATATGAATTATGTTATGCTATAATTCCATAGATAAAGGTATATTCATGCAGACATATATTTGTAGCATAAACGTAGAATTATTTGTTCTGGATTTATTAAAAATATTTTTTTATTTTTAGTTTTAAATTTTTTCCTCCAAATAAAAATTGGTTCTGTCATAAAATATTTTAATTATTTTGATATTATTAGAAAATGCATTATGTCCTAAAAAATTTATAAAAAATTAAAAATATTTTAATAAAAAGTAATATTTTTGTCAATAATAACAAAATACTTTTGATTGAGCAACAATTATCGCCACTTATTTACGTTTAGGTGTGCGACTTTGATCAAATAAGCCTAAATGTAGGCAACGTTTCAGTTTTCGTCGCATTTGGAGCAACTAAGCGACAAAATTATTAAATTATTGATAAAATTTGCAATTTTTGTTAGAAAATTAAGAAATAAACAACTCTATATTGAGAGTCTTTTAGTAAGACCGCAATATACTAGTACACTACTGTGATCAGAGGGTAAGGTGAGGTGATTATAGTGGTGTGGTGCACAATGAAATACTTTCGCCGGGCCAAACAGTCAACAAATAATATTATTTGCGCTTTATTGCGCCAAGTTATTTGTTTAAAATCAACAGAATTATGGACGAACAACTCTTGGTTCTTACATCACGATAATGCATTGGTTCTTTGCGATTTTTTTGATAAAAACTCGACTCATATCACTCCACAATAACTCCATTCGCTTGATTTGTCTCCCTCTGCCTTCTTGCTATTTAAGAATCTTAAAATTCAGTGTCCCTGTCGCGACAAGATTGACCAGATAGAACCTCAATAGACGGAGGACTTGAAGGCAATAATATTTTTTGAGTGCTGGAAAAAGCTTTGGCAAATAATATTTTTCAAAAGTTATATTTTTTTATTCAAAGTAGTTTCCTTGTGCTTCGATACAGCGTTTAGCCCGGTCAATTAGCATTTCAAATGAGTGTTTAAGGTCATTTTTCGGAATGCTCTTGAGAATATCGGTCGTCGCCTTTTGGATAGCTGAAATGTCCTGAAACCAGTGTCCTTTCATGGGCAAATGAAGTTTTCCAAATAGGTAAAAATCACAGGGTGCCAGATCAGGTGAGTAGGGTGAGTGATTAATGGTTAATATGGAGTTTTTTGTCAAAAAAACAGTGACAAGCGTCGACCGATGACACGGCGCATTATCGTGCAACAGGCGCCAGAACCCTGCCTCACGGTATTGTGGTCGAGCACGACGAATGCGTGACAAAAGACGCTTCATAACACCAAGGTAAAACACAGCATTAATCGTTTGGCCAGGTGGGACGAACTCTCGGTGTACAATACTCTCGGAATCGTAAAAACAAATCAGCATTTTCTTTATTTTTGATTTCTGTAGGTGACTGACTTCTGATCGTCACAGAGGTTCTCACGACCTTCTTGGAATCGCTTAAACCACTCATGCACATTACTCCGGGATAGGCACTGATCACCATAAACTTTCTTCATCATTTGAAATGTTTCAGTAAACGTTTTCCCAAGTTTAAAACAAAATTTAATATTTGCTCTTTGTTCAAAATGCATTTTACGACCGATGACCAAAAGCTGCTGTCACTTTTTGATCGATAACATCGATTGTAGTTATCCAATTGTCTTAAAATTTTTACGAAATGTCAACAAGAGATCAAACTTTTTATTTCATATACACACCAATAGGTGGCGCCACCAGAAACAGTTATATTTAAAAAGTTCTGTTTCTTTTGCGACAGACCTTGTACATATTCATAAACCCAAGTCTCATCAACAGTAATGCTGCATTGATGATTATGAGGGCCTCAGCTACGCTGTCAATTATGTTCTTTGTGATCTCTATTCGACTTCATGTTACCTGACACCAACACGATGATTTTCAAGCACTATTTCCTTAACTTTTTCGAAGTTATTGTCATTAACAGAGGTGGTTGGACGACTCGCATGAAACATGTTTTTCAATAATTTCACGACCTTCACTGGGTCTGTCTTGCCACACAAATATTTTTGTTTGCGATAAAGTTGACTATCTAAAATACTTCTGGTTATTTTCAATGATGTCCTTGTCGTAATTTTATTGGAACCACAAAACTTCAAGCAATTTCGTTGAAAATATCTTTTGGTATTAAAAATTGCCGGACAAAGTCTTCGCGTCGTAAATAAACAGCTGTTAAACAAGCACAAATTTTCATATGGAGATCAAACTTTATTCGGACATAAGAAGGAGTTCTACCAAACGAAAATTTTACCGATTCGGCATATGAGCGCAGTTTAAATAGACTAGCTCGAGTCATTTTGTTCAGCTGTTATATATTGTTGGATAGGTTAGGTGATTAGGTCAGTGTAGGATTTTCTTAAAATAATTATTTTTCTTGATTTAAAAACTAACTTAGGGTTCTTAAAACTTTATTAAATTCGTAGAGCATTGTAAAAGGAGTTGCTTGAAAAAACTGTTTCCAAAAAATGTTCCAGTAGTCACTATTTGTAAGATGTGTTTATAAGGTCGTAAGGTTGTAGTACATATTTTACGAAGTTTAAGAGAAAGAAACTCAATGGCTTTTTCATTACCACGACCAATTTGTCAATGTTGCGACATTTTGAAGGACTTTATATGGGCCCAACCACTGAAAAGGAGCAGAAAATTTGTTGAATTCACCACAAGATCACAAATAAACAGCTTATTTTCATTAATCCAGCGTCGATAATCACTCTGCTCGTGAAGTATGGCTTGAAGTATTTGAGTTCTAATATACTATTTTGATTTGTTTTTTGTTGGCCTTGAACTCGGTACGTCACAAATACATGATTTAACGAAAGACTCAAAAAACTCTTCACCAAAATCCACATAACTGTGATTAGCTGCAACAAAATTTCAAACTGTCAACAGATGGCGCTATGAATGACTTATGAACACGAGCAACAACAACTAACGTAATAAATCTTCCAACATTTTGCGCAACAACAAAAAGCATAGAATTTTTTCTATATTAACAAAATTATTGCTGCAATAAATGGCGGTTAATTTAGGCGCAATGCAGCCGTCGGCCATTTAACTGGCATTTTTTCACACACAGACGCACAAGATTATAACAGTATAATATTTATTTAAAATATATGTGATTTATGCGCCGTTACTTCTATTATTTGAGTGGCTGTGTGTGTGTATGTGTGCCTTTGTGTGGGTGTGAAAAATTTGCTATTTGACCAAAATGAACTTTGACCAAACCGAACATTGAAAAATTGCATTACCGCAAGCATTATAACGCCACGCACGTAATGCAGTAAAGCGGCCGCTACAGCACAAACGCCTACAATAACAATAACAACAGCAATAACAACAACAACAACAGCAATAGCAACAATAAATGCAGCAAAGCAACACATGTTGAGCGCCATATACATAAATATTTGGCATTCAAGAGCAACAGCGGCAATAATAATAACAACAACAACAGCAGTGTTGACAACAACGGTTAGTTAGTGTGGGCGCAAAGGCAAAAAGGAATAATCATTACATATATGTGAATACCAATCATATTTCATTTGAATTGGTTTCATTAAATGTGTAAAATTCATGTAGTAGCCGCACACACACACAGCCATGCAACATGTTGTATGCAACACTCATACACCTTCATAAATATGCAACCCACCGAGCTGGCGTTAAGGGCGGCACAGCTGCTGTGGCTATGCGGCCTACCCTTTCTTACTCTCTCCCTCTCTCTCTCTGTCTCTCCTTCTCTGTCTTTCACTCGGCCGCCTGTCGCTTGGTCAGTCTGTTGGTCGCGTTTGTTGCTTGCAACAAATCAAGTTAATTAAGATTTTTCGCATTTCACCGAGAACGCAATGCAATGCATGCCAACCCGGCCGCCGCAGCCCTTACCGCTATCCGTTAACCGTTAGCCGGCGCAAACGTAATGAAAAAGCGTATAACGGTGCGGTGCGCGCCAATTACAATACAATACAAATGCCATACAAAGGCGGCAAGCGAAATCGCATGCAAATGCTCGGCATGTGTGGCTACAAACACATATGCACATCTGTATGTGTGTGTGTGGGTGTGTGTTGGTGTGGCATGTGCACGCAGGATTTATAATATTAACAGCAGTTACTGCAGCGTTCGCATTCTTATCATTTTTATAATATTTTCCATACCAATTTGTTGTTGTTGTAGCCGTTATTGTTGTTGCATGAATTCAAACTGCTTTATTGTTGGTCCTGTTGTTGTTGTGCGAATACAATCCGCATTTCGTTGTGTGCGCCAGTTAATATGGCAAAAATAATATTGCGCAAGCAGCAGCAACAACAAAAACAACAACCACAATGAATACAAATAATAATAAAGAACTTTTCATAATTCGCTCATTATTAATAATTTTGCTGGCGGGAATTATTTTTTCTTTTGCTTGCATTAATTATTATTGAATATTTTGCATGAAATGTGGGCATACAAAAGCCAGATATTGAACATTGATTACATTTTTGTAGTTAATAATAAAAAAAATTTAATGAAGTCCTTTCGAGTTGGCAATGGAATGAATTATATAATGAATGCCAGCGCGCGATATGTGTGAGTGGAGAGTTCCTATATCACTGTAAGGTGGTGTAAGTGGTGTTAAAAAAGGATGATTGAAATTTTCGAACAAAAATTGAGCCAAAGAAAGTTATGATGTAGAATAGAAGAAGCAGAATTTTTGAGAATTTCGATTTTTTTTTATATTTTTTATAACAAGTATCGAATGTAATATTTTTTTAGAAAAATGGAGCTAAAAAAGTTATGAAGTAGAAAAGAAGAAGAAGGTTTTAGAGAATTTCTAATTTTTTTCTTAATTTTTTAGCATAAATTTAGAATTTATAATTTTTTTTTAGAAAATTTGAGCTAAACATAGCCTAAACATAGTTATGAAGTAAAAAAGAAGAAGAAGAATTTTTAGATTTTTTTTTGAAACTTTGAGCTAAACATTTTTTTTTATTTTTTATTTAGAATAAATTTAGAATTTAATATTGTTTTTAGAAAAACTGAGCTATAGACAGTTATGAAGTAGAGGAGAAGATTTTTGAGAATTTCTAATATTTGTTTAGAGAAAAAGGAATTTATTCAAATTTTATCTAATATTGGAATACAATTGAAATTCAATTTTCTAAATTTACTTCGCCTATGGTATATATGTATGTAGGTATTTAGGAAGAAAAAGTAATTAAAAAAACTATTTTCAAATACATGTTGCCTACTTTTTGAGTGAAATTTTAAAATTTAACCAGAAAATATGTTAATGAAAATACTTACTTTTCGACCTAAGAAGCTCGATATTAGAAGGAGAGAAGAAGTTTTTTTGAAAAAATATTTTTTTTTTATTTTTTAGAATAAAAAAAATTATTTGAAGTTTCATCTGATATTGGAATACAAATAAAATTTCTAGTTTCTAAATTAACTTTGCCTATTTATCTTACAAGAAAAAGTCATTAAATTTAAAGAAAAACTTTTTCTACAAATATGTTGCCTACTTTTCGGAGCACAACTTTAAATGTTCGATGCACAAAATGAAGTATATGACCCGTACAAATAAACATAAAGCAATTTAAAGTAGAAACATTTTATTAAAAATTTGTTGTCTACTTTTTGGAGCGACATTTTAAACTTTAACCTAGAAATATGTGTATGAAAATATGTTTTTGACCTCGAAGAGAAGCTCGTTGTGCAAACTGAAAATTATGTTAATATAACTACAATACAGTAAGTATAATATACTTTCAAGTGCATGTTGCCTATATTTTGGCGCAAGCTAAATAAAATGCCGAGCTGGAAATAAGTCTATGTATTTCCTTAAATTAAATTTATGTAAACAAGCTTAAGAAGTAGTATAAATTATATACAAAACAAGCTTATTATGAAAGAAAATCTAAATTTGTACAAAGTAGAGTAATTTTTGAAAATGTGTTGCCTACATTGCGGCGCAAGGAAAATGCATTGTTTGTTTTTCTAATGTAACCTCTGTTAGGGTGGCTTACAAAAACAAGTTGAGAAGAAAAAAATTCAATATTTTGAAAAAAATAAATTGAAAATTGCCTTGTCTAAATTTAGGCGCAATGTCAAGAGAAAGTATGAAGCTGAAAGCAAGTCTATGTGTTGCCTTCAATTGCTGTTTAAGCCTAACATAATATTGATAGTCTAAGATATTAAGGCAAAATCTCAAGAGTTAAAGCTTTGGCACTTACTAAAATAAGTTTTGCCTAGTTTTCGGCGTGAAGTTAACAGAATTCTGTCTGTCATTATTAAACAAACTGGTTGTAAAATGTGCTATGAAATAAGTTTATGTGTTAGCGGTTGTGAAGCTTTGTTGACCGGTCTGGGGGAAAATTAATTCCTATATAATAACACACTTCTGGAAATCAATCTTCGCTAGTCTTTCTCAAACTCAATAATTTCTACTAAAAAACTATTATTTAGTAATGCCAAAAACCGTGGTTTGGAAACAAAAAAGAAAATCAATCATGCTTCTGGCTGAACTCAAATTTGCCTCGATGATTTTAGACAACACCTTTGGAACTCTTTAAAACAATCGCCGAAGACGATAATAGATCTGAATGAGTGCAGAAAGGTATTTAACAAACAGTGTCTATATAAGTTTAGTTATATTTGATGCTTTCGAGATTTGAGTGAACCTTAGTCTTCAAGAAGAGAGGTTTCAACTATATCTCAAAAACCTGAAAAACCTCTCAATCTCAGTGAATCAATGAGTGATTATTTTCATGGCACTCTTTGTCACGAAGTTTGTAACACCCAGAAGAAAGCGTCGGAGACCCTATAAAGTATATATATAAATGATCAGTATGTTGAGCTGAGTCGATTTAGCCATGTCCGTCTGTTTGTCTGTCTGTCCGTCCGTCCGTCTGTATATATACGAACTAGTCCCTGAGTCTTTAAGATATCGTTTTGAAATTTTGCAAACGTCATTTTCTCTTCAAGAAGCTGCTTATTTGTCGGAACGGGTGATATCGGACCACTATAACATATAGCTGCCATACAAACTGAACGAACGGAAAAAAGTTCTTGTATGGAAAACTTTTGCATTTGACAAGATATATTCACGAAATTTGGTATAGATTATTTTCTAAAGCACAATGTAATCTCCGAAAAATTGTTTAGATCGGTTAACTATACCATATAGCTGCCATACAACTGAACGATCGGAAAAAATTCTTGTATGGAAAACTTTTGCATTTGACAAGATATATTCACGAAATTTGGTATAGATTATTTTCTAAGGCAACAAATGTAATCTCCGAAAAAATTGTTCAGATCGGCTTACTATAGCATATAGCTGCCATACAAACTGAACACATAGTTACTAAACGAAATGCACCTGTGAAGGGTATAACAGCTTCGATGCAGCCGAAGTTAACGTTTTTTCTTGTTTTATTTATCTTTTTAGTTAGAAAGAAAGTGTAACAGACTTGGTTCAACCACTAACCTAAATATACCCAAAATTCTAAAAAGCTCACAGTTTTGCAAAAAATGGATTCCAGAGATGACAGAAAGAACAGCTTTTTCCAATTTGCAAAGCGAACGCAAAACAAATTTATGCCAAAAGCAAGAACAAATTGCGACAAAGAGAAAATAAGTAACACAAGTGGATGAATGTGGCAAAGCAAGAATACACAAATCACACAAATGAAAAAGCGCCCTTTTTGGAGAATTTACGAATGAAAAAGCAACCGCAGTCAAAAGAGTTGACTCTTTTGAGCAATTTTCGACTTTACACACGCCGCACTTGCAACAACACCAGCAACGCCGAGCTTTAGGACGCAGTGTACGAATTTGTCATTATAATACTGCTGCAACACTTTTGTTGTTGTTGTTGTTGCTAGTGTTAATGACGTTTCGGTAGCCAAGCTCAACAAGCCCATGTCGCATATCCTCTTATTCTTTACTGGCGTAGACACCGCTTGCGCTGTTATAGCCGTGTTGCATATAGTCTTTATAGATGTATATATGTTAAATACAAGTATGTTGTATGTATGTATGTGTGAATATTTTTCTCATATTATTTTTGCATAATAGTTGCATTGTTGTTGCTTATGCTTGTGCTGCCGCTATTTACCTTACATTATTGTTGCTGCTAGTGACGCATTTATGCTATTAATGTAGCAGCAACATTTAGTTGTTGTTTTTCTTGTTATTTTTGCAATTTTTTATTGCATTTGCCACTGCTTTTTTCCGGCAGCAGCATTTTATGCGCGTAATTTATGCAAGACATCGTCGCGCCAACAAACACCATGGCGCAAAATGCTGCCGCAACCAAATAACAACAACAATAACAATTCAGCTTTTGCCGTCCATCGTTTTCACGCGACGCATAATGAAAGGCGCGACAAGTTTTTCATTAAAATCCAACGCCTTCACCGCGCGCTCTCTCTCTCTCTCTCTCCTACTTGCAATCCGAGCGCGCTCCACCAATGTTTTCTGCAACGCGTACCTTTTTTGTTAGAAATACTTTACTGTTAAACTTTTTTTTCCGTTTTTATCATTTACAGGTCCATTTATCCTTCACCTAGCAAGTCTGCGCCGTACTTCCCCCCAATTCTCAGCCCTTAAAGGTCTCCTTCGTAAATTCTCTTTGAAAGTATGCACAGTGTTGCAATTTCGTTGGTCGTTGCCTTTCATCGGCGCGCCCAGACATGCCGTTATGCGAATTCCTTTCGCTCGTAATTTTTTAACCATTTTATAGCTATTCACCGGCGCAAATATTATATATAAATTTACATACATATGTATGTATATTTATGTAAATATGACGCCTTAAATATTGACAAATTATGCGGAAAGCGTTGACGCACTGCATAATTATGTTTAGTGTGACTATTTATTTATTTCTTTTAATTCATAATTCGTTTTAATTTCGTGGCGTAAGCATGAAATGCCCCGGCAGCGCTGTCTGTGCAACTAAAATTGCGTGATGAATATTTTCTTTGGAAATAAAAATGTTTTCATAGCCGCCAAGTGCATTTAAAATAATTTCTAATGTAATTATTGGAAAAACTAAACACTAAAAAAATTTCGAATTTTTAGTTTTGAATAATTGCGTTTTGTGCTATCAATATTTTTTAATAAATCAGACATGTGTCATCGACAAAATTTATAACCTGCTCCTAAATGAAGGGCACGTTTAAATTCCATATTTAGATGTCTTGTAAGCAAACTATTAAAAAAGTTGCCTACATTTAGGGTGCTGATCGAAGTGAAAAGACAGAACTCTCTAGATATAACATTAGGTTTACGGCTGATTCCTTCCTAACAGTCTTAAGCAAAACTTATTGCCGACCTTCAAAGTCAACTAATAATAATTTCAAGAGTAGGCTTTGAATACTTAACTTCCAGTTTGATAGATCGAAATCTATTTCAGATTAACGTGACACTGTTTTTGTGGCTATTTTCAAGTAGAATCATGATATTTCGAAAATAGAGGTTGGAGTTGGTGTGGGGATATACTGTTCAGAGTTAGGCATAAGGTTGCCGGACCACTGCAGTATATTTCAAACTGAGGTCTTTGCTAATGCGAAAGCCGCGGAGCTGGTCTCTAATGCGCCTATAGATAATACCAGAATTAAAATATATGTAGACAGCCCAGCAATCAAGGCAGTATTCCCGTATCGTATATCGGCCAGAAGTGTTTTGGAAAGGAGGGCAGCAGTGAAAATTGTTGCCAGAAGCAAGCAACTTCATTTCTACTGGGTGCCATGTAACGAAAGCATCGGACACAATGAAATAGAAATAGCTAAGAATAGTGTACGGTTAGCACCCGAAAACGTGATAAGCATTGGGAAACCCATGCACTGTCTATACGACGAACTGGATAGAGACATGGTAAAGAAAATCAAAACCCGTTGGAACGAGCTACCTGACTGCATAACTGCAAAAGTCATGTGCAAAACGGTGGATCGGAAGTACACAAAATTTCTATTGGCACTCGATGGAAGAGACTGTAGAACCGTAATCAGAATACTAACTAACTGGTGGGGACACACGCCGGCAAAAAGAAGCTGACTGATCGCGAAGACTGCAGGAAATGTTTTGAGCAAGGCACCGACCAAACAATGGTATAATTTTCCCTCATTGGCAAGACTACGCTGTACACATCTGGGGTTCCCGTGGTACGATACATTTTAAGAAGTAACGACAGTGAGGCCAAAGAGTCTGTTGAAATTCGCATCAATCACAGGCATCCTAATTCATGGACCTAGTAACTGAACTCCATCTGGAATCGCTCATTGTGGCTCATTGGCCTACCAGACTAACCTTACTGAACCATGTTGTTTCAAAGTAAAGCAAATGTACAGTGTTGAAAGCAAGTATACTATGCATATATATTTTAAACTAAATTTAACGGAAGTCTAAAAGAAAAGAAAATCCCGATTTACACCAAGTAGAGTGTTTTCGAAAATATGTTACCTAAATTTTGAGGTGAAGTTTAAAAAATCAGACGCTGAAAATAAAACTACTAACGCTTTTCAGATTAGTAAAAAAACAGAATTAATATTGTCTAAGGGACCACACAGATTTTTGTTGGAATACTATTCAGCAGTCTGACCCTGACTACCCTACTTAGGTGCGTAGAGAGAAAACCATAGTCCGGGCACGATTTTTGTGAAATATAGGAGAAAGAAATCAGCAAAAAATATATTATATCAATGTAGATACCGGTCCCTCCTGACCACTTTACGTCTGGGAGGAATTGTCCACGATTTCTTCCCTCTCTCTTGGACTGGCTCTGTTTAAAATTTTTGCGAATAGTTAATTAAAAACTGAGGTCCAAAAGAAGATCTGTTGCAAGCGACAGCTCAATTAATTACACTGTGATAGCTTTTTTTCAAAAAAAAAAAAGACAAGACCAACTTCGACGGTTTCCCCCTATTTCGGGTCCTACGAATCGAACTGCATCATTACTTTTTTGAGTTACAATCATGGTTTCATACAAAATTTTTTGTTGAAGTTTTTCATCAAAGTGGCCCATTGTAAGAGAAAGGCACATTTTTCTTCGGTCTCTAACTTTTTTAATGTTGACTTTTTTGGTAAACTTTCTTTGGCAAAGCTTCTCAGAATAAGTCCGTCTTTAAGTTCTTAGATGACTGTAAACCCCAAAATCAATGTTTTTTAGGTCCTTATAGCCAATATGTCGAAAAAACTGAAATTTAATCCATTTTTTTTTAATGTTTTTTCCCTCACGTTTCGTCAATATTTTAATTTACTCTTTGATACTTATACATTAAGTGACATCTTGTAATAGTAAGAAACTTAAGCAAAGACAATGATCTGAGCAAACTAACCATTAGAAAAAAAACTTAACAAACTTTAAGCATAGATTGCAGTTGTTAATTTGACTTTGACTTCGCGGAAAAAACATTGTTTTAGTGCCTTGTATATTAAGAAAATAAATTAAAATGAATAAGTGTCCAATTGGCCTATCGTTGTTCTGCTACGTATGTGGAAAATTTACAAGCCCTCGGAGTAGACGCAAAATATCTTGGGGACTGCCGGCATCTACGAGAAATATTTCGATTTGCCCGTTATAAGATATGTAGATTGGGTGCCAAATATCATTTGCACGCAATGCAACAACAACCTGCATAACTGGTCAAAAAGACTGTGCCTAAAAACGGGGTTCGGCATCCCAATGATTTGGATAGATCCACAAGGGCATCATACTGGTAACTGCTACGCGTGCAAGAACAAATTTGCAGGACTCAACAAAAAAAACACAGTTTACAAAAGTGTTCAATCTGCACAGCTACCAGTATCTCACTCAGAAAATGCTCCGATAACAAGATGTCCAAGTCCAACTGACAGATATATTTCGCCAACATTTTCCACCGAGCCTACAAATCTACCCAACCGAAGTTGAAAGCCCATGTCGTCACTTGGAGATTTCCCAAGCCCGCTTGAATACGATGGTACGACAGCTAAAATTATCGCAAAGACAAGCGATTTGCCGATCACATCATCTACGATCGGTAAATATATTGTCTAAAGATGTAAAGGTGTATGGATACCGCAAAAGACAGAAGGAGCTTTTAGATTTCTTTGAGGTTAATGGCGATAATACTTTTTCGTATTGTAAAAATATTCCTGGTCTTATGCAAATCATGAACTGTGAGTACAAACCAGAAATAGCGCTTGTTTATTGACTCGTCGAAAAATAGTTTAAAAGCAGTATTGCTGTATGTGGATAACACAAATATTAATATAAAATATATATATAATATTGTGTACAAATTTATGATACTTATTGATAACACTTATGTATAAGATACAAAAAATAAAAAATAAAACAGCACACAAACATAGTTAGTGTAGCTTTTTTAAAAAAGTTTTTTTTTCTAATGGTTAGTTTGCTCAGAACGTTGTCTTTGCTTAAGTTTCTTACTATTACAAGATGTCACTTAATCTATAAGTATCAAAAGGTAAATTAAAATATTGACGAAACGTGAGGGAAAAAACATTAAAAAAAATGGATTAAATTTCAGTTTCTTCGACATATTGACTATAAGGACACAAAAAATATTGATTTTGGGGTTTACAGTCATCTAAGAACTTAAAGACGGACTTATTCTGAGAAGCTTTGCCAAAGAAAGTTTATCAAAAAAGACACATTAAAAAAGTTAGAGACCGAAGAAAAATGTGCCTTTCTCTTACAATGGGCCACTTTGATGAAAAACTTCAACAAAAAATTTTGTATGAAACCGTGATTGTAACTCAAAAAAGTAATGATGCAGTTCGATTCGTAGGACCTGAAATAGGGGGAAACCGTCGAATTTGGTCTTGTCTTTTTTTTTGACTATCACAGTGTTATTGTTTAGTGATTTGTTGTTTCAATATAAGAAAGGATCTTAACATCTTTTATTGATGGTTCGCCTCAACACATTTTGGTTAATCTTTTGGGTATGAACCGTGTCAATGCTAATAACTGAATGAATAATGAAGTCGAGTTGAGGTTGGAAAAGAGGTGCTTGCCATTATTCATCAAACGCATCATTTCTAGTGACGAGTCGTGGTCTTATGAATAGAACGTCGAAACTGTACTAAAATCTAGAAAACGCGCTCTCAAAAATGAGACGAAGCTGAAAAAACGTCGAATTCCCTTCCCTCCTTCCTTCCCCACAAGTCACTGGACAACAACACACCACCCCAACGCGATCCACACATGAAGAGAAAAAAATCAAGAAGATGCTCATCGTTTTCTTTGACTACTATTGTGCGATTTACCATAAAATCGTTCATCAATGTCAAATGGTCTACAAATATTCATCGTAAACGACCGGATTTGTATGCGAGAAATGCATGAGTTCTTCTCCAGATAAGGCTCCGTCACATTCTGGCATGTTTGTAACTGATTTTTTGGCCAAACACAACACAAGAGTCACCGCATAATCATAAGCATACGTATCAGGTTTGGCTTTCTATTACTTTATTCTGTTTTCGAAACTGAAAAATTCGCTTCGTGGAAAGCACTATTAGTCCATCGTCATTCGCTGAAAGGCCTGAAGACCATACTAGCTGAGATATGTAACAAGTGCATGGAACATTAAAACACATAAAAAACTGTTTTTTCTTTTCAGTCCGAGTCAAATTTGTTAAGATAATTAGCCAATACTGACTCTATTTACTTTAAAAAAGCTTTGCTATAAAATATTCCAATTTCTGTGAAAGTATTTATATATACTTCACTTTACTTTTACTAGTACACAACAACAACAACACAAAGTGAAACAACTCTTGCAACATTGTGCAATTGTACTTTTCAAGGCCTGTCTCCACTTTCAGCAAACTCATACATATTTATAAACCATACATATGTATACATATATATTTTTATTTCTTTGCTGTTACTTTCATGTGTCATTACAACATAAATTAACTTTTTTCGAAGCAACTTCGCTTGCAACGGGTTACCCTATCATTTTGCAGCGCCTTTCAATTGCAACGCGGCCATCCACTTTCATCTTCGTCTACCAATCACGCATCTTGTTGCTGTAGCTGCGCATTCAACCGGTGACAGACTACCTGCGTCTTCCTTTATTTTATTCTTGACAATGTTGTTGTACAACAAATAAAATATGTCTATCCATGAAAGCGTAAATATGGGGGAAAATATAAAAATATTCAAATGGTTGAGCGGCCATATGAATGACAAGGCAGTTCGCGAATGATAATGCACATCATTTTCCCAGTTAATATATGACTTGGCTAATATGCTTATGCCATGTTTTCTATAATAATAAATTATAAACAGATTATATAGAAAACAGACATGCGTGGTGTTTGATTTATTTGTATTTGCCTACCAACTTGGTCACACGCTACGAATTTCGTTACCCTTCTTTTGACAAGCATGACTACTCAATAGTATTGAATATTCGATTTATAGACATTTAATATAGCGACTTAATTGAATCAATTTGTAAATATATTCATTTAAGTCGTTTAGGCACTTACATTAATTAATTGACTAAATTGACTCAATTAGTAAATTAATTAACTGACTAAATTGAGTCAATTAGTAAATATAT
This sequence comes from Bactrocera neohumeralis, assembly GCF_024586455.1. Lineage (NCBI taxonomy): Eukaryota > Metazoa > Arthropoda > Insecta > Diptera > Tephritidae > Bactrocera > Bactrocera neohumeralis. The sequence continues at coordinate 19,457,011 of NC_065922.1, read as the reverse complement.
TCATGTATGTTGTTAATGCACTTTTAACATTAAACTGTTAATTGACTAAATTAAAAAGCTGTCTGAAACGTTAATGTAAGCAATTAGTTAATCGAGTAAATTAAAAAGCTGTCTGATACATTAATGTAGGCAATTAGTTAATTGAGTAAATTAAAAACCTGCCTGATACATTAATGTAGCCAATTAGTTAATTGAGTAAATTAAAAAGCTGTCTGAAATACTAATGTAGGCAATTAGTTAATTGACTAAATTAAAAAGCTGTCAAATACATTAATGTACACTATTAGTTAATCGAATAAATTAAAAAGCTGTCTGATACATTAATGTACGCAATTAGTTAATTGAGTAAATTAAAAAGCTGTCTGAAATACTAATGTAGCCAATTAGTTAATTGAGTAAATTAAACAGCCTGTTGAAACACTAATGTAGGTAATTCGTTAATTAACGTAATTAATAGCTGTCTGACATACTAATGTAGGCAATTAGTTAATTGACTAAATTAAAAACCTGTCTGAAACACTAATGTAGACAACTAATAAAGTAACTAAATTAAAAATTTGTCAAAAAACTAATGTAGGCAATTAGTTAATTGACAAAATTAAAAAGTTGTCTGAAACTCTAATTAATTCTAATTCTAGGCAATTAGTTAATTGACTAAATTAAAAAGTTATATAAAAAACTAATGCGTACAATTAATTAATTGACTAAAGCTTTCTGAAACTCTAATTTAAGCAATTAGTAGTCTGAAACACTAATGTAGGCATTACGTTCGTGTTCTGTGTCTCTTGATGAGAAGAAAAAAATATATTTTATAAAATTTGTTGAGATCGTTTTGTGATTTAGTGAGGGGTTCTGGATTACCACTCGATTAAGCCACATTTTAAGTTGAATGTTGACTGATTTAATACAATAAAAGCAATAATTTAGTGGAGCATCAGATTGAATTTCGAAGGTAAAGCGCGTACGATGGGACTACAATGAGGCCACGAGAGAACAACACGGTCTCAATAAATGCCTTCATATTCTATTGAATATATGTGAACTAATTGGAGCTCAGCCGTGGTTGATCTAATTCCCAAGAAGGTCTTCTTAGTATGAACAATTACTGTTTGCTACTCAATCTAGTACATTAGAGAAAATATATCTTTTTTTAGCAGAAGATCCTCATGGAGCATAGGTAATAAAGAACATTCTGGGAGAAAGATAAGCAAAAGGTAGGCTTATACAAACTCAGAAATTCAAGCTTCTGCAATTGTTCAAAATGCTGTGCCTTTGTGACCATATGTGATCTAGGAAAGGACCTAATAAACCGTAAGTCACAGTGCAAAGCCTCAATTTTCTATTTATACAAATTCAGGCGTTAACAGACCTGACTTGGGTGAGTAAATAACAGTTTGACCGTATTTATAGTAATTTTAGTAGTACTGACGAAGAACTCACATGCTTTGAAAAATGTTAATATAGAGCTCAGAAACTAGGAAGCTTCAGGAAAAGTAACCAATATTTTGTGTAAACATCATGCAAGGCATCAAATTATTGTAGTTGGATGATCATAATTCATTCACCTAATTGACTGTGCTCCAGACTTTAAACCACCAGGAACAAACTTCTGCACTGGAATAAGGAATTGATCCAAAGAACTTGACTTCATCTGTCTTTGGAATCTATCCTCATATATTCTTAGAAATTTCGAATTGATTTTTTACACTACTTTTAATATCTGCTATTTTTAAAATCTCATTTTTGATAACTTTTGGAACTGAAATCCATTTCCAAAGCACAAAAGTGAGGTTGTCAATATTATAGAACTTTTTTTTTTTCAAATTAAATAAATACACAGAACACTTATTTGAAATGTGCGAAAACATGCGATTTAGCAAACGTAAGTGCGAGTAAATGAAATAGGTAAAATATGGCAGTCATAAAAATCAAATTGAAATTGGCAATGCAGCGGCGTGACAAGAGAAATATTGTCAAAGCGGTAAAATGACACATGTGCATTTACCTGTTGCGAGTACCAATCGACAATTTATGCATATGTAAAAATGTGTATGTATAGACAGCACACATATTAACCGCGCAATTAAAAAGTTTGCAAAAAATCATTAACTAGTTAGACTTTCACTAGTCCAGTACTAGTTCGCAGTGGATTATAATTTTTATGAAATAACAATTAAAAATATTTTATGATTATTTTTTACATTTTAAAGCAGCATTAATATAATTTCAAATGTTACAAAACGAACTGGTCCGATTTTCACTAGTATACTACTAGTTTGAAGTGGAGTTAATTTTTATGAAATAACAATTAAAAAAAAAATTATGATTATTTTTTACATTTTAAAGCAGCATATAATTTCAAATGTTACAAAACGAACTGGTCCGATTTTCACTAGTATGCCACTAGTTTGAAGTGGGTATAATTTTTATGAAATAACAATTAAAAAAATTTTATGATTATTTTTTACATTTTAAAGCAACATTAATATAATTTCAAATGTTACAAAACGAACTGGTCCGATTTTCACTAGTTCACTAATAGTTTGAAGTCAAATACAATTTATATAAAATAACATTTCAAATATTTTATGAACATTTTTAAACGTTTTGAAGAAAAATTAATATAATTTCTAATTTTGCAAAACGAACTAGTCCGATTTTGTCTCGACCACTACTAGTTCAAATTGGTAGATACTTTTGATAAATGGCAATTAAAATATTTTTTGAACGTTTCTTTACCTTTTATATCCTTTCATATGCAGAATTATATTATTATCTAACATTAGAAAACGAACTAGTCCGTTTTTGACTAGACCACTACTAAATTGAAAGGTACTCAAAATGTAAAAAATAACAACAAAAAAATTGTGCATGTTTTAATACATCATATACTGAATTTTTTCCTTTCTTTCAAAATATTTATTTTTTCAAAATTCTTCTATAATTAATAAAAATAATTTTTTTGTAAATCACAATAAAATTTTTCATCATCAATATTCTAAATTATTTGCCTGTAAAATTAAAAAAAAACAACGTTTAACCCTTTTGTGCTCTTACTGGGTATTAAAGCACTTCACAAGCAAGTCACTAGTCACCCATCAGCTACAGAGCATCACCGCCATAACAACCACAATAGAACATAATAAAATTATTCGTGTGACGAAAGTGGAAAAAGTCAACCGGCATGAATGATATTATTGCAGCGTGGCGTGAAAATCGAAGCAAAAATGAAAGAATGAAAGACCCACCGCTGAGTTGGCTGAGTCGTTGACAACCGCGCCAACGTGCAACGCTCATACGTACACATGTAAATATAGATAAGCACACACACAAACTCACACAAATGAACTGAACGAATCACCGCGAATTCGTTCAACTTGATCGAAATGCAAAATAAATTTGTGCACTTGTGCGGCCTTAGTCGCTAGCACACACAGAAACATATTTGCACTATTTATGCATGTCGATTGGAAAAGAAGCCAAAGATAATAAAATTATTTGATAGTTGGAATATTCTCTGAATTCGCTACAGACTTCTGTTGGAGTCTGTAATTAAATGATGAAGTTGTGATTTGGTAGCGAGAAGATTTAATTTGCTTGGGTAAATGGCAAATGTGTGACAGAGCAGTCAGGGTAGTCAGGTAACAGATTGTACATAAGTTAAAGCGTTGAAAAAGCGATTTTATATTGGTAGATTAAAACTTACATATAAATTATTCTTATAAAAATTATGTAGTTATTTCGAATTTTTCGAACTTACTTAAAATTTTCGAACTTTCTAATAATTTTCGAAATTTACACATTACAAAATTTTGGAACTTTTCGAACTTACTGAAAATTTTCGAACTTCCTAAATATTTTCACAACATAAAAATTTACACAAAATAAAAATTTTGCATTTTTCGAACTTATTGAAAACTTTCGAACTTTCTGAATATTTTCGAACTTTCTGTTGATTTTAGAAATTTATGTTAGATTTTGATCTTTTTTGATTTCCTGCATTTTTTTTAATTGTGTTCGAAATTTCTGGTAATTTTTGAGGTTCATATCAGTTTTCAATCTTTTGAAATTTCTCGCACTTTATGAAAATCTTTTATTGAAAATTTGGGCACTTTCTATTAATTTCGAATGACAACTTTCGAAATTTGTGACAACTTTGAAAATTATGAAACATTTTTCGAAGTATAATTATGAAATTTTCGAAATTATTCCAGAAACTGTTAAATTTTTAATTTTTGAGCATTAGTATAATTATTGAACTACTGATTTTTTCAATTCGAGAACTTTATTTCTGTGATTTTCAATCGAATGTTTTGAATTTTTTCGACTTTCAAATTTTTCACACGTTATAATTATTGAACTTTCTGCTAATTTAGGAAAGTCATTGTGATAACTTTGAAGTTCATTTCAAATTTATTTAGATTTTTCGCTCTTTTGAAAAATTTTTTGTGCCCGTACTTTATTAAAATATACGGAAATTTATTTCACTCAAATATTCAAGTTAGAAAAATATTTTTATAGGCTATGCTTGGCACAAAAACCTGCACAAAAGTCGGTCTAAATTAAATTTATTTGAGAAAATAGTTTTTGATGATAATTTTCATAAACATTTTGTTTTGAATTTTTTCGAACTTACTGAAAATATTCGAAGTTTAAGATAATTTTCGAAATTCGTGCCAGTTTTAAATCATTTGCAAATTTCTTGCACTTTTAAGGTATGATCGACCTTCTGAAAATTTTCGAACATGCTGAAAATTTGAATGCTCTCTCTAAAAACTTATGTACAACAAATTTAAAAATTTTGAACTTTTTCGAAGTATTTTCAGTAACTGTAAGTTTAAGACAATTTTCAAAGACAGTTTCCAAATTTCTTGTTCCATATAAAAATTTTGAATTTTTTGAAATTTTTCGCACTTACTGAAAATTTGAATACTTTCTGTTAACTAATTTTTTAAATTTTAAATTTTTTCGAAATTAATTTTTTTGAGAATTTTGAGCTCTCTGAATTTTTTAATTACTTTAACAACATATTTTTTCCTAATTTAATTAAATCTAATTCTTCGAATTCGAATTCGAAATTTTGACAAGTCGAACTAAATTTCAACTAACTAATTCGAAGTTAACTATGGCTTGCAAAATCTAAAAATATTATTCTTACGTACATAGAAAAAGCCGAGTCCTCATGATATTGTTAAATTCATATAAAGATGATGAAACTTACCTGTAAAGAAAGAAGAAAAATATTTTTAAATTAAATTTTGGAAAATTTTTAATAATTTTTTTTTAAATTCTCCTCTTAAAATAAGCATCTTATATACTAAAACAGTAACCTCTCTTTAAGACTATTATAGCGATAATCACTTGTATTTCGCAATTCAATTCGTAGGGCAATTACACGCCCAACTCTCTCACCCAAAAAAATTTTATAAAAGTAGTTAAATGCATTCATTTGTTATGGAAAACTTTTCAGCAGCAAAAATTATATTTGCATTTTATTTTTATGCGAAATTTGCACGCACTCGTCACACTGTACATAACGCTACCATTAAATCACCACACTAATAATAATGAATATATTTTCACCACAACGCATGAGAGTTTATGGGAAAATAAAAATCTAAAACAAAAAAAATATAAAAAAATGAGTAATATCACTTTTAAAACATATACATATATGTATATATACATACTATGTCTATATTCATATATCTACAAATGTGTGTGTATCAGTGGCGCAATGGTCATCGCGCCGCGCTTGAACATACGAGCGTTGTCGCAATTATTATGCATAAATTTCGCTTAATTTTTCACATTCAATGCTCGCCGATCCTTTGTTCATGCCCCAGTGGCACTATCACGGCACGGCAGCAAGTGGCAGCAGAAGTAGGGAAAGACGAAGCAGGGCCACAGCATAAATGCAAGAGAAAAAGGCATTAATAAATGACAGTGGACAGCGAAGCGGCAAGTGCAATGCTGCTGTGGACGAGGCGATGTGTCACCAGGCATTGGCACAGATGCGCAAGCAACAACAACAATAACAAAAGAACAACAGCAACAGTAGCAACAACGATATTAGCAATCGTTGCGGCAAACATCGAGGAAATTAATTCCACAGGGCAAATTAAGCGTTTCGCGCTACTCGTCGTCCGCGGACGAAGTTGATGCTGGCTACCGGCTGCCGACTGCTGGCAGCTACCGGTGGTTGGCTGGTGGCTCTTGGCTGTCAGTTGTCGCCACTGTTGCGGCAAGTAGTAGCTTGAGGCGTGTCGAGCGTATTTATAAACACAATTATACACATATACATACATATATGTATGTAGGTATCAAGCTCCCAGCTTCCTTTTGCTTCGTCTGTTCCTTCGCTTTTTCGCCTTTTTGTTCCATGTCATGCCTGCATTCGCTATGCTACAGCCACAGCGCCACTTTGGCTTCACTGCCGTCGGTTCTTTGCTCGCGGAGCGCTGCGTTTGTCATTCAAAATACGCGCATATCGTCCGGCCGGGCGTCTGGCAGCTTGGCAGGAGGGCATTTTCGCAACACGCTTCATTTGTGTCGTTGGCGATTTCGCAATTCTTTTTTTGTTGACATTTTTTATTTCCAATGCTTTTTTTTAGTTTTTGGCACTAAATATTTTTTATTAAAATTTTTTTTTGATTTACTTTTTACTTTAACTTCTCTTTTAATGCTTATTTTTTTTAACTTTCGCTTAATTTTCAAATAAATTTTTAATTATTTTATTAATTCTTATTTTATCATTTAATTTTTGTTGATTTTTTTCTATTTTGGCAACTAAGTTTCATATTTTTTTTTAATTTTTTGTTATTAATTGTTATGTGATTTTTTTTTTGATTATTTTTTTTTTTTTATTTCTACTTTTTTAGAATTATTTTTTTTTTAATTTTTTAATTTTTGATTATTTTTTTATTTATTTCTACTTTTTTAGATTTTTAAAATAAAATTTTAATTTTAGTTTTTTCGATTTTCTGCAATTTACTTGTTATTATTTTTTTTTAATTTTTGTTGTTAATTTTTATTAATATTATTTAATTTTTTAATTTAATTTATTTTTAATTATTTTTCGAATTTCTGTGGTTTACTCCTTATTAGTTTTTTAAAACCCGTTGTTCATTTTTTATATATTTTGTTTAATGTTATTAATTTTATTTAATTTTATTTAATTTTAATTTAATTTGTTTTTGTTTTATTTTTTTGTTTATCTGTTATTTACTAGTTATTAATTGTTTTTAAATTCTTTCAGATAAATTTTTGTTTCAATTATTTTTTTACAATTTACTTCTTAATTTTTTGTGGTTAATTAATTTTATTTTCCTTTACTTTTTATTTATTTTTATTTATTTTTTAATTTTTATTATTAAAATTTTTTTTAAATTAATTTTTGTTTTAATTTTAGTTTTTGTTTCGTTTTTTCGAAACTTTCATGTTGCTAATTTTTTTTTAATATTCTACTATTTTTTTATTTTATTTAATTTTTTACTTAGTTTTTTTAATTAATCTTTAGTTTTTTTGATTTCTCTTTATTTTATATTTCCTTTTAATTATTATTTTAATTTTCTTAATTTTTCTTGCAACTTGATTCATTTTCACTTTTGCCATGACTGCGTTCTGCTTTAATTTAAGCTAATTCAATTTTTTCACTGCTTTATTTGCACACTCACACATTACCATACAAACGCACATACCTCCATACAAATCCATTTACCATTCTTGCCGCCTGTTTTTCTCTTACTTTCCTTCCATTTTATTTATATTATTGCTGTTGTTGTTTTTGGTGTTTTATCGCGTAAATGTCACGATTGTCTTGTCTTGTTTTCAATTAAATTTTTTTCGGAAATTCGTGTTGATTTCGCGCGACCAACGCCAGTTTCCCATTTATCATTGTTTGGCTATGTTTTTCTGGCAATTTGCCTGCAAGACCGTTTGTTGTTGTTGTTGTTACTGTTCTATTGCTGGCAGCACAACACTTAGAAGAAATTAATTCGAATAAAATTAGAAGAAAATTTAAGAAAGAACTCGGCAGGTGGTAAGAATAGCGAGTACTTTGATGTTTTCGGTTTTTCCAAGAAAAACTTTTGGTTTTAAGTATTCTTTGGAGAAGCTATAATTGTCACTATTGATGATCTACGAAAAGCTCACAACGCAGTTACACACATTTAGGCCTTAAAAATCCAGTAAAATTAGCATTTACTAAATGAAATGCCAACAATCTCCCATTATTGTCTAGCTTTCAATGAAGATTCTGCGAGACAGTTCTTTAAATGAACCATTGTTTATGTTACTTATTTCGACTCGGTTGCAATACTGCAGAAAATAGGGTTTCAAACATATCCCGCTCATGAAGAGACAAGAACAGTCCATGGAGGGTATTTTCGAATAGTTAAGCTATCCATAAAAATCCATAAACCTACTGGAGATGAAAGTGTACCCTTATGAAACACATTTGATCGATCTTACTGCAAATTTTTGAGAGACCAAACATTATTACATACATATTTAGTTAGCCCTAACTTGCAAAAAGCGAGTGTGTAAATTTGAAAGCTTCGGATAATTACTTTGCGAATTACATCGTTTTAAGTGAAGCAACTTTTGCTATTTTGAACAAAGTGTATAAAATGGAACTTTGTGTGTTGAAAAAATATTGTTTTTTGAAGGGAAAAAACATAGTTGAAGCCAAGGTTTGCATTCATCAACATTATTTGGACCTTGCAAAAGTGAAATCGACCATTGAAAAGTGGTTTCCTAAGTTTGAACGAGGCGAAATGAGCACCGAGATGTAGGCAGAGGACGACCTGAAGAAGCTATGCAAAAAGTCCACATAACAATTTTGGATGATCGTAAAGTGAGGTTGCACGAGATAGCAGGCACTCTAAAGGTATCAACTGAATTCGCAAATCGTGCTATAAAATGGGTACCGAAAAGTTGAAGGATCGCTAATAAGTGTAGCCACGAAAGTCTGTAATTCTCTCAGAAAATTTTCATTTGTAGCTATAGGCGACGCTCTGGAATGAATATTTGGGTTTAAGAAACAAGATAAGGCTTCTCTGATGAATAAAGTGCCAAAGTGAAAGCTCTAAATTTAATTTTCCTATTTGCAAAAAACTATGTAGATATCTTGTGTTATCAAACTGATTTTCATATCGAAAACATCAAGCAAAATAGCATAAGTTTATCCATAAGGGATTTTGGAAGATTGAAATCTCTTTTTTCTGATTCGTCATTCTGTTTTCTGACAGTTCATGAATATCTCACAAAAAATGTGTTCTCGATAAGGTCAAAAATATCAGGCTTACGATCTTTTTCCTTTACTCTGTCTGGTAGTTGGTTGATTCACAGTAAAGCATACCTCCTCGATATACATATAGAAAAGAAGGTGGAAAACTTAGGTAATGCGTATATAAAATGGTAGAGACAAAATTTTCTCATAAGTCTTACGAACAGATTGCCTAAAAACTTAAGAAATGCAGTTGAGAAGCAGTCTGACCTGCTAGACTATTCCTATTAATACTACTCTAGAGAAACTACCAAGTTTTGACAATCGCAATATGAACCCTTAGCCAATTTCCATTCCCTATACAAAGAAATGTTCAAATCACACGATATATTACGAAAAAAGATAACGTTGATAGTTGGGTAAGAATTTATGGTAAGAAAATAGGGACATAATGTTCTTGGACCTTATGAAGGCTTTTCCATCTCTTTGTGAAAGGGCTGAAATCACACATTTATATTTCAGCACAACCGAAACGTACGTCATCTAGACCTATCAGAAGAAGAGCTAGAATTTCACCGGCTGGAAGTGTTTTTATATGTTATAATGCTGGAAGCTATAAATAATTAAAATTTCATCACCAAATAGAGTTACTTCTTTTAATAGCCTTTTTTTGACAGATCACGCGTGAGTCGTGTTAAGATGTCATGTTATTCAGCATTGTTTGGCATTACATCATGGAAAAACTTACGCCTGAACAACTTCAACTGTATTAAGAAAATTCATGTTCTGTAAAGAATATGTTTCGCGCGCTTCGCTCCACTTATGGTCAACATAATCGGCCTACTGAGCGTACTATTTGCAACACCATCACTCATCTTGAGACTCAGCATCCATTATTGGATAATATTCGACCGAATAGACCACGTCCAGCTAGTAGTGAAGAAAATATAGGAGTCTTAGCTGAGAGTGTACCCGAAAACCATGGAGAGTCGCTTCAGTGCCGTTCGCAGCGACTGGGGCAGCAATAACTGAAGCTGCTCGTCCTTCCCAAGCGACATCACTTCGCTCAATGGGCTTTTGAAAAGTTCCGAGAAGATCCGACGTTTTCGAGCCAAATTTTCAGCGATGAGCAAAATTGTCGCATTTAAGGACGAAGAGTAGTTGGTGGGCCGGTAGAATCATCGGTCCATATTTCTTCATAAATTATTATTAAGTAACAGGAACGGATTTGTTCCGGCCAAGGACTGTCAACTCGGTATCATGACTGAAATAGCTACAGAAATGTTTTCTGGCGATACAACAACAACAACCGTTATCGCGCCATAATAACCGACCATTTGATACTTGAAATGGAAGCTCGTGATCTCGGCGACAAGATGGCGCTACTTCATACACATCGCATCAATCAATGGATTTATTGAGAGAACACTTTGGTGAGCAGATAATTTCACATTTTGGACCGGTGTCGATTGGTCACCACGTTCGTGTGATATCACACCGATAGATTTTTTCCTGTGATGATATGTAATGTCTAAACTCAATGTTAAGGCCGGTTAGCAGTCGAAATGCTTCAACGAGTCATCGAAAATTGGACTCAATGGATGAACCATCTGAGACATAGCTGCGGTCAATATTTATGCCAAAAAATGTTCTTTCGAAACAAACATTCCCCATTGAATTTGATGTTTTTTTGGTTTTCTTTAAAAAACGTAGGGAACGTCGGAATGGATCACCCTTTATGATTTTGTTCCCCTTTATGTTATAAAAAATACACCTTTTAGGGTCATTAAAGCTTCCTTGCAGCCGCAGTTAACTTGTTTTCTTGCTTAAATATCAAAATCAAGAAATGTTCGCTAACAAAACGCTCAAGTTCCTTCCAAAAAGTGTGAAGCGCTTTGGAAAATATTGCTTTAAATATGTATATCTCTAAGTAAATACACTAAAGTGAAAATAATGTTGGTTATAATATGAGTAGACCAGGTCTATTGCTGCACTTGTGTATTTCGAACGTGTGCTACGAACGCTAACTGCAATTTACGGCTGTTACTTACTTACAGTTACAGTTGTTCGCGTGTATTTGCCGATGTGTTTCATTTTCGACAGCAGTTTTTCGTGTGCAGTTGTTGTTGTTGTCGCAAGAAGCGTAGAATAACAGTGAATTTGTCACGATGCCACGTCGCGGGAACGTGAGCTAAAGACGATATTGCGGAAAACCCAGCAACAACAAGCCATGAACAGCTTGAGCGATTGCCGCAACGTGAGGTGTTGAAACGCAAACGCTCTCTCTGTGTGTGTGTGTATGTGTGTGTTTTCGGTTTTCCATATTTTTGTTAAAATATTCATTACTTTGGGAAAATTGAAAGTTTACGGCGGCATTGTGCAATGAAATGATATTGCAGTTGTTTTTGTATTGCAGTAATGTTGTAGCGCGAAATCGCATGGCGTTTGGTCAAGAATAGTAAGGGTGTGGATTGAAGTTAAACGAAAATTAAAATAATTTGAAAATGCTTGTCTCAATGTTTGCAGTAAGCTAGAGAAGCGATAAGAAACAAACACAGAAACCGTTATGATTTCATAACTTTAGGGAGCTTTTAGATTTGGCACTCGTCAGTTTTCTATTAATTATTTTACTCTGGGGTCTGCTGGCTTGCAATGGACCTGCCTTGAAATTCAACGTAAATTCCGTATTCCCAAAAGACGCTCCTTTAAACTGAATATGTAAATAAGATGTAAAGCTCTTACAGTTAGGTTTGATGGCTGATCCAGAGAGCGCACTAGGACTACTATATGCAGTGCTTTTGTCCGGAGAGTAAATGGACTGAGTCGATTAAAAAAAAAATTGATTGAACCAAACGTTAGAATTCTTTAAGAACTTTCAAAATTTACTCCTTCTGAGTCGATGCAGTGCTGCAAGCGCAATTTCCAAGTGTCACGGAAGGCATTCTCCGGAATAGTCTTGTGAGCCGAGGTATATGCTGCTTGGACGAGGAGGCGCCGAATACTTAGTCGACGGTCTGAGTTCAAAATTTTGTGCACTCAAGTCACATTGTCGGTGTCACAGGTCTCCCAGAACGGTCTTCATTAGCGACCTCCTTCAGGCCTTCCAAAAAGGCCTGATGCCACTGAAACACACCACTTCTTGCTAAAGCAACATTTGGGTAAGCCTGCTTGATCATATCAAACGTCTGTCGCAGATTAACCGAGTTAAAATGTTTCTACTTCGTCTGCTTTCACACAACATCTGCAGCTGATGTTCGGTAAGATTCTCGAACATACAGCATGGACGCCGATGGCGCAATTGCTTGTTAGAAGTTCACAACTAGGAAAAGGCTAGCTGCACTAGATCTATCATAATCCATCTAAGTGCAAAAGAATCTTGCGACAGCGCAATAACTGTTGGTGCCCCAGCACTGACCAAGTTCTCGTGAAGCCCAGTTATCCAATAGTACGGCGAAGAGAGGCGATCATATTCAACTGATAGTGGGACTAGGGTACTTTTCCTTGCCAGCTCATGGCCTTACAAAAGCAAAACTCTTGCTCAACGAAAAACCACTAACACCTTATAAATCTCACCTAATTTCTGCCCCTAAATTTGGTTCAGAAGCTTGGGCGATTACAACATCAGACGAATCCCAGTGTGCATGGAAAGTATTTGTGGTCTTCAGGTATTGATAATAGCAAATATTGGTTAAATTGAGATGAAACATTTTTTAAAATTGAACCGACCTTCCAGCTATTGAAATATTTTCGCGTTGCTAGCTCATTTGAGTAAAGAAAAAGAGAGAATTTCTCTGGAGATGGTTTTGAATTCAACGGGTGTTTAGAATCTAGACCACCAGCAAGGGAAAAAATTGAGAACTCAGCTTAAATCGCTTGGGCTAGTTATGGAAAAAATATAAAGAAAGAGATATGTATATATTAAAGATTATTTATTGTTTTCCTCGATTATGTTTCTTCTTGTTTTAACGATAACTGCGGACGAGTTTTTAAGTGAAACTTTGAAGGCAAAAAAGCTGATAAGGGGTTACATGGGTCCTATCGAGCAAAAAACAGCTCACATTCAAAATTTTTTCTTTCATATAAAAAACAAAATATTTTATTTTAAAAAATTTAAAAAAATTTTATGCAATTTTCAAAGGAAAATATTCAAAAATATGCCATTAAAAAACATAATTTTCAGCATTTGCTAAGAAAACGGGTGCCTCGGCGCGGCAAAGTGGGCTACTTTTAGGTGAAATCACATATTTCGAGACTTGCCCGACCGATTTCAACCAATTTTAATAAATGGCATTTCTTGAAAAATATTTAATTTGATTTTTTCACTTCGATTTTGCGCGTCTTCTTCGCTCATGACATTTTCGTGCAAAATCAAGGAATATTTTTAAAAATGGGGTGGAAGATATAAGAAATTTTTCCTAAAAGATTGTGTCAATTATTCGAAATCGATTTGGAAATGAAAGCTTTGACAAATTGAAAGCTTTAAACAAACTGAAAGCTTTAAACAAACTGAAAGCTTTGACAAATTGAAAGCTTTAAACAAACTGAAAGCTTGAAACAAATTAAAAGCTTTAAACAAACTGAATGATTTAAACAAACTGAAAGCTTTGAACAAACTGAAAACTTTGAACAAACTGAAAGCTTCAAAGCCAGTCTAAAGCTCTTCTAAGGGATTTTTTAAACAAAGTAAAACAGTTTTTATGACTTAAAACTTATGAAAATTTCACAAAGTAAATTAAAGCAACTTGAATTTACTAACTTTAACCAATGTCATTTCAAAAAATTGAAATTTCTACGAAATTTGTTTGCAAATAAATCATTTCCCAAATTTCGAGTGAAAAATCAATCAATTTTGAAAGCAACGCTGCCAATTGTTTGCAATTTCGGAAGCTGCTGGTTTCCCGCTATGACACAAGAGCAAAGTCAATAATAGAAAGCAACAACAACAAAATGCAATCACAGCAAACTTTTCATTGACAATCAAATGCAAGGGGACAAACACACATACATACACAGGCACTCACACCAAAATTTCTATGTTGCATGCATGTGCGCGTACTGTTGTTGTTGTTGTTGGGAACAACAATTGCACAATTTCGAATTTCCTTTGTAGACAAAAGACAGCTTCCCGCTGACGCGGCCCAAAATACAGCAAACTCAACGTGTGGCGCTTCTGTTGTTGCAAGCACAGGCGAATGCAACTGCGTGCACGAGTGTGTGTGTGTGCGTTGTTGTGTATTTTTGGGCACATGCTTTGTTGCTCAACAGTTGCCCCCACTGGGGACGCGTAGCTGGCTGAAGAGACGACGGCCGCTGCAGCTGGCATGGCGACGTCATAGACAACGAGGCCTGCGGCTATTTTCGTTTGCAGCGCCACAAACACACACACACACATACATATACATGCGTGTGTACAGGGCGCGCTGAGTTATAAGCTGCAACGGCAATACATAATGCTAACGGCAAAAGCACTAAAAGGTATGATGCTAATAAAATAGCAACAAAAATAGCTATTGGAGCGGCGAAGGAGAAAACGGGCCGAAGGCAAGGGGAGCGGGCAAGCAACAGCAGGAGGCAAAGTGTAAATGGGCGATGCATATATACAGTTATGTGCGCAGCGCGTTGCATGAGTAAGAACAATAACAACAAAAACAACAACAACAACCACAATATGAACTGCGCGCTGCGCTGCGGTTGCGTTTGTAATTGCATTGGCGCGGCAGCTGTGCGGTTGTGGCGCGTTGCACGCAGCTAGTGCGCCGACCGGCCCAAAGACCGTTCGTCTGCAACCGCAACATAGCCATAACAATAACGCAAATGCTCGGCGCGAAAGCGGGTTGAGGTTAAAAACCGTTGCGCCAAAATAATAAAAACTGCGAAAAGTCAATAATAAAAAAGCCGACAGCGGTCAGCGGAGGCCAGCGCAGCGTGCGGTATATATGCATATGAATGTATGTATGTATATATAACTATATATGTATGTGTATATAGCGCTTGAGCTGCCGCTGACCACTAGCCGCTAGCTTGCCGGCTGCCACCTGCACCGCCCCACCTCATCCGGTCATGCTTTTGGCAGCACTTTAACGCTTTCGTTCTGCCAGTGCTGGCGCGCTTCCGCACACTGCGGCATATACTAACTCATATACACATACACACACACATATATGCACATACTTATATAGTTACATATATATATATATATTTTATGTTTACACACCGAATTTCCACTCATTTTCCGCGCTAACTTTGGCCACATTTCCTTCTCAGCCTCAATTTCAGACGGTCTGCCTTTTTTATGGACACACTCTTCCCAGCCACATACACACATACATACATACATATTTATAGATATGTACTTATGTACAGTTCCTTGTTCGCACTGCGCTATTGGCTAGCGGCTATCAACTGGCGACTTAAGCAGGAAACGGCAACGCGTTGTAAAAATAGCGCATAAAGCGTTGGGGCAGACATCTCCTAGTACACGGGTGCTAGCTGATTTACGAGCTCAATATCGGCGATTTTAATCGGTGGATACTTGAGAACTGTCAGTTTTAATGCTCTGCACCTCATGCGCGTATGTGTGTGTGTCTATGCTTTTTGAAGTTTCCTTTTGATGGGCAGCTGGTTCGGGCAACAAATTGAATTATCTCCCGGTTAGTTTTTCCTTTTTGAAAAAATTTAAAAATTTATGTATTTTTACGAAATCTTTACAACAAAATGTTGCACAATATTTTCGTATGCTGAAATCTTGTAGAAATTAATTATGTTATCATCACTACTTAAATATTTTCTGCAGCGGAACTTTTGGAATAATTTTTACTTCCTAAAAATTTCAGATATCTGTACATCACTGGCCTCGGAGTAGCTTTTGGAATATTGCGAACAGTATATTTATGCTAAATAACCTTACCTGGGTTTATTATTGACAGTTAGAAATCTTTCTCTGTTAGAAAAAATCGACTTAGCTTTAACGACGGTCAAATTAAAGAGTCCACCATGAAAAGAATTAAACTGGAAGAGCAAATACTGAAGTCCGAGTAGACTACATATCGTCTACAAGTAGTAGAAAACTCAAGATATGAAAAACCTCTTTGAGAAGGAAACCGGAGTCCTTAAAAACAAGGAAACTTGATCCTCAATTCGTTATATTTGTTTTTGGTGGAACCTTGAGGAAGGAGGATGGAGCCATATGTAGCAGTTCACACAAGTAAGAAATGTTCTATGAACGCCATTCACTTGGGAGTGGTTAAAAATGATTCTTTTACATATGGCTCAAGCAGCTCACGACTTCCGGTCTTAGACCAAGTATCCTCTGAGTGCCCGTATGAAGGTGAGCTAAAGTGAGAAGGTGAAACAGCCAATCCCCAGGGTTGTGCGCTGAGTTTGGGATCCGACATGTAAAAAACACACGCGATGAAAGGAACAAAGCAGCCACGGTGTCTACACCAATAAAGACCAATAAAGAAGAAGAAGAAGAATCTCGTGAGATCGATTTATGCCGAACATCCTCAAGGCATAGAGCAGATTATTATATGTAGAGCTTCGTTATTCATGTTTATAGCAGATAGATATCACTGCGATTTGCACCGAAGAGATATTTGATAACAAATTTCAGTATTTTCTTACAAATAATATCGGATTAATAACAAACTCCGAGGACCTGGTTTCTAAATGAACATACTATATGTCTGGCCAATCACGAATCCACGCAGGTTTTTATTTCATACCGAATGCTTTGTATGATGGAGTCACCAAACCGAACTCTAGCGGTTACTTCTCCCTGTACTATAGGTATGTAGGTGAGTAAACACCGCTAGAAGGGAGGAGCAGTGCGTGCTTACGTATGCCACAAAGCTTGGGGAAGGGTTAGTGTTCCCGAACTAACTATTAACTTCAGTTCCTGGCTTCCTGGCTGCTGTAGTGTTTTGTCAAGCCGAGATTGCAGTCATTAAGATCTACTGTTCTGCAGTGTAGAAGAAGATTCAGATAATAAACTAACCACTCTGATGGCAAGGTGGTGAAACAAGCGTTGACCTCACTAACGCTGCGTTTAAGGCTAGTTAAAGAATGCTCAACCTAAAATATAATCTTTTGATATAAGTAGAGAGGGGACGAGGCTACAACGGGAACGCAGACAACTGCAAAGCTAAAAACTGGCAAGGATAGGCAACTTTATCCTGCTAAGGATTCATTGGAAAAGGTTTGTTGCGCCGATCTCCTTGTGCGTTTCACCAAAGAATAGCTGGGCTTCGCGTGAGCTTGGCCAGTGCTGGTCTACTATTAGTTCTTGAACTGTCGCAAGATGTTTTTCGTACAAATTGGAACGCAAAAGGTCCACTGAGCACTTCGACCTCAGTAAGGCCAGCCATAACCGAGTTTTAGTGGTTCTAACTAGCAATATCCCTATTGATGTCCACTTTGTAAGGTTAAGGCATATGATGCCAGGTGTAGAATCTATTTGGAAGAACATAAAGTAAAAGCAACTCAACACTTCCTTCTTGACTATCCCAACTTTCCAAAATCACGGCTTAAACCCTGGGAGCTTACATTTTCAGACATTCCGCTGACCTATAGAGATAAAATTCGAAGCAGATTTGGTCTTGAACTCAAAGTGTTTTGAAGATTTATGAAACAAGAAAAAATCACAAGGAGCCAATCTGGTGAATACGGTGGTTGGTCGATGATATTCATTGCGTTTTTGCCTTTAAATTGGTTCACAATCGTGGCTCGATGCGATGGTGCTTTATCATAGTGTAAAATCAATGAATTGTTCTTCCACAATTCCTACCGTTTTCAATGGATGTCCTCATGCAAACGCTTCAATACGGCCAAATAGAACTCCTTATTAATCGTCTGTCGCTCCGTAACAAATTCATTATGCACCAAACCACGAATATCGTAAAACACAATGAGCAACATCTTGATTTTTGAGCGTCTTTGACGTGGTTTTTTTTTTGGATTCGTCACGTTTTTTCCCTCCATTCCGATGATTGCTGATTTTTTTCAAGTCAAACTCATAAGCCCAAGCCTAATCGTCAGTTATAATGCGTTCCATGAATGTGGGATCGGAACTCGCACGATCAAGCATGTACAGAGAGACCTGTTTACGGTACTCTTTTTGAAAAGCAAATAACTTTATCGGGACGAGTCGAGCAAGAACGCGTTTCATACCCAAAATATCCACAAAAATCATTCGAACGGACTCTCGAGATATGTCTAGCTCTCCTACCATCTTTCCTGATGATTTTCAAGCACCATATTTTTACAACAACAGTTGAAGAGGTCGAAGGTCGTCCAGAATGAGGCATGTCTTCAACGATTTCTCGACCGTCTTTGAAGGCTTTGTACCGCACGTAGGCGTGTTTTTTTTTGATAAAATTGAATCCAACATTCGCAACGATTCCGCACACGAAATTTTGTTAGAAATACTAAATTTGAGAAAAATTCTTGTTTTGATATTTTCATCCATTATAAAAATCGCAAGTCACTACTGAGGTGTACCGACTTAAACGGCTGCTATGAACAAACTAGTTGACAGATCGCTCTCATATTTGGCATTGTAATTAAGGACAGTCACACTAACTTAGCGAAATACATTTGTTTGAAAAATCATCTAACCGGGCAATAATATCACAATAGATATTCTACTGGAGTCCCAAAGGTTGTCATGAGAATAAAGCCAATACAGAGAGCCCGAGCTAATTCCACAAAAAAAAAACGGAATTAGCAACAACTGACCGTTAATGACTATAGAATTAGTGGGGTTGAAATTTCGCTGAAAAATCACGCCCCACTTACACCGATAAGGTATAATCCACCAGCCCAGTCCATTAATCAATAAAATTGCCCTAAGTTGTAATTATTTTGCCAAGTGTATACTTTCGACACACAACAACACAACACCATTTGGCGATATTATACATATTTACTAGTACATACTTGTATATATAAATATATATGTATGTGTGCATGTGAGCATGTGTTAGTAACGAGTTTTAACTTGGCAAGTCGACAAGTTGATATGCACCGCCTTAAAGGCCCTCACTAACGACTTTAATTGACCGTAATTAGCACATTAAAAGCGCTCGAACTAAAGCAAGCGGCGCAAGCAAAAAAAAATCAGTTGTTAAAAAATTCACAACCATACACACAAACACACATATAGACGAAGAGTAACAATTTGCAATGCGAACGATTGCAGCTGTTGCAGTTGCCTTTGTTGCGGTGTTGCAGTGTTGCATGTGTGGCAAAAGCGCGCGGCGCATAAGTTATAGCGACGTAGACCATGACTGTATATTTGTTGTTGTTTGTATGTAGCAGTAACGCATTGGCAATAGAGTTGCTTGCTTATATTTTTGTAAAGAAGTTTATATCTGAGCGTGTGTGCAGCCAACAAATGAGTGTGGCGAATGCGCATGCGCAACAATCGTAGTGCAATAATAAAACAAAACAAAAAAAAAACAAAAATGCAACAACAAAACTCGCACAACAAAGAGAAAAAGTAACGGTGTGGTGGCAATCAGAAATCAGTTTAAAAACGCTGGCATTACGTGGATACACAGCGCAGGCGCGCAGGCGCAGTTACTTATTCATAAACATACATACATACGTACACGTGAGCATGTTGCATGCGGTGTTACGGTAATGTGCAACAAATATTTAAAAACCAATAAAAAATGCAGAATATGAGAAAACCCGCATACATAACCATAAAACAAAAGGCAGTTGGTGGCAAAAATATCAAAAAAATAAAAATAAATAAATAAAAAATATATAAAACTAAGGCAACAGTGCGCAATGAGGCAGAAATGCATTCAAAAAAGGTCCGATTGCATTAAAATGTAAGTTGGTGGTTAATTACGAAATGTAAGTGTGCGAAATCATAATACAATTTATAATAATATTAAGTAGATACATATTCATATAATATATTTGAGATAACCTAGAAAGAAACTGAATGTATGGAAATAATAGCGGTCAGCAACAATGTAGAGATGGCTGGTATACGCAGGTTGTCTTTTATATTTTAGGCGTAAGCAACCCTAGTTTACTCAAAACTCAGAACAATTTGTGGTTTACAGTAACTTAAAATAATCATCTCCTCCAAAAAATGGAATCAAGGAGTAATCCAATTAGAGAAACTTTTTTCAACTACGGAATCACGGGTGAGTCGTGTCAAGCTGTCATGCTATTTTTGTTCAGTATAAGTTGGCATTTCATCATGGAAAGACTTAGGTCTTAGCAACGTTCAACCGTTCAACTTTATTACGAAAATCTGCGTTCTGTAAAGGATGTGCTTCGCATACTTCGCTCAACTTATGGTCAACATAATCGGCCTTTTGAGCGCATTACTCGCAACAACATCACCCATCTTGAGGCCCAGCATTCACTATTGGATAATATTCGAGCAAATAGACCATATATTTATCTTCAAAAATGGAGCCGGTGAGAACTTAACCGTCAACGGCGAACGTTATCGCGCCATGGAAACCGACTATTTGATGCCTGAAATTGAAGCTCGTGATCTCAGCGACATTTGGCTTCAACAAGACGGTGTCACTTTTCACACATTGCATGAAGCAATGGATTCATTGAGCAAACTCTTCCGAGAGCAGATAATTTCACGTTTTAGACCGGTCGATTGGCCACCAAGATCGTGTGATATCACAACGTTGAACTTTTTCCTGTGGTGATATGTAAAATGTAAATCTATGCGGACAATCCCACTTCGATTCGAGCCTTAGAGCAAAACATCATGCATGTCATTCGCCAGTTACCAGTCAAAATTCTCGAACGAGTCATCGAAAACGGGACTCAACGGATCTGACAGTTTGAGACCTAGCCGTGACCAACATTTGAAAAAGATAATTTCAAAAAATTAAATGCCAAAGAATGTTCTTTCGAATTATTAAAAATTTATAATAAAAATTTATAAAAAAAAATTATAAAAAAAAGTAGGAAACTGCGAAATGGATCGGCCTTTATATACTCAGAACGTTTTGACATACCAACTCTATTTGTTTTGTTTACAGTAACTTAAAATATTCATCTCGGCCAAAAAATGGAATTAAATCGCGAACACACAAGTTGTCAATCGCTCAAAAATGGCTCGTGAGAAATGTTAAACAAAAACGATAACGGTGCTTCGAAACACGTGTTACATTATGAAATTTTTTAAAGGACTAAACAAATAGGTTTTGCCTTTTTCCTCTATTGTCAGACCAAAAGAATAAGTATGCCCCCAACCATAAGCCATTAAGATGTTGTAGAAGACGTCAAAATATAACTGACGTCATTTTTTATGTGATATACAGTCATCAGAGCTTTCTAGTTATGTTATTTTACGTTAAGTTACGATATGCGTTACGTTAAGTTAAGTTATTTACGTTAAGTTACGATAAGTTATGTTCGATAATACAGTCATTAAGTTTTGGTTCGATATGTTATTTTATGTTATGTTACGATATACGATACGTTAAGTTAAGTTATGTTATGTTACGATAAGTTATGTTACTATACGTTAAGTTACGATATGTTTTGGTTCGAAATACAGTCATCAGAGCTTTCTAGTTATGTTATTTTACGTTAAGTTACGATATACGTTAAGTTAAGTTATGTTATGTTACGATAAGTTATGTTATGTCACGATAAGTTTACGATATGTTTTGGTTCGAAATGCTATGTTACGTTATGTTAAGTATTCTTATGTTATGTGTTATGTTACGATATGAATTTTTTTAAAGAGCTAAACATATAGGTTTTGCCAAAATCGAGGACTAGATGCTATGCTAAACCTTCAGCTATCAACTAATATGTATTATAAAAAGAAAAATAATTTTTAAAGCATTTCTCTGAAAAATCTGTGCAAATTGATAAAATCAGTTTCAAAAATATATTACATTTTATTTCTATATAATTTAGCTATCTTCAAATTTTTGAAAAAAAGGCAAACCACAGATTCTATTTTCGATTTTTGGAATCCCGCATGTCTGTGATAACAGAAGATATATTCTGTGCAGCAGACGTGTTCAACCCTTTGTTCCCCTCCACACATTCTTCAAACTCCACAGCGATACAAATCTTTTTAAAAAATTATTTTAGAATACTTCAAATACTTTAGCCCGCAATCAAGTAATGGATTTGTGTAGTGAATGCGTTTCGGCAGGAATGTTGCAACTGCAACGAAGACTTGCAACAACTGTGCTGTGTGAGGCACACGAATAACTGAGACAATACACGCAGATATAGAGGCACACAAAGATAATTGAAGCTAATAAGAAGACAAAGGGTGAAGTTCGGGTAAGCAATGCTTCAAAGGCATTGTCATCGTGGCCGCTAAAGATATTGCACTCAAATAAAACCAACGCCGCCGCCACCATTACTAACAACAATTTACTGCAGCGCAACAACTCGCGTGTTTCCGAAAGAAAGATGGCTGCCGGCGCAACACCAACATGCCACTTACTCACTCTCATATATCGTGTATATATATATATATTTGTTGTTGTTGAATTTAGTTAAGCTGTCGCTGTTGCTGAGTTGCTGGATTGCTATGTTGTTGGGATAACGTGACATTCCTGAAATAATTTTCATTTTAAAAACATTAAAGAGAGATTCTGTGGTTCCTCCTTGATTCCCTTCAGTGATTTAATCACTCTTATAAAGAATTTTTGTGAAACAAACCCAGCTGTTAATTATGTTTCGAGGCGAGTTTGAGTTGGCTTGTTTAAAATTTAAAGAAGACGGCTCTCGGTATATAATATCAGGCAGCAATATTGAATAAGGCAAGACATAACATAACGTAACATAGCATATCACAAGCTAACATAACTTAACGTAAACTTATGAACCGCCATATCAATAAAGCTAGTTGCACAATTCTGTCATCAACCATATTTAAGTACGTTAGGTTAGGTTATAAGGTCGATCCCAACAGGAATCTCACTTGAAAGAGCTTAGTACGCCGGTCGATTGGGGTAACTCATACATTGGGTAGTTGAAAAAATCTTTTCGTATTTTTAATCAAACTTCAACTTATTTTTTATATTTATAATAATAAATAAATAAACAAATATGTATCATTTTGGTCGACCACTTTTTGCCATTTTTCTGATAGGGACATTATTCCATCAGTGTAAAACTTTCATCATTTCATCGAAATTTTCAGAACGGACATAGCATCGTCTTTGACTGTACTCCCCATAACTTTGCGTCTTAGTACCGAGCTCGATCTCTCTTTATATTTTTACCTTCTATATTTCAGAAATGATTTTGAAGCGATGGTCTCTATAAAAACAACTCGGATCTTGGAACACTAACAACACAGGGCATACCACAAAAGTACTTCGGGCTAGTTTTGATGGTGGACAGACAAAAGAGCTTCAACGTTTATTTAAGAGAAATCTCAGTAACATTATATTGATCATCTCAGGGAAACTACCTCTAAGATCTCAACTTCTACTTAGTAAAGTAGAAACGGCAGAATGTAGAACATGGGAGGAGGTTGGGACGGGCTCCCAATGTTTCAACTTCTACTTAGTAAAGTAGAAACGGCAGAATGTAGAACATGCGTTAAGGTTGGGACCGGCTCCCAATGTTTCATCTTAAAACAAATTGGGCAGTTGGGGTAGAAGAAGATCACATAATTTATTAAATCCGAGTTGCTGAAAATGTACGACTCTGGTTCCATTTTCTCACCAGGGATCTTGGACATCAAGCCCGAAGATCTGCGTGTGAAATTCCAAGCTGGTATTACCAATTTGGCCGCCGTATCGTTACAGATTGTTGACGCAACTATTTTTCGAAAATGGTTTCAAGAATCTATTGGCTATTGCTGCTGCCACCGAAGTGGATTTCAAGGAAGCTGCTACCATCAAGAAGTTCATCAAGGACTCCAGCAAGTTTGGTACTGGCGCTGCTGCCAGAAAGAAACCAAAAAGGAGGAATCGGTTTCCGAGGAAGACGGCTATATGGAGTTCGTTCTCTTCGATAAAATTTGAATCGACTAAATCAACACTAGAAACACTATACACAATAAAATAGTGAGATTTTAGTCTTTGTGGTTTCACAATGGGCCGCTAGGAGGCCTAGTTTCCGCGACAGACAATCGCTCTCCCTACTTGCCTATCTTTTCGATATTACGTTAACCTCCATTCATCAAAATCCTATTTTATTTAGTAAAATATATTAAATAAATATGAAGCCTTCTTTCGTTGACTCTGTACTCGTAGGAATTAAAGCAACGAGTGTGGGAATCGAACCGTAAGCCTATATATACGTACTTCTTTTATATATATGTATAAGGTATATGTTGCAAAGCGGGCAGGCGCTTTACACAATCCGTAACACATGCGGAATACCGAAATCCATCCTAGCAAGCAACGGGCAACCGGCAACCGGCCTGACAAACCGATGTAGCCCGGTGGCGACGCTGCGCGGCACAATGGCTCCACCGCAAGTCAAAAGCGAACCGCTCAACACAACTCAATGCGGCGGATGTTGCATGGAATGTATTTCTGCTTTAAAGTAAAAAATTTTTCGAATTCCACTACGTTGAAAAATTTGCGCGACAGCAACAACTGCCGCCCCAACGGCAACGGCAAAGGCAACGCGCAACACCGAAAGCCAAGCGCTTGGTGTTGTGACAACAACGGCCGCGGCACCATTTAGACGGCAGCCCGGCGACGCGGACGCGGATATGGCTGCCACTACACACACAATACATATACACAGGTACACACACATATGCGGACGGTAGCGCTGCTTAAGTAGAAGTAGCGGCCAACTAAAAGTAGCAACAATGGCGGCGACGCGCCGACCAGCCAGCAACGGGCAACAGACAACAACAGCTGCGTCACAAATGCAGCAAAAATGTTTTCGACGGAATTCGAAACTGAAACATTCAACATTTAAGCATCTACATTCAAGTATATGTATGTGTGTGCTTGTGTACCTATGATATTTATTATAATGGCAAATAGAGATAAATAAACGCCGCGGTTTGGCGGCGGTAACACACAGCCATACACACATGTGTACCCGCCGCTTGCCATGATTTTAGATAAAAGCAATAAATAAGTTATAAGTTGGAGAAAAATTAGAGCGGTTCTCACCATCTGTTGAGTTTCGTGTGACCCTCGCTGGCGGTGATTTTTACGAACCTGAGAACCTCTTTCAAGAGTTTGAAGCTTGGAACGTTTGTGTTTCGTGCGTCTTTATGGTTTACATTAATATTTTACTAAGGAGTTGCTTGCAGCCCATGACTGAGATGTATTTCATTCAGAAAATATGTTAGCTCTGTAATTCCGAACCGGTTTATATAATAATTTGCCATATAGGGAATTTAGGCTTCTTTTGAGTTGTGAGCTAGTTTTGATATCAGAGATATTTTTTAAGTTAAAAAAACTGAACTTCGAAGCTTATACAAATATTTACTCCAAAGGATCGAAAAATCATATAGCATAGATCTCAAGGATTTCATTCTGTAAATGTGGTCCACTTTATATTCTAGACGGCGGCATTAAAGCACAAAAAACATAATCACATAACCTAACAGTCGACATGTTTAAGTGAAATAGTATTATTCAAAGTATTGTCACGTCCGTAGAAACATTTTCTCATCTCTCTGATTGAATCAAGACAATCTTCTATGCACTCTTCTGATGTGAACCGTATACCAATAAGAGCGTTCGGCATAGACCGAAAAAAGGGAGTGAGAAGAGGCAAGGCGAGTGAGGCAAAGCTTTCCAGCCACTGTTATCCAAATAATTTTTAAACGATATGATAGCAAATTTTGGTCTCGTGTGTATTTGAAAATTTAGAGCGAATTTCAACAATTGCTCATATAATACAGCACGCCCTTCTGATCCACTAAACACGAAGCATTATTATGCTTTAGCATCATGGATATTCGACTTTGACGTTGATTTGGCTGGTCGACCAGGTTTAGTATGTGATTTTTTAGTTTAGTTTAGGGTTCCCGTAATGGATCCATTCTTCATCGCCCGTCAAAATCTTATGAAAAAAGCTAATGCCTTTTGTAACGTTCAAGCAGGATTTCTGACATGGAGAATACGCTTTTAAAGTCTCTTAGCTTCACTTCATATGACTTCAACTTCAATCAAAGGTTGTTCGATATTTTTTTATGTCAACTGATGAACCCAATGGCTTACTGAGCATAATGTAAACTGTACAATACTACAAAGTGACTCGAGTTTGGAAAATAATATTTTCTATACATTTCGAGTACTAATTCTCAGTAGAAGACGCTACATACTTGGCCCCAAACACAGTATGGAAGTCGGAATCCGGTGGTTGTTCGCCATGATCGTGCGACTTATTATTACGTGAGGTGCGGTGGCTTAATCCTCAAAAGCATCACAGACTTCAAATGACAGCAAAAGGGTTTGGAAGAAGTAAGGTAATCTCATTCCAGTGAATGAAGGATCAATGTGGTGTAATACCATTGCTACTTCTTACTCTTAGCATTATTCCACTCTCGAGCTACTGCTTAGGGATTGTACAATCAAGTGGTACGCCGACTGCTTGAAAACATCGGAAGGAATTGGTGCAGGAGTCACAGGATCGCTCCCCAAACTCTCCATTCATATTGGAAGCTTTCCGAGCATATTTCAAACAGAAGTCTTTGCGTAGAGGTAAACCACCAACGCAACTATCGCAACGAAACAATCCCTGCCTACGAGACCAAATCGCTACTGGTGCAGGAGTGCAGAGAAAGGCTGAACAGTCTATCGGAACGTAACCAAGTGCACCGGATGCTCGATTACAAAGGAACGAACTGGCTGATGAGCTCGTCCGCTCCGCAACATCCACTAACAAGCAATGGCTCTCATACCATAAAGGAACTGTTCCGCAAGGAAGAAGGAGTAGGCAGTGAGAGGTACTGGCAACAACTCCAAGACAAGCGCCATGACAAGTTGCTAATGAGGGGCTACTAGCTCAGCAGGCAGAACCAGATATCCATGGATGAAAATATTTAACACCTAAGAGGACTGGCCCTCAAGGATATCAAATGAAAATTCAACGAATCTAATAAATAAAATAATATTTTACGATAGTTGACGGAGCCAATTATTCCTTTACTGAGTACTTTATTTGGCCGAACTCCAAACTTGGCTTCAATTTATTTTATAAAGAAAAGTTCTTTATAGACTAATTAGTTACATATTTGTCGAAATTATTATGAAAGTAAGCATCTCCAAAACGCTCACTCTAAAAATAGCTTCAAAAATTTGGACTCATCTTATTCAGTATCAACATTAGTATAATGGTTACAGACCGCAAGCTAAATTTTTATGGTATACGAGTATATATCGTATACTAATTTTGAAGATCAGCCCCTTATTATATTAAATAAATTATTTGAATACTAATTTCACTAGAAAACGGCTTAATATTTATTCAAAAATAAATATGATCTTACGTATAAGTAAATACTATACTGAATAATATACAGTGTTCCAGTGAAATCTATACTAAAAATAACTTTATAATTCACCAAGTTGTCTTCTAAGTTATTTAACCGTTTCGGGGACTATTGCGGTACGTTTTTCCCAACAAAAAACATAATGCCTACAATACCGTACGTGCAAACAAGCCATGAGTCAACATTGACCAAAAGGCCTCAGTGAGAACCCAGTTAAAATACGCAACAAAAAAGCACAACTCTTCCAAGTAATCTTATCGCCAAAAGTTGGTTGAGAGAAAAGATGAAATCATCAACTAAAATATGAACTTAAAAGTAAACATAAATAAGCGGCAAGCGGTTTGTGAACCAAATAGTCATATCTATATTTAATTGCATTACATTTTATATGCGTGTACAATTCATTAGTATTTATTTGTAATTAAAGTGTAGCGTGGGATCTCAATGAAGGCGAGAATACATCAAAAACGAAGTTCTAAAACTGAACACGAATATGTTTTGCTCTCGCTGGAGATACGATCTCACTATCTATCGCATATCTATGCGATCTCAGGTGAGATTCGAAAATCGAAGTTATAACCAAAATTGCTCATAGATATATTCAGTTATGTATTTCTAATATTCGAAAGTGGAAGTTGGCTATTTCTAATATTCGAAAATCAACGTTATAACCGAAATCGCTCGGAGAGATATTCCGTAAGGTATTTTTAATATTCGAAAATCGACGTTATAACCGAATTTGCTGGCAGAGTTATTCAGTTAGATATTTCTAATATTCGAAAATCGAAGTTATAGCCGAAATTTCTAAGAGAAATACTCAGTTAGGTATTTCTGATATTCGAAAATAGACGTTATAAGCGAAATTGCTCTGAGAGATATTCAGTTAGGTATTTCGAATATTCGAAAATCGAAGTACTAACCGAAATTGTTTATAGAGATATTCAGTTAGATATTTCTAATATCCGAAAATCGCCATTATAACAGAAATTGCTAATGGAGATATTCAGTTAGATATTTGTAATGTTCGAAAATCGAAGTTATAGCCGAAATTTCTAAGGGAAGTATTAAGTTAGGTATTTCTAATATTCGAAAATCAATTTTAAACCCGAAATTGCACGGGGAGGTATTCCGAAAGGTATTTTTAATATTCGAAATTCTAAGTGATAACCGAAATTACTCAGAGAGTTACTAAGTTAGGTATTTCTAATATTCGAAAAGGGAAGTTGGCTATTTCTAATATTCGAAAATCAACGTTATAACCGAAATCGCTCGGAGAGATATTCCGTAAGGTATTTTTTATATTCGAAAATCGACGTTATAACCGAATTTTCTGGCAGAGTTATTTAGTTAGATATTTCTAATATTCGAAAATCGAAGTTATAGCCGAAATTTCTAAGAGAAATATTCAGTTAGGTATTTCTGATATTCGAAAATAGACGTTATAAGCGAAATTGCTCTGAGATATTCAGTTAGGGATTTCTGATATTCGAAAATCGAAGTACTAACCGAAATTGTTTATAGAGATATTCAATTAGATATTTCTAATATCCGAAAATCGCCGTTATAACAGAAATTGCTAATGGAGATATTCAGTTAGATATTTGTAATGTTCGAAAATCGAAGTTATAGCCGAAATTTCTAAGGGAAGTATTAAGTTAGGTATTTCTAATATTCGAAAATCGATTTTAAAACCGAAATTGCTTGGGGAGGTATTCAGTTAGGTATTTCTAATATTCGAAATTCTAAGTGATAACCGAAGATGCTCATAGGAACATTCAGTTAAATATTTTTAATATTCGAACATCGACGTTATAACCGGATATCCTCAGTAAAAAACTCAGTTAGATATTTTTATTGCTTTAGCACTAAATTATTGACTTGCCCTCGTACTTTAATTAGTACTTCTCGTTATCTTTACTTTTTCTAGTTAATTTGAGACCTTATCAACTCAACTATACTCCACTCCACTGGAGAGTTCTTATCAGCGACCTTGCTGAAAATTTAACATATTATTAATATTACAATACTATTTGCACTGAAGAACACGTGTACATACAGACAAACACACGTAAGAACAAATTCAATTTAAATTAAATTAAACAAAAAACGATAACTGTAAAGAAACAGCAGTTATTCGCGTAGCTAAAATTCCTTAAGTAATTGGCATGAAAAACAGATTTTCTACACGTTTCAAACAAAATTGCAAAATTTCGAATAAAACAACTGTTTTGCACATTTCTTTTATCGGCCTTCAGTGCGAACGTTTCGTTTTCCATATTTCATATTTTAGTTCACTTTGTTGTTGTTGTTTGTGGTTTTAATAACTGCACTGATATACATATACATACGTAGTAGTAGTCGTGTGTATTTCTGGCATTACAACAACTGAGTGAAATGCTTTAGGCGTGAAGCAGCCGCAGCTAAATAAGAGAAAACATTGCTGGAGTAATGTAAAGTAATTAAATTCATATTTGGTGTGACTTTGGCGTCATTTACGTCGATAACATACCGCTACGTGACAGTTGCGCTATTTCTTAGTTTTTTTTATATTTTTTATTTATTTATCAATATTTTACTAGTTTATGTGAAAAACTTCGAACTTTATGGTAATAAATGGTAACAGTGGTTGGAGCCATTGGCTTTTATGAAAAATTTCAACCAGGTCAATATGTGTGTTTATGTGTGTGACGATTTCGAAAAAATTTACGTGCATTTTAGAATTTTTTTTTATCGCGAAAAATTGCATGCCTAGCTTCTTAGTTGCTTTACAAATTGCATACAGGTTGTCAAGCTTTGCAAAGCGGCGTCTAATAGTACAAAAAAATAGTAATTAATTTCTATAAGGCGTCTGAGAAGTGCAAACTAAGTGTTGTGGTATGAATGAAATAATTAACAGAAATCAACACGGATGCCTAAAAGTATACCTACAATAAAGGGACGGCATCAAAAACTCAGTCTAGTGTTCACAGCCTTAACCAGCGCTCTGGATCACAGCGGATCATATGAATGCGTTGATCAGCGCTTTGAAAATGCCTGATATTAGGCAGTGTGAATGGACACACCATAACCACCTTGTAAGAATAGGGTATTAGATAAACCTGGCATCTAAATGCCAAGATCTAGAAAACTGTTGCAGAACTCACGGTTGAAAAACAAAATTTTTCCAATTCAACTATAACTGTTCTTTTTTTCCAAATTCGGGTTTTTAACCACAACCACCACGATACTCTCCAAGAAGCCAGTCCGCATGAGCAGGTCTGAGCGAACTCCAAGGGCTCTTGCTCCCCGTGGTACTAGAATTAAGTATACAGTCGGACCTCGTAGCCGAAAAAAACTCCCATCTTTCTGGAAAATTTGTGATTTTAATACAAAAAAGGGCGCCGGCTTGGCGGCCAATAATGAATCAAGCAAATTTTTCACACACTTTTCTGATGTCAGCCGTACTCCAGTGAGGTCGATTGTCCAGACCAAATGGTAGTCAGAAGGACCAGGTCTGGGTTATAAGTTGAGTGAGGCAAAACGTCTCAGCCCCCGCTTTCAAAATAGTTATTAGCCGGTCTCACGAACTGATTTCGAGCGTTAACACGAAGGAAAGTTATTGCCTCATGTCTAATCGCAATTTCCGGGCATTTTTCGGTCATCGCTTACTTCAATTTGATGACTTGTTGTCGGTAGCGTTTCTCATTAATGGCTTCAACCGGTTTTATAAGTCTACGGATGCCATTAAACACAGATCATTGTCTTCGAGTCATGGAAATCCGGCTTTTTCGTTGATTTAGTAGCTGGTATAAGTTTTTGCGTTTAGGATTATCGTAGTAGATCCATTATTCAAACAGCAGTCACAATCTAATGCAAAAACAACTTCTTATTATAGCAGCATTTCAGTCATGCAAAATCGTCTTCCAAAGTCTCTTGGCTTCACTTCATACGTCAAACATTTTCCTTGCTTATGAATGTTTCCGGCTGCTTTTAACCGATTTAAAAGGACTGCTTGAGTACTTCGTATAGATGTTTCGATTTCTTATTGGGTTTGGCAACAATCTTCAACGAGTAGTTCTTGCTCATACTCAAACTTTCTTGGTCATCCCGGACGTTCTTCGTCTAACTAGGGCAAACTACAATACCACTCGCTCAGTTAGAGCATGTCCACCATAAACTTCCACCAAAACACGATGACTTTCGGTTGATGTTTTCTTCTGTTAAACAAAAAACACTTTTTCTACAAGTACAGCACCTTTCCATCATATGTTCGGATATTGCGACAATGGTATAATATCTAGTAATGCAATCAATTGAGAAATTTAGTTATAAACCCAATAGAGGGAAAAATTCGGAAAGATTTCAAAAGGCGCTCAGCATAGCTTATACGGTGCCAATCTGTCACAGTTAAATGAAAACCAGTACTAGGAGGGAATATAGTAACTAAAAGTGTATCATAAAGTATCTCCTAGCAACCGAAAATGTTCCTTCCCACGAGATTTTTAGTATTTTCACTTAACCTCTTAAGTATTCTTGTAGGATTTTTAGAAGGACTTCAGATATTTCCTATTTACTTTACGTCAAATTTTCTAGCCTTAAGTATGTACAAAAGTAAAGAGCAAATTTAATATACTTAAAGCCGAAGCCAAGTGTAGACTCCACAAAATAGTGTACATGGCGAAGATATGAGATATAAAGTGAACAACACATTATACTCAATTAATTTTAACTAGAAAAAAGTGACAGAAGTCAAGTTGTGTTAATCATAATTTCTGCGCTGCAAATTATCCACTGACAGCAGAGCGCCGAGCGCCGAGCGAAGCGCGACAAAGGCTACGTGTAGGCGAAGGCAACACGCGTGGGCAGATGTTGAGCTTGCTGGGCAAAAGGGTCAAGCGGGCAAGACAAGTGCTGAAGGGAGTGTTGAAAGTAGAGCGGAAAATATGACAACTAAATTTATATAGAAAGCGCTGCATATGCTGCCGGAGGCGTTCCACACAGTACAAATGGAGAACTAAACGGCTAAGTGAAGACATTAAATATAATTTCACACATTCATGTTGCGGTCTGCAGAAGCACTTTGAGGGAGTGTGTAAAAATTTACAAATAAACGGTATATTTACAAAATACATGCTTGTGTATGTCTATGTGTGGCTTTAGTAAAGCATATTAACACCGAACTGTTGTTCTATCTGTCGCGTTAGCTATTAAGTAATATTTTCAAAGTGACAGTCATAAATTTTTGCACACGCTTAGAGCTAAAGGAAAGGCACTGTGTGGAATTTATAACGCAAGCAACTAAAGGCCACTCCAGTTCGAGCGCTAAAATTATGATAAATAACTAAAAGGAGAAGCTTATTTATGATAATTAAAAATGTGTTAGCTCCCTGCGAATGTGGTGAAGGGTCAGTTCTTCTCTCTCGTGACGTGAGCAACTGT
Organism: Bactrocera neohumeralis; assembly: GCF_024586455.1. Lineage (NCBI taxonomy): Eukaryota > Metazoa > Arthropoda > Insecta > Diptera > Tephritidae > Bactrocera > Bactrocera neohumeralis. The sequence continues at coordinate 19,423,922 of NC_065922.1, read as the reverse complement.
ATTATGAACCGACAAAACCAAGTAAAACAAACTTGACAGCTGCTACGAGCCGACTATTATGAGGTTTCAGTCTATTTTAAGACAGACTAATCGCCTTGGAGAAGAATTTAAAAGCCACAAGAAGCGCCTGCAGTCGGTAGTTACCCGTAGCACGAAATCATATTTTGAGAAACTCTGGGAAGAAGCAAACATTGACATTGTACATTAAAAAATAAGCAGCAGCAACCTAAAATCGCATTTAATTTTCTAGGAAAAAGTCATCGAAACATTATTCCCGAAACACGATCAGAATTCCTATGCCAATCGACGAAACAAAGCTGCAGAGTCACCCCCGTTAGTCAAAGAAGAAGAGCTATTGGCCATAGCAAAGAAAATTAAAAACACCAAACCGTCTGTATTAGATGGCATACCCAACACAGCCCTGAATGAAGCTATAAGCTCAAAACCTCAACTGTTCGCTAAAATGTATAATTATAATAATAGTGTTTCCCGCCTATATCAAGTGTTTGCTGCCCATAAAAAGTAACCACCTGAAAAACAGCATCGTACCGACCCATTGACATCGACACAATGGGTAAGGTGTACGAAAATATAATATGAAACCGCTTGGACCTAGCGATCCAGGAAGCCGGTGGATTATCAGACAGACAAATAATTGCATTGTATAGGCTTTCTAAACTTGATGTAATAAGTGCTTTCCGGACTACATATATCAACCGACGCTGCTAAAGTATTAACCAGCATGCCACCGATTGACTTACAGGTAGATGAACTCGAGCGATTATATCAGTTATCAGCGCCTAAAACAGAATCAGAAAATACAAAGAAGAGGAACAACACCAAAATGTAGCAACAGTGCTGACATTCCTCATCCAAAGGGCGCTGGACCCACAGACTTATACCAGACATGCACTCGTGCATAGACAGACGACATGGGGACCTGGACTTACATCTAACTTTTCAAATACAAATTCCAAAATTACATTAATCCACAAATCCAAAGGAAAACTAAAAACCACATTCGGTTGTAGTTTTGCGGTCGATAATTTGATGACACTCATATTGTCTTGAGTTGGGAGTATATTAGGTTTAGCGGATTGAAGTTCCGCACTCTGGATTTCGATGCTTCTCCTCAGGATGTTGCAAGTGTGAGGCCCAAGGTACGATACAATCAAAAAGGTAGTACGACAGGGCAATGAACAGTTACATATGTGCCTTACAACGAGAGAAAGGCTAACCTTACTGAGAGAATAAAGCTCAATAGGCCTTTTGTGATCAACTTCAGCCGAAAAGAGTTTGTGTGGCGCAAGAACTATTGAAAGCCCGTTGCTAGCTAACCTTTTATAAAGCCGAGATATCCATAAGTAGAACGGACGAATAGTGCCGAGCTCTGACCTATTCCACACATTTAGGGACCTCACAGCTGGTATCGCCGTCCAACAATCACACTACAGCAGATAGTCACTTCTCTAAAGAATGCTTCACTCCGAAGCCACAGAACATTGAGATTGGTAGCAATGGCAATCAACTCGACTTGAAAAATCCTGCAGTAGTCAGGAACACCGAAACTAATGTTGATAGATGTTGTTGTTGTTGTTGTAGCGGAAGAATTCTGCCGAGCTGACAGACCTTGGTCGGATAAAAAAAACCGGTTAGGTCCAAGTTACGCAGAACCAACTGTGGTTGGAACGGATGTTGATGGCTGGTCCCCAACAGTAGACGCCGCCAATAACCTTCATCCCAAATTTTGGCGCATCAGTAAAGAAACTCACTGTCTCACGCATCCAACGGCTTCTACCCATCTACATCTTGTTCGCAGGTATGTATGTAAGTATATGGGCAAAAAAAATACCGTCAGGGAGCCAGTTCGGACGTGTAAAATGAGGGAGTTGGAGTGACCTGTACAACTAGAAAGTTTTGGGGTAATATAAGGTATTAGCAATTTTATAATGATGATGTGTTTCCAATTAAATATGGTAAAATTTTTTTCAGTTTACTTACTTATATGTACATATGTATGTTTGTCATATATTTCCATTTATTGACGTCTTATTTTCCTATAACCTCACTTTCTTAACCACATTTACTCATGAATATTCATGTACATATGAATATCCAAAGCACTTTGCCTCTTTGTTTCGCACAAAACAAGAGCACCTGACGATGACTCGCCTCCACCACCGACAGTCGGCCTACCACTTCCTCACCGTCCTGCTCCATAGACTCACGCAGTGCTAGACATTGTGCGAGCCAACAACAACGAGTCATAAACATTTGCTTTGCCTCATCATTATAATTAACATATTTAACCGCATCACTTGTCACTCGACTTTGTTTATAATTCAGCGAAACAGAAAAGAGAAAAAAAATTATTGAAAGCAAGAAAAAGCGTTGCTGGCGATTCCCAGAAGAGCAATGTCGGCCACTGTCGCTGCGGTTTTGTGTGTTTGATTTTATTAAAAATCGGATTTTTATGAGTCCTATCAGCATTTGCTAATATTGTACATACATGTATGTATGTATGTATGTATATGTATGTATGCATATGTATGTATGTATGTATGCACCATATATTTTGTACATGCAGTTTATTGCTTCGTTTTTGGCGCGTCCCTCAACGCTCGCCCAATTGTTTGCTTAAAAAGTTTAATTGAGGTCAACTAAGTTTATTTGTGTGTATGATTCATTGCTTGCAGTTTGCAGGAAGTGTACATATGTTAATTTTTGTATGTATGCAGACATGTGTGTATGTTTATTGAAAGAATTGTACACATGCAGTAACATGCTCTCCAGATGTTGATAATCAGTTTTACGTAATTTTTATGCATAACTCAGAATTTTATGCTTTTTTGCATACGCATACACACACATACAAACAAAATTTCATGTTCACGTGTATTCAAATGCAGCGCTGCTAACCGCCAGAGCACAGAAGTCGTTTAACTAAAACATCCCATCCAGCCGTGGACTCCCAGTCCGGAGTCTTCAAAATTAGTCAATGCCATTGACCTCTAAGCAATTGGTCATTGCCATTGCGTTGTTCCAGATTCCAAAAAAAGAAGTTTTTGGATTTCATATTAGGTGAACAAGGTTCGTGGGCTTTTTGCGGTAATGTTGAATGCAACTCTTCCCTTCTCAACTGCCAGATAATTGTTAAGTTTTCAGTTAGTTTCGAATATATACACTTCATTTTTGCAAAAGCACACTCGTGAAATTGAGTGTAGTGACAGCAACGAAATCATGTTACGCCACAAAATTTCGTCACGCTTGTAGCTTCGCATCTTTGAGAAAACTGAACTAATTTACACGACTAGTTTTTGCATTGTATTCATTCATACTATTTAAAAAAAAAATAAGGTTGCCACCTTTTTCAAAATGGGAAGTAAAATTTTGTAAATGTAAGAAAAGACTGTACATTGAAGGAGTTTATGAAATATACTAAATTGAAGATTAATGTTGAATTTTTTTTGCGTGGTTGCCACCAATTTCAAATTTGGAATTTAATAATATTTATACATAAGAGTTACAAAATTTGAGTAATAAACTAAAGAAATGCTAAGTACTCTTAATAATATTTTTTTGGACTATTTTTTTAGAGACTATTTATTGCATTTATTCATTCTTACTATTAAAAAATATAGAAAGTTGCCACCTTTTTCAAATTTTGAATTAAATTTTTTAAACGTAAGGAAATAATATAAATCGAAGGAGTTTAAGCAAGATTAGTGTTGAAAATTTTTTTGTGTGGTTGCCACCAGTTTGAAATTTGGAATTTAATAATATTTATACATAAGAGTTACAAAATTCGAGTAATATACTAAAGAAAGGCTTAAGTACACTCAAAAATATTTTTTTCTTTTTGCACAGAGTTGCCATAAAATTGAATAACTAAATTGAAAAACTGCATGGATTATAAAATAAAAAAGAACTCTAAGTAAGTTTAAGTAAAATTAGATATAAATAACAATTATTTTTTTATTTTATAAATAAATTTTAATTTTTTTGGATAGCGTTGCCATATCCGTAGCATTGTTTTATGTTTGTAAATATACATACAATTAAATTAATAAACTGCATGAATTATAATGCAAAAAATATTCTATATTAAAAAGGTTTAAACAAAAATAAATCTGCATTTTCTTGGTGGTTGCCACCATTTTAAAATTTTTACTTCCGAAATATCTATGTATTAGGGTTACAAAACTTTAGAACAAAACTAAGGAGAAGCTTAAGTAAGCTTAAAAATTCATTTTTTTTTTGAGAGTGTTGCCATATCTATAGCAATATTTCGCACAATTAAATTTAGAAACTGAATGAATTAGAAGTTGAAGAAAGGCTCTACATAAATTAAACAAATTTAATCTATATTAAAGTGCAAATTTTTATTCGGTGGTTGCCACCATATTTGAGTTTTTAAATTCAATACAATTTATAAGAGTTACAAATTTTGTGTAGTAAATTTAGTTATAAACTAAAGAAGCTTATGCAGTATTAAAATTGTTTTTTGAAGAGTGTTGCCACATCGTAACATTATTTTATAGAATTAAATTGACAACCTATATGAAATATTACATCAATGCCAACAAAATATAAGTAGAAGCTTATGAACATTTTTTTAGACACTTTTTCGAAGGGTTGCCATATGATTGAAGAATTTAATGTCAATAAGTTGATCAAATTTATTCATCATTAAAGTATTGAGTTCAATTTGAGAAATATTTGATGTCTAAAGAAATTCAATTAAATTTACCCGAAAAAGGTTGCAACCTAAATGTTTCTAAGTCTTCAATTGTGAGGGAACTTTAGAAAAGGGACTATTTGATATTTAATTTCGATTTAAAGCCCAAGATGTGTTCTCTAAAAAGTCTCAAATCATATTAAAAGTTCTCAGTATAGAGCTACTTAAGTCTTCACAATATCCCTTTAAAAATAACCACAAAATATTGTCTTAACCACCATCGGTTCAAAAATTATCTGATATAAGTGTATGAGTATCCTTTACTTTTTCAAAAACATTCTTACTTAAAACATGTCCAAAACGAAACAGAGATCTGAGTTTCAGTTAGTTCGATACTTATACGGTTAAATTGAAAGAATAAACTTCATGCACAGGTTCTCCTTCCGGCATAAATTCATGAGAGTGTACCGAAACATTGTGGTTTTCAGAAATAAATCTCATCTCTCGAAACAGAAAGTTTATAATGGTTATGGAAAGTTCTCGCTCCTCCAATAAAACTGATTTATAGTCTTCGATAAATATAAAGTGATGAAATCGATTTTGGTGAAAAGCTAATAGGCTGTAGACTTATAGACTGCTGTAGGGGTATCAAACTAGCTATCCAGCTAAGAAGCAGCTCAAATACTCGTGTATAGTTATGTAATTGCTTACGTATTCGTCGAAATAATTTGGTCTCCAACTTAATAAAAAAAATTATTCGCAATATTTCTCCTCTGCAGATAACTTTTATACATTCTATATATTATATATATGTGGTACGTATATGATTCAGATAATCGAGCGTAATTACGCAGGGTCAACACTATCACCAAGTTGATATTACCCTATCGAATGCAATTTTGACATTGAAAGTTTTATTGTAGCCATAAAGAATGAATTTCTCATTTTTTCTTTTCTCCTTGTTATCATCATTTGTGTACTTTGGCCAAAGCGTTTCTGTAACACGTTCGCTTTCGCACTGCTAATCAGTAATCAGCCGATATGACATCAATAATTCAATATCAGTATGACAGCTAATCGCCAATTGATTGGACCAGGGGGTTTAGTAACAGTGAAAGTAGAAGGTGTAATGGTTTAACGTTTTTGGAGAAGAGCTAAAAATAGAGTTAATAGCATAGTAGGCGGTCATGTAGGACTTCAGGGAGACAATTCACATAAACTGTCAGAGATGACGCGAAACATTCGACTGGATAACACTTATGATAGGGAACTAAGTATATCTTCTCCTTCTTTACGACCTAATAGATACTAAGCCTCCACTAACCCAAAGCTCCAACTCTGATTAATTTCAGTAATGGAATATTTAGTTGAACAAACTGGTTTTGGATAGAAATATGGGTAGTATATTAACCGGAGTCTAAAATTCGAACGGCTTTGAAATTGGTATATTGAAAATATTAATAGACATAGGAAACAGGTTGACAATTGCGGTTAGGTGGGTAGGCAGGTGGGCACCGTAAGGCATAGGTGACTGTTGTGACTAAATCCCCCTAATTATATACCTCTCTGAATCACCCTGTGCTCCCAATGAAGTTAATTAACACAAAGAGTTTCATATGAGAAACTTCCGAGGCATCGTCAGGAAACCCTCGACTGATTGTTGCGATTATTTTCCAATTGAAAACTTTGCATCGCAGCTACATCTACTACATCTATAACAGATTTGTCGATTATATATACACAGGTAGCCAGAGGCATATATACTTGTATATATTCTGTATGGGATTCTAGTTGTAGGGTGATGCCTGCCCTGCCTAGTTCTTCTACTACACATTTGCCAGGAATATCATTATATTCTGTAAGCCTTTGCAAGTTAGTCGTGAAGTAGGTTGTTAAGTTCACTAAGAGATCAAAGCCATCTTCGATGAGACCCCAGGAGACGTTAGTGTTTTCAAAGCTGCTTCTGTATTTCCTCTCTGTCAGAACCAGGAGGCTTTCTTTAATTGCTACGATCTCTACTTGGAAGACACTGCAGTGGTCTAGTAGGTGATTCTAGTATCTAGTTTTGCTGAGAAGCGACCACCTTCCACTCGATTATCTAGTTTGAACCCATCCGTTTAGATACTTATCCTTGTATTCCCCATCTCACAGCACTCTGAAAGGGAAGACAATATTGGGGATCGATCTATCTATAGGATTTAAGGGCGTATAAGCTAATCCCAGATGTTAATGACTTAACCGATGCAAATTCGAGGGCACCCTGTACCCTTATCTAAATATAGGCATTAGTATTCGCCAGAGAACTTAGCTTATATTCTTTCTATTTTTATCTGCATCTTCTGCAGTTTTTGAGCACTTTTATCTTATCGCAAACACCGGAAAACAAGTGTTTCATTGGAAGGCAACTAAAATTCGCATAAATCAGCAATAAAAACAAAACTAATTACAATAACAAAGTTGCACCGGTAACAAATACCTAAATTAACGGAATTATAAACAAACACAAAAATAAATAGAAAATCAATCGAAATACTCGAAAGCGCTGATAAAGACCAAAACAGAAGTGCTTTCGAGAGTTGATGAAATTAAAACTGGAGATTGTGAGCAAAACATAAGTGCACAGGCATGTTTTGTGGAACAATTTTGCTCAAATTCAATGAAAATATATAACGCTGATAAAAGTATACGCAAGAGTTGTGATTTACTCCACTATTTCGCTCACTTATTTATGCTCTTTGGTGGTAGAGCATACTCAACCGCCTCAAAAGACTTGGTGACAAGCGGAGAAAACTGGCAAAAATGGCGCGAAAAGCACAGACAAGCAAAAATTATATAAAAAAAAACCGAGGATTGCAAAAGAAGATGGCGTTGTGCTGATAAAGTTGCGGCATGTTGTGAGACGCGCAACAACAATTGATTAATTAAATAAAAGAGTGACAAAGTCAGTAATGGCATGATAAGCTGAAGACCGAAGTTGGAAAAGCAAAAACGATATTAAAGAGCGCTTGTCTCTGGTGGTGATGTAATTATATGAGCCAAGAGGGAGAGAAAGCTGAACAGACAGCCCCAAACTAGAGTGTATCCAATATTATTCGTTCACTTAATTTTCCCCAGATATCTTACAAATTGATCATCATATGCCTTGTAAAGCCGATTTTACACTCTTTTGGCACCATAACGCAATATTTGGAAAGGCGTTCTCATTCATTGTTATATACTTAGTATCGCTCAGTAAAAAGTCAGCTATAGGTTCTTAGATCCACATATCCCGTTTTAGGAAACTTGAACTTGATAATTTTTGAACCGATTTCGACCAATTTTATATGGTTTTTGGGCACAATTTCTACCTTCATAGTGTCCGATTTTTATAAAGTATTGTAAAGGATTCAAAAGGCATTTTTTCGTTTTCACATTTCATGACAACAATATCAAGATTATGAGTTGCTTTTGAATGGACTTGGTCGAGTAAAGATTTAACCTAAAGATGAGCAGGGTCATGCCCAATTTTAGACCGACTCTTTTGAAAGAGATCGTGCCGTGCCAAAAACACGCCAGACAGTCAGTCACTCTAGTGACCGTTAGATGAATAAAACTATTACACTTTAGCGAAAGATAGTATAGCTTTACAACTAGAAAAAAATCACTGGTTAAACAATGAACTAACCTTCAATGCCTCGAAAATTACTCACTAAGTACCAATGTCCCTAGACAGTTCTTTAATGCTTGATTTTGCTTAACGTTAAATTAAGTCAATTTAGTAGTTTAAGAAAAAGTGCTTGAGTTCCGTCTTTGAAAACTACAAATTGAATTCAAAAGAAAATTAATTTAATGTAAACGGTTTTAAATACACTTCACAGAGTTTCCTGGAAAATTGTTTATCAATTTATTCGCAATTTATTGCTAATTGGCTTATTAGCCACTTAGAGTATTTCATTGTAGAGTAAATCCAGGAAAATTAAGGGCGTATTCAGACTCCGCATAAAGTTGTATGGTAGTTAGCTACTTAGCAATACATACATATGTAAAACATTTTTATTTTTTATAAAATTGAATAATTACCAAAGCGTGGATAGTATATACTCATACTGATAATTAGTTAGAAAAGAAGGAAACGTGTTCACATACCTGTAAGTAAAAGAAAAATAGCATATATATTAGTATTAGAACTAGTACTAGAAAATATTTTTTATATTAAATATTTTATAAACAAAAATTTAAAAAGCTAAAACGATCGAAAAATATATCTAGACCCGAACGTCTTAATGAAATTGAGATATAGCTACATACATATATGTAACAAGTGGCAGACGCCACAACAAAAATTTATATTCTCTTCGGAGAGAACAATCTTAAAATAGCATTTTGGAATTTCGTTTTTGCAATGTAGTGACTTCGCAGCTAATATCGGTTAACAAAAATTAATATTAAAATCACTCTCAGTTTTCTCATTGAGGGAATAAAAAATTCTCGACTTAAAATTAAAACTAAAAATAACAATTTTTTAATCCAGTAATTCACTTAACAGGAACTCACTTAACATTATTTAAGAAAATAAGATAAAAAAAAGTATAAGAAAGCTCACTAAACATCATTTAAGAATGAAAGCTTACTATTTGAAGTTAAGCTCCAGGAAAAGGCTCATTAAACACCATTTATTAATGAAAAATTCTTTTTTTTTAAAGCTTCAAGAAAAAGCTCTCTAAATACTATTGAAGAATGAAAGCTCATTTTCGAAGTAAAGTTCCAGGAAAAAGCTTACTAAACACCGTTTAAAAATTAAAGCTTTTTTTCTAAGTAAAGCTCTAGGAAAAAGCCCACATAATACTATTTAAGTATGAAGCTTTTTTCGAAGCAAAGCTCCAGGAAAAAGTTCACTAAATACCATTTAAGAATGAAAGCACACATTTCGAAGTAAAATATCACGAAAATGCTAACTAAACACCATTTAATAATGAAAGCTCTCATTTCGAAGTAAAACACCAGGAGAAAGTTCACTAAACTAATAAGAATGAATGCTCCTTTCCGAAATTAAACTTCTTAAAAACGCTCACAAAACACCATTTAATAATTAAAGCTCACTCTTCAAAGCAAAGCTCCCTGAAAAAGCTCACTAAACACCATTAAAGAATGAAAGCTCCTTTTCGAAGTTAAGCTCCCTGAAAAAGCTCACAAAACACCATTCAATAATGAAAGCTCCTTGAAAAAGCTCAAAAAACACCATTTAAAATGAAAGCTCGCTTTTCGAAGTTAAGCTCTCTGAAAAAGCTCACAGAAGAAGGATTTTTCTCACTAAAACCGTTTACGGATGAAAGCTCCAAGAAAAAGCTCACTAAATACAATTTGAGAATAAAAGCTCACTTAATAAATGATTGTAAGAACTCTTTAATTAGGTCAATTGTTGTATGCATTAATATGTATATAAAAATCTTTTCATAGGCTAATTTCATTGACAATCAAATTTTCAAAGATTAAATTGAGACTTTTTCATAACATAATACAAACAGAAATATTTGAAGGTCAATTTTTCATTAATTCCATAGAGATTATTTTGGTTTTTTATATATTTATATTGACTGTTACAATTGAGATTTTTAATTTATTGTAAAACAACAATATACTGAAATTTTCAAGCTAAAAGCATATTCCCACCAAATCGCGCAGCCTTGCAAAACAAATCAAATTAAAGCACTAAAATGAGCCATAAAGTTGCTATAATTTTTACTAATAAAATTAGCGTAAAGCTTGTCAACTACCGTTGGCTATCAACACAATATTAGACAGCTATCTTCTTGGTACTTTAGGTTACTTCCCTGGCTATTTTGTTGGAAAATTCTTAGCGTGTGCTTTTTTACAGTTCGCGAGGGCGTAAAAATAGACACAAAAATGTTTTTAAGCACCGGAAATCAACAGATTAAGGCAAGGACTTTCCTTACATAAAATAAGCGAATAAACAACATAAAGTCAAGGAGTGAAGCAAGCTAATGGAAATCCAATCCAAGTAGACTGCGAAAATAAAAAATAAAAATAAAAAAAGCTGCAAAGAACAGTAAAGGAAAGAAAGTCATCGGCGGAAAAACCTTCAAAATTGGCGGCGGCAAAAGAGAAAACCAAAATGGCAATGCATACTATATATATATATATATGTATATATATACACATGTGTGTGTGTGTATGTGTTTTTATTCTTCATGTCTGAAAGGCTGAGTGATTGAGTCAGTGATTGAGCATATGAATGAGCGAATGCATGAAAGAAACGTAGGCGTCGCAGCAGAAAAAATTAAAAAAGAGCAACAAAATTGTAATGTGAACCAACTGTTGCATCTTCTGCCTTGGAATTAGAGCCTAGAGGTGACTAAAACCTACTAGCGCACACAAACAGGCATATTTTAATATATATTCACGGCATATATGTATATATGTTACATATATAGTATATACTGCATTTATGTATATATTAATGTAAGGTTTGTTTGCATCTCTGCGGATTTGAAGTCAGCGCTGCAACTGAGCCCGCTAAAGATAGCAGAGATATCAAAGCACAAATTGCACAGGAAATCACATCACGAGCTGGAAAAGACGCGCTGGAAAGGAAGCTCGTAAACGCACACCAGCTGTGAACTACACATACATATATACATATACATATGTATATAGACACTCGAGAAAGAGAATAGTGCAGATTGTTAGAACACAGCGAGCAGAGAAGTGCACCCAGCTGGCAGCTGTAGAAAGCAGAGTGGTACAGTGACGAAATCAGTTTACTATTCAAGTGGGAATATTATGGATGAATTTGACGGAAAATATTTGCCTCTTTTGTTGTTGTTGCGAAAGAAAACATCTCTGAAATAATTTCGAGGAGTTGACAGTCCGGTCCACTTCCAGTCAGACCACACCGGACTATCGTAAGGCCTCTTGTGTGGCGATTTTTACCATAAAAAAGAGAAATAACGAATTTGCTTGAAATTTTGTATCTAACATGAAATAACGGCTATAAAATCGTTGAAATTGTCCGAAGTGTTTTTGGGGAGACGTGGTTTTATGAATATAACGTTGAGCCTGTCCAACAATCTAGAGAATGGCGCTCCAAAAATTAGTCGAATTAAAAAAAAACTCTTTAAAGTTGAACAGAAATTATGAAGATGCTTATAGTTGTCTTTGATCACCGCGATGTGATTCACCGAGACTCAGTTCCATAGAGTCAAAAGTTCGATAAGCAACGCTACTTGGTTATTTTGAGGCGTCTACATGAATAATTTGTCGTAAATAATCGAATTGTTTCGTCAAAACAAAACAGATTTGTCTCCCTTTAACTTTTTTTCTTTTTCCGAAACTGAAAAGTCCACTTAGAGAACGCGCTATGAGCCCATGAAGCCATTAAAAGTCATTCGGTAAAGACACCAAAGTTCATGCACATAAGGTCTTATGCTCTCTTTACAAGAACTATTCTATGAGAGCCCTAATCAGCAAACAAATTTGTTTAACTAAAATCTGAAAGCAAAAGATTCCAACAAAAAAGGTTGAAGAAAAACTCATTTATAAAATAAAGGGCTACTTCAAAAACTTCTTCTTCTTAATTGGCGAAACCCTACAAACTTATTTTTTACAAATAAAAATCTAGTCAAACAATTTTTCCTAAAAGTAGTACTAACTTCCAGTTTTAATTCTTAAGCATAATCATTCGATGAGCTCTCGGCTACAATTGAGTTATTTCAAATTTTTAGTCTCCAAGAATTCAAAAAAAAAAAAAATATTCGAAAATAATTTTCAAATATTGTCCATAACTTGACCACTATGCGCAGTGAAGACATGAAGATTATTGCATCATCACGCTACTAAATTGCACAGACAGCAGGAAAAGCCGAAGATGAGCAGAGAAAAGTGAAGCAAACCAAAAATAATTACACAAAAAAAATAACAAAACAGGTTAGGTGCAAAAAATATGAAAGAGAAAGAAAATAAAATAAAGAAGCAGCTTAGAAGAATTGGCAAAAAATCATTAAATTCAACGACCTCAAAGGATAATCTTAGAAAGTGAATTCGAATACCATAGAAAACCAAACTGGAAAGCATTTAGAACTGTGGACCAAGTGCTGTCCTTAAGAATGAGTTAAGAAGAAAAATATGAGAAGAAAAAAAAGCTAATTTCTTTGCAGCAACAATACACAGAAATCAGTCATTATGGTAGAGTTTCAGAATACACGCAGCAATAACAAATACACATTGCTCGGCAGCTGTTACATAATCTCAACACTGACAAATAATCAACATAAATGAATGAATTGCGAGAATATCAAACGAAAAAAGACAAAAAAAAATGTCAAAAATAAAAATAACTTGCTTTGGATTCAGAACCATAAAACATCGCAGAAATCACAGCGAATTGTAACAACCACAGCAGTAAAAACACCTATGAACAAGCAGCTTAGTCATGCTGCGAATAGCAACAATTACAACAAATATAAAAGAAATCCAGCAAATGAGTTGCAAATAAATTGTGCAAAGTAATCATTAAAATCGCATCAAGCAGCAGTGTAAATTGCCAATCAAGAGCATCGGCTGTGGCCGCACGAGCAAAAAAAAACAACAAAAGAGAGAAATGTCAACACGAACAGCAGCATACGAGATAATGTTGTCATTGGGCAACAGTGGCCACAAAAGAGTTGAAACAAAATATACCAAAAATAAATAAAACAAAAAATTTTAAAGCAAATTGTTCATACATAATTATACCCTTTACAACGCAACTGGGTATTTTATAATAAAAGAAGATCGAATATCTATTTATACTTATATATATATATATAGTAGTCGACAGCAATACTTGGGAACTAAACTTCTTGTACTAGTTTTATTCTACAAAGGATCTCATGATGCGGTTTCAAGCTCAGCTTGTGAAAAAAAAGGGTGATCCATTTCGTGGTTCCCTACATTTTTAAAGAAAACCCTCGGAAACTTCAAATTTAATGCGAAATGACATTTATTTTTTGAAGATTATCTTCTTCAAATGTCCCCCGCTTCTACGTCTTAGATGTTCCATAGGTTGAATCCAATTTTCGATTACTTGTTCGAGAATTTCGACTGGTAACTGGCGAATGACACACGTGATGTTATCTTCATAGGAAAAAGTCTAACTGTATGATATCACACGACCTTGGTGGCCAACCGACTGGCCCAAAACGTGAAATTATCTGCTAAAAGAAGTGTTTTCTCATTAAATCCATTGGTTGATGCGATGTGGTGGAAGTGGCGCCGTCTTGTTGAAAACAAATGTCGCCGAGATCACGAGCTTCAATTTCAGGCATCAAATAGTCGGTCGCTATTGACGGTTACGTTCACGCCGACAGCATTTTTGAAGAAATATAGACCGATGATTCCACCGGCCCACAAACCATACCATACCTTTGTTTTTTCGAAATGAAATGACAGCCCTTGAATCTCTTTAGGTTGCTCTTCGTCTCAAATGCGACAATTTTGCTTGTTTAAATACCCATTGAGCTAGAAATGGGCCTCGTGGCTGAACAAAATTTGGCTCGAAAACGTTAGATTTTCTTAGAACTTTTCAAGAACCTACAGACCGAAGCGATGTCTCATGGTAAGATCGAGCAGCTTAGCCTTTAGAGTCAAGATATTCTATCAAAGTATTGATATAAGAGAGATATGTGGAGTCCCTGAAGTAGAGCCACAATGATAGGTCGAATTCAGGAGGGAAGGTTGGCGGGGGATAACTCTCCGTCAGCCTTAGCTTTAGGCTACTGGACCACTTGAGTGTTTTTCAGACAGAAGTTGCCGTAATTAAGGTTGCGATGGACATACTGTTCAAAGTGCAACCTCTTTCGGCAAAGTTCACATTCACTCCGATAGCAGAGCGGTAAAACTAATGCTGAGAAGAAGAAGTGTCTGTCTTCGATCTAGGTAATATTAAGCTACTTTATTATCAGACTCGTTTGGGTGTCTGGTCATAGCGGAATCGCTGTAAACTGCAAAGCCGACGAGCTAACCAGAGGAGACACCTATGCCCAGCTCACATCGGAATGGGACCGAGTTGGATCTGCAATGATGTATTGACGACGACCCGCTCCTGTGTAAATGCAGGATCCATTTGGACTAGAATAGAAATAGGAGGTCTTATGAACTACTTGCTCTTCACAAAATTCATCTTGACGCAATAATAAGGGTTCTTATTGTACATTTTCCAATATGCTTGCGGTAAGTCTAAAAATCTTGGCAGACGCAAGTTCTCTAAGTCAAAAGGAAGGAGAGATGGACACATCCATGCACTTTCCCTTGCATTGACCAGCCTTTGCAAGACTGGATCTCGACAGGATTGCCTTCATCGAAGCAGAAGGCATACCCAAAACTGACATTAGCCGTCACAACATATTTGTGATAGACACAAAGCGCTTTATGGATTTGTAAGGATCTTATGATCTATTATACGAGATTTTTACGTAACAGTACGGATCAAAGAGGTGCCTATCAGAATTTAGGCCCCTTAACCTAGAAATACAAAATATTATTATTTTATTAGGACAAACTTTAGGTAATCGATTCGTATCAAAGAAACGGTTATGTGATTTGACTAAGTTAAACTAATTTATTCTTAGATCTTAGGTTAGGTTACGTGAATTCAATAGTCTGTACAGTTACATCAACTACAACTGACAAGTTGGTACCCTACAAATGCCGAGATAAGGCCAGTTATGCTGGCCGGCAACGATTTGTTAAATTCCACACAAAGCATATCAACACCAAGGCTATCAATTGACTTAGAAAGTGCTACGGACGAAAACTTCAAAAAGTCTACAAAAGGATTGAAAATGGCTTGTAGGCTTCCGCACCCATCGTATTCTTCGGATCTGACCTTCAAGGACTTTTTTACGTACTCGAACTCCTATTAAATTCTCGATAGATAAAAATTTACGCTAAATGATGAGGTAAGAGAAATGTCAACTTTACTACAGAATATCGAATATTGTTCAGGTAGTACTACTATAGCTTATAGCTGCCATTCAAACTGACTTTCTTGTTTATTTATAGCATTTAAGATTTGTAATAAATTCGTTTTAAATGATTGTCTTATCCTCACCAGTAAACATTTGCAAACATCTTTCGTTTTTAACAGCCGAAAATATCACTTCGTTATGACATCGTGCTAACAAATTGATTACCTAATTTCCATTTATTGCATGTCATAAGGTGTTGATTGCAATATCTCACTCAAACGGCCGCTCTCAGCACCAACAAACACCGAAACCACCCATATTCTTCGCGCGCCCATTCAAATTTTTGGGCTTGAAGCCGCCGGCTGGCGTTCATAATTTCCGTCCTTTTGCTATTCCAATATCAATTTCAGCCTTTTCACAACTAACTGTATATATACATGTATTTACCAAACGGATATCTCAACTTCCATTTAATTTTGCTGCAATCGAAGGTTTCGTTGGAAAACGTGCGCGAGGTTTCCTTTCAGCGTTTGCTCAGCGCCGGCAAAGCATTCAAAACCTAACTAAAACGAGGCAATGCCGACGGTAATGGAGTTAGTAAGCAGCTTACAATGTTATACACTTATATGTGTATATATAAGTTTGTATGTATGTATTAGAAAACTCGCTTCAAATTCGGTTACAGCAATTCTGTGTTTTATTATTTTTTTGGTAATTTTTTTTTTTTTTTTGATTTTTCATTTTTGTTATATTTTTTGTTTTTGTTATTTTCAATTTTTTGTTTTTGTTATTTTCCATTTTTTTGTTGTTTTTGTGCGCCAACATTTTGCCTTAAAATACGTGATTCAGATTCTATTTCGCGCCAATTCCTTGTTACACTGTTTTCGTTTTTGTTTTTGCGCTGTGATTTACGTCGCGTTTATCACATGCCGCAGATCTAGCAAACGCTTTGGCATAAAATAACGAAAAATATTGTTTTCCTTATCGAAATTTGTAACATTTCTGTTAATAGGTAATTGTTATATTTTACTTTTTTCCATAATATTTTTTTATTGTTTTTCCTTTAGTCTTCTAACTTTGCTGCAACAAAATGTTGATGAAGTAATCAACAAGTCGGTCACCTGGTGTATAACTGTAGATTATATGTTAATGTCTGTTTGTATTTGATTTTGTATTTCCCGCATTTGAATTAGTTAGTTAATTGTGTTAGTATTTTTTCTCATAAAATAGCAATTATTTGTTAGTGATCATAATGAACAGAGTTTAAAGACCTTTGACATGATTTATGCACTTTCAGACAATAATTTACAAACTCGAGTTACAGAAAATCTTATTTTGAGTGCTTAAAGTATTTGTGAGTATTTTTATTTCTTTTAGTTTGTTCAGACCCCATTGTTCAATAATCGAAACTTACATTATATACATCCATCATACTCATTCTGTTTCTACTACAATTTGGCATATTAGATTATTAAAATTTACTACCGAAATTCGGAGTCAATGGCCTCAACTTTACGCGATACGTCAAATTTATGGTCGTCATAATCGTCCTGTCAGATCAACAATTGAGCATTTAGTGGAAAATTTTTAATCCACAGGCCCAGTACAAAATGTTCCCGTGCCAGTGAGACAAAGAAGTGCCCGTAGTGTCGAGAATATTGCTGCTGCTAGCGCATGAATTAAGGAAGACCCAAATCAGTCTCTCACAAGTCGTTCTCAAGCATTGGGCAGCTCTGTGACGTCGTTGTGGTGAATTTTGCGAAACAATCTAAAACATCCTACATCCTTACAAGATCAAATTGACGCAAGAACTGAAGCTGTTTGAACACCGGTATCCAAGAGTCACCATTGGATCGCGAAAAATGTACATTTTGGTTTTGGTTTATGTACCGGCGGCGTCATTGAGTGGTACTTCTTCCGTGATGATCAAGACCGTCACGTTACTGTGAATGGAAATCGCTACCGTTCAATGATAACCGAATATTTTTGGCTCACATTGGATGATATGTGCTTCCAACAGGATGGCGTCATCAGGGCACACAATTGACGAATGTCACAATTTAACGATTTACGTGAAAACCAAAAATTTGAAACGACTATTGATCTTCCGAAATCGACCCAGCAGTCGATTTAACGCCGTTAGACCGAATGCTGAAAACCGTCAAAAAGTGGGTCGTGCGATTTAACGCCGTTAGACGTATCGAGTTCCATACATGACATCGGTTGTACTACGTCACAGAAATAAAGAATTTCATATATCCCAAACCGTCTATTAAAAAAAATTTTGCAGCGCTCTTATTGATGAAAAACCGTTAGTTTCATAATATCGTTAATAGCTTTAGAAATATATATGATCAGAATGTCGGCCAATTTTTGGTTAGTTGTAGTATACTGTCTGTGAAAAACCAGTCAAAATTAATGGGTTCAACATCTGGACTTCAAGCAAGCATGCCCGTGGTGGCCGTGAAATCGAGTTCCATACATTATGACATCGGTGTTGAGATGATTACCTCTCACTTCCAAATAATTTTCGATACTGGTCTGTGACAAAATTTCCAATCAGGCAAGAAGAACATTACGACAGCACAATTATTAGCTCGGTTGTCGAGCTCACTTGAAGCCAAACCATATATGTAATAGGGAACCGAAAGAACCTAGCAAGAAGGGACTCAAATCTTTTTATTCAGTGTATGTATAATCGCCAGACGTGGTGTTTTAGACCATCTATTTTTAGTATCAAAGAAATATATGGTTAACTTTAGTAACTACATTGAAGCTCGCTTTGCTTCTTTGTTGTTCTAGATCTAATTTTTTATATCTTCGAATAATGTACTAATGAAGATCAAAATTCGCTGAAGAAGAGCTGTTGAGAAAAGGCTGGATATCTCTCACAAACGAGGTACATATTAGTTTGTCAAAAAAGTCTTGCGGTATTTTCGCTAGTTGGCGCTGAAAGCGCGTAGTTCTAGTTTTATTCGTCGCATCGGGTCATGCTATACCTTTTTGGAAAGCTCATTTCACGCGCTAACACGTGTTTGATTGATTGTCGTTTCTTTTAAGTCGTTCGTGAGTTATAGCGTCGCAAACATGGAGCAAAATAAAGAGAAAATACGGCATATTTTACAGTACTACTACGATAAAGGCAAAAATGCATCTCAAGCCGCCAATAAAATTTGTGCAGTTTATGGACCCGATACAGTTTCCATTTCCACTGCACAACGATGGTTTCAACGTTTTCGTTCTGGTGTACAGGTGGTCGAAGATGCGCCACGCTCCGGAAGGCCTGTCGTCGAAAATTGCAATAAAATCGCTGAATTGGTCGAAAGAGACCGGCATAGTAGCAGCCGTAGCATCGGTCAAGAGCTGGGCATGAGTCATCAAAAATTCATTTCAATTTCAATAAAAAAAAAATCAATAAAAATACCGCAAGACTTTTTTGACAACCCATTATATCATATAAGCACTATGAAACCATAAGTTTATTTAGTTTTTCTTTGGTACATAGCCTTGGTAAAGTTTAAACTCGATAAACGAGCTGAGTGTGTTAAACGAGGGGCTCTCACTTTTTATTTAGTATTTATATTTATTTGAAATTACACCAACAAATACAGTTAATATTACTTTGTACATAACTTTCATTAGTGACATTCGCAGGCACCAGATGCTTCTGGGCTGGAGTAAATCACACGATATCCAGTGAGTTTCTTAACCTCAGCAAGGTTGGCATTTTCTAGTCTATATGATGCCTTTAGAATAGCTATACATGCTTAGATAAAATGCTTGTGATCCGACATGTTTTAAGGCAGATGTTTGGAGATAGAAAAGTTAGCAGCTTATTTTAGGTTTTACTACTTGTCTGTTCCGTTCTTGCGAGGCTAAGGTTTAAAAATCTTGGATCTCATATCCGTAGTCATACTGGCAAAAATGCTGGAATTGATATCAACCACTTTAGCAAATATAAAACGGTCAAAATGTTTTGTAATTCTTTAAATATATCTTCAGAAATTTTTGACATCACAAAATTCGAAATCTTAAAAAGTGGAAATCCACGAAAAAACTATAAAATTGACATGCATTTACGAAATTGTATGCTGTTGTTTTATAGTGACCGAATAGTGTTGCCATTTAACAAAACTAAATAAAATAAAAGCAACAACAACTTCCTGGTAAAGTGGGTAAGTATTTACCAAAACTAGAAATCTCTTCATTGGGCGCTCAAATCACTGCGCTTTTGTCTCTTTTTGCTTGTTTGTTTACCGTTTTTGCTGCTGTTATTATTGTTGTTGCTGCTGTTATTATTGTTGTTGTTTCTGTTCTGCAAAAGTTAATTAAATTTTTGGTAACTAATCGGCCGACTACCAACTTCCGTTTAGCTCCACAAACACCAGCGTTTGACCTGCATAAACGGCGCTTAATGTGCCAAAAAGAACAACTACAACAAATTCGCATTTCGTACAACGCACATCTGGTGTGGCGTTGCAAATCACATGGAGAGCGTGCCACAAAACACCAGCGCATTTACCGTTCAATTCGTTCGTAAGCATTTTAGGCGCCCCTTTGACCAATGGACGGAGTCAACATTTTTATACGCTGCGCAGCGTAATTGAAGTTTGCTACGAAGTTTGTAATATCTAGATAGAAAACATGAAACCTCGGTGATCCTATAATATATTTGGTGTGTAATATGTTCATATATAAATGATCACCGTGCCCAGCTAAGTATTTAATCATATCTGTCAGTTTTCATATAGGCGTAGTAGTTCCTCAGTTTTTGAGATATTGCTCCGAAATTTTGCATATGTCTCTTTCGCCTTTAGAAGCTGCTCATTTATCACAATCGCCGATATCGGACCACTATAGCATATGGCTGCCATACAAACTGAACGATCAAAATTAAGTCTTCGTATGGAAAACTTCTCTATTTGACGAGATATCTTCACGCGATTCAGCACAGATAATTCTTCAAGGTAACGGTACAATCTCTGAAGGAATTGTTCAGATCAGACCACTATAGCATATGGCTACCATACAAACTGAACGATCAAAATCAAGTCCTTCTATGGCAAGCTTCTTTATTTGGCAAGATATATTAACGCGATTTGGCATGTATAATTCTTCAAGACAACGGTACAATATTTGAAAGAATTGTTCAGATCAGACCACTATAGCATATAGCTGTCATACAAACTGACCGATCAAAATCAAGTCCTTCTATGGAAAGCTTCTTTATTTGGCGAGATATCTTAACGCGATTTGGCATGTATAATTCTTCAAAACAACGGTACAATCTTTGAAGGAATTGTTCAGATCAGACCACTATAGCATATAGCTGCCATACAAACTGAACGTTCAAAATTAAGTCTTCGTATGGAAAACTTCTCTATTTGACGAGATATCTTAACGCGATTTGGCATGGATAATTCTTCAAGACAACGGTACAATCTCTGAAGGAATTGTTCAGATCAGACCACTATAGCATATGGCTGTCATACAAACTGAACGTTCAAAATTAAGTCTTCGTATGGAAAACTTCTCTATTTGACGAGATATCTTAACGCGATTTGGCATGTATAAGTCTTCAAGACAACGGTACAATCTCTGAAGAAATTGTTCATATCAGACTACTATAACATATAGCTGCCATATAAACTGGCCGACCAAAATCAGGTTCTTGTATGGAAAATGTTTAATTTGTGAAGGGTATTATAGTTTTGGAACTTCAAAATCGTTACCCTAAATTTGCCATAGTTGTTGTTGTACATTTGTTTATACACATGTATCTAGTTCAGCGTAGTTTTAGCTCAATTTTATTGCCATTTGATTTGCCTTCGACATTTCAAGCGCGTATTTGCCGCGCACACACATACAAATATATGTGCAGATGTGTTTGTATGTGTATGTCTATGGTATATGTATATGCATAAGTGTTTGTATGGCACATTTGTTTGTATGTATGTAATGCAACGGTTTTGTGCGGCAGCAGTTGGTGCATACTCATGGTGCCTGCTGGCATTGGCCGGGGACGCACCGAGGACACATTAATGCCACTACTATTTACATACTTACATACACACATGCATATGCAAACATATGTACATATATACGCGTACTTACGTCCAGCTAAGCCAATGCTAATCTAATCCACTAATAAGCTCTTTGCTGTCGCCTTTTATCAGTTTAGCTTTGCTAGAGTGGAGCGTGTAATTGCATATATCAAACCTACATATGTGCCAGTGTTTGCTTGTGTGTGTGTATGTGTACAAGTTTGTTTATATAAACAACACACACATACATACACGCAAATACGCTTAATTCGCTGGCTTTGCCGCCTTTTTCAGCAGTTTAGCATTTTGCTAGTCAACTGACTTGTTGTTGTTGTTGTTGTATTGGTTTCTTGCTTGTTGGCCCAGTAGTGGCTCAGCGCCTGAATGACTGGCTGATTGGATAAGCGTTGGTTTAACCAAACACACATACGCACTCACACTCTCACATAGCACACACATACATATGTACATACCTATACATATGTATGGATGTGTCTAAGTAAATATATGCACTACCCACTTTGGCGCCCGCCTTTTAAAACAAGTTAATCGAATACCGATAGCACAAATAACAACAAACATTACAACAAATGCAAAAAATACATAAAAAAAGTTAGCAAAACAAAAACGCATCGTTAGAAATTAGTCAATAGCACAGCGAATGGCAGTCAAGCTAAATAATTGCTATTTGGTTAGAAATCAATTTTCACCTCTAAATGGAATTTCCAAATACAAATCGTGCGATCGAAGCTTATTTGCACGTATCTATGTGTGTGTGTACTCGCTTGTGTTTCGTATTTAAATTGTTATTTCGTTTAAGCGGCGACGAGTTAGGGCTGCGGTCGGGAAGAGCTGCAAGGAATCATGCGATTTGTGGATATTTTAAGAAAGACGGAACTATTCAGGTTTGCTCCAGAGAGACATTGGCATTACCATCTTATATTGGAGAGGATGTGAATGTCAAGCCTTTCTTTTATATTCGAAACTGAATGGCTCAACCATTTTGTTACCTATGGGCCATCTACAAGAGTGTACAGCTGCTGGCGTATGCCAATGATATTGATAACAATGGCCTCAATAACCGCGCCATTAGTTCTGCATTCTCCAGAATGGATGAGGAAGCGAAGCAAATGGGTCTGGTGGTGAACGAGGGCAAGACAAAGTATCTCCTGTCATCAAACAAATAGTCGTTGCACTCGCGATCAGGCTCCTACGTCGCTGCTGACAGTCTAAACTTCAAAGTTGTAGATAATTTCGTCTATATTGGAACCAGCATTAACACCAACAACAACGTCAGTCTCGAAATCCAACGCAGAATAGTTCTTGCCAACATGTGCTACTTCGGACTGAGTAGGCGATTGAGAAGTAAAGTTCTCTCTCGACGAACAAAGTCCACATTCTGCAAGTCACTCATCAACCTCGTCCTGCTATATGCTGCAGAAGCATGGACAATGATGAGTCGATGCTACGAGTTTTTCGAAAGAAAGATTCTGCGGAACTTTTATGGTCCTTTGCGCATTGGCAACGGCGAATACCGCAGTCAATGGAACGATGAGCTTTACTAGATATACGACGACATTGACATAGTTCAGCGAATTAAGAGACAGCGGCTACGCTGGCTAGATCATGTCATTCGAATGGACGAAAACATTCCAGCTCTGAAAGTTGTCGACGCAGTACTCGCCTAGGGAAGCAGAGGAAGAACTCCGTTGAAAAGACCAGGAGAAGGAGGACCTGTCCTCGCTTGGAATCTTGATAATTGTTTGTCGCGAGTTAGTATTTTTCATTGATAAAAATTATTCAAAGAGATTCGAGAACGCGTTGACCACGACCACCTCCAGGATGGTCATCAACATCAACTGGTTATCGACACGTCAATAAAATAAATGAATTGGTGCTTGAAGATCGACGACTAACTGTGAGAGATCTTACTAGCATCGATGCAATATCGGGAGGATCAGCGAAAATCAATTTGAAAGATCATTTGCCTAAGGAAAGTGAAACACGACTGGTTCCAAACTCACTCAATTTTTTCGAAAAACAGCGTCGCGTTAACGTTTGTGAAACAATGCTATCCGACTATCAGGATGTTATGAAACGTGTTATTATTGGCGATGTGTCTTGGATCTATGGTTACAACCCGGAAATATACGATCAATCGACCGAATATTGTGGTAAAGGTGAGCCGAAGCCGAAAAATTACATGAAATCAGGTCAAAAATCAAGGTTATGTTGACAGTTTGCTTCGATTATCGAGATGTGGTGCACTTCGAATTTCGTTATGTTATGCGTCGTTTGCGCGAAGCTATTCGTAGAAAGGTAAAAAGAGGCCGGAATTATAAGCCGAAAGCTCTTGGTTTTTGCACCTCGATGATGCACTGTCGCATACCGCATTGATTCTTCGTGAGTTTTTCGTCAAATTTTCAACGATTATCGTGCCGCAATCACCGTATTCACCTGATTTGACTTCGTGTGACCTCTGGCTAACCAACTCAACTCAGCAAACTCAAACAAACGCTCCGGGGAGACCGTTTCAGTCTATTGAAAATATTAAACGTTAAATGATGGATATTCCGTAAATTGTTCAACAACCGTTTCGAGGATTGGAAAAAACGTTGACATAAGTGTATTTGGGCCAGGGGGGATCACTAAGTAAAAGTATTAGCCTGAGCATAACGTAATTTTATAACGTAGATATATACAAGGTGCGGTGCAAAGTAAACAGGACTTTTTGAATCTAGTGCCCCCTGGTGGCGCCATCTATATGTCGACTGATGCGTTAGAATCTGCTATCTTTATCGATTGTCCAGTGAGAATTTCATGACATTTCATCGATTGAAAGTGAAGTTATTGCGTTTTAAGTGTCAGCATGTTTGTGTTATCGGTGCGAAAATGAGCTTCGAACAAAGAGCCAACATTATATTTTGTTTTAAAATTGGTAAAACTTTTACCGAAACGTTTCAATTGACGAAACAAGTTTATGGCGATGATTACCTATCCCGTAGCAGAGTGCACGAGTGGTTTCAACGTTTTCAAAGTGGTTGTGAGGACATAAATGACGATCAACATGTGGGCCACTCAAAATCCGTGATCACCGGAAATTCCATCGAAACTGTGCGTGATATCATCAAAAATTAGCCGAAATCATCATTGAAATTCATGGAAATGGAATTGAACATCTCCAAAACATCGATTTATCGCATTTTGAGCGAACATTCGGGCTTACGAAAGGTGGTTCCCCACAAATTGACTGACGACCAAAAATTACTCAGAACTCAACATTCGAAGGACATCATTGTGACCGATTCTTCTTCTTTACTGGCGTAGACACCGCTTACGGGATTATAGCCGAGGTAACAACAGAGGATGGAGTCCACGTAGCGAAAAGAAGAAACGACTGGCGCGCAGTTGTTAACTCGGCTATAATCGCGTAAGCGGTGTCTACGCCAATTAAGAAGAAGAAGAACGACAGCGCGCCAGTCGTTTCTTCTTTTCGCTACGTGGCGCCAATTGGATATTCCAAGCGAAGCCAGGGCCTTCTCCACTTGGTCCTTCCAACTCTCATCCGAGGCTGATTGTTAATCTTCATTGGGGGTGTTTTTTTACGTGGCGGGTCCCAAACCCAGCGCACAACCCAATGTAGGGGATGTTTCGCCTTCTCACTTTAGCTCGCCTTCGAACGAATGTTCTTAGGCTACCCAGAGGATACTTGGTCAAAGACCGGAAGTCGTGAACTGCTTGAGTCATATGTAAAAGAATCGTTTCTGGCCACTCCCAAGTGAATGGCGATCAGAGACCTTAGCTCACTTGCGTGAACTGCTACACATGACTCCATCCCCGATTATTTGATCAAAAATCACATTTTAACCATTAACCACTCCACGTATGCACCTGATATGGCACCGTACGACTTCTTCCATTCCGACTTAGATGCCATTCAAATGGCTTGCACCGGCATACTGGCGGCCAACGAGCTAAAATACTCGTTCGGCATGCTTTTGGAACGCACAAAAAGCTGTATTGAAGCAGAAGGAGACTATTTTGAATACTATAAATTGATTTTGCGGAAAAACCATTTTTTCTTTTTTTTTTAAGTCCTGTTTACTTTGGAACGCACCTTGTACTATATATTAACAAAAGTAATTTCCAAAGTCGCCTTCCCCTCAAAATTCTGTGTAGAAGTCCCGTCCCGCAATATTTCACATGCTTTATATTCTTATATTTTTCGATGCTCGGCCATCTGCGGTTTCGTTCGTATTTAGCTAGACTTAATTTGCCTTTAATTAGGTTTCATAGGAAAAACCAACTTCCTTACACCTGAATGTTTATTGATGTGTAATGGATTTATATAAAGAAGTACTCATAATTTCATACTCAACAAATCACTCTAAATTCATTGTAAATAATTAGTGATTATTCACTTATAAAAATAGAGGCTGATGAATTCCCAAGCAGTGGCAAATAATATATTTACATATCACAATACATATTTGCATAACAATTACATGCTTATATACCAACACACACATACACAAAATGCAAATAAAATAAATGTGTCAGCGCGTGGCGAAGAAGAAGCAGACTTTAACTGCAGTCAAAAGGTATTAGGCACAAGTTGTTCACAATGGCATAACATAATCGCTAAATCCCTTAGCAACACACATACAAAGGCGCATACATGCATGCTCACACACATATACTAACACACATACGCTAACACACATGCATTTTCACACATTTCTAAGCAAAACTTGCACCTTTGCACCAACATTGTCTCTCGCCTTCCAAAAAGCGACTAAACAAACATTACAACTATTACTGAGAAGTGCAGCAAAAAACAACAACAAACACAATTTGCAATAAATTTCGCCACAGCGCGAGGCAAAGTGTTAGGAAACTAAGAATAAGGAGAAGAAAGCAGCAAGCAAACAATGGTAAATAAACATAAACTTGGCTATAAAGCCCACAGTGCGGCAGCAAGTGGCGATATTTCGGTGACACCAGCAACGCCAGCCACCAGCAACAACAACAAACCGCCACTGCGCTGCGCATTGAGCCGATGGATTGAGGCAACTTGCCACACAATGTTTGGCACTTTGTCGATGGCATTTCTTTAAGTTGCACTCGCGCTGTCTTCGCTCAGCGCTAAGAAGCCGAGAAAGTTAATTAAATTTAGCGCCCAGTCAGTCAGGCAGTCAGCCGGTCAGGCAGTCAAACGCCAGCAAATCGCCAAACAGTCGAGCATCTAATGGGAAAGCGACAAGCTGCAGTGCACTTAATGGACGGGAGGGGCGGAGCGGAAGTAGTGCCGCGGGCAGTCAGCAGCGCACAGTCAATGCGGCGTGAAAGGCGCTCGCTCTCTGCCCTACCTCTCTGTATTGCTGGAGGTATGGCATTATGTAAGGCATTACTTACTAACCTGGCCTGGTTGCCCATACGTCACTGTCGGCAGATGGCCGCCTCGCCGCCGCAACTGCTTAGCCGCTGGGCAAATGAGGCCAACGTGGTGGCCCTACTACGCTACAGGCTAAACGAGTGTTTGTTTGTTCGATTGCCCAACAGGGCGACTCACATGCGGGATAAGTGTTGGCAGCTCTTTATAAAGAAGAAACAATAGTTATTTGTGTGTGTGTGTGTGTGTGGCTATATTTGTTTGGCAGTAGGTTAAGAGGTCACAGCTGTCAACTGCTGCAGCTGGCGATTTGACGCGAATGCGCCGACAGTTACACACTACATTTTGTTCAAACGATTTGTGCCTCGGGCAATGTGTGTTACGTATACGCACTGTACATTAACCGTACAAGTGTTCTCCATTAAATGCCCACTTAACTATTCTTTTTGTACGCTTGCAACATGCTGCTACAGAGTATATTGGATTTGTTGATTTCAGTTTTTTTTTTTTTTAATTTTTTAAAAAGTGGGCGTGGCCCTGCCCTCTAATTAGTTTAATGTACATATCTCCCAAACTACTAAAGTTACAACAACCAAATATGCCCTCGCGAATACGATAAGAACTCCTACCGACAGTGGGAAAATAGATGAAATCGAAAGGTAACCCCGCTCACGGCCCATATAACGGTACTGTTAAAGATCACTTAAAGCGTGATAAAGCAATAGCGAAAATGCCAGAGACATTGATTTTTACCTTCGAGATGGTATCAGAGGGCTTTAAAGAGCCGGTGTAAAAATTGGGCGATGGGCATGGCACCGCCCACTTTGAGGTAAAATTATATATCTCGGGACCTGCTCGACCGATTTTGACCAAATATCGACCCGATTTCATTTATTTATATACATATGTACTGTTCATCGAGAGAGGACCAAACTCTACAAGTCACTCATCATTCCCGTCCTTCTATATGGTTCAGCGAATTACGACTCAGCGGCTATTCTGGCTAGGTCATGTCCTCCGAATAGATGAAAACACTTCAGCTCTGAGAGTATTCGACGCCGCATCCGTCGGGGGAATAGGAAGACATAACCTCCGTTGGAAAATCCAGGTGGAGAAGGACCTGGCTACACTTGGAACCGCCAACTGAAGCCAAACAGCGAAAAGAAAGAATGACTGACAGTTCAACTACCATAACTCGACATTCTATAACTCGATAACTCGACCCTTAACTCGAACTCTTGCATTGGCAATAGAAGTCAAATTTCATACAATTTGCTTTCCATAACTCAAAGTCTCTCTAACTCGAAGTTTTTTTGTGTATTACGGTGATTCGAGTTAGGGAAGTTCAACAGCATACAATAATTGCTTCAATTCCTCTCGTCTGGTTGACGCTTTGCACCTTCCAGTATTTCCCTGCCTTCTATTCTTGCAAGTTGCCGGAGCATAAAATGTTCGGTCGCACCCGAACTTAGCCCTTCCTTACTTGTTATGCTATGTAGTGTGTGTACGTGTATGTAAATGTTGTTGGGCCGTTGAGTTGATGCGCGCTGTTTATTGACAGTGAATGGGCAAGCGGGTCACCGACACCTGCTGCCGCTTCGATTTCCGCCAATAACTTTATTCCAACCGTTTGATGGACTTTCAATCAGGAAGTTGCGCGTTGTCGTTTGATACTCGTGTACATATGACATATAATATATGTGTGGACTTACGTGTAGTATGTTCAATTTAATGATTGCTTTGAGGTTTACTTTTATTTTCTGTTAAAGTATCTAGTTAAAATGGTGTCAGCTAACACTTAATAATAATAGAATAATTCTAACTTAAAGTCCACAATAACAATATACAGTCGGTCGTCACGAACTGCGCCTGCTTGGCGATCAAAATAAGGTTTGAATATTAGCTTCGTATTTAATAAAATGTGAGGAAAAATGTTCGGTCCGACGACGAATTTACGAATTTTCATCATCTACTTTTGATTAGACAATTTCTAGATAGCTGTGTATCGAATAAACAATTGGTATAAATACAATGAGATTTATACCACTTTGGTGAGTTATCCAGTTACTTGCTTGTATTAGTCTAAACTATATAACGAGAAGATAAGTGGCGAATCAAAGACAGCCAATATCATTTTACCTTATAAAAGGTTCATAAAGATTATTATAAAGAATACTATCAACCACAGCGCTGACTAAAACCTGGAAATTAGAGTGAGCGTTTATCTTCACGATATAGTATACTGGTCAAATATCTAGCCGGTATGTAAAGAAAATTTTGCTCTTGTATATATATATTTTCACCGTAGTTTCTAGGTGGAAGATAGACCCTCGAAGAGTTGATAACATTCAAATCTATATATGATCTTTACATCATTGGAGTGTAGTAAACCAAAGAGCTTGAGCACAAATACGCAACTACTTAACTGAAGTCTGCATAGCGCCATCCCAAAAAAGTACCAGTACCAAAATTTGTAAAAGATCTAAGAAGGAATGTATGTGAGCTTAGTACATCTATAAAAAATTCAAAAGTATTGGGTTACCGAACGGTGGATCTATAGAGTTTCTAACTTATACCCGTTTCAAATTATAGTAATTGATCTGTACACTAACCTACCGACTTCAAACCTAAGACATTAACTAAACTGTGCTGAATCTGTTATCTCTCTGACCCCAACACGATATTTTCAAGCACGGTTTCTCTCTTTCGATGTTAACTTCGTTAATAGATGTGGATGAGACCAGATTTCAATGAGTTCACGAATTGTCATAAGGAGATCAAAGTCCACACGAAAAAAAAAAATATTATAAATCTATGAAAAAAATGTTATCGATCTGGTTTGCTTCCGCAGTTTAAATCGATCAGCTCGTTATAATATGAAACTGATGAATCCAAGGCAAGTGATATATAACCAAACTCGCTGGAAAGAATGGCTTACAAGAAGCGTCAGCAATTAGACCATCATTAGCTCATTTTAGGTTATTAAAAAGCTAGCTGAAGTTATTGAAATTCCTAAGTTGTTTCCACATAATCTTATTATTATAACGGGTGTTCCAAGTAGAGATACTTTTTAATAGGTTTTTTTGACAGATCACGTGTGAGCCGTGTCAAATTGTCATGTTATTTCTGTTCAGTATTGTTTAGCAATTCATTATAGTAAGACTTACGCCCGAATAACGTTTACAAATCGTTCAACTATATTATGAAAACACACGTTCTGTAAAGAATGTGTTTGCGAGCTTCGCTCTACTTATGGCCAACATTATCGGCGTACTGAGCGTACTATTCCCAACACCATCACCTATCCACGTCCAGCACCCAGTGAAGAAAATATAGCAGCCGTAGCTGGGAATGTACATGAACACCGCGGAGATATGATTCGACGCCGAGACCCATTTCAGGCTCCATTTCAGGCTCAATGTGTATGTAACCAAGCAACACTGCCGCATTTAGCATGAAAAGTAATCTAAAGAGGTTCCAGCGCTGCCATTTTATCCAGAAAAGCAACGGTTAGGTGGAGTTTGTGTGCCGGTGAAATCATCCTTCCCTGATGGTAGTATGTTTCTTTGTGAAAAATGGTTTGAATGGAGTCAATACTTCCCTTAGCCCCGATATACCCAATCTAAAGATTTTCGAACTTCCGAGTGACTTTATACCGCATACATCAGCTTAATCTAAATAAAATTGAGAAGGCGTGTTTTTCTTATATCCGGACATATTTGTGCTTAGAATGAATAAAATCGGGTGGGGGTTGTGATGTTTAAATAGTTTATATTTATCGATTATCGATGTTTCACTTTTATAGTTATGGATATTTTTATAACGATTTTAAAGAGTTTCGGAAACTTATATAGAGCTTTATACATATATGTATATAAATGATAAATTTTGATTTATTTATCACTTATGATTATCGATATTTATATTACAAATATTTCTATTGCCAGTGGTGAAATTTCTAATTATCGATAATTCGTTAAGGATTTTTAAAGAGCGCCTTTAACAGTTTAGTGCCAATAGATGACATCTAGCATGTCTGGAATTCGCTCATTAGCAGTTTTATAATTAATCAGAGTTGCATTTTATAATAGTAAAGATCGGATTTTGCGCATATCAGTCATGTAAGATATTATATAGATAATCCATTTTCAATTTTTTCATTACCGATTTGTTTTATGTACCTCAAGTACTTTTAGTAATGACTAAAATTAAAAAATTACTCTTAGACGGTAATGAAAAAGTAAAAATAGAAAAAATAAAAACTGAAAAAATTAAAATAAAAGTTAAAAAGAATAAAAAACTATAAAAAAAATAATGAAATAAATAAACAATTTAAAATAATAAGAAACAAAGCAACATTCGACAATTAAGCTTGTGAAATTCTATGGAGATAAAACAGGTTGTTGCCCGAAGTCAATTTTTGTTTACCCATTTGTTATATAAGTACACTTGTATGTATGTATTGAAAGTTTCTGAATCTTAAAGCGATTATGTATGCGCTTGAAACCGCAAGAAACAACTTCAAACACATGTTGAACACAATTGACCAGCTGGAGCGCCCGCCAAATTGACGCGCGAACGCCGAACGCCACTCGAAACCTACACATTCACCGGAAATCTGTAGATACACCGCTTTTTTTGCAGTATTTCTCTAACGTTTGCACTTTACTTTGCTTTCCTGCTTTTCTGTTACTCTTTTTTTACTTCGACAACAACAATAACAAAAGCAACAAGCGTTGCTAAGCGTTTATCTGATTGTTGCTGTTTTGCATAATTTGCAGTTTTCAAAAATTTAATGACAGCAAATGCGAGTCCACTCACTCGTCTATTGACAGTAGCAAGTTGATTTGAGCAATAGCAACAAAAGCAACCGGGGAGGGAAAGAACAAACGGCAGCAAAGCGCTGAAAAAACTGCCAATTAGGTTAAATTTAATAATTAAAAATTAGAATTAATTATAATGATTTTTTTTTGCATAAACAAAAACACATCTACACAGAGCTAAATATGTACATACATATAATATAAAAACATACATATAAATATACAAGTACATATGTATGTAAATGCTTTTGCAAAATCTGGCGGCAAGGCGCCAGGAAACAAGAAATTTCGTGCTAAGCGCCAGCTAGCAACATAAGTGGAAGCGAGTGTTGGCTGGCTGTACTCGCTTGCCTAATGCTGCGAGTACTGACTTCGCCAACCGCTGATTCGCTGCGGCTAATTAACCTTTCGCAAGCATGTGCAAGTCACCGCAAAGCAAGCAAAGCACAAATAAAGCTAATTTAACCGAAAAAGTTGCACAGCAGCAAGCATTCAAGAATTAAGCGAGAAAAGACAAGCAATGACAGATAGAATGTTGAATAAAAAATTGGAAATTAATGATTTAACTTGCGGTGATATTTAGACATTCTCTTCCAAGAACTTAGAAGAACCAAAACCTTGCAGTTCTGCCAATAAAAGGCTTGTGATTACTACAAAATTACATGGGGACAATAATGGTGTTGAGGGTCAGACGTAAAAACGTACTTTTATAGAGATTATATAGTAGTGACCATAACAGGCAATTATTCCTGAATTTCACTCTCAGAATTTTGAAAAAGTTAACTCTGCAGAATGTAGAGTATGCATGGAGATTGGCGAAAGTTGAGAACTTTACTTTTTGGGAATGACCAGCCATCTGTTGATTGAGCTGAAATATCTTCTAATATGTTCCAATGTTTTATTCCTTAAATTATATACTTGCAAGTATAATATCACAAACTTCGATGATTGAGAGCAAAATACGATCACGAATCAATTTTAATGTAATATGTTAAGAATAATGTTAACGGTGATCCATTTGGAGGTTTCCTATTTTGAGTTATGAGTTTAACCAGTTTTGAGCAGATATCTGTTGAATAGTGTTTCGTTAGAACAACCCTAAAGGTCGTTGAAAAATATTTAGCAGAAGTTACTTCGCTAATTTGCTCTTTCTCGTTGTACTTAAGTGGTTGTTAAACCGTAAGGTTTACCCCCAGAATATGGTAGAAAGGAAATATTCAGTAAATATTCATAAAGTGAACTGTACCAGTAGCTAAACGTTTATACCTTGAACAGAAATCGTCGGGGTAAGGCGTATGTAAAGTATATATATAAATAGCCATTGAGACGAGCTCATAAAGATGACCTAGTCCATTAGTTTTCGAGATATCGATTTGAAATTTTTCAGCTTGAGAACGATAGCATATATTTACCTTCCATACAAACTGGCCGATCAACCTTTTTAATTTAACAATATTTCTTCACCAAATTTGGCATAGGACGAAAGAGGCAGAGGAAAGATTGGCTGGGTCCACGGAAAAAATGGCGGAAGGTCGATCTTACTTTGCCAAAAGACAGATGTCCGCTGTAAGCGACAAAGTGGGCTGACTAAATGAACGGAAAAAAAGCTGAAGCCAAAGGTTAGGCACTACCAAAACGCTGGGGCAAACCACTCAAGAGAAATAGAAAGCGGTAAAACTAGACATGCTGAATGCTGAAATCGCATGGAGACCCGAAAACAAAGATGTTTTTAAACACTTTTATGTACACTCGAGTTTACGAAATAAGTTAGGTTGAGTTAGATCGCAGTAATCCTCGCACCAAAAGTAACGCAAGGTCCTTTTTACTTCAGAAAATTCCTAGATATGGATCACCACTACTCCTATAGACCATCGAATCGCTTTGAGCCTACCACAAATGTGTTAAGGCGACTAGTATCAACCCAGCCAGATTCGCCGATAGTGTGTCTATCGAGATATAAAGATTCCACCTCGCCTTCTTCCACACAGCTTTGACAAGTCGTGTTCGACAAGTTATGTAAACGTGAGTCTATTGGATATAGTACAGCCAGAGACAAACCCGGAAAGTAATAGCGCTGATTTTCTTCCGACGCGGCTGTACTTCGGAGCGTGCGCGCACTGACTGAATTCGGTAGAGGGCGTTTCTAGCTGGAGTTGTCTCCAAGCACCTGGACAGTCAGGACAAACATTTTCGCTTACCCAGGTGTTGCTTTAGCAAGAAGTGGTGTGTTTCGGTGGCACCAGGCCCTTTTGGAAGGCCGGGAAGAGGCCGCTGATGAAGACCGAGCTGGGAGACCTGCGACTTCGACAATGTGACTCGTGTGCGCAAAATTTTGAACTCAGACCGTCGACTAAGTATTCGTTTAATTGGCCACATGTTAAATTTATCAAAATCTGTGATTCATAACATTGTGACGGAGCACTTGAACATGCGCAATGTGTCTGCGAAAATGTTCCCATAACTGCTCACTGACGATCAGAAGTTGCAGCGAGTGGAAGCGTGCCAAGAAAATTTGAACATGTGTGAAACTGTCCCCCAATTTTTAAATAACGTAATCACAGGTGAGGAGTCATGGATCTTTGAGTATGATCCCGAGACAAAGAGGCATTTTGAGACGGCAGAGTTGATCCAAGCAGCATGCACCACGGCTCTCAAGGTTATTCCTGAGAATGCCTTCCGTGGCGCCTTCAATGTTTGGATTCGCGCTGGATCGACGCAGAAGGAGCCTGTTTTGAAAGTTGTTTAAAGAATTGTAACGATTGGTTCAATAAATTTTTTTAAATCGACTCAGACGTATTACTTTCCGGACAAACCCTATACCAAGACTGTGGCAAGATTCACATTGTTAAGAACAAGTAGTGCGGATGATCTCTTGCATTCCACTCTGTGTCGGCTAGTTCACAGTTCCAGCTTGCTAGAGGTCCATAAATCCAATGTTAGTGCGCAAGAAGACACCGCACAATCGACTCGTAGCCAATCTGGTGAAATTGGGGTAAGGTTGCCCTCACTAGTAAGCAAACTGGCTTTGCGGTTTTGCTCAAATCATATAGCTGTTATACAAACTGATCGATCCAATGGAGATAAAGAGTGTTTTTATACACTTTTATGCTATAATAAATGGATCTGTGAAGGGTATTATCGCTTTGGTCCAACGTACTATAAGTAAACGTTTTTTTTCTTGTTTTCCTCAGCTAAATGTATAACAAATTGGATTGGAGATATCAAATTAAACTCTCGATATTATTAAAACCAAAAAAGAGGGCAACGCCATCGACAAAACTAAAAATTAGCCGAAAAGCCAATATTCTCAAAAAATCAGTTATTTATTTTAGTTGCAAAATAATTACTTTAAAACACATACATATATACAGACAAACAAACATACATACATCATAAAATAGCTGCCACAAATTTCAATTAGAAGGCACGAAAACGCTTTCGGGGCAATCAATTCTTAAACCTGTGCGCATAAATAACTTAAAGACACCACATGTGGGTGTGAACAAACATAAATATATATTAACAAATACACCCGCATTGATACATTATGTATATATGTACGAGGCACATGTGCAACCATTTATGTTACCACCAAGACAAGCTGCACGAAATTGGCCACAAAGGTGAGAAGCTAAAAAGAAAAATGATTTCTGCTCGCATTCAAATGAAACGCAAAAAGACGCTGAAAGAGCGCACAAAGCGAGCGTCAAAGGCGAACAATTCATCATATTTTGTCGAAATGTATAACAACAAAGCGAGCAACAACAAGCAACGACAAGCTAATATTTACAGGCAATGCCAAAAAATTAGCCCAAAGGCGAGTCAATGGGGCTTTGCCGACGGCTGTTGGAGACAAGCAGACACGCAGTTGTTTAGTTGTACTTGTTGTTGCTGCTGCATGTGGGATTAATATTTATGTGGTGCACTCATGTGTGTGTGTGAGTGCGTGTGTGTCGCGCCAAGGAGGTCCATTAAGTGGCAATAGTGAACACAAAAGGTGTGAGCACGCCGCCAGCTGACAACAAGAGTTACATATATACACACACACATATCGGCACAATATACATATATATATATATATACATCCATTTGAGTGCCCATAAAGCTTACATACTACGTATATACATGTTGGTACATAAAACAATTTAAATTTATGTGTTATATTTCCATACAACTCCTGCCCAGCATGCAAGCACACCTACTCACGCACACACACACACGCGCACACGCACGCAAATAAATTGCTATATTTATAAACAAACCAGACTAGCTGCACTTTTTTTCGTCGATTTTTCAGCGTTTTGTGCGTGCGCTGCGCCCAAAAACAGAGCAACAAGCGCCAAATTGCCGCAATTAGCACTAGGCGGTGGCAGCAACAACGCCTCGCCGGCCGAAATCAGCGGCGCGTACGCACACACACAACAACAAACAAACAATTTCATTTTAATTTTTTTTAATATTTTTTGCTTTGTGAAAATCACTTATTTTGTTTAAAAAATCGCCGGCATTGAGTAGCTCACCTTTGGCGGTGGAAGCAGCATAAACCGTTCTTAATGGGGCGCCGAGCTGAGTAAATATTTACCGAGCTGCGATTTTCTCTGCCGCTAATGGCGCAAAGTTTTTGGCGGAACATTAACGGTAATTCTTACTTTAATTAAAACGTATAAATATTAATATAAAATTGACATTGGATGATCTTCAATCGGCGCTATGCAGCAGCTGGATTCCCATCCAACTAAACATAAAAAAATTTTACTATCGATTGCCTCTCAGCAAACAATGGAAAGTCTCCGAAGGAAGTCTTGCAACAAAAAATCTTCGCATAAAATTCCTTTGTAGTTCCGAGTCTTTTACCTTTTGACAGAACACGCGTGAGTCGTGTGAAGCTGTCATGTTACGAGTATTTATGTTCAGTATTGTTAGACATTTCATTTCGCGCTTCTCGCTCAACTTATGATAAATATAATCGGCCTACTGAGCATACTATTCGCAAAACTATCAGCCAATCTGCGACCCAGCATTCATTATTGGATAATATTCGACCGAGTAGACCACGTCCAGCACGCAGTGAAGAAAATCCGTAGCTGAGCGTGTACACCGAGACCGTGTAGAGTCGATTCGATGCCGATCGCAACAACTCAGACTGACATATGGAACGTATTGGCAGATTTTAAGTCGAAATCCTAAATTAAAAGCATACAAACTACAGCTTGTGCAAGAACTAAAGCCGCTGGACCTTCCCAAGTGACATCCTTTCGCTCTATGGGCGCTTGAAAAGCTCTAAGAAGATCCGAGGTTTTCGAGCCAAATGTTGTTCAGCGATGAGGCCCATTTCTGCCTCAATGGGTATTGGAACAAGCAAAATTGCCGCATTTTGGACGAGTGCCACCTTAAGAGAATCAAGAGCTGCCATTTGATCCAGAAAAACAATGGTTTGGTATGGCTTTGTGGGCCGGTGGAATCATCGGTTCATATTTCTTCAAAAATGATGCCGGTGAGAACGTAACATTCAATGGCGACCATTATCGCGCCATGATAACTGACTATTTAATGCCTGAAATTGAAGCTTGTAACCTCGGCGACATTTGGTTTTCACAAGACGGTGCCACTTCCCACACATCGCATCAATCCATGGATTTATTGAGAGAAGATCGCTTAATATACAACCATTATATTTTTTCTTGTGATGATATGTAATGTTTAAAGTCTATGTAGAGAATGCCGCTTGAAATCGGACCTTGGAGCAAAACATCAGGCGTGTCATGCGCCAGTTACCAGTCGAAATGCTCAAACGAGTCATTTAAACTCGGACTCAACGACGGACCATCTGAGACGTAGCCGCGGCCAACATTTGAAAGAGCTAATCTTCAAAAAGTTAAATGCCAAAGATTGTTCTTCCAAATGATAATAAACATTCCCCATTGAATTTGAAATTTCTGTGTTTTTTATTCAAAAAAGTAGGGAACCTCAAAATGGATCACCCTTTAGAATCCAAAAGAGATAAAATAGTAAGTAATACTATTATAATAATACTCATATTATCTGTCTTGTACAGAATTAAACGAGAACAAGGATCTTCACATCATAGCTCACTTGGCAACCTGAAGTCAATTGGCCCTGTGTGGCTCCCAACCACACCAAGCGGCTAGTTACTAGATGACTTTTTCGTTGCTTCCTCGTGCAGTCTTATTTATAATAAAGCAACACTCAGAGATAGCTGTTAGGGAACTGGCGAATCGAACATGTCTTACTTATTTACCTATAACCTTCAAATATTCTCGATGTTATCACATTTTCTGAAAAGCGAATTTGCACTAAAATGATATATATAAGAGATCGCCATAGATATCAGGTGGTTAAGAATAACTAAAATATAACAGAAATCCTTCGATGCTTACTCTTATTGGAGTATACGGCGATGTCTCCAGAAAGCTGATGCTTTGGAAAAATAGTTTTGTTTAAAATCTTGTGGTCTCAAGACTAGTATAATTTTAAGTTGACTAAAGTAATATTTATAGTATACTTAGAGAAACGTTCTCGTATAATCTATATTTTTTGTTCAACATTTTTTCCGGGCTTTAGAGTTAAGAGGGTTGGCTTCGAAAAATATTTTTGATTATTAAAGACAAAAGGTCCTCGAAAATCAGAACCAATCCAATACTTCTGAGATCAAATATTCATTAAAAAGCGGCTATAAACATTTAAACAACAAGATCTTATTGGACTGCGTAGTATTAGAAACGCTCGCATTAGTAATATCGGAAATAAATATGAAAATTGATCAAAGTTGAATGAGCGTAGATTTTGGACGCTGGGAAGAAAAGACAACTTCTGATAATCAACTTTGACGCATCTGCACCATAATCATCTTTGGGTTCTTAGCCAAGCGCTGAAATAATGCAGGAAGGTTTCAGAACAACCAAATTTCAACTTTTGGTGAGCTATACCCATATGGGGTCTGTATCTAATATAAGAGAAACCAGTTTCTTCAGTTTGGCTACGCCTGGAAGGTTTTAGAAGTAGTTCGTAAGCGACGCTTTCACAATATTTTATAAAATTTTGCATGTTTGCGACGGAAAAATAATATCAACACAATCGAGCGGATTCAAACGCAGCGTTAATGCGATGGATACTCGCTCTTAAAGCTAGTATTTTTGAATAATCCAGTGTTCAATGTATTCAATGCAGTAACTGAAGTTGTTAATAGCGAAGGAACGAGACCGCCTTAAGTTTGAGAAAATTAGTAAAAAAAAAAAAATAAACTGGCCGTTTAACTATTATTAAACGATATAGATTTTGAAAATAATTATTTTATATATAAAAACCACTTACGTTTATATAGAAATTTCGAATAATCACAATCCATGTTGTTGCTGTTTCTGCTACTATTATTTAAGTGCTGAAATTATAGTTGAATTTATTTGCTTTTTCTGTTGAAAAAACGCTCACTTTGAAAACTGTTTGTTTTAATTTTTATTCCAGAAAATTAATTTACAGTTACACTTTTATTGCACTTTTCAACACTATTCATATGCATTTTTAAACACTGTGATTTGATTTTTGGAAAAATCTGCTGAAAAACAAAATAAAATTATATAAAGAAAATATATTTGAAATTTCAGAAGATCTAAAATTTGAAAAAATATGAAAATTTGAAATTTGGAAAATTTTTTCAAATTTCAAAATATGAAACTTTTTTCAAATTTAAAAAATATGAAAATTTTTTCAAATTAAAAAAAATAGAAATTTTTGTAATAAATTTCAAATATATTTATGTGTTTTTTAAAAGTCGGAGATTTAATATTTTTCACTTGATTTTATACACTTGCTTTTGATATTTAGATGTTTGTTATTATTTTTTTATTATTTTAAAAACTTCTGTAATTTCTTAACTCTTATGTGCAAAAACTGGCTGCGAGAAAAAATAATGAAACTTTCTGTACAATTTAAAAAACATTAAATAAGTACTAACATTTAATTTTTTTTACAAAAATTTCATTTAAGAATTGTGAACAATTTTTAAGTACAAAATTTTTGTGTTTTTGGTGCTTCAAAAAATGTATTTCCACTTTTTAAAATAAACTAATTTTAATTTTTTAATAAATTTTTTTTAACATTTTTTTTTTACAAATTTTGTTTTTTTGCAAAATTAGTTTTTGTGAAACCTTTCTAAGCACAAAATTTCATTTTATTTTTTGGTGCTTCAAAGAAATTTACTTCCATATTTTAGTATTCATTTTTATATGCCAAAAAACTGCTATATTAAGTTTGCTACGAAGTTTGTCTCGGAAGGAAACGATAAAGACCTATAAAGTCGTTTTAGTCATGTCCGTCTGCCTCTATAAACACGTACCAGTCCCCGTCAATTTATGGGATATCGATCTGAAATTTTGCAAGCATCTCTTTCTCATCAAGAAGCACTATATTTATCGGAACCGCTATTTTCGGACCACTTTAGCATATAGCTTGCATACAAACTAAGCCTTAAAAATAAGGTCTTTGTAGGAAAAACTTTTTTGTTTGAGGAGATATCTTCACGAAACTTCGCATGGATTATTATCGAAGACAGTACTACGATATCCGAAAAAATTTTCCAGATCGGAGCAATATAACATATAGCTGCCATACAAACTAAGCCTTAAAAATAAGGTCTTTGTAGGAAAAACTTTTTTGTTTGAAGAGATAACTTCACGAAACTTCACTTGAATTATTATCCCAGACAACGCTATGATATTTGAAAAAATTTTCCAGATCGGAGCAATATAACATATAGCTGCCATACAAAATGAACCATCAAACTCAAGTCTTTGTATGGAAATTTTTTTTATTTGAGGAGATATATTCACGAAACTTGGCATGGATTATTATCGAAGACAGTACTACGATATCCGAAAAAATTTTCCAGATCGGATCACTATAGCATATAGCTGCCATACAAAATGAACCATCAACATAAAGTCCTTGTATGAAAACTTTTTTATTTGAGAAGATATCTTCACTAAATTTGGCATGGATTATTATCCAAAGCAACACGATGATAGTTCAAGGCATTTTTTGTGAACTTTTTGTTGTTAAGAATTGATCGTCGTAAAAATATTGTTTCTCCGGCGGCAAGTTTGCAGATTTCACGATAGAAATATTTTCGAAAAATTATATTAATTAAATTATTTTTTATGTTTCTCTTTTCGCGCTCTTTATGTTGAATTTACTACGAGACTTTTAACAATTAATTCACTTTATAATACATTAGCTTTGTTTTGTTTTTTTTTTTTTCCTCGCCTATCAGCTTTATCGGCTCTTTGTCGCCCTTATCAGCAGCGCAAATCAGCAACAGCAGGTCTTTCAGTTTTTTCCAAATTTTTTTTATTTTCTCTACATTGTGTGTAGTTGTTATCTCGCTCAGCGCCGCATCGCCGTTACACTTGACGAGAAGCGTTTGTTGCTGCCGCGCGCTTTGCTTCAAAGCGACGGCATTGCGTACGATTCTGCTGGTGGCATCACTTATCGCCGCATATCGCGCTGCGGCTGTAACAACAGCCGTCACATTTAATTATGACAAGAGTGAGCCAACAACAAGTACAACAACAACATGGCAACTAATACAAAAAACACACCGCCGCCAATTGAACAGGCGCTCGCTTGCGCCCACACGCGTTACAGTTATGATTGTTTTTTGTTTGTGCTTTTTTGTTATTGTTGCTTTTACTGCTTTTAATTTGCTTTTTGTTTCTATTATTGTAAGCGCTGCTTTCAGGCGCTTTTGTCAAACAGTCATTCAATTGATTGTCTCGCGAAATAAAAACAAAACAAAAATACATAAAATAACTGTAAAGGCTTCAGCTGCAGCTGCAACTTCTGACTTCGTTGCCATGGTGTCGGTTGCGCTGATTTTACTCAAGCATGATTTTTTGTTTTGTTTTTTTTTTCTATTATTTGATATGATTGCCAATTTTTTTTTCTGAATTTAACATATTTTCAATGCCTTGTTGTTGTTGCTTTCGTCACATTACTTCACTCGTTGGTCACGCCTGATTGATTCGGTGGTGTCCCTCAAGCAATGCACGCTTGATGTGTATGCTTGAACGCACCGCGTAACTGCGAAATGTCGCTGCGCTTGTGGGCCTTACTTGAATTACATATCTGCATTGAATTTATCCAGTTTATAACTGCAAATTACCGTTTTGTTGCATTGTTGCTCATATGGCTTTGATTTCGCATTTTATGCTAGAAGTGGCATACTGCGATATTTTTAAATCTAAATGCTTGAAAGACATTATTCAACTAGCAGAAAAATTATATAATAGGAACTGAAGCCGAAATAAATTGGCGTGAGTAGTTTTAAGAAGGTCCAAAGAAGTTGGAACTATTGCTAAGGAGTATTTTATACTGAACTTTTGAACTGAAGACATCAAGACTTGACTGAACTAATTTTTAATTTGATGTTTTCCAGTAACAATGTTAGTTTCTGAGGAATTTTAGAAAGCATTTTGTGTTAAATGATTGAGAAAATTAAAATTCTAGTTGAAGAAATTTCATTCAATCACCATTACTGTTAATATTTTTAATATTTTTCGAGCTCCAAACCACTTCACCAACACTACAGCGCCAGCCTAACGGAGAATTAACATAAATCCCTGTGAAACTTTTAACTGAAATACTTCATATGAAGCCGAATAACTTATGACGTGTAGCTTGAACCATCATTATTTTAGCCGTCGGTGATGCCCGTGGATCATATTGACGCGAATGTAAAAACTCCCATCATCAATTTCGTTATTAAAATCTTGTTTTCCTTTGAATTTCATTTTTATCAAAATACTACTGAAATAAACTAACTAATCTCAAATTAGGACATCCGTATTTGTTCCAATATTCGAACATATAATTTTGGCTCAGAAGACGAATAACGTCCGAGGGACCAAAAATGTTTGAATATGAGCAACTGGAAATATAGGAGAGCTACAAAAGTAGACCGATAGGGACAGCAAACGACGCCATATTTTTCCCGCTCTTTTGACATTTTTCTTTAGTAAGGTTTACTATTTCATCATAGAAAAATATACGATCCAACAACGAGTCGAAATTTTTAAAATTTGCTACCGAAATTCGGAGTCAGTGGCCTCAACTTGAAGAGCGCTACGTCCGAGTTATGGTCGTCATAATCGTCCTGTCAGATCAAGAATTGAGTGTCTAGTGGAAAAATTTGAATCCACAGGCACAGTACAAAATGTTCATGTGCCAGTGAGACAAAGCAGTGCCCGTAGTGTCGAAAATATTGCTACCGCTAACGCATCAATTGAGGAAGACCCAATCAGTCTCTCACATCTCGTTCTCAAGCGTTGGGCATCTCTGTGACATCGTTGTGGCGAATTATACGAAAAGATCTTAGCCTACACCCTCACAAAATCAAATTGACGCAAAAACTGAAGCCGCTTGACCACCAGAATTGTCGTATGTTCGCGCATTGGGCTGAGCAACAACTTGAAAATTATCCGGATTTTCAGCGAAAAATCATCTTCAGCGATGAGGCTCATTTTTGGCTGAATGGCTTCGTCAATACTCCATCAGTCACCATTGCATCCCGAAAAAATTTCTGTTTGGCCGGCGGCATCATTCGGCCGTACTTCTTCCGTAATAATAAAGACCCGCACGTTACTATGAATGGGAATCGCTACCGCTCAATGATAACTGAATAGTTTTGGCCCAATTTGGATGATATGAACTTGTACAATACGTGGTTCCAACAGAACGGCGCAACAAGCCACGCAGCGAATGTCACAATCGATTTTTTTGAAAACCAAGTTTGGTAAATGCGTTATCTCACGAAATGGCCCAGCAACTTTTGTAGCGCTCTTATTGAAAACCCTTTATTAGAAGCATGTGGCCAAATACAAGAAGAACTCGCAGTCCCTCAAATAGCCATTTCTAACGTTTTGGCTCACCCACTTTATAGTCAGACTTGGCCTTTTTGACTTCCATTTATTTCGGACGATAGCCATCACAGGAGTACGGTTCACATCGGAAAAGAGTATGAAAAATTCATTCTTGGCCACCAAGCCGGCGTAGTTATTTTCGTTTAGAATCCACAAATTTGACAGAAAGATTGGTAAATGTTATAGCTTCAGTTGGACAACACTTTGCACACTACTATTGTTCTTATTTTCTTAAATAAGCATTCACAAGAATATAGTTATGAACCGTATAGATACGTTGTGCGAGATATGTGAGACCTGAGACGAACAAATGTCTGTTTTATTTTGATTTTTAATCTTGGTTGTTTGGTAATTT
Organism: Bactrocera neohumeralis; assembly: GCF_024586455.1. Taxonomy (NCBI): domain Eukaryota; kingdom Metazoa; phylum Arthropoda; class Insecta; order Diptera; family Tephritidae; genus Bactrocera; species Bactrocera neohumeralis. The sequence goes on along the minus strand of NC_065922.1, from coordinate 19,379,754 downwards.
ACACTAGTTTACATCCATTTTCCGACTTTGATGATAGAGGTTGTTTCAAGTCAAGAGATGAGAGAAGTCAAGGGATATAGGGGTACGTATACGTGATCGAAATTTTCTAACCGAACTTTGTAATCAGGACACCTCAAGTGCACCGGAGGCCACTTATCACATTAGTCGCAAATTGTTGAGGATATCCTACCATACTTCATGGTCTAAGCTGTAACTATATTCCTGTGATTTCGTCTATGTTATATGGAGATAAATTTACAGACTTTAAAATACAGTTTGAAAGCACTTTGGAAATACTTTTAAAGCACGAGCGCAAGATTTCTTCGATTTTATCCAGTTTTTGCACACGATGAATATTATTATAAATATTTTCAAGTTTTTTTTCACATTTTTCTTGCAAAATTATATTTTTGACTCTTTTATGGTTCTCGTTATATTTTTTTGTTTGTTTTTGAAAATTCAGTATTGTTAGTTATATTTCTTGGTTTTTATTATATAAACTGTTAAGTCTTAATTTACGAGCATTGACTTTTAATGACGCCAGTTTTAACAATATATTTTTCACTTCTTTATGTAAACATTTTTTTAGTTTTGAAACTAAAAGACCATTTTACAATGTATCCATGTAGTCAACATATGTAAAATTTATTGTTTTTTTTGGATAAAAAATAATACCGAATATAAAAAACTAAAGTTTTTTTTACCTTTCATTAACATTTTGATTTATTTTTCAATTAGTTTTTATCGCTTCAAGCTGCTTGAATTTGATTTTTTTGTTTGTTTTCTTTCCTATTTTAATTTTATTTAATTATTTCATTTTATTTTTTTATTCATAATTTATAAATTATTATTTTTTTATATTTAATATTTTGGTTTCAATGTTATTATTTATCATTATATTTTTCGAACTTAATTAAGTTTTTTAATAATTTCTTTCATTTATTCGTTAATTATTATTTTGTATTTTAATATTATTTTTATTATTTTTAATATTTTTCGTAATTAATTATAATCTTTGGCCATTTAATTATTTTATTTCATTTATTTATTATTTTTTTTTATTATTTTACTTTTAGTTTTAAATATTTTTAATTATTATTTTTTATAATCTAATTTTTTAATTATTTTTTTTTTTTTAATTTTTAATAATTTTCGTATTTAATTGTATTTTTATGATTTAATTATTTTGTATATTAACTGAATTTTAATTATTTTATTTAATTTGTTTATTAATTAATTATTTTTAATTTTTTTTTTTAATTTTTATTATTTTTCGTACTTAATTGTACCTATTATTTGATGATTTAATTATTTTGTAAATTAATTAATTTTTTTAATTATTTTATTTCATTTATTTATCAATTAATTATTTTTAATATTTTTTTTTAATTTTTAATATTTTTCGTACTTAATTGTATTATTTGATGATTTAATTATTTAATTTAATTTATTTATTTACTAATTCTTTTAATTAATCTTAATTATATTTTCTGATATTTCCGTCTTACGTATATAATATTGTTTCAAAATTATTTTATTTGTGTATTTATTTATTCTTTTAATTTTGTTGCAACAATTCTCAACTTTTCACGTTTGGAGTATATTTTTTAATAAATAATATTCTCATGTACATATGTATATTTTTAATATCTTTTTTAATCTTGAAATAAATTTATATTATTTGTACATATACTTTTTAATATTTTTACCGTTAATTAATGTAAAACAGCTGCATATCAAACGTTACTAATTTTAATCACAAAAATTCCATTCACAAAACCATAAATCCCAACAACAGCCAGAAACGCCGACGGTTTTTTACGCCGCGCTGAGTTTTTAAAATTAGCACAAATTTATAGAAAATAAATATGAAAAAAAAATTTCCACTTTTTTGTGATTTTCAATTTGTTGTTAACATTTTCAGCAAAGTGCTTTTGTTTAGCTGGGTGTATTTGTAGCAAGTTGTTTGGCGTTGTTTTGGCTATGAAACAGTTATTAACTGCAATTTTGCGAATTTCTTAATTTAATAATATTTTTTATTATTTTCATAAATGATGCCCCCTTTTATATAAAAGTCAACATTTTAGGTGGGTCAAATTCGTATGATTTTTATAAAAAAAAATTGTTTTTGCATTTTTCCAATGCTTCAGTTAAATTTGTATTTTAGAAAATATGTTGTTCTAGTTTTTGCAACAATTCCATTTGTATTTTAGAAAAAATGTTGTTGTTGTATTTTTTTTTTGCTTTTTGATTAAATTTCTATTTTAGACAAAATACTGTTGTTATATTTTTTATTTTTTTTTTGTTTGTTTGTTTTTTTACACTCATGCTGTTCACTTTATTTAAACCACTTTTTATTGACATTTGCGCGCAAATTATTTTTGTTATTTTTTTCAGTTTGAAATTTGTTATTACTCATTATTTTTCACTGTTTTTCGATGTTCTTTTATTATTTTTTATTTTTTTTTTTTCAAATATTACATTTCCATAAATTTGCTTTGATTTCATTTTGCGTCTTGTCACAAACACATTTCCACACACAAATTTTTACCTTCATACGCTTAAGCCCAGCACTTTGTCATTTCAATTTTTTCACAGCGCTTTGTGATTTTCTGCTGTTTTAGACATTTTTTGTCAGCCCACCGAAAAGCGCCGAGCATCAGTTAGCCATAGAAAAAGCGCGCGCGTCAGCAACAACGAACGTTTATACCGACAACGACGAGCAACAGTTGCTACCGCGATAACAGAAATTATAGCAGACGAAAAAAAAATGGTGAAAAAAGTGCAAAGCTTTAAAAAAAAATCAGACAGTCAAAGAATTTTTTTACGGCTCGTAAGCATTTTTTGCTTGTGTAGACAAAATATTTATACAAGATTTGCCGTAAAAAGCAATAGTAATGACTTCACATGGCCGCTTTGCAAATATAACACCCTTTAATTAGTCAAAATTAGTTGTGTTTATTAATTTATTGCTTTTGGCGCCGACGATGCGCTCAAGCAGTGCACTGGCTGCTCGGCGAAAATTTTAATAATTTGTGATTTTTTGTTTACTGCGACGGCAATTTTTGCTATTTGCACTACAAGCTGCTGCTGACGCTGCTCTGTGTAGCACTTCGAACGCTTCGGGCGGTACGCGACGTTTGTGACGACGGCATAAACAAAACTGCCAATACGAAATTGGCTCAAATCGCATCAAGCAAAATTCACAATACAGCGCAGCGCCAACACAAGCGCAGCGCCCACACACACACATATACCGCAGCAACATCAGCGCAAAAGTGTGTGTGTGTATAACGCGGCTTCTGTATTGTTGGCTCGCTCGCGCACTCACTCAACGCGGTGTTGAGCGCGATGGAGCCACGTGTGTGGCGCGAATGGTGTTACCCCACAGCACAGCGCGGACAGAGTCACTCACTGAGAGCGACTGACTCTAATGAAAGACACGCGCTGAGTGAGAGCGCGCGTTCGGTGTAGCACACGAGCGCCAAACCAGTGAATAACACGAAACAGCTGGTTGGCGCTGACGCGCTCTACACAAGGCAACTCAACTCAATGTTTTTCAACTCATCAACGCTCATCTCAATGTTTCTCAACTTAGTAGCACTCAACTCAGTGCCGCTCACTCAATTGCAGGCGCTCATTCGGCGCGCTAGCCGCACAAATGGCAAGCGTAAATCGCCAGCTAGTCGCATTCGAAGCTGTTGCCGCGTAAAGCAACAGCTGCACAACAAGCGCTCGGCGGCAGCAACGGCAATCGCCGACATTTGGTGCCGACCCAAGGCGGCGCGGTACCCCAGCGCACAACACGCCACAGCGCGACACAGCGCCTCGTACATGCATCATGCCGCATGGATTAGCGCGCACACCCATACACACACACACACATGCACGCGCTTGTCGTTTGAGCAGCGCCAGTCGTCGAGCACGATTTTGCAATTTGTGTACACACAATCGACTTTACGTGTTGCTGCCGATTTATTGCAGCACAAGCAGTAATAGAAATAGCAACAGCAACAACAACAGCAGCAGCGGCGGCAACAGCGATGCCATCATCACACTGCAATAACAACGCTTGGCGCAATAATACGAGCAACAATAACAAAAAAATAATAATTCAAGAAGTTGCCTGCGAGACGTGCATCGCATTTGGCACACTTCAATGTGCCCGAGAAGTCGCTGACTCTCGACTGTCTCCTGCTTGGCGCGGGGCGCACAGGAATATTTAAATAAACTTAATAACCGAGAGAATTTACAGGAAAAAAGTAGAAAATAGTGGGAGTTTCGGTACTGCTTAGAGTTGTAGGAGTTCAACGGGGAAGCACGAAGGCGATTTTTGTTATGTTAGCGAAGTTTAGGCTGATTTCCATTGTTTCGAATTGCACTTGTTGGACAGTACGGTTTTCGGTTTCCATGGTCTACAGTCGATAACAATACTACGAAGCTTCTTCGCTTAAACGAAATAAACCCATTCTATTTCGTATTTGTATTCTTAAGACAAGTCAGGAGCTCATAAACTTCCGCAGACTCCCATTTAGCGCTTAGAAAGACGAAATTTCGTTAAGGTTAGGTCGCAAGTCAACGCAACCATGAAGTATCGGAGATCCGTAACAAAAAGGAATATAGTATCACTAAATTCAGAAACCCTGCTTAGCTAAATTGTCCATTTTCTTCTTCCTTGGCACTACAACCGAGGGTTGTACATTCCAAGTGCAGACAGGTGGCTATGCCTTTTTTCATTCGATGCGTGGGCGCCGCTGCTTCCGTTGTCTATCCTTTGGTCTCTAAACGAAGCAGATTTTCGCTGGATCATCATCTTTCATTCGAACGATATAGACTATGTTATATATATTTATATTTTTATGTGATTCCCACGACAGTCGGTTCTAAGCAACCGAAACGGAACCAGATATTTATCCGGCCAAATACTGTCAACTCGGCAGTTTTCTGCCGCTACTACAACAACAACAACATTTATTTTTATGCGCTTAACTATTCATGTCGCCGTAGAGCTCATACAGTTCGTGGTTCCATCTTCTTCGATAACTCGGACGGCTCCAAAGATCTTGCAGAGGAAAGTTCTCTCGAATGTACCAAGGGCTTTCTCATATAAATTTTATCAAAGGCAAACGATGGCAGGCGGTGCAAGGTGCACATCTTTCTCTCCAGTACAATTAAACCGGAAGCTATCTGGGAACTCACTATCTACGAAACTTCACACAAGCATATGTAATGCAAAAATTGACAACGATGGTCTCACATCACAACACTTCCTTCAACTCCAGTTCAATCAAAGAGGCTTAGTATAGTAAAAGGTCCTGGGTTAATCTCGGTCGGTTTTAACTGAAGTTTCTTTATTCATTCGGACGACATGACCTAGTCACTGTTGGCAAGATATATTCTACGTTGGATTTCTATACTGACGTTGTTGTTGGTGTTAATGATGGCACCAAGAACGAAATTATCTACGACTTCCACTTTGAAATATAGTAAATGCCACAAGGACCTACTCGTCTCAGTCCTTGTCCCGTTCATCGCACTTCTTGGACGGCGGTGATGTCAGACTTTACTCTTACGAAGAAGTCAAACAGCTGGGCAGCGGCACCTTTCCAATTTAAGGACCGAACATTCCAGGTACATGCCCTTAAATTGTAATTCTTAATGCGTTTGCAGTAGTCGTCACAAAAGAGGGGTCTCTCATCCGAAGCTGTTTTCTTCCTTTCTTTAGGGGTCCTAAACCCAGGGCACAACCCTGGGGAGGGATGTTCCGCCTTCCCACTTTAGCTTTCCGTCAAACGGATATTTTTTGGCTACCCAGAAGATACTCGGTCTAAGACCGGAAGTCATGCGTTGCGTGAGCCATATGTGAAAGGATCGCTTCTGGCCTATCCCAAGTGAATGGCACTCAGAGAATATTTTTCACTTGCATGAACTTCTACACATGACTGAATCCTCCTGTGATCCTTATCCGCAGAGGACATCTTAGCCTGCAGTGACCTGTTTAAAATTCCACTAACTGCTCTAATCGTTCCTGGCAAAGCGATTAGTTTCTTGCAAGATTTTACATAGAACTCACCCAGAAACAGCCTCTCCTGGCGAAGCCCGAACATTTGTTACCAGTGGTGATTTCCACAATCCTTTCCTCTTTCCTAAGCTCCTCAAGTAATGCGTGGGGAAATCCACAGCGAAGAACGGTTCCGCTCATATTGGCATGGTTGCCGCAGCTCTTTCATCAGAAGATCGACAAGCTCATTTCTATTGACATGACTTTTCGTGGCACCCTATTAAGCGTTTTTATGCACCTCAGGAACATTGTTGATTTGATTTCAACCGACCGCTTGACTGAAAATGACAACGCTTTTCAACTGATAGTTCTTCTCTAGGATAATTTCTGTACACCGGCTAACGGCACAGACCTCAGCTTGAAAAGTGCTTACAAACCTGCTCAAAGGCACTGACAGTTATCCCAGCTCCAATTCCACCTCCTGTTTTCGAGCCGTCTTTATGCCACTGTATGGTGCTCTTAAGAAGATACTCCCAAGGAAGGGCATAAAAAATGAATCAAGCAGTATATGATCTGATCTTCTCTTTTGATACCCATTGAAACGCTTTTTTCACAGTATATTCTATTAGTAATATCGTTAATTCTATCTACATAACTATCGGTAATGACTTAAACAATCTCAACAAGTTGGATCAGTATCGGCCCTCCTCCGAATATTTTTCAAAGCCTGAAATGTCGGACTTCTAAGCCGAAATGGTACAGCACTTTAGGGCGAAAGGGCCTATTACGCCACAACAAGGCTCAGACAACTTAACAGATCAGCAGTTATTCCAAAATTTTGTTTTCTCAACAAGAATTATTGATTTGAAGGAGTTGGGCCAGATTCGAACTTTAATTTTAAGTTCTTAAAATCAACAAACTTTCCTCTTGAAAAAAGTGATAAAAAGTAAATTAGATCTGGCAATAGTTTGGATATTATGAGCCTCCAGTATATTTCAGCATAGCGCTATTTGCTCTAAATTTTCATACCAATGCCTTTTCTATTGGAAAGGTCTAACATTAACAGATTTTTGTATGCAATAAAAAACATTTTTATGTCTATCACTATTCACTTGTAATTATCTTAATAAGCCCTTGACAGCCATTTGGGACGAGGGCCCTTTCAAAGAGCACTCAATCGCACCGACAGCATCATGAATAGCAATAGAAAGTGTACACACGTGATTACTTGAATATACAGCTTCGTGTATGTGCAGGTATTCGCCACAGATCTGAGGACGCGTCGAACATTCCCAACTGGCTGGACGCATTTTAAGGCAGCGCCTTAAACAAAAAATGCCAAAGCAACTTGTAAATGATCAATTTACAAGGCAACGCTTGAATTATTTATAGCCAACGCCGATGTTAGGAATAACAAATTAAAATGTACTATTGACACTGGATTGAGAAATGCTAACTAACTGTTGGATATACAGACTTGTACATATGTTTCGAATGACAGGTACATATGTAAATGTATATATATCTGGTACATGTGGATGTTCCGCAATATGCAGATGCAAAGATTTGCTGATATTTATATTATATGCATTCGTCTGCTAAATACTGTACTTAAGTACCGGCTAGTGTTCAGTATGCAGGACGCCGAAGCTAGAATTTCAATTATGTCGCCGGCTGACAACGTCACAAACATAAACAATGACTAGAGACGGCAGCGCCGACATGAAGTCTGCCAAATGAAACGGGCTTGTAGGTGAATAAAATGCTAAACAAAAATAAGCGATATCACTGCTATTAATTAGATACAGGGTGTGCCATAAATTATGGAGTGCAGCAGAAATTTCGTTCGAGATTCATGAAACGGCATTATATGACTATTTGGATCGAGATTTGCGCCAAAAACCTTCATTGGTACATATTATATTTTTTCCAGTGCAACGAAACAGTCGAGAAAAAAATCGAATTCCACGGATGTGGGTTCGTTATGTCCACCCACAAATGCGTGAAAAAGGTCTACACCATTACTGGCTTCAGGAAGACGACGAGACATGACAAACTGCTTAAAAAGCTAAATCTTTTCTGCAACAAAAATTTTACAAGCGTCTGGTGACAAAGATAGGCGACATTTCCTGGCCACACAGATCAGCTGATTTGACTCTCCTTGACCATTTGTTGTGGAGGGATTTGAAAATAAGGTATAACCCGACAATTCTCGATATATTGACTATCTTAAAGAAAACATGAGCACCGAAGACACCGCTATATCCCACAGAATGTTCAAAAAAAAGATATATGTATATACAAAGATTTTTTAATCAAGGTTATTCGATATAAGCATACGTTATAAAAAACAACGCACCCTGTATTTCTCATAAAGGTAAGTACATGTCTACAGAAAACTGTATACAATTAATTATATAAGAAACTAACGCGACTGGATTAGCTTAACAAATAAAATTCAAATAGAGGACAGAGTAGAACTAATGAATTCGTACCTCGTGGATCCTCTAAGGTATAGGCAAAGACACAACAAAGTCGAAATTCATATGCCAATTCTTGCAAATGTCAACTGTGCTCAAGGCCCATATTTACAAGCTGTTAAGTGGTAGGCAGAAGCTAAGCTTCAAAAGAAACCATGAGGCTCCAAGCTATAGCAAAAGTAAATATGTTTATGCTGTCTACATAGTAAATAAAAAGGTGGAAAAACAAACCGAACAACATATGTATGCTCAAATGAGTTAGTATTTGAGTCAATAGGCCGCTTGTAGCTACGGGGATCCACTTAAGTTCCATGAGCAGAAACACCTATGCAAATTAATTAAAAAAGTAATTAAAACAAGTAAGGAAGGGCTAAGTTCGGGTGTCACCGAACATTTTATACTCTCGCATGGTAAAGTGATAATCGAGATTTCATTATCCGTCATTTACATATTTTTCAAATACCGTATTTGTGTAAAGTTTTATTCCGCTATCATCATTGGTTCCTAATGTTTATACTCGTATTATACAGAGAAGGCATCAGATGGAATTCAAAATAGCGTTATATTGGAAAAAGGCGTGGTTGTGAACCGATTTCACCCATATTTCGTACATGTCATCAGGGTGTTAAGAAAACATTATATACCGAATTTCATTGAAATCGGTCAAGTAGCTCCTGAGATATGCTTCTTGGTCCATAAGTGGGCGGCGCCACGCCCATTTTCAATTTTTAAAAAAAGCCTGGGGGCAGCTTCCTTCTGCCACTTCTTCCGTAAAATTTAGTGTTTCTGACGTTTTTTGTTAGTCGGTTAACGCACTTTTAGTGATTTTGAACATAACCTTTGTATGGGAGGTGGGCGTGGTTATTATCCGATTTCTTCCATTTTTGAACTGTATATGGAAATACCTGAAGAAAACGACTCTGTAGAGTTTGGTTGACATAGCTATAATAGTTTCCGAGATATGTACAAAAAACTTAGTAGGGGGCGGGGCCACGCCCACTTTTCCAAAAAAATTACTTCCAAATATGTCCCTCCCTAATGCGATCCTTTGTGCCAAATTTCACTTTAATATCTTTATTTATGGCTTAGTTATGACACTTTATAGGTTTTCGGTTTCCGCAATTTTGTGGGCGTGGCAGTGGGCCGATTTTGCCCATCTTCGAACTTAACCTTCTTATGGAGCCAAGGAATACGTGTACCAAGTTTCATCATGATATCTCAATTTTTACTCAAGTTACAGCTTGCACGGACGGACGGACGGACGGACAGACGGACGGACAGACGGACGGACAGACAGACATCCGGATTTCGACTCTACTCGTCGCCCTGATCACTTTGGTATATATAACCCTATATCTGACTCTTTTAGTTTTAGGACTTACAAACAACCGTTATGTGAACAAAACTATAATACTCTCGTTAGCATTGTTGCGAGAGTATAAAAATACATAAGTAAGGAATGCTAAGTTCGAGCGGAATTAGACAAAGAAAAAGACACAAAGATTTACAAAACAGAATGACAAGGTGATAAGGTTTTCTAGTTTCAGTATGATATATTACTTATTATCCGAGATATTTATCTTAAGGTGAATAGATGAAGAAAAAATATATTTTATATACTGGCTTTCAATATTTTAGAACCTAATTCTTCGAACAACAAAGCGAAGAGTGCCGATGAATTGCCGGCCGAGCATGCATCAGCTTCTTTGTGGAATATGGTCGGACGAAATCATGCACAACGATTGGAATTGAAGTGTGCTCTGCCCAAAGGGAGAACCCAGAAAGGGAGACCAACGCCAACTACCAATTGGTAAGCCTCCTCAACATCACATATAAGGTTCTATCGAGCGTATTGTGTGAAAGATTAAATCCAACCGTTAACAAACTTATTGGACCTTATCAGTGTGGCTTTAAACCTGGAAAATTTACAATCGACCAGGTGATTACCATGCGACAAATCTTAAAAATCTAAATCTTAAAACAGACCCGTAAAAGGAAGATCGACATACACCACTTCTTCGTCGATTTTAAAGCCGCCTTGGACAGCACGAAAAGAAACTGCCTCTATGCCACCATGTCTGAATTTGTTATCCCTGCAAAGCGAAGACGGCTAGGTAAACTGACGTTGAGCAATACCAAAAACTGTGTCTGGATCGGGAACTGCTGGCGTACGCCGATGGTAGTAAACGAAATATCTCCTATCATCGAACAACAGTCAAACAAACAGTCGTCACACCTGCGACTTGGCTCCAACCTCTTGAGAGTCATATTTTCGAAGTCGTAATTTCGATCTTGGAACGCCAACGCCAACAACAACGTCTGACTCGAAATCCAACGCAGAATAACTCCTACCAACAGATGTAAACAGTAAGTAAAGTCCTCTCTCATTATTCCCGTCCTACTTTATAGTGCAGAGGGATGAACGCTGACAACATCTGATTATTCGGCGTTACGAGTTTTCAAGAGAAAGTTTCTGTGGAAGATTTATGGTTCTTTTCGCATTGGTAACGGCGAATACCGCAGTCCATGGAACGATGGATGAGTCGTATGAGAAATGCGACAACATTGACATAGTTTATACCCAAAACTTATACCTGTAAGTGTTGAGTTGATCTATAAAAGATGTGTAGATCCTGTACTTTCTCCCTGATGCCAATATTTAAGCACTGTTTGTTTAGCTTTTTTGATATTATCGTCATTAAAATAGTTGGTTGGACAAATCTACTGTTCTTAGCAAGATAAAATCCGAGCTAATTCCAGTAACTTAGAACCGACTGTAATGGGAATTAAGTTTTAAGTGTTTTAGGCAAATCACCAAAACACTTTTGCAACATTTTCAACGATTCCGAAGTCGTGATGTCATTTAAAATCAAAATTTTAAACAAAATCATTCTTCAATTTTTTTTAGTTTACTTTCTTGCTTCTGATACTTTATTTAAAATCTGCTTTTTTCATTCTTTATCACTTTTTGATGCAAAATACTTAACAAAATATGAAAACAAAAAATTGCAAATATAAAGTTCGTACAAGCTTGAGAAAGAGTTCGAAAACAAAGAACTAAGCCCGGAAGTCACCGCGCAAATTGACACTCTTGCAGTTGGTGGCAACGACACCCAACAGTCAAAGTTAAGTCAATGATAAAAATAACTAAAAATTAAAAAATTTTAAGACTTTTGCTTGGAAGTCAAATTTAGTTTCTTCTCAAATTTAGTTTAGTAGCGCAGTAAATCTATACTCAGCGCACAGTGGGACAGAACTTAAATAAAAGTGATACTATTTCAAAGACAACTGATTTGGTAGCTGAGACGGAAGACTGTATACTCAGTGATGTGCAAGAGAAAATGTAAGAACTCACACACTCAGAACATCAGTGAGAGAGAAGACGAAAGAACTGGCAAAGTGAGATGTTATGTCATTTTGTACACCTGATATCAGCTGAAGCTATATCATATGTCAAAACTTGTTTATATTCTCTTATACAGTAAAGGTCATGTCATCCGAATGGATGAAAACACTTCAGTTCTGGGATATTATCACATTTATCTTGGAACTGATTCTAATGTAATCCCTTATAAAGAATCTTTTAGAGCTTAGACTAGAAGTAACAAGCCTCCTTACCAAAAAATTGGCTATAAAGCTACTTTTATTATGTTTTCTATGTTTTTCTGTTCGATCCTAGCCTCTAGTAAAAAATATATAGATTATTTAGTATTTTAACTTTCCATCCCACTGTGCATAGGCCATCGCTGAAATACTTAAAATTTTTACGAAGTTGACATTCTCCCATTTGCAAATAATTTAGGGCTTCAGTTATAATCGCAACTACACACACACATACATACATACACAGGTTTGCTTGCATAAGTAATTAGCCAAGCAACCGAAAAGGTGAAGGTAATATTTACTGCTGTCACTCAGTGGCAACTTTGGCCAATTCATTGAATGACGGTTCACCAGTTTTGGTCACAAAAAACCAATGAACTTTGGAAATGCATAAATTTTAACGAGAGCGTAAAGTTCAGTTGAAACTACCGAAGTTGTAAAATTTGTGATTATGGAAAGAAAGCATTTTAAACGGGAATTCTGGGCGGGCAGAAGAAGTTATGGGAGTAAAAAGATGGAGTAAATGCATATATGTATATATATAAAAATAACCGGAAAAGAATTAGTGCGAAGTTGACTTGTGCGGTTGGACAGTTCAATCAGTGAAAGGTCGAAACAAATGTAGCCTATTCTTTAGAGCTTACAGAGAAAATGCTGCATCGTAAAAGACTTGGATAGTTTCTCAGATCTATATGCCATCCCCATAAATGTGATTAGATGAGATAAGCTTTGATGAATCATTCCAAAGCAGCTCAAAGTTTATAGTTTTAAAGGTAGAGAATATAAAAAAAGGAAAAATAATTAAAGTGCGATGTGAGTTCGGGTAATGTAAGAGTTAGGGTAGTTTATTGGAAAGTACTATGGAAAAAAATGAAATAAAAAATGTTCCGGTAATAAAAGGATCTACAATTTTTTTGTAAATTCAAAATGTATGAAACAAATTTAATTTAAGTTAATTAAATTTTAATTTTGGTGTTTCACTTTTATTTTTTATAAGAATGATTTTCTTTCACGAAATTAATTAACTTTTGAGTGTCCAAACACACTCTATTTTTACATTAAAAATATTTATTTTTTTTCCTTATTTGGACTTAATATCGAAAAATCATTCAATCAAACTTCATTAAATCATTTCAAACAAAAATTCTAACCTTAAAATAATTTTTTTTAAATCGATGGGCTTTTTTCTTTGATAAGTCTTCTCACTGATGGTATACACAGAAAAAGCTTTGATGGGTCAGTTTGTGTGACAGCTGTGTCTACATTTTTATGAGATCAACGAAACTTTTATCTTCATTTAGCCAAGACCACAACCTTCATTCACAGATCAACTACTTTTGTTTACATTTAGGGTCAATGACTCTTTTGCTTACATTTGATGAGGTTATTAACCCTTTGTTTACATTTAGCAAAGACCCCAAATCGTGTTCACATTTATCTAAGACAACAACCTTTGTTTACACTCAGTGTCAACGACCCTTTTTTTATATTTGATGAGGTCATTAATTCTTTGTTTACATTTAGCCATCCCGAGGAGCGTCTCATTAATTCGTTTCTTTGCATTATTATGGTGCCAAGGAAAATATGTACCAGGTTTCATGAAGATATCTCAAGAATTACTCAAGTTAGGCGAAGTGGACCGAACCACATTTCACTCGGCTCGTCCTCCTAATCCTATATATGTATGTATATAAATATCGAACAAAGGATTTGTCTCAAATTTTGTTTTTCTTACTAAATTTCGTGTGCGGATTCATTGTGTATGTTGGAAAAGGCTTACGGCGATTAAGTTTTATCAAAAATATAAGCCTACGAGTGGTACAAAGCCCTCAAAGACGGTCGAGAGATCTTTGACGACTTTCCTCGTTCTAGGCGACCTTCGACCTTGTCAACCGATGAAAATATTAAAAAAGTGGAAGATATTGTGCTTGAAAACCGTCAGGCAGGCGTTAGAAAGATGTCGAGAGAGCTCGATATCTCTCGTGAGTCCGTTCTAATGATATTGGTGGATATTTTGGGTATAAAACGCGTTCTTGCTCGACTCGTCCCGATAAAGCTGAATTTTTCTCAAAAAGAGTACGGTAAACAGGTCTCTTTGGTCCAAAAACCCAATAAATACCATCGATCAACCGCCGTATTTACCGGATTTAGCTCTCTGTAATTTTTTCTTTTTCCCCAAACTGAATTTGCTCTCCGAAGAACCAGTTTTCAATCGATCGAAGAGATAAAGCAAATTTTGCTTATAAAGGGTGTTTCGAGGACTGAAAAATCGTTAGCACAAGTGTATTACATATGTATGTTGTGGCTAACATTGAAGGCCACAAAATAAATATTGAAGAATATTTAAAATGTTTTGGGTTTTTGTTTACAATTTCCGGGTACTTTTTTGTCACTAGGTATGTATATAATCTTATTTCCTCGATTAGTTTTAGGTGATAAAACAACCGTAAGTTTAACAAACCTATTATACTCTGTATCAATATATTGCAAGAATATAAAACTATATCTAACTTTTCATATTGTTTTTTTTTTTATTATATATACTCGTACAAATAGGTATGTGCAAAAAAACCATATTTTAATATACTTCAAGAATTTCCGGCTTTGTATTCTCAATACTGGATTTTCCCATTTGCCATACGATGTAAGAGATTTCCCAGCAATTCGTTCCAAAGCAAAAGCATTAAAACTATTGTTTTATAGGTTAATGAACAACAACAAATAGAGCGGAGAGAATCATAACATTGTGAAGTACTCGATACATACATATGTACATATTTATATACCTATGTATATCTTTACATAAGTATAAATACCTATATATATATATGAACACAAAAATCTTTGAGAACTCTTATGCTTTCCTCTACACATGAGCTCAAATTAATCCACTCCGTACTAAGTCGTATATACTTAGTATTAGTCACTGTCTTTCTTGATCGATTACTGAATAGTGCAAGGCTTGAGTTCGCTGTTGCTATGATAGTAGATCGTGTTTTCTCTTACATAAACTAATTATACTATATATAAAAATTTTTTAATCTGTTGAAGAAATACTTTTGGGTGTCTACTTTGGCACAGACATAATTATTTGAATGACACAAAGTATTCAAGGAAAATCGTGAAGTCATCAAAAACTTGTGAGACTCATGTGAGAGTCATAACATCGAAAATATTAAACGAAATAGCTTGTAAATCGTCGAGTTGGCATCAGAGTGGTAGCTGTGGATCTTAACGCAACTTTTGGCGACTAAACATACTTTGGGTATACAGCGTGTCAAGGCTGGACTCGTACCAAAAGACTTCAAACTTTTGCAAGAACGCTTTGGCGTCGAGTAGAGATCGTTAAAAAGATGCTTGACAACAAAGCTGAGGGCTCTACATTAATCAAAGGCAAACGTGGGTTTATAAATATAAACGTCTAAACTCTCCAACGAGCTAATAATGAGCCGAAATCGAAAAAAACCAATTCGCTGAAGGCAATTTAGGCTATTATAGCTAAGGCTTATCAGAAGAGAATGTGAAGTTGGAATAAGCGTTGTCATGTTTGATACTTTGAAAATAAAGACTTGTATTAGATTACGTGAAAATTAAGTTCTTTTTTTGTCAGTCCGGTTCAATTTTGATCAGATGGTATATTTGATTATTTACAGATGGAAGAATATTACTTCGAGTATTAAATAACTAAGAATCATTGTTTACAGTATTTTAAGCAATTCGACTTATAAATTTGTTAGGATCGCTGCAATGATACCAAAATACAGTCATACTTCATTTTTTTTACTCCATAAAGGCTCTACACCAGCCTTACTTGACACTACGCATTTGCACGAATTTAGAGCCTAATATGTGTTATATTAAATTGCATGTCAAAGACGAAATCTTAGCAGGTTACAATGCGATTCTTGACCAGCTCATCCCAGTGAACAGAGTCTTTGATTTCAACCGCTCAAAGTGAGTCCTCATAGTTTAGACTAGTTTCTTGGGCACAGGTATTTAAAAAGCAATACAACAACAGAATTTACACAATCATCAATGTTTTTGTCTCCATCAACCCACACATAATATATTTCAAGTCTTCATCCCAACTGCGCAATTATATTTTCCACTCACAGGACATGAGCAGGATACCCAATTCGAAAAGGAATAATTTAATGAAATTTATTACGACACTCAGAGGTCATTTAATGCATTATTGAAATGTTGCAACACACCCACAAACATATGTTAGCTCGGCGCACAAACATATTTACACACACATGCGCATTTATCGCCACCGAACATAAGACGCTTAACTGCTTGCCGCACGCGAACTAACGGAATCAATTAATTCTCTATTAACGCGCAATGACAAGCGTAAAAACGAATTGATAACACGCACAACGGCAATAAAATATATATTAGCATGTGTCTGTGTATGTATGCATATGCTAAGAGGCATTTTGCTGTACAAATCGGTGGCGGTGGCGTATACGCAACATTGACAAATGCCACACAATAAGCCAAGCACACACAATAAATTATCGCGCAGGCAGGCAAACAAACAATAATCATCGATTATAAAGATGCTATGCGCAGACAAAGAGAACACACATACACATTTGCATATGTGTGAGTGGAAATGTTGCATGGAAATAATGCAAAATCACTTAAGAAGTCATTGCTGCTGCTTTGGCAGGACACACACGAGAAAAGTTAAATACTAAATGCTTGAGGGGAAATCTACAAGGGTATGGGGAATTATATAATAAGAAAGGGCATTTAATACATACATACATGTTCACATGTATTTGTATAGAGTTTTAATATAATAAATTTCTATAACCGCGAAAGAAAATTGCGCGTAAATTAAATAAAGTGGCCAATATTGAGAGCTGAAAGGAGTCGCATTTCAATTAAGGATTAGTCGCTGTAGTTCGCAGAGTTCGAAGTTTGCGCAAGTGAGGAAAGTTGTCTGATCGCCATTCACTTGCGAGTGGAAAGAATCGATTCTTTTACATATGGCTCAAGCAGCTCACGACTTCCGATCTAGACCAAGTATCCTCTGGGCAGCCAAAGAACATCTGTTTGAAGACGAGCTAAAGTGAGAAAGCGAAACATTCCCGCCCCCACAGGATTGTGCACTGAGCTTGGGACCCGCCATGTATTGATTGATTGATTAATATGAGGAATGCACCGCGACCTTTGGTCTATTGTGCCCGCTCCTAACTTACATAGACTCACCTAGCCCCAGCGCATTGATGAAGTTTAATAGACTTCTGGGCGCTAGTGAGGCTATGCGATCCCTATCCGGAAACATTGATTCCGAGGGCCTTAGTCCTGCGTCTACAGACTGCTGTGCAGTCAATCAGCAGGTGCTCCGGGGTTTCAGGTTCCAAGTCGCAGAACTGGCAGTTAATGCAAGAGGACAGGCCCATGTTGTACAGGTGCCCATTCAACTTGCAGTGGCCGGTATACCATGCGACCAGTAGCCTGAGTTTGTTCCTGGGGAGGTTTATTATAACCTTGAACCTGCTCAGATTCTATCCTCCCATTAGCAATTTGGCATGTCTCATACCACGGGTTTGCCGCCAATGCCCACTCCTTCTTCCCTGCGAAGTAGCTCCTTTATGGTATGTGTACCTACCCCAATAAAGGGTTCTGGTCCCACCATCTTGGTGGAGGCTGCGTAGCGGGCTAGCTCATCCGCCAGTTCATTACCGGCTATACCTCTGTGACGAGGCACCCAGTTTAGGTGTACCTGGTTACGTTCTGCTAGGCTGTTCAGCCTTTCCCTGCACTCCTGCACTAATAGCGATTTGATTTCGTAAGAAGAGATCGCTTCTAGCGCTGCTTGACTATCGCTGAGGATGGCTATTCTCTCATTGCGATAGTTGCAACCCGCCATGTAAAAAACACTACCAATGAAAACGTTTAAATAGCCTCCGATGACAGACCGCCCTTTTGATGACGACCATGGCAATTAAGGATTACGATTTGAGGGCATGCACCTGGAATGTCCGGTCCCTTAATTGGGAAGGTGCCGTTGACTAGCTGGTTGATGTCCTCGTTAGATTGAAGGCTGCTTGGCGACTTTAACGCCAGGGTGGGCAAAGAAGGTATCTTTGGCACAACAGTTGGTAAATCCAGTCTGCACGAGGAAACATCCCCAAATGGGTTGAGGCTGATCGACTTAGCCGGGACCCGAAATATGGGTATTTGTAGTACTCGATTCCAGAATAGAAAAATTCACCAAGCTACCTGGCTGCCTCCGGATATAAAAGCCACCAACCAGATCGATCATGCTGTGATAAACGGAAGACACGTCTCCAGTATTCTAGAAGTGCATACGCTTCGAGACCCAAACAACGGCTCGGACCACTATCTTGTTACAGCCAAGATAAGCACCCGCCTCTGTGCAGCAAAAAACGCCCGTCAACAAACACAAGGAAGGTTCGATGTCGAACGATTTTCTACTCGACTTGCACACTTGCTGTCTGAGAGCACTCATCAGCAACTCGTTATAAGAGAACTGTGGACGGAATTTCAAGCTCCGGAGAGAAAGCAGACTGCCTACCTCGCAACGTTACGATCGACCACAACACGTGCGGGATGGCATAGATACCGAGAGTTGAAGAGGGTTGCGAGACGCATTTCCAGACAAAAAAAAAGAGAAAGACTGAAAAGCCTGAGTACGAAGTGTTTGACAAGCTGGCTCGAAAATTCCACGAAAAGATGCGAACAGAAAGTTTCAAGACCGGAGCAGACTCTTATAGAATCCTCAGAGATGATCTAGTGACTGATGCTCAAAGCATACAAAAATTATGGAGTAACACTTCTCCTGCCTGCTGAATGCCAATGAAAGCATAACACCAGGAGAAGCCGAACCCGATTCCCCAATCGATGACGATGGAGCAGACATTGCCCGACCATGATAAAGGTGTTTAATAGCAATTAGAAGAACAACAAAGTGGCGAACCGATAAATTGCCTGCCGAGCTATTCAAATACGGCGGCGAAAAACTGATATGGTGCATGTATCAGCTTCTTTTTAGAATATAGTCGGACCGAAGCATGCCGGACGATTGGAATTTGATTGTGCTCAGCCCAATCCGCAAAAAGGGAAACCCCACAATCTGCGCCAACTACCGTGGGAAAAGCATCCATAATATCGCATATAAGGCAACAAACTGATTGGACCGTATCAGTGTGGTTTTAGAACTGGAAAATCTACTATCGACCAGATTTTCACAATGTGACAAATCTTTGAAAAGACTCGTGAAAAAAATCGACACACATCACCTCTTATTTTGAAGCTGCTTTGACAGCATGAAAAGCAGCAGCCTTGTTGCCGCTATTTCTGAATTTGGTATCCCCGCAAAACTAATACGGCTCTGTAAATTGCTCAACGGCAATAATAAAAGCTCTATCAGGACCGGGAAGTACCTTTCCGAGCCGTTCGATATCGTGCGTCTTCTTCAACCTACTTCTGGAGAAAATAATTCGAGCTGCAGAACTAAATAGAGAGTGAGCAATCTTCTATAAGAGTCTACAGCTGCTGGCGTATGCCGATGATATTGATATCATTGGACTTAACGACCGTGCCTTTAGTTCTGCTTTCTTCATACTGGATAAGGAAAATAAAATATCTGCGCCAAACAACGTCACTGTTGACAGTCATAATTTCGAAGTCAGCCTCGAAATCCAACACAGAATAAGTCTTGCCAACAGGTGCTACTTCGGACTGAAGAGGCAATTAAGAAGTAAAGACCTCTCTCGACGAATAAAGACCGAATTCTACAAGTCACTCATCATCCCCGTCCCGCTATATAGTACAGAGGCATGGACGATGATGTCGTTTGATGCGTCGGCCTTGGAATGTTTAGATTTATGATCTTTGGCGCATTGCCAACGGCGAATACCGCAGTCGATGGAACGATCAGCTGTATGAGATATACGATGACATTGACATAGTTGAGCGAATTAAGAGACAGCGGCTACGATGGCTAGGTCATGTCGTCCGAATGGATGAAAGCAATCCAGCTCCGAGGGTATTCGACGCAGTACGCACCGGGCGAAGCAGAGAAATAGGAAGACTTTCACTCCGCTGGAAAGACCAGGTGGAGAAGGACCCAGCTACACTGGAATCTCCAATTGGCGTCAAACAGGAAAAGGAAGAACGACTGGCGCCCTGTTGTAAACTCGGCCATAACTGCCTAAGCGGTGTCTACGCTAATAAAGAAGAAGAACGTTGGTCCAGAATCAGCTGGTGAATATTTGACAGCAATTAACAGTCCATGAAAATGTAGAAACTATTGTAATTTCAATTGAACGGTTCCACTACTTTCATTCATGAGGTTAGCAACAATTTTTTTCTGTCAAGCACACTTCACACGAATTTGGAATCTGGTAATATTGGTTATATTGGTTACTTACATAATATTATTTGGGAATAGAGTCTGCATAAATACAGAACAAATAATTTTAAAGATTTAGTCTCAACTTTTTCCTAAACAAAATCAGCATTTGCCAAAACGTATATTTTATATTCTAATTCCACGAACGACTATACAATTTAATTTCAAACCACTCTATTTTGAAGAAAGAAGCATATGTATGTATGTGTGATTTGGATTTTCACTTATCTATGTCACATACCACAGACAGCTTGGAATTTTCACTAACTAAAAATAATGAAAATAATAATAAAAGCCAGCGCAGGACATGAACTCATACAAAGTCGGCTAAAATAAAACGTATGAAATAAACGAGCAGCAAAAGCACAAAAAAACAAACATACAATGTAAGACGCTCAGCTGGAATTCTGAAGAAAGTACAACGGTTCAATTTTCGATTTGACATTGAAAAGAATTTCAGCTTAAAAGTCAGCATGTCACACGCACACATGCTCATCTCTTACACACAGAAAGGCACACACATAACTACACACGCAAAAATAAATGTGAAGACGACAAGGTGAGGACCACAAATTCACACAGAAACACATACACATTGCGGCACGTTGACTTGCTTTCTATATGCTTTTGCTTATCCTTTGAGCGCTTACCGTGCTCATTACGTCCTTAATTGCGCGACAGTTCAACGAAAGCGATAACAACCACTCGAATCATAAAATAGTGGTAGCGAGCGTGAAATGATGAAACCCTTTATATTAATGCCACCATCCTTTAATATATTTGTGTGCGTGTGTGTTTACATATTATCCCTTTAGCTTTTAGTCCGCTACTCGCAACTCCGAGCGTGACTTGTAATGCTAACCGCTAATAACGTGCTGTGTGGTGTAGTGCCTTAGGGTGGGTATAGACTATGCAATGTCTTATGACGGATATGAAATGGCAGCAGTAATTTTTGAGATTGCAGACAGTTGCTGAGTTTTTTAGACGTGAAAGCTTTTAAAAAAATAAAATTTTACGCAATTAGTAAAAATGAGAAAATTACTAAAAAATTTGGGTTTCGATATATTAAATCGTTCGTTTGAAATAGGAAATAAAAAAAATATTTTTTTGAAAAAAAATAAAAAAAAACTTTTTGGAAATTTTGGAAAAAAAATAAAAAAAAATATTTTTTGAAAAAAAATAAAAAAAAATATTTTTTGAAAAAAAATAAAAAAAAAATATTTTTTGGAAAAAAATTTACAAAAAATTAAATAGTTTTAAAAAAAAATATTATATTTTATTTATTTTTTTTTTTAAATAAAAAACTGAATAGTTTTTTGAAAAAATATTATATTTTTTTGAAAAAAGAATATAAAAAAATATATTTTAAAAAAATAAAATATTAAATAGTTTTTTAAAAAAAAACTGAATAGTTTTTTTAAAAAAAAATAGTTATATTTTTTTTTTTAATAAAAAATTTAAAAAAAAATTATATTTTTTTGAAAAAAAAATTTGAAAAATTTAAAAAAAATTTAAGTTATCTATAATAAAGCATCTCAAATTACACCAGAATAAATTTTGCATATATGTATGTATTTAAAAACAGCATTTTCCGTTTGTTTTGCTCCACCCTAATATGTTGCATAGTGTCATCCTCGCCTTATATCATCATAGCCGTAAGCAATGCGGCCATGAAACTGGCGCTAAATGCGACCCATTAACTTAATATCCACAACAAAAAGATAATTTGTAAGACAAAGCCAACAAAAAGACAAACAACAACAACAAATCCGACAGCAGCACAGTGTGGTCGTGTAAATAACGCTATCAGCGCTTCCGCCGCGGGTTGCGCCAACAACACTACCGAATAACGCGCTTGGTGGGTCGAAAATCTACTAACACTTATGACTATTGCTCGAAGAAAAAATTGGAGCTACGCACAGTGGGACAATTTGGTAACGTTAGAAGACATTTAGAAGCTTAGTAAAAATCCTGTATGAGAAAATTTTATCATTTTAAAGAGCATAAAGATGGTGATGACAAAAAAAAAATTTTTTGATATTTTAAAATTAAAAAGAGGGAGAAATTTCCTGATACTTAAATTTTCGTATTTGTTGTAAGTAAATTGGTATGTATGTATATAATTGGAGTAAAAAATAAAGATATTATAAATTTTAATTTAAAAGTGTTGCCTCCCACTTATGCAATTCAAATAAACATATGCCGCTCATTTATACAAAATGGTTAATATAGCGTCTTTATATTATATAAATATTTGAAATTCACAGAAATAATATATGTATGTTCGAGCAGCAGCATTTAGAGTCGAGATAAACTAATTTTACCGTCTGATCAAATTTGACCCGGACTGACAAAAAATATAACATTTTCACGGATACCCTCCAAAATAGGTGCCTGAACCACTGCAAGCATGATAATGCTTAATCCATTTTTCCATATCAGCTTCGACTGGGCCTCCGCTACCTTCAAAGCATGATTTTTAATGGCTTTAGTGGAACATGGCCCGTTCCCGAAGTGGATTTTTATACTTTTGAAAACTGAAAACAGACATTGTCGAAAAGTCAGTCAGTCAGTTACAATCATGCTAGAATATGAAGTCAGATTAAGGTCTTTTGATATGAGTCTAAATTTGACACGCTTCATACCCAAAACATTAACCAAAATGTATTGAGTCGATTTTGAGATCCTCCGCTATTTCTCTGATACCAGCACGATGATTTCCAAGCACTGTTTTAATTTTATTATCTGATCAAATTTGACCCGGACTGACAACATACATATCTACATACATAATATTTTCATGGACAATTTGCAGTCACATTCAGATCTTTTGGTATACGTCTAAATTTGATTAACCAAAATGTGTTGAGGAGATTTTGAGATCTCTGTTGCCAGCGAGAGTATTTTCTTTGAATACTTCCAACATTATTGAGATCAAACTTCACACACGAACATAAAAAAGAGTTGTACCAATACAGGTTTTTATCGATTCGATTTGCGCGCCCGGTTTAAATGGACCAGTCCAAATCAATTTTGATCAGTTGGCACGACAGGATATTTAAGACAAACTTTCATTTTGAACAGGATGTTATGAATCAATATTTTGGGATTCGACTTCTGTAAAACCACTTTTATTTAAAATGGCAGACAATTGAGAGCACCGAATCGAACAAACAACTGGCATAAATAAAATATGAACTGGTATAATAAATCAAAAATAGAATAGCAAATTTTTGTTGCTGCTTTTACGGTTAAATTTTTGCAGAAGAGATCGAAGCTCAAACACAGCGCACAGAAATAGTTGGCAGCTAATGATATCAGGCCTCTTTAAAGCCTGTAGTAAAAAGTTTAAAGTTTCTAATATATGTCAAATAAATATAAGTCAAAGTCTTCTTTTCTAATTTTGATACTGTCGATCTTATATAATGGATTGATCGTCCCAACGTTTCAAAAACTTTTTGAAAATATTGGCATGTCTAACGTGTAATCGGCAGTTCGATTTTTACAGTTTCGGAGGATCGTTTTTTCAATAATTTCAAAGCCGCCGTCGGACTCGAGATTTTGAAGTAAAGTTTTTTGGCTCCAAAAGTAGCTCGTAAAAGGAAGATTAATTGTTAATCTTAGGCCGCTAGATACCTAGATGCTTTCTTCTCCTTTCCTCACTACAAACGTAGAACGGGCTGGGCCGAGAACACAATATTTCGCCAGTTGCCTCTATCCTTTGCGAGAACACTCCAGTTGTACATCCCAAGGGCATTCAAGAATCTTTTTACTTGGTCTTTCCCATAGATGCATGGACGCCATTTCCTTCGTTTTCTACCCTTAGGTCGGCCTATCCTGTGCGAGGTGACTTCAGTTGTGCATCTCAAATGCAGACAGGTCTCTATGCACTTGGTCCTTTCAATGGATGCATGGTGCATCCAAAAAATATTTTAAATTATTATTTTCCACAACTTTTATTTTCGGTTATACTATACCACTGCTTGTAGTCTAAATACCCATAGTATATCGCCTGATATTGAGTCAAAACTTTTATATATGTTTTCCAGCTTAATTCTTTTTTACTTGACACTTTCCTCAACCTCCCCAACCGTTACGCTCTGTGTGCCATTACCATGTGATATACCGTGTTTTTATTTTATTGTCGCGTAAAACCAATAAAGCCCGGGAAGCGAGTAACACCTTACACCGCCGCGACGAGAGCGCCAGCGCAGCCAAAGTTTCATTTCAGCCGGCAAGAGCATTTCCCATTCGCCTCGCACCCGATCCGCTTTTCCACTATGCGCCTTTCATCCCAAGCCGCCGGTGTTGTCAACTTAAATGCTCATCTCCCGTCTTTAAGCATATCATACTTATTTTATTTTATTTCCCGCTACTTTTTCATTTAGTTGACTGCTGACAGTGGCGACGGTGACGACGGCGGCGGCGTTTATTAAAATCTGCAGCGCCATTTTTTTCGCTCTTCTTCTTCTGCTTGCTTTTAATTCGTTTTATTTGTGCGGCAACTTGCATAGCGCACAGCATAACTTTACCCTTGCGAGTTGCAGCGCGCCTCACGTCCCAGCACCAGTCGCTGGGCCATTTGTACGCCCGACCCATTTGCTCGAGGCGTTTTTAATAGCTCGCGCGTTGTTTGGGCACAAAACAAACCCATATATATCTCACTCCTGCCAAAAGCCCGCTCACAGCCGTCGTCTTCAGCGCGCCTTGCAACGTCGCGGTTGTCATTACTCCGCGTCTATGCTCCACTCGTGGGGCTCTTCTGCACTGCTGTCATAGCTCCACACTTGCCCCATATACAACGCAAACACACAATCACATACCAGCCAACTTGCCAATGACTGTCTTCTTCTTCTTCTGCACCTTCATCTTCATGCCGGCACTAATCTTCTTGCAGCACCTAACTTTGCTATTCTATTCCCCAAGAGCATAAGTTAATGCGCTATCGGTCGTTTTCCGCAGTGGCAATGGCAGCGGCGAGAAGCGCACATTATATACAGCTACTAAATATGTATATATGTATATACACAAACTTATCTGCATATATGCATAATAATATATATCCAAATGCTTGGTGTGACTTTCTTAATCGTTTACACTCTTATAATTGTAGTTCTTGTTGTTGTTTTAAGGCGGCTGCTATAATCGTTAAGCTTCCGGTTTTTCTCATGTTGTTGTAGTATATCCTCAGTAAGCAATTTCTGCCTATCACTTTATGTAGTAGATCGTTGTACACAATGCCTTGCCAAGTCTCCTTCGCATATTTAAGTTAAACAATGACGCTGAGAATTATCGCTGAAAATCATGACGACATGACCTTTTGAAGTTTTTTGAAGTCACCGTTTTCCCTTTTGGATATGTGCCAAATATCAGATGAATGTTTATGACATACAGGGTGTTGCTGAAGAAAATTTCATATTTAAATTAATCCGTTCGATACTAGATGAGGTTTTAGATCATGGTGATACGCACTCGCACTACAGATAACCATATTTCGAGCTCCGGCGGAGTCGATCAGCCTCAACCCATTTGGGGATGCTTAATCATGGACCGTTGTGCCAAAGAAACCTTCTTTGCCCAACCTGGCATTAAAGTCGCGAAGCACGATTTTATAGAAAAAGATTCGCTATCGTACGCTTTCATCAATATAAAGATGGAAAAAATTAAACGCGTCGCTGATCTGAATTGCAGCGGCACAGATTCCCAGCGCCTTTGGCACTACCTCACTGTTGGCAGCTATAAATTTGTAGAAGTGGAAGGCTTTTTCTATTTCGGTAACAGCATAAATACCACTAACAAACTAAGCCTGAAGATCAAGTGTCAAATACATAACTCTTTCCAACAGTTACTTTGGGATCGGTAGGCAATTGGGAAACAGATTCCTCTCTGGACTAAAAAAAGTACCCTATATGAAGCTATAATCATTCCCGTTCTATTATACGGCACATAAACATGGGAAATGACGAACCAAGATAAGAAAGCTCTTGGAGCATCGAAGAGAACTGTTCCTTGGAGCTATACGCGTGAGCGTGTATTATCGGAAAAGCTGGAATGACGCACTATATGGTGGCATATATATAAGTAAGCTAATAGAAGTCCAAGGATTACACTGTTTATGAGATATCGTACACATGGAAGACGATGGGAAGGGATCTTTCGATTCAAAACCCACAGGTGCGCAACGGAAGCAAGAGTGCACCTGCACCCAGTGAAAGGAGCAAGTACATAGGGATCTGTCTGTACTTGAAATCTTCAATTGAAGTCACTTCGCAAACGATACATCGAACCAAGGGACGACAATGGAGGAAATGATGGCCACGCATCTATCGGAAAGACCAAGTACAAAGGGTCCTGTCTCCACTTGGTATGAACAACTGGAATGACCTCGCAAAGAATAGAGGCAATTGGCTAAATTTTGTGTTCTCGGTACAGACCGACCTACGTTTGTAATTACAAAAGAAGAAGACGAGAATCTTAGTACCACTTTTAACCTACTTTACTGAAAGTTTCTATAGGGCTCGTTAGCGGCCTGAGATTAATAATTAGTCTCCCTTACCTCTAATTAGAGTTTAGATAGCCGTTAGAAGAAAAACAATAAAAATATGAATTAGAGCAAAAGAAGCTAACACATATTGGATTATAGATGATCTTCAATAATTATGTTCGTCGCTACTTTGTGGAGTCGGAAATTATAACTTCAGGATCTCAAATTCGGACGGCGTCTCTTAAATCATTGCAAAAACGATCTTTCGTAACTGTAAAAATCGAACTTCCGAGTGTATTTCTGGTATGATAGAAATTCTTTTCAAAAGCGTCAGCTATTTGAAGGCTCCGTTTTCTTTTTACGTTGTAGCGTTGGACATATGGACCTCGGCTGAACTTAGTTGATGGTCGATGATCAGCTCTTGTGAGACTGAAGAAAGATCCTTCTGATCTAGCGTAGAACCCAGAAGACCTAATGAAATACTTGCTCTTAGTAAGGGTTAGAGTTCATTGTCCAATAGGCTCTTATGCGGTAAAGCTAAAAACTCTGTCGGACGCAAATTATCAAAGTTGTATAAAGAAAGATGAGGCAGAATTAACTAAGAAATTTTTCCTCCATTGTCCAGCTTTTGTAAGCATGAGGTTGGAACATTTCGGCTTATACGAAAGAGGAACGAGGAACGTTAACCTTTTCAACAAATTTATAATGGACTCAAAGCGCTTAGTAAGTTTATGAGGGTCTTTATGATCAATTTATAGGAATTTGGTATCACAACGGACCGGCCTTCTAAGATGTTCAGGTGAGATCACAGTTGACGCTTATAACAAGAGCGATCTTTTAACCTAACCTAAGCTAAGCTATTCTTCAGCTACATTGTCAGTTTTCTTCAATGGAAATAGTTGATTTGTACTCAAAGAAGATAGAATTTTTGAAATATATTTTTGGTGAACGGTTCTCTAGAAGCTTGCATATAGATTTTGTGAATACTTGAGTAAAACTTGAAGAAAACCCAAGATACACTAAGTCGGAGCAAAGAAATAATTTCCACAAAAACAAAACATTAATCAAAGTTCAACACCCTATATATAGTACTACACATCTATCGGAAACGCAAATCAAATATAAGAACGCCCAACGGAAGACTCTAAATATAGCACACAATACACACCATGAACATTTAGATTTGGAAAATCATTGAAATCAAGCGAAAATTTCAATTTAATTTGGGCCAAAAAAGACGCAACAGCTCGAACCACTTAATCCAATGACCGAAAGTATCAACACCCCGCGGCCAAGTCCACAACATACACAACCGTATACACCAACAATGTGTAGACTGCAGGATAAGCCGCCTATGGACTCACATACACACACAAAACTACACACACTACTCCCACGTTTAGTGAACGAAGCGCCGGAAAACTGAAAAGTTACGACAAAACAACGCAAAGCCGAGCAAAACATCACCACAACAATACCGACAACAAACCCACGGACAGACACACTGCAACAAAAACGCAAAACTTTCAAACAACAACAATAGGCAACGCAAAGCAAATAAAACAATTACACTGCATATATTGTACACAACAAATACAACAAAAGCAAAAAAACGTCGTCAATAAAGCTGGCAGCACAACGGTACTTTGCCACACTCTGCGCTTTTGCCACATTGAGCCCGAGCGCAGTCAAGTCGAGCTACATACCAGAAAATCCCTTTTACCCATTCGAGTTTTTCCATGATTATCTGCAGCAATGGCGGCGCTTACTTTATTTTATTGCTATTGTTGCTTTGTCTAGTGATATTACTGTTCGTGGAGTCACTCGCTCAGCAGATTAGACATACCCTACTGGGAAGAAGAGGCATTAAGAATATGGTTTTATGAGGGAACTTTTATAGTCAATGGCAAAGATTCTTTGTAGTTAATGCAACAAGAAATGGTGTTTACTGGGTCAAGAACTCAGTAAGAGGACAATATCTTACTTCATACCACCCCTTTTTTTATTTCAGATAAAATTCTACTTAAGGTTTAAAATTTTCCTAGGTTTAAGCAAGATTTCTTTTTGGAAGATCAACTCTGGTTGGGATTGAAACAAATTTGTCGAACTTAGAGAGTTCCTCCTCAACTTTGACAGATTATTGAAGCATTAATACAGCAATATGCGTAATGTGAATTGTTTTCTATAGTATAATAGCCATAAGCAGTGACTATGGTCTGTGGAACTACGGGTGATTCATTTCGAGGTTCCCTAGTTTTTTAAAGAAAACACACAGAAACCTCAAATTTAATGGGAAATGTTTATTATCATTCGAAAGAACATTCTTTGGCATTTATTTTTTGAAGATTATCTCTTTCAAATGTTGGCCGCTGCTACGTCTCAGATAGAACATTTCGACTGGTAACTGGCGAATGACACGCATGATGTTTTGCTCCAAGCCCTGAATCGGAGCGAGATTGTCCGCGTAGACTTCAGACTTTACATATCCCCACAGGAAAAAGTCTAACGGTGTGTTATCGATTTTGGTGACTAGTCAACCGGCCCAAGACGTGAAATTATCTGCTTACCGAAGTGTTCTCTCATTAAATCCATTGGTTGATGCGATGTGGTGGAAGTGGCGCCGTCTTGTTGAAAACAAATGTCGCCGAGATCACGAGCTTCAATTTCAGGCATCAAATAGTCGGTTAGCATGGCGATAACGGTCGCCACTGACGGTCCCGTTCTCACCGGCATTCTTTTTGAGAAAAAAATGATCGATGATTTCACCGGCCCAGAAACCACGACAAACCGTTGTTTTTTCTGGTGAAATGGCAGCTCTTGAAACTCTTTAGTTACTCTTCGTATCAAATGCGTCATTTTTGCTTGTGGACATACCCATTTAGCCAGAAATGGGCCTCATCGCTAAACAAAATTTGGCTCGAAAGCGTCGGATCTTTTTAAAATTTTTCAAGTACCCATAGAACGAAGCGATGTCGCTTGGGAAGGTCGAGCGGCTTCAGTTCTTGCACAAGCTGCACTATTTTGTACGCTTTCAAATGAAGATCTCGACATAAAATGCGCCAAGTCGTTCCATATGTCAGTCCGAATCGCTGCGAACGGCATCGAATCGACTCTCCACGGTCTTCGTGTACACTTTCAGCTACGGCTGCTATATTTTCTTCACTGCTTGCTGGACGTGGTCTATTCGGTTGAATATTATCCAATAATGAATACCGGGTCTCAAGATGGGTGATGGTGTTGCGAAAAGTACAGGATTTGTCCGAAAAGTAATAGTACTGAGTCGATTTAAAAACAAATGTATTGAACCAATCGTTACGAGTCTTTAAAAACTTTCAAAGTTGCCTGCGATTGCCTGCGATTTGTGGTAATCCAGTATCCCTATTAAAATAGACTCCCCACACTTCTTCAACATTTTCAGCGATTGTTTCCAGGGTGAAAGTTTACGAACATTGAGAAAGATTGTAACAATCTATGGAAATTGTTTCTATCGGTTCCGTTTGCACGCAAAATTTTTGGGGTTAGTCCGGGTCAAATTTGATTATATGGTTAATGTACAAGTTAAAGATTTCTTTCTACAATCCTTTACAATTTTTTATATTATAAAACCAAAGAGTCCTCTGCGAACGCCATATAACCGCTACAAAACATTTTTAAATATATTGCTACTTCACTATCTCCTTATCTCGTCATCTCTTAAAGAAAATATATAAAAACAACCTCCCCAAAATCTTTTCGTTTTTCCTACAGGGCATATATGCAAATGCGAATAGTAGAATAGATTCAAGCTTCTTTACTCTACTGAAAGCGCACTCGTAAATCCACAGCAAGCGGCTACGAGTACCGTCTCCTGCTCCTACACTCTAATTTTTGCTCACGGCTTTCAACTACCCACATAGTCCACTATGTGACTCCTAACTCCGTTACCATTTCACTAGTCTCTAACCTCGCTGCAGCGCATAAACTACTCACTAAAACCGTTTTTGCACTCTCACTTCCGCTCCAAATTACACTCACACTCGTCGCACTTCCGTCGCCTACGAGCACGAGAAATTACACATTAACAGCAGCAAATGATGAACGACGACGACGGCTACCAGCAACGAAAATGGAAAGTAGATACCGGGGGCAGGGTGCTAGCGGTTGCGTTGCCCAAAAACATCTCGATTTCATGCTCGCTGACAACAATATGTTGCTGGCTGTCTAAGCAGTCCGCCTCCTCCGCACTTACTTTGCTAGAAATCGAAGTTAGGAGCTCCACAGCGCCAGCAACAAAACACTCGTGCGCATTGCAAGAAATAACAACAACAACAACAGTTACACGAAAGAACCTGCCATAACTCAACGGCAACACACTCTCGGTCTCGGTCTCGGTGTGCGTACGTCCTTCCGGTTGTACGTACAAACCGCTCGGATCGCCTCACTTTATGCACGATTGCACGCCGGCGCTTGCTGGATAGGGGGGGTCACGCAAAGCTCTCCCCGAAGAACACCAATAAAAAAGCATTTAAAAATTAATCTAGTGTTTGTGTCACGTTCGCACATACAAATGTGTGCTAAGAGGCAGAGCCATGAATGCGGCGAGGCGCGGCGAGCGGTGGTGAGGCGCCAACGCAAGCAGGACGAAGACTAAGTGGCGGCGCGTGTGCTCCAAAAGGCAAAGCAACAGCAAGCGCAACAACAGCAACAACAACGATGCAGTGCACAAGTAGAGAAGCCAGCAAATGAACGAGCGAAAGAACCAACGTGCGCGCCCCGCCTC
Source organism: Bactrocera neohumeralis (assembly GCF_024586455.1). Taxonomy (NCBI): domain Eukaryota; kingdom Metazoa; phylum Arthropoda; class Insecta; order Diptera; family Tephritidae; genus Bactrocera; species Bactrocera neohumeralis. Next base: position 19,348,032 of record NC_065922.1, on the reverse strand, counting down.
CTTCGCGCGCGCTACGTGCAGCCAGCGCACAAGCGAACGAACGACCGGCTGGCCGACCGAACGTACGGCAGTTACACCGTTCGTCGGTCAGAGGACAGGCACTGTGCAAACAGCAAATGGCCCCGAGCGTAGATTTGTGCGGGGGTGGCGATTTGTGAGTAGGTGATAAACGCTATCGTATTTTATAAAGACGTGGCGTTGAAAGGTCCTTTGAGCGGATATCCTCGTGCGCCAACTAACTCGCACACACACACACACACACAGCCGAACGCGCGCATACAGTTGCTTTCGCTGGCTTATCCTCGGCCGACTGCCATGTTTGATCGCTTGTGTGTGCACGCTTTACGCAAATACAACAAGAAAGCGCATACATAAATTACCGAAGTGCCGTCGTCAATTTCACTATAATAATATGTTAGCATGGCGGTCGCCAACATTTACTAAGTACACATTTAAGGGTGCTTATGTGTGGGTGTATGTGATTTCATCACACATACAATTGAGTAGAGACTCAATCGTGCCTTGAGTGAGTGCGAAAAGGTTGAGTGAAAGAGAAATTGGCGAAAATGCGCAAGTTCAAAAATCACGAATTTTTTCGGCAAATTATTTCAGAGATTATTACTCAAATATGAAATTATTTGACTTATTCATTAGAATTGAGTGAACTCACGTTAAGTTAACAGTTGGTAATTTTTAGGCAACAATTTTGTACTCATAAATGAACCACTCAACTCAAACATGTTCTCTCAAACAAAAACTCACTCAATTAAAAATACTCTTTCTGTCATAAAATCAAATTTATAAAATTGTGCCGAATATTTTAAAATGCAGTCGAAGTGTTTGTTGAATTATAGCCTATATTTTTCCTCAGCTTCTTTACTATTTCCCGTGATTTGTGTTCATTTAAAGCCATTGCTTCGCCCACTTATAACAACTGATAGCTTAGAGTTAAGTATTTTTATCCAAAATCTTATCAGGTAACAACCTCTTTTAACTTCAACAAATACTTAGTTCATTGGAGGGACGTTGTAGCTTTATTTCATATCGTATAATAAGTTCCTTAACCCTCAGGGTCGAGATATACAATCAATGGTATCTCAAAGCATTCTGATCATCACTTAAAGAGTTAGAGAGGTTATATCTTGGTTTTGATATCGCCTCAAATGGCAAGTCTTCTTATCCACAAAATTTATAATATTAAATTCTGAACAGATCCTCCACCTCTATTGAATAGCTGCGGAACGATACAGCAGGGTACCATGTATACAGATAGCCAAGCGGCATTGCCAGCCGTATCGTCGCGAAAAAGTTATTTCCGAATGGTCCACAAATGTAGGAAGGCAGCATCACTTGTCTATAATTTTAGTTCTCGGTCATAGGATCAATTTCGGCAACGAAAAAGCAGACGATTTGGCCAATCAGGAGTCTCTCTAGACTAATCCAGAGATTCCCGATTGGAACTATCAAGAGAGAGCTCAATTTGCACAAATAGCATTCCATCTGTTCTGGAAATCTATAACCAAATGCAAGAGAGCGAAACAGATATGGACAAATTATGACAAGACGGGAGTTAAGGACTTATTAAAAGTATATTTCGACTTACAGCTACCATAACGGGGCATTGACCATTGCAAAACCCAACATACCAAACGGTACCAACACCGTTCAGTATTGTTTAACATTCCATCATGAAATGACTTACGCCCTAACAACGTTTACAAATCTTTCAACTTTATTACGAAAATTCACGTTCTGTAAAGAATGTGTTTCGCGCGCTTCCATCAACTTATAGTCGACATAATCGGCCGCTTTGATTCAGGTCTTCAAGCGAAACATTATGAGTGTCGAAAATTGGACTCAACGGTTGAACCAACTGAGACGTAGCCGCGGATAACATTTGAAAGAGATAATCTTCAAAAAATAAATGCCAATGAATATTCTTTCGAGTGATAATAAACATTCCCCCTTAAATTTGAAATTTCTGTGTTTTTTCTTAAAAAAAAAAAATAAGAAACCTCGAAATGGATCACCCTTTAGAAGTCATTAACTTCTCAAAGTTCTCTCGGGTATGCTTTGCTACTGTACCACCCAAGCAACACTTTCATACTTACACACATACGTACACAGGTATGGATAGCTATAAAGTGAGGAAATTCGATCATTAATTTTCATTAAATAAGCCAACGTTAATGACTGTCGAAATTTAAGTACTGAAGATCAAGTTCGATGGCACAGATGATTAATTAGTAGCCGAATGTATGCGAGGATCACTTAATCGATGTTCTGATAAGCTTAAAGCTTTACATTCATATAAACGATGGATAATATTTTGGAATGGAAGAGATGAGAGTATTTTCGCACAGTCATTAATGATATACTTATGTATAGTCCTGCATATAAAATTACTAATAAATTAATATACACACTTTTATTAACATTAAGGTTTCGAACACATAAACTAGTTGAATAGAAAAAATAGAAATTTGACAGGTATTTAGAAACATTATGAAAACACCACACCATTTTTCTGTACACTAAACCACCATGATACAACACAAGAAGACATCACACCGACCCTGGATGTTCTGTTGGACTTTGCAGGTATACCTCTACGGTCCTTGCCAATACCATCTAAAGGATGTGCCAATTGTTTTTAGTGAGAGTACGATCATTGTAAGAAATTCTGCGGATCATCAAGAAACCATTACTGGAAGTTTTGATAAGAATAGTTGGAAAATTTAAATATATTTCAAAAACAGATTCTTCTTTTTTACTGATTTAGACACCGCTTACGCGGTTATAGCCGAGTTAACCAGCCAAGCCGAGCGCCAGTCAGTAAGGTTCTTCTCCACCTGATCACTCAAACGTAGTGGAGGGGTTCACTTTCCTCTGCTTCCACCGGCGGGTACAGAATCGAGAATCTTCAAAGCTGGAGTATTTGCTTCCATCCGCACAATATGATCTAGCCAGGGCAGTCGCTGTCTCTTGATTCGCTGAACTATGTATGTCAATGTCGCCGTATATGTCGTACAGCTAATCGTTTTATCGAAGACCATAAATCTTCCGCAAAACATTTTTCTCGAATACTCCTGAGGCCGACTCATTAGATGATGTCATTGTCCCTGCCTCCGCACCATATAGCAGGACGGAAATGATGAGTGACTTGTCGAGTTTGGTCTTTGTTCATTAGGAGAGGATTTTACTTTTCAATTTCCTACTCAGTCCAAAGCACCTGTTATCAAGAGTGATTCTGCGTTGGATTGCAAGGCTGAACAAGCAGATTAGTTGATTAAAAAAGGACTCCAATGCATCTGACGTTTGACAAAGCAAATATATCTAAAGAGAATAATCTTTGGACAGAAAGTGGATCCACATTCCTCTAGACAGTACATTAAATGTAGGATGGGAAAAATTAATTTTTAGGCATTCCGTTATATTCACACAACTAGATAGGTTAACAGTTATAGTCTCAAAGTTTTAGACAAGAAGAGGTCGAAGAGGAGATCTTGAAGTGTTCGATAGTAAAATTCTGTAAAAAATTTACATGAATTGGGGACTCTCTACCTATTCATATGAAAAATTCTTCGGAGGAACTATCGAAGAATGTTGAATCTCAAAAAGATGAAACAATAAGTGGAACAAACATTATGACGAGACCAACAGAGTGCAGCGACTTAAAAACCAAAGTTGTTTCCTAAAAGTATAAGAAGTCTGCTCTGCGTTACAAGAGATAAGGTATAAGATTTCACTACACTTTAGGTGTTCAAATGGGGTCGCGCTGAGTCATTTAACGAGGTCTGTCAGTCTGTCGATATAGACTCGAATCCCTCAATTCCTCAGTTTTGAGATATCCATGTAAAATTTCGCACACGTCCTTATCTTCACAAGAAACTGCTCATTTATCGGAATCGCCGAAATCGCATCTCTATAATATATAGATGTCATGCAAACAGACCGATCAAACCCAAGTCCTTCTACGCCAAACCTTCCCAATTTGACAAGGTACTTTTTTATTTGAAGAGATTTTGTCACGAAATTTGGTATTGGTTATTGTCCAAGGCAGTGGATTAGCCTTCGAATAAATTATTTAGATCGGATAACTATAGCATATAGCTGTCATACAAGCTGACCGATCAAAATCGATTTCTAGTATGGAAAACTTTTTTATTTGACAAGACTTCTTCACGAAATTGGCCTATATAGTATTATTATCCAGCAGCACTAAATTCGCGGAAATTTTGTTCAGATCGGACCACTAAAATATCGAGATAAATATCTTTTCATATCGTTTTATGCTACAAGACCACCGACACACCTATTACTCGTATAGCTTCAGTGGAACCAAAATTAACACTTTTTTCTTATTTGCACCATCATAAACTATCAATAAACGCAACTGGTAAACAAATATAAAGATGTCACCAACACTCCACGAAAAGTGCCAATCAACACAACGCAACAATTTCAATGAATGATGAAGCCACCTCATTGCGAAGCTTATGGAATATCAGCAAATATTAACAACATTGTGTAACTTTACAATTCAGAAGCAATAACAATAACAATTTGCATTGATTGTCATGAAATAGAAGCCAAAGCAACAAGGCACACAGCAAGGAAAGAGGGAGGGAGGGAAAGATTTCTTCCTTTTCTACTAAAAATGTTTATTATACTCCGTTCCAAAGTGGCAACACAATTCCATGAAAGTACGAATGCGAGGTACAAACAAACATACACACATGCATACATACACCTAGCACATTCTACGCTTCCACTTTGCGCCACGAATGGCCAAAAGCGTTAAAAAGCGGGTGCAGCTGTTCAACTGAAGCGGGTCTCTTGGCCACAAAGTAGTAGAAGTCACACTTGATGCAAGGCCAGACCGGACAATAACAAAAACAACAGAGCGCTTTTAAAGACATCTTTAGAAATCTTCAAGAGTGGCGGCCAAACAACAATAACAACAACAACAGCGACTGAAACAGCAGATGTTCGCTGTTTTCCAAGAACTATAGCAACAACTACAACTACCAGGCTAGGTGCAACAGCAACAGCAGCAACAACAATAACAACAAAAGCTCATGAACACTCGTGTGGTGCAAGAAGAAATCTTAGCAATGCTCTTGTCGACCGAAACAGAAAGATATTGATGCATGAGTACTACAACAATCAACGTACAACAATAAAGTCGTGCTGCTTTATGGATGTGTGTATGTGTGTGTGCATCTGTGTATTTAGGTAAATGTGATGCTGTGGTGGCTGCTGCCCCTACAGTTGGAAGGTGAATGAATGATGAGCCAACACCTAACAGCAGGAAAGTAGCAACAACAACAATAATAACAATGAAAACAAATAGTCTTTGCGTTAATATGTATTTGTTTTTGTGTATGTTTGTAAGTGTGTATGTTTGTGTATGTGTTTTATATATGAACTGTTTTATGAGAATGGCAGCCGTTAACCGCTAAAACGACTTAAGTCAAAAAAATTAAATTTTCGAAATTTGAACTTAAAGATGCTGTTTTATCCCGGAAGAGGTCATGCTTGAAGTACATGATCATCATTAGTCATTTTTTTCTGCAAACTATATTTTTCTTTAAGTTTTTAAGTTAAAAAAATCTCATAAATGCGCTCATATCTCCGAAACTAATTGCCAAAGCGACTGCAATTTTTCAAGATAATTTTCAATTCGTTGATATAATCCTTAAGTCGAAATAAACTAAGTTAACCATTTAATCTCTTAGTAAAATTACGAAATTTTTTCTTTGAATTCTATTGTAATTAGAAGCTTCCATAATTTATAAAATTTTTTATTTGTGAAAAATACCTTGACGAGCCTCGAAAAAATCAGTTAAAATAACTAAAATTTTCTAAATTAATCAAAATAGACTTAAGTCATTTTAACAAAAAGCTGCAGAATTTCTAATAGCCGTCAATAACAAAACATCTTATTGTGAAAAAACAACGTCGAGTCTCGAAAAAATCAGTTAAAATCACTAAAATTTTCTAAATTAATCCAAGTCGACTTAACCATTTTAAAAACAAAAAGCTACAGAATTTTTAATAGCTGCCAATAAGAAAGCATCTAATTGTGAAAAAACAACGTCGAGTCTCGAAAAAATCAGTTAAAATAACTGAAATTTTCTAAATTAATCAAAGTCGACTTATGTCATTTTAACAAAAAGCTACAGAATTTCTAATAGCCGTCAATAACAAAACATCGAATAAGCAAATATTTAACAATACGAGTTTAAATGTAAATAATAACTTACAAATGATGTTAGAGATCTTTAACACTTTGCAACAAAATGTTGCAAGTAAAAAATTGTTCATTGTAATACAATTATACATAAGAGAATATACAAAAATTCAACATAAAAATGTACGTGCATAAGTATATGATAACAGTTATTAAACTTTGATTAATAGTTGTCAACAACAACAACAATTTTGAAATCAGTCTCTTCTCAAAGCTAAAATCCCAGACTGGTTTTATGTCAGTTTTAATGTTAATGCCACAAATAATCGACAATGACAGCATGAAGAGCAACAATCAAGCATCACCATCAACAGCAACAACAACAATGACAATAACAAGAACAACTTGACAGCAAGATCATTTTCAATTGCAAACAAGCTATAAAATGGATCCAGTTAATCAGAAACTTCTGTTGAATGAAGCTAACAAGTAATACACACAGGCACACACACACACATACGAATACACTAAGATACAATAAACAACTCTTACATATTACATTTTATAGCATTGCCACCGACGACCGCACACCGCAGCGCAACATGATCAACGGCAACAATTGTGGCAACAAGACAAAAGCTAATAGCGTTAAAACGCACAAAAAGACGGCAACAAATTCACCTGGCGAACTGATTAATTTTTCTGGTTTTTGAGCATGAAACTTACTTATTACCTCAGGACTCAAAGTTATTCACTCAAGGCGCGCATTTCACTCATTGCGACACAAACCCTGAAGGGGGAGGGTGTAGGAAGAGAGAAAACCACCCACTCACTCAACACCACCCACCAGCGCTCTTTCACTCTTTACCCGCACTCACTCATACGCCCGCTCTCTCTCTCTCTCGCTCTTAACCAGTTTATTATTATGATTGCTTAGTGCGCCACCTAGCACCAAATATGCGCAACTCATCTAACGGCATATTCTACTATACACACAAAATTTCTACTACAAATATTTGTGGAATGTTAGAGAAATGTGCCGGAAAAATGCGCTGAAGAATGCGCGGCGAAAATATCTAAAATATTTCTATAGTATGTATACGCCACAGATATATAGTGCGAGCGAGACGCATATAGTGGCGGCAAGTGTTGTCAGCTGTTGCGCGCTGTGCGAGTGAAATCACTTGTTTTCGCCTTCGGTCGACTATGGCTCCACATGCGTATAAACATAATTACAGGTGTGCATACAACGGTATAAATACCGATTGGATGACTGTTTGAGTGCGAGCGAAATGCTATAGACAGTGCAACTACTGCTTGCGTTATTCAGCAAACGTGCAACGCATTGCGCAGCTGCGGCGAAGTGCGAATTTCTTTTGGTTGCATTGTTGTTTGTTGTGGGGGCTGGTGGTCGCGAGTGCGTGAATGTTTGTGCCACAGTGACATGGACAAGCTGAAACGTGATGTGACTTTTGTTGATAGTAAAATACACGCTATGTATATATGTGTGTGTGTATATAAACACACTTGAAAAGTTGCTGACAATTTTTGTGTGAATGTAAATTTACTTGGCACAGTGGGCGAAGACTACAATTAATGTATGCAAAGCAGAGAATATGTAGAGAATACTAATAAAGCAAAGAAAAAAATATATCAGAAATTAAGGGGTTACATGGGTTTACGGGTGTCAAAAAATCGAATTTTTTTATTGTCTTATTAAATCCTACAACACCTGTAGAGATACAACCTTGAGAACTTGTGCGCTCGAGGCTTGCTAGGTTAAGTGCGACGTCTTTAAACGCGTTTTGCTCGAAACTCTGTTTTTGGAGTCGGTTGGCAAGATTTCTCGAAAACTACTCAACCGATCTTCACGTGATCTTACATAGGTCTTTGGGATACAATTCTTAAAGACTTGAACGACGGATTTTGTTTTCGATTTGAACTTTTCATATTTTTGTGAAAGTGTCTGCCAAAAATCCAATTTTCAGTTTTTTTTTTCCTTAGTCCAAATTCTAAGTTAAGGTTTTAACTAAAACAACTATTTTTACTTAAGTTTATCCTGTAAGGAATTATGCTGCCAACGTGAGATCATTTTTTTCCGAGGGGTCATCGAAATGGCGTGGCAAAAGCCGAGCTTAAAACCAAGGAAACCCATGTAACCCCTTAAAATCATGAAAAAACATTGTCAAATAAAAAAATCTGATTCAAGAGCTTAATTTTGATCGTTCAGATTGTATGGCAAGGAAATGTTCTACTAGTTCGATATTAGTTCCGACAAATAAATAGTTTCTTAAGAAAAATGAAGGTGCTCTAAATTTCATTATCTCAAAAACTATGCACTGTCTATAACATTCTGGAGGTTACAAACCATATTTGAACGACTTTAGCCAATTCTCAAAATGCTGTGCGAAGGTATATTTGTGATTTAATTGTGGGGTGACGTAATAGAGGACCTGAAGTAGTCCTGCTATCACTACTTTTTAAATGACATCCAGTAAAAACTAAACAGAAGAGGGCTTCCGTGAAACATAATGTTAGAAAAATATTTTTTTCGATAATGTGTGAACTCTTGCATGTTTAGTTGTTCAGAACTTAGCAAAAACTTTCGATATAATGACCTAAAGTACCTTCAAGTTAGTATAAACATTTAACATGTATGTATATAGTCTGAAAAAATAAATGAAATAAAATAAGGACAACGAGAAGAGATTTCTATTAATTTTGAACACTAAGTCCCGCTTAATAAGGTGCGTCAAGGGGAAAGTGGAGCTAAATATCCTCTTCTAGTTGGAAATTAAACAAGAGCTAATGTTTTATTCTTTCACTTTTTCAAAACCATACAGGCTATCACAGCGTTTATCGCACGTTTTATCATTTGTTCTCACATTATAGAACTTTTTCAGAGTGAAGGATACCTGAACACTATTCAAAAGCGAATCTTTGTTGCTGTTGTAGTGGAAGAAAATATCTCTGAATTAATTTTGAGTAATGCTGCCACGTTGAGAGCTCTTTGTGCTTGAAATCCGGGTTCGTTGTGGTTACGTAGACCCGATTGCCGCGGAAACGATAGGGGACCTTATATGTGAGTATAGTTGAATAGTTCTAAAAGCTCAATTATAAAATGATGTCGTCTCTAAGTATGAAACATATTGATTTACATACTTACATATGTGATAGGGTGCAATTATATGGTGTGTTTGATAAACTTCAAGTAACCTAGTTAACTTCTAAACTTATTTTTAAAGTCATTAAAGAATCAGTACATGCCAAAACAGTTTAAAAATTAATTGCGAAAAACTTAGTAAAGATAAATAATTCCAATAAGGTCAAATCGAAGTACATCCTTAAGGAATAATCGAAAAAAATTATTATTGAAATATTCGTATTAAAAGTTAATACGTACATATATTATTTAATGACTCACGTGACCACTTTTAAGCACGAAAGATGAAAAGCAAATATAAAGAACATTTCAGTAGAAATAAAAAGAAATTTAAGTAAATTAAGAAATACTCCAAAATTCAGCATAATAAAGTTATAATTTTTAACAAAATAATCAGGCTAATACATACTGATTTTCTAAAATTTCAGTTAAATATTCTAATTCGTAATAAGCACTTACCTCAAAAATTTGCTGTAACTCCAGAAACGCCCACTGTGCAAAAAAATGTTTCACTTGTATTGGTTTGTTTATATCAGCGACTAACACTGTTCATGTGCGTTCTAGACAGAGTTGTTGTTGCACAAATCGAAGAGTCAAAACAAATCATAAAAACGCGGCGAATTCAACAACTGTTGCAATACTGTTTATGCCAAAAGTGACAATGAAGAGATAAAAAACGATGCAAAAATAATTGTGTGGCTGTGTGCGTGCCAGCGAATGTGGAAAAATCGAAATGTCACTGAATTGTTGCAACAAAGTTATTGTAATGTGCAAGAATATGGTGCGCGCATGGAGGCGGAAAGCAAAGCGTGAACAGCAGCTGTAATGACAATAAAAACAAAGCGCTGCTGTTTACAACGTCACTGCTGTGCTGCGGAGGTGTGGGAGGAGTATACCGATATAACGTAGGATATGTAGATGCTTATGTATGTTTGTATGCACAATTGTTTTAAAGGGTGATAGCTGGCCGTTTTTTATTAAACAAGTTATTTTTTTAACTTTATTTGACTTTATTTTTTATTTTTAAATTTTCTAGTTTTTTTCTATTAATTTTTTTTTTAATATTTTCCTTTTTAATTTTTAGTTTCTTCTAATTTTTTCTTTTTGATTTCTTATTTTTAATTTTCTATAATTTTTTCCTTTTAATTTTTTCCACACAATAACTTTTAGCAAATAACTTCACTTCACTGTATTCTAAGCACACTATTGCCACTCGTCGCATATATACATATGTTTGTACGTCTGTATTTACATTCTTATTTTGACATTCTGCTGCTTCTTGGCGCAACTTTTTACTGTTAGCCGCGCTTTTTGCACCATTTCATCACCACCACTTGCCCCCAAAGCCACACAAACACACTGCGTTTAATTTATTTCTAGGAATTACGAATCACACAAACAACAAACAATATTTGAGCAGCACGCAGCGTCTTAACTGGGCTCAATTAATGTAGGCAGCCCAAAGGCGGTTTGCCGGCTAGTTCACTTAACTTCATTGCACCGACACACACGCGCAAACAACCCAACTCCGCTTGCAACTTACGCAAAGTACCCGCACTATAAAATACACTATACACCGGCGTGCATGCATTTGTGCAACAATAAATAACTTATATTTAATGCAATGTAATGAACGCGCCGCCCCAACACTTAAAACAAACGAACGAATGAACGAACTCGGTGCCGCTGACAGAGGCGGTCCTCCTCAGCTGTGTGCCGACAGCCGCTCACGGTTTGTTATTATTATTTCACTAGTTATTTCCATGACTGCTTTTTTTTTGTGTGTGAACACATTTCGTATTTCTTCAAGTTGCACAATAAAATGCGCGCAAATGTACAATCACGAAAGCTTACGAACACAACGTAGCGCTATGAAATATATTTCGAAAAAATAATATAAAATAAATACGCGAAAAAACACTTGGAATTTTCATTGCCAATTAAAGTACGAACAACACGCCGCGACTACACTCGTTTCAATGGCCAAGCCAAATGGAAAAACGAAAAATTCTTGCGACCGCAAAACACAAACAAATTCCGAAACGAGGCAAGGAATTCACGAGTACGTCGTACGTCGTCGCGCCGCGATGGAGGCAATAACGCTAGCAGCAATAGTCGCCGGCACAAACGCAAGCACAATCATGCACATACGCACACAAATATAGTTGTGCCAATACACCGAAGTAGCAAAAGCAATATTGGTCGTTGACGTCTGTCGACGGCGACGTGTGTTCTTGTGTGCGTCGCTGCGACTGCAAGTTCAGCTGTTCGATGTGTCGCGGCGAATTGCATAGCAAGCAACAATGGCAAGTTTGTTGCGTGGCCGGTAGCGGACAGCAACACCTGATGTTCCGCGCGCAATTTTTTTCCGATTTTTTTCTGACGTTTTACTAAAGGCAAACGAAGGTTGTGGATGAGGTGGTGCGGACGATGGGCGCATGCATAAGAGAAACTGTGCTTACCGCCTACTTGCTACAAGTGTTGCCATTGTTTAGGCGGAGTCAGGCAAAAGTGGTTGATTTTTTAATAGAAAAATATTTTTTTTTTTTTTTTTAAACTGTTTTTTGACGGTAAACAATTTGTTGGGGCGATAATGTTTATTTAAATTACAAAATATAGCAAGAAAAAGTAAAACTGCACTAAAGCTATAATACCCTTTACATGTGCTTTTCTTATAGCACAAAAATACATAAAAAGATTTCTAATTTTACTTTGATCTGTCAATTTGTATGGCAGCTAAGTATGTGCTATAGGGATCCGATATCGGCGAGAGAACAATTTTATCGTAAATTTTGACAATTTTGATGGTATTCATACACGGAACGTTTTTACATATGAGCTTTTTTGTGTTTTTTACAGTAACTTAAAATATTCTTCTCGACCAAAAAATGGAATTCAATGTTCAAGCGATTATTTTTCACAATTTTCGACATGGATTAACTTAACAACAGTGCATCGATGAACTTAATTCAGTGTTTGGCGACAAAGCTCCATCAAGGATCAGTATCTATCTGTTGTATGGTGAATTTAATCGAGGTCGTAGAACATTCCAAGACGAATTTAAGGAAGGTGCTCCAAAATCAGTCGTATTTCCGGAAACTATTGATGCTGCATACTGTAACTAATATTGCAAGATCGGTTGATGCGCTCAAAAGGCATGTTTTGGAGGTATGTATTTCCATCAGAGTGTGAAAAGTGCTTTGGAAATTAGTTCAATGGAGAATATTTTGTCGAACACTAAAACAATTTTCGATGTTAAAAATTTGTTTTTGTTCTCCAATTTTCTCAATTAAAAAATATTGTAAATATTACAATTTTATTTTGGGCATAAAAATCGACTGTTTGGCAACACTGCTGATACCCACTTAGTTGCTGCGTGCTAACTGCCACTGCCCACAAACTCCACCTATCAGCGTAGCTTTAATTGCTTTTCTTGTTATTGTATTTTCTCTACGTTCATTCGTTTACTTTTTATACCCTTGCAACCTGTTGCTGCAGAGTATAATAGTTTTGTTCACCTAATGTTGGTAAATATTACCTAAAACTAATCGAGATAGATATAGAGTTATGTATGTAGAAATAATCAGGATGATGAGACGAATTGAAATCCGGGTGACTGTCTGTCTGGCCGTCCGTCCGTGCAAGCTGTAACTTGAGTAAAAATTAAGATATCTTGATGAAACACATATTCCTTGGCAAAAAATTAAGGCTGAGTTTGTAGATGGACGTAATCGGATCACTGCCACACCCACTAGGGGACAGAGGCAGTAAATTTTACCCCCGGAATGGTATTAGATAACTTTAGAAGAGCCGTGGTAAAAATTGGACAATGGGCGTGGCACCGCCCCGTTTTAGATTAAATCACATATCTCGGGACCTGCTCGACCGATTTCAACATTCCAATGTCAAAGTGCGAAACTGGGCGAAATCGGACTACAATCACTCCTATCTCCCATATAGCACAATAAAATCGGTGATTCTTTCGTTTTCCAAAAAATCACGGGATAAAAGTTTGCGAATAAATCAATCGACCGAATATGTGGACTCAGCATCTATAAGACATGTATGAGATTTACAACTGAAATTCAGAGACATTTTTTTCCTGATAATAATAACTCTGCTAACCGAAAATGAGTTCCCGTGGGTTAAAACTTGCCTGAGCCCTCACTTCCGAGTAACCTTAAGCTGGATATATCATATGTGAGTTATTTCAATGAAAATTAGAGAGCGTGATTGGACCATCTGGTTGACGTTATGCACTTTTAGGTATTTCCCTGCTTTGATTCGTGCAAGTTGCAAGAGTATAAAATGTTCGGTTGCACCCGCACTTAGCGCTTCCTTACTTGTTATTTTTGCTTTTGCGTTTACAATTTTTTATTGTTCCTCCAGTCATTTGGCTTTTGTTTTTGTCCACCACATTCTTGTTCTTGGCTCACATCCTCACCGCCGACTGCAACATGGCGCAAGCTTTTCGTGCGCGGCAAAGAATTTCGCAGATACGCGCCGCTGCCTCTGCTTCCCGGATACAGCTGAACAACAAGCGAACGCTCATATCGCTGCATTCACCGTTTGGTATTTCACGTTGTCGTGCACAAATGCGGCAAAACACATACACACACGCATACCACCAATAGCAGCGACAAGTGTGCGTGTGTGTGTGTGTATTTTATGTGGCTAGTTCGCCTTCTTTCAGCATTTCAGCAAAGTGCGCGCAGAAAAAATTCGCTTACTTGCTCGCTTGTTAGCTGGTTGGCTGTTGTGGCATCTGTGGAATGGCACAAAGGAATCCCAGCGATGTGGCGCTGATGCAGCAACCGCATGCAAGCGGCAAGAATCGACATGTTGCAGTCGCAAGCGCGAAGGCAGTGGCAACAGTGTTGCATGCAATTCAATCGAATCGGACTCAGTTTGCCGGCGCGAAGCGGTTAAGTGTGAGCGAGCGCTGCTGTTCTAGCGAAGGCAACGAACGTCGTCGTCTTGGCCAATGAATGGAATTGCTGTGCCATCAGGGGAGGGCGCTGTGGTGCGGTGCTGTCTGTGCGTTTGGCTAGCGGTTGTCGCCATCTATGGTCAAATCAACACATGCGGTGCGGCGCAACGACAGCGATATTCGACACTCGTTGGCTGAGACCTGAGAACGTGCAACGGCTACTAAAAGGCGAACCAGTTCGACGGCGCAACAAAACTTGGTGCAGTCATATTTATCCTATTCTTCTATATTTTTGCATTGACTTTTTATTTTTTCTTAATTTTATTGTTTTTGTTTTTTATTGTTGGCACTTCAAAATAGTGCAAACAACACAAAAACTAGTCTCATTGAAATCCACAAACAACAACAGTAAGCAGCGAAATAAAGCGCAACGCAGTCGAATTGCCACTTCGAGGGGCCGCTAGTTGGACGCAAAAGTGCCCGTATATCCATATACATACATATATATATGTATGTACGTCTGATCGTACATAAGCAATTGTTTGCTCGCGGAGAATGCGGGACTTCAAGTGCCGAGCCACAGTCACGCATGGCCCCCAACTGAAATTGAAAAAACTTATGCGAGGCACAAACACTAACGTATTGGCGATCGTGCGAACTTTCTGAAGGGCGAAGGGCACCCCGCACACTTAAATGTAGATAAATGTAAGTAGATGCGTTATTTTTTAAATACTCATTCATAATAACCCTGCAAGAAAATTAACGACTTCCTGGTCGCTTTGGCGTTCGCAGAGAAGTGGAAGAAAAGAAGAGAGAAGCCCTTCGTCCAGTAATTTCATGAAAAAGATACACTTAAAGTATGAAATATGTAGTAGAGCCTTCAATTTTTTGAACAAAAACGATTTGACTATTGTGCTCTCTCCTAAGTCACAAAGACTCACCTCGACCCACCATATTGATAAGTTCCAATATACTACTAGGTGCTAGTAAGGGGATGTGATCCCTATTTGGAAACATGTGTCCAAGAGCCTTTATCCTAACTAGTAAGTGGTCTTCGACAAGGCTCCATAACAGGGGTGTTACACTCCACCCTGTGGAGACGAATCCTGGTATCGCCTACTGTGGGTTTCAGTTATTCTGGTGCGTAGTACCACCTCTATCCATCTGCGCACTGGTGCTGCCACGTTCCTCTTCTCCAGCGTTCTGGCTACGCTCTTGTGAGACGTGTTGTCAAAAGCCCCTTCGATGTCTAGGAAGGCGTATAACATTATTTCACCTTCTTCCAGCGAATTCTGTATCTCCAAAGTCCACTGGTACAGAGCAGTATTAGTTGATCTGTTCGCATGCAGGGGTCCTTCGACCTTATTCCATGATCCAAGACCTTTTCCATACCTTTTGGTAAAAAGGAAGTTAGACTAATTGACCAGACAGATTTTGCCAGTGAATAGTCCTTCCTTCCTACCTTGGATATAAATATCACCTTCGCGAACCATTATATTTCAAGGGTATACGCCAGTGCAAAGCTATCCCTCATCAACCAAAAACTTCTGCCTATTGTAAGAGTGCTGAAAAGATTCCGTACGCCCCCGAAGAATTGAATTTCGCGAACGAAGCTACAAACTTGATTGAGTCCGCAGTAAACAGTTGCCTTGCGACTACCCAATCTAAGCGAGATGGTTTGTGTTGGACTACGGGTAGACATTGATCTTCCCGAAATGTTTCCGGGAAATGAGCACGCAGAAATGCCGTAGCTCTTCCTTCCGCACTGGTCGTATATGTTCCGTCGCATCTTTTGATTGCCAATGCAGTGTGCTCTGGCTAGAACCTTATGCAGCCTAGCTGCTTCTGGTGTAGAGGTGACGTTTTCACAGAAGTTTCTACAGCTTGTCTGTTTTGCAGTCCTAATCTTCCTATTATAGGGGGTTAAGTTGCATATATATTCCTTCCAGATGCCGGACGTTCCGCCTTATCTTAAGAGGTAACTTCGGAAGAAAGGATAGAAAGGGAAGCTAATCTTGAAATCTTGCAAAGGCGTACTTCCCAAAGCTATACATATGTATATACTTAAAAGTGGGGTTAGAATCTGCAGCTTTATTTGATAGATACAAGATCTCCTGGGTATACTAATCTCTCATTTTGTTCGGGAAATTATTTAAAGCACTTCAATTTGAAATTATATACAATTTTAAATGACTTCGGATAAGTGGCTCCCCTTTTGATGATGACCTTTGCAAACATGTTAAGGATTATGATTTGAGGGCAGGCTGGTTCCTTAATTGGGAAGGTGTCGCTGCCCAGCTGGTTGATGTTCTCTTTAGACAAAGGCTGACATCACCGTCATCCAAGAAATGCAATGGACAGGACAGGGACTGAGGCGAGTAGGTCCTTGTGGCATTTACTACAGTGACAGACAGATTGTGTGCGGCTATATGAAGGAGCGCAAATTTGGTGTGGGTTTCGTGGTGGGAGAGAGACTCCGTCGCCGAGTACTGTCATTCAACCCGGTGGATGGACGTCTAGCCACAATCCGCATCAAAGCGAAGTTCTTCAACATATCGCTGATTTGCGCCCACGCCCCGACGAAAGAAAAGAACGATGTGACCAAAGATGCCTTCTATGAGCGCTTGGAACGCACCTATGAGAGTTGCCCCGCCATGATGTCAAAATCATGCTTGGCGACTTTAACGCCGGGGTGGGCAAAGAAGGTATCTTTGTTCGGTAAATTCAGCCTCCACGATGAAACATCCCCAAATGGGTTGAGGCTGATTGACTTCGCCGGGGTCCGAAATATGGTTATCTGCAGTACTAGATTCCAACATTAGAAAATTCATCAAGCTACCGGGCTGTCTCCGGATCGAAAGCATTCTGCATTATTGTAAAAAATTGCCCTTGACTCTATGAAATATTTAGGATCACCCTAATGTATGAAAATCTTGCCACAAATAATCAAAACTGTGCAATTCAACATATACATACATAGTCATACACATATACATTCATATTTATATACATATGTATATGTAGATATGTATATACACTTAAAACACAATCTTAACTAAAGTATTTAAGATATTTTCTTCTATTCGCTTGAGAGCTTCCTTCTCCAGCCGAAATGCGCACAATGCCAAAACAAACAAAACAATTCAATCCGATCGCAATCCCAGTTTAAGATCCCCTCAATGTACAAATACAACCCACACATATGAATATATTTATATAATTACATACATACAATCTTGCACTTGGAGCTTGAAAGAGAGTAGCGGAATTTCGAAATGAAAACGCTCAGCAATTCAGAGAATTTCAGCACAGAAAACAAGAAGGGGAGCTATTTGCAAAATGCAAGTAAAAAAACCACAACAAAAAGTCTGCAGATTACGACAACAAAAACAAAAGACAACCCGACAACATTAAAGAATAAGCAACAAAAGGCATACACTCGCTTAACAGAGGTCAACGAAGCGCGGGGACATCAACACACACACACATAGATGCAGTCGTCATTCGCGCCATTGTCGGCTTTTCGGGGCCGCAACAAAGTTATCGCAAACCATGTGGACGCAAACATAACAGTCATTGCCGTAACAGACGCGGCAGCATCAATGGATCTCGGCCGTCGCGATGGAAGAGATCCAATAAGTTTGTATGTGATATGTATGTGTGTGTATGGATGCGCCAGCAATGATTAGGAAAATAGCAAAATATGTATGTGTGTCTGCCGCCCGAAACATACATACATACCCACGAAACAGATGATGCGAACGGATCGCTGGAGTTCCACAGATGATTCGAATAATTTAATTGGAAGCCAAGATCGAAAGCACAGAAAGAGCTGCAGAAAAGAAACAAAACAATGCTCACTTATCAGCAGCATTCTGCAAGCGTTGACATGAACGCAGACAGATTGTGTGGTTATACGCACTTGCTGGGGAGACTCATATACCTACATATGTATGTATGTATGTAGATACAAGTAAATACATAAATGTTTTTATATGCACATACATACATATGTATATATAATTTTATATATACAGGAAATGAGTGGAGACATTGTGAATACAGAGCGCTGGTGTTCCAGTGTATTGTAGTGGATCTAGAGCATGACGGATACAAGGTATTGAATACTCTCCTCTCTCTTCTTTCTCTTGATTCTATAAGCGCGATTCTGATTTTGTCTACAACGTCATGCCAGCTGTTACTTTTTGTGATGTTTTTGGTGTGCTTCTGCTAGAGAAGCCAATTTCTCTTCCGCTTGGTCTACCAAATGATCAATTTATCCAATCGTGTTCTATATGGTAGTTAATTTTTAGATCACTTTTGGTTCTTTGTGATACCAGATGGAGTTCAGTTACAAAATCCTAGAGGAGTAGTCGTCCTTTAGGATGCTTGCGCTTGACGCGAATTTTAACAGATTCTGTGGGCTCACTATCAATACCTCCTCCAGTGTATCATACCGTAGGGACCCCAAATACATACCGCGTAGTCTTGCCAATCCGGGACAAGTGAACTAGAGATGATCTATTGTTCCCCTGGTGCCTTGCTCTAGACTTTTTCTGCAGTCTTCTCAATCAGTCAGCTTCTTTCTGCGGGCATGTATCCCCACCAGTTAGTTAGTATTCCAAACATGATTCTACAGTCTCTTCTATCGAGTACCAATAGGAATTTTGTGTGCTTCTGATCTACCGTTTTGCACAGGACTTTTGCAGTTTTGCACCCAGGTAGCTCGTTCCATCGGATTTAGATTTTCTTTACCATGCTTTTGTCCATATCGTCGTATAGACAATGCATGGATTTCCCAATGTTGATCACGTTTTCGGATGTTAGCTACACCATTATTGGCAACCTCGTCCAATATTTCATGCCCCTGTAACTTGGCACCCAATACAAGTGCAGTTGCTTGCTTCTGGTAACACTTTCCATTAATGACCTGCTTCCCAAGACACCTCTAGCTGGTGTGGTTTGTGGTCCGGTGGAATCATCGATCCATATTTCTTCAAACATGATGCCGGTGAGAACGTAAGCGTCTATGGCCACCATGATAACCAACTATTTGATGCCTGCAATTGAAGCTCGTGATCTCGGCGACATTTGATTTCAACAAGACGGTGCCACTTCCCACACATCGCATCAGTCAATGAATTTATTAAGAGAACACTTCGGTGAGCAGATAATTTCACGTTTTCAGCCTGTTGATGGGCCACCAATATCGTGTGATATCACATTCTTAAACTTGTTCCTGTAGGAATATGTAAAGTCCGAAATCTATTCAGACAAACCCGCTTCAATTCAGGCCGTGGAGCAAAACATGACACGTGTCATTCGCCAGTTACCAGTCGAAATGCTCGAAGGAGTCATCAAAAATTTGACTCAACGGATGGTCCATCTGAGACGTAGCCGCTGCCAAAATTTCAGAGAAATAATCTTCAAAAAAACAATTGCCAAAGAATGTCTTTCCAATTATTTAAAAAAAAAGTAGGGAAGCTCGAACTAGATCAGCCTTCAGATACAAAACCTTTTCGTTCTTTTATACACAAAATTATTTTCAGAAGGTTTGTAATATAGGGGTTCTCTACGCAAGACACTGTTTGCGGTGAACTCTTTCTTGCCATTTACCAATCCAGTGAGAGAAAATGAGAAAAAGTTAACGTAGCTCTTGTGGAGAATGCATACATTTCATAATTTTTTTGCTACTTATGACATATAATACTTAGTTCCAAGCAGGCGCGGATCCCCGGGGGGCGGGGGGTGGTGTCTTTGGTAACTGCGGAGAGTTTCTCCCACAAAAGTTAAAAGTTATACATTATTTCCATCATAAAAGACGCTCCCCGAAGAAAAAACTTTGAGTTGCAAGTACAAAATTATATATTTCCCCCCCAAAACTGTACTCTAGATCCGCCCCGGGTTTCAAGTAATCAACAACTGAAATATATTGTAAATTTATTTTATTTATTTATTTTTGTATAATAATATTTTATTGAATTGAATGGAAATAAATTGCATTGATTATATTTTTAGGGGTAAGGGAAGAAAACATTCTCTTAACAATTTTTTTTTTTTATATTCATTGCGACTGTTAATATCTTGAATTTATATATATTATGTGCACTTTTTTTACAAATATTTGGTCGCAAAATTAAAAAATATTTTTTTTTTAGGAATTTTAATTAATTTCCCTTGCTATTTGAAAGAGTCTTTGGTGCAAGATTTTTTGAGTCAACAAGTAAATGAGAATTTATTTATAATAATTTTTTGTAACAATAGATTAAATAAAATATTACACAAACTAACAAAAAATGTTCAGCATGCATTTTTTCATTAACTAAATTAATTCTTTTCAACAAGTATCAAATTGGAATTTTTTAACAAAAAAAATTAATTTGCAGCATATATAAAACCTTTTTTTTGCTGTTCGAATTTTTTAAACATGTTTCAAAACCTGCTCTGAACCGAAACTATTTGTCGTGCAATTTTGTGTTTTATTATTTTTTTTTTTTTTTTGTCTATTTTGTTAATATTTGTAGTTTCAGTATTTTAATATAACGGTTTCTTATTATATTTTACCTACTTCGCCTTACCGACAAATGTTAAATAATTTATATATAATTTCTACTGCAAAATGTATTTATTTTCTTGCTTTTTTTATTATTTTTAATCAATAATGCGCTTAACTACTTGGAATTACATGTTATATAATATATTCCTTAATAACTTTTTTCTATTGTGAACTTTCGATTATGTCGTCACGCCCATTTTGGGCTTAATAGCTCCCTTAATAACTAGATTACAAGTGTTATACGCCGATCTATGCAAAAAAATACAATTTCCCTATGTTGCGAAATATTCTGATTGTATAATAGAGTATAAATATCTAGTGCTACTTCTCAGCTCCTTCGTGGTTGCCATTGCTTTGGAATTATTGAGAAATTGAGAAAATAAGTTCTAAAATTGAAATATATATGTGCTTAACTTATTTTCAGTTTATTTTGGTATAGTTCTTCATATATTCCGACTTAAACTCCAATCCAGCTCAGTCTATTGGTAAGCAAATTAATGTATGGAACTTGAAAACTAAGCACATAATACTTTTTCTAAGCTTATAAAAGAAAAATGCCAAAAAAGAAACAATTAAGGAAAATAATTTTGTGGTTCTCTAGACAGCTCAAATTTCTTATCGTCCCAAATTTATAAAATTTATGATAATTTTTTCAAGTAAGTGTTTTTAACTTTAACCGTCCATAACATTGAAGTTAGCAGACTTGTTCGATTCACCATTGCACTGTTCACCCGCTATGTTTGCGTCTGCTCGCTTGTCAAAAAATTTGCATGGAGAAGCAACAACAATGTTATCCTGTTACATTCATTGCGAGAGAGAGAGAGAGAGAGTAGTGTACCATAGTTACCGCATTAAAGTGTATAATCTCAAGTCTATTGTAACAAGTTTTTCAATAAGAGCGCTACAAAATAAAACCAAAACGACCAAAACGGTTTGGGATATCAATGAAATTCTTCATTTCTGTGAAAGATGATTCGATGCCATTATGTATGGAACTTGATTTCTTTTGCATGGCCACCACGGACAAGCTTGCAGCAGTCCAGACGCTGAACCCAATTTTAGACGCTTTTCAAGCATAAACCGGCCCATACCGCTACAATTTATCGTTCGATATTCATGCGAAGTTTAGCAATCGTCGCTGGATTGTTGATATAGACCGTAGACTTGACGTAGCCCCACAGGAAATAGTTTAATGACGTCAAATCGCACGACCGAGGCGGTCAATTGACTGGGTCATTTCGGGAGATAATACGTTTATCATAAATCGTGAAGCCATCCTGTTGGAACCACATATTGTCTAAGTCCATATCATCCGATTCGGACATATTCGGTTATCATTGAGCGGTAGCGATTCCCATTCACAGTAACGTGCCGGTCTTGATCATCACGGAAGAAATACGGCCCAATGACGCCGCCGTCCCATATACCGCACCAAACCGTAATTTTTTCGGGATGCAACGGGGACTCATGGAGTACGTGTGGAAAGCTGCCTGACCAATAATGCATATTTTGCTTATTGGCGAAGCCATACAGCCAGAAATAACCCTCATCGCTGTAGTTGGTATTTCGATGAAAACCCGAATAATTTTCGAGTTGTTGCTCAGCCCAATTCATGAACATACGACGATTCTGGTGATCAAGTGGCTCCAATTCTTGCGTCATTTTGATTTTGTGAGGGTATAGGCTAAGATCTTTTCGTATAATTCGCCATAACGACGTCACAGAGATACCCAACGCTTGAGAGCGACGTGTGAGAGACTGATTTGGGTATTCAATTGATGCGCTAGTGGCTGCAATATTCTCGACACTGCGGGCATATCTTCGTCTCATTGGCACGCGAACATTTTGTGCTGTGCCTGCGAATTCAAATTATTCCACTGGACGCTCAAATCTCTGATATGACAGTACGATTATGACGACCATAAATTGGATGTAGCGCTCTAAAAATTGAGGCCACTCACTTCGAATTTCGATAGTAAATTTCAATAATTTCGACTCGTTGTTGGATCGTATATCTTTCCATGACGGAATGCCAAACTTTATTGAAGAGGAATGTCAAAAGAGAGGGAAAAATATGGCGTCGTTTGCTGTCCCTATTGGTCTACTTTTGTAGCGTCCTTATTAAAAATAACCCGTTATTTATACCAGTTTGTTCGATTCAGCATTATTTAAATAATTAGCGGAAACTGCATTTGGTCGCTACTATCACAATTCAAACATATTTCTTTAATTTTATTGTTGTGATTACCATCAAATTAATTAGTTTAGAATTTTTTAACAAATTTCGCTTGAAATTGCTCCAAACTTTTGAAAAACTCTACGAAATATGTTATGTATTTGCTGTTGTTGTAACTAATTTATTTTTTCTTAATTACAGTTGCCTAACAACTACGGTATATTTCAATTATAAATGTTTTCGTTTACAGACCTTTTACGATATGTGGTTTTAAGTTAAATATTTATAAGTGAAACTTCGTATTTTCGAAAAGAAGTGCTCAGAAAAAATATTAATATTATTTAATTTTATATTTTCACCAAAAAAAATTATTTTCACCAAGAAAAAATTACTAATTTTTAGTTTCATATTTTCAAAAATTAAAATGTGATTTGAAGAAAAAAATCCTACTATTTAATTTTTCGTTTATTTTTTAGATATTGGAATATTTTTTTATTAATTTATTATTATTAAATTTTTTATTTATTTTTGTTTTAAGTATTATTATTATAATTTTTTTATTTATTTATTATTATTATCATTCTAATAATACTATAATAATATCCATTATTATTATTTTTAAATTATAATTAGTATTTCTATTGATTTTTTTATTAATAAATATCTATCAAACTAGTATTATTTGCACTAAAACTATTTTAATTGCAATTGTAACTGGCTTAACCGTTATTGAGTATCTATTTGTGAGTTGCTAGAAAGTTGTACTGCAAAATTATTAATAGTTTATCGAACATAAGAGTTTAGTCTGTGATTCTGGCAAAGTTTATCGTTAATATAGCTAATAAAATGGTATCAAAGTTTTGAGTATAATAGCAAAAATTTTCTCAAGTAGTAAATATTCAAATATATTTTAATTTTATAATTTATGTAATTAGTTCCTGTGTTTTCTGTGGAACAAGTGTATATTTTCAAATATGTACAGACGAAAGTTATTATTATTATTGTGTAGAGTGTAGAATGTTAGACTTTAACTACTAAATGTGGACTAAAATGTTGCAAAAATGTACTACAATATGCATTAAAATATCTGAAAATGAGAAGAGAAAATATATGAAGAAAATTATGTTGGATTATTATGGAGAGTTTTGCATTTCAAAAATTTTTGTCAGAAACTTAGAGACACAAATTTTCAGCTAACTTTTCATGCTTAGAAAATCAATGAAGGCACACGGCACCTTCCTAGTTAGAGAGGTTGGTGTTGAATGATATTTGTGAAACATTTACTTAAGTATATGTTCTATGAGGGTTTTGTCGAAAAAGTTGACAACGAAAACTATTGAGTTATCTCGCTTTTCTATTTAAAACGATATGTTTTGTTGTCACTTTATTCACTTTAATTTATTTTACAAAACTCACGATCTTTTAAAAAATCTTGAAAAATAGAGATCATTCTATAATCTACATAGATAAAAATGATCTAGTCACTCTAGTAATGAAGCTGTATCTACAGTTTACCGAGATCTGTGAAAATATACAGATTCAGCTTAAAACTTCTCAAATAAGAGCTGAAAAAATGCTGCGAATACTATTTCGAAGCTGACTATTTCGTCTTACTTGTGTAGAATTAAAATTTGTCTTTTGCAGACACACGATATAAGCATAATGCTCGGCATATTTGAGATCTGTTCTCTTATAAAAGAAATGCGGGTGAACAAAAACGAAAGCAAAAGCCTCCCGTTCCCACGACAGTTGGGTCTACGTAATCGAAACAGACCGGATTTTTATCCGGTAAAGGACTGTTAAGTCGGCAGAATTCTGCCGCGAAAACAACAAGGCGAAAGCCTCTTTTAACTATTCATTAATCTGACAAAATCTAGAAACTAAGCGTAACAAACGGCGTCTTGAGTTTCTCTCAAAAGTTTCATAGAAAAATTAAGGCAATTAGCAAATTTTTTATTTAATTCTAACTATTATATTGTAGTGCCTCAAAACAACATAATATTTTAATGACTGCTGAAATTTTGGGATCATGTTCTCACTAGTCTCTGAGAAAGATTTAGTGTGCATTTTAAGCAAACTAAAAGTCTTAAGATGCTTTTTCTGAACTTGAGTTTTATAATCACTTTGACCTTACTTTCATAACAGCTTGTTGGACCAAAATTATTACTACCTAGAAACTTTTAAAGGCATCTAACATCTCACATAATTCCACAAATATAATGCGAATTTTTTTGGGAAATGTTTAAGAGGGTTTTCTAAAGATTGTCATCGCGAGGGACAGCAACGAATGGAATTTTTAGATAATGTTATGATTGTGAGCATACAAAAATCCGAATTTATTTGATGTATACTATATGTGATTAAGAAAGTAAACATAACATATGGAATAGAAACTAGGAAAATTTTTTAGAATTTCAATAATAATAACAACAATAAAACGAAAATAGGACTATGAGTTAATTAGAGAAAAATCAACTAATTATTTCAATATCCGAAAAAAATAAAGAAAAAAAATGTACTTTCTGCATTTAGGGATATACATAAAGCAGAAATTTGGAACGAAAATCGATCTCGACATTAGTTATTCGAGTACATATGTCAAAAGTGACTTCGAAAGTGTCAAAATAGTTCTAACGCTTTTTAGGTTGATCTACTGACCCATACTAAAGTAAATAAATATACCAAAATCACTTTGGAAATCGACTTATCTGCTTGAATTTCGAAATAACATACGAAAACATGAATATTAGCAGATTCTTTGTAAATCCAAATAATTAGAGAAATAATGAATATTCGCTAGGGGTTTGAATCTTTTAATTTAAAAAAATTCGTTATTAAATTTTTTATCCCAAAATCCAAAAAATTTAAGCACACAAGCATTGTCTACTCCAATAAAGAAGATAAAGAATCCCAAAATCAGTATTAAAAATTGAAAACTTCAAATATTCAAAATTAATAAACCAAAATAAGGGGTTTAAAAATTAAATTTTCAGTTTTAATTTTCTATTTTACAATTATCTCTTGGTTAGAACTAAATTCGATAAAAATAAATCGCTTGAATGTGTAGGTTTGTCGACCGCTGCTCAGGAGCATTGAATAGATGGTCAGCGCGAGCTTTGGTACAAAATTGTAGAACACGCAGAATGTAAGCGCGAAAAGTTGTAAAAATTTTGTTTAATTTTTTTTATAATTTTTCAATTAACTTTTTTGTATTTTTCAACAGCAAAAACTGTTTTTGAATGTCCTTGTATGGAAATCATTTCTAATTTAAGAGATATCTTCACGAAACTGGGCACGGTTTATTATACAAGGCAGCGCTACATTCTCGGAGGAAATTGTTCAGATCTGACTACTATAGCATATAGCTGTCATATAAACTGACTGATCGAAATCCAGTTCATGTATGGAACATTTTTTTATTTGACAAGATATCTTCACAAAATTAGACATAGATTATTATTAAAGACAACGGCACCATATCTGAAGAAATTGTTCAGATCGAAGCACTATAGCATATAGCTGTCATACAAACTGTCCGTTCAAAATCGAAACCAATATCATTTTATAGCCATTTATGCTATAAGAACGTCACTTTTGAAGTGTTTGTAGCTTTGGTGGAGCCACAATTAAGTTTTTTTAGTTTTAATTAGGATTTTGCAAATTATTTGCAAATTTTACATTAACCGATATCTTTACTAACCGGTTTTTTCCAAAGAAAATATCAAAATGTTCTCGAAACATCCTGGCCCTAATACAAATCAATAATAATGTTTAAATATAAATACTAAATAATATAATTTAAATATAAATGTTAAATATTTTTAAATAATTTGAAGAAAAAACTAAAGTTATAAGTTTATAAAGTAACCAAACTTTTCAAAAAAAAATCAAAATACATAATATTCAAATTTTAAATATGTTAAGTATTAATAAAAAAAGTAAAAATATTTTAAATTTTTCAAAAATACATATAATTTGTTATATTTAAAAAATACAATCTAGAAATAAATGTTGTGAATGTTACCTGCACTTAAAACTATGTTTTAATAATGAAACAATATTGAAATGAATGTTTGTGAACATATTTATATATTTTATGTGAACTTTTTGCTAAATTTCTTTATTAATGCAAATGTAAGCACTCGAAAATCTTAATGCAATACTAAACAAAACTAGTATAAGCCTTGTACAGCGCTTGCTTTGCCATTGCTTGAATAAAATTATTGCTAAATTTGTTTTATATAACTTTGCTTTTTGAGTAAATAAGTTGCAAAATTCTGAACTGTGTGCAATATTTGAGGTTTGCCTTTTTGTTTTTGCTTTTGGTTTTCAATTTCGTGTATATATGTACATAATAATGACTTAATGCCAAGGGTTACAAGTCAAAAGGTATTTGAGTATTTCAAGTATTTGCTTAACAGCGTATTTTCGCTACATAGTAAGTTATGTAAGTGCATTTAAAACTCGTGTCGTTGCGTTACGTTAAAAATCTCACGAAACTAGCGTAAAACTACGGATACACATGTATTTAACAGAAAACTAAAATTATTGCTTTAAAACTTATTTTTTAAAAACTAAATAAAATTGGCTGTAAATACATATGTATTTATGTATGTATGTAATACAGTTGTATATATGTATAAATACATATGTATGTATGTATACATTTGTTTGGTTTAAAATGGATTTAACTATGGCTTACGCAAACCGCTATTAGGAGACTTTTACCTTCACTCAGTGTATATATAAGTATGTGTGTGTGTGTATTTATGAGTACTTTTCGTAGAGTAGTGAAAACTAAATAGTAAAATATGCGTATGAGTTGACAATGGAAGCGCGCTTCGAGGTTTCTCATGTGTCTTTCACAATTCACAATTAAATCAAATTAAAATTGATTTATACGCGACTGTTAACGGTCGCCACTCAAGTCACAACGAGTGTTGCACACACACACGCATACTATTTCACCTTAAGTATGCCTGCATGTATGTGTGTGTGTAAGTTTACGTTTAATCATATTTTGCGCATGCGCGCTTGAAGAGTTCCTCGATTTTCTCCTTCGGTCCCTGCACGATGAGCATAAATTGCGATGGAAAGTCCCAAATGATGGTGAAGTGGAACAGCATATTCGCAATGGCGATCACATACTCGAAGAAGGCGAACCAACTGAAGGCTGTGGAGTTGATGGAAAATATTTTTAATCAATTTTGAACTTTATTCAAACAAATTATTATGGACTCACCCAAATCATGACAGTAGAAACGATGCTTGGCAAAGAATACCAACAGGCCGACGGTGCTCACAATGGAGGTAATGAAGAGTATTCTCTTCCATTTGATGGATTCGCGTTGTATGGGCAAGAGTTTGCTTTCATCCTCGAAGAGCATGCCATGCAGTTTGATCGTGGCCAACATGTAGCAGAGTGAGCAAACCATAAATGTGATGAAGATTTTCTCGTGAATCGCTAAGAAGAGAGGGAAGATAAAGTTAAAAAGCTGGTTTTGGAAGGAATATGTGCACACATATGGGAATATACTTTTTTTACGAATGCTTTCATATACACAAGCGCATTAAGTTAGGTTAGTTCAAAATCCTCGAAGGATCTTAAGCTCATCAGAGTACGCAAAGAAACGCCTGATGAAAGGTTGGAAGGAAATAACGCCTATATAATTTGCTGTTCATCGATAGTGAAGCAGTAGCCGGAGTGAGGACGAGAGTTCAAAGAATCCTTGTCAGAAAACAAGTCCCTATGGAAGGGTGCTTCGATTAAGGGTTTCAACTGTTCGATTGTGAGTACTGTGAGCTCAATTGCAAGGCCCATCTCCTGAACACACCTATCCTTAGGAATTAGCTAGCGCTGAACTCAATAAAAGTTCCTCTTGCACTCACGACAGTCGGATTTAAATACGTTCTCTAGAACCTAGTATCTTTATAGCACTCCCAAATCTACTTACGAACCCTGAGATCTTAACTTGACTTATGTATAAGAATAGTAATTTTTTTTTGAGACAACTTTGATTGGTTGGTTGAAAAGGAAGGTGCGGGAGCGCAAAACCGCCGGTGACCGCTCTTAAGCCATAAATTAGGCCACTGATGGGCGCATCCAGCTGCTCAATGCTTCTTAAATTGGAGAACTGGGGACCGTATGATTTACATTCCGCCGAATCCACCTTACCAACCAAAGGTTTTGAGGTGGAATCATAGGGCTATATGATATGTGATGATTCATCTATTGTTCTAAGTTCACTCTTTCCTAAAAGAAGAAAGTTGTCGGTCTGTTCATCACCAACACTATCCCAAGTACCTTTGTGGTATTCTCTGTGAGAAGACTTGAGGTGTTCCTCTAGAGTTCATTGCTTCAAGCAACCCTTAAAAGAAGTGAATGGTTTAGCAAAGCTTAAGAAAATTGTGTTCCCGTCTACCCTGAGCGTGCCAACTCGGATGCCTTTTCGTCCTTCTATTTCTATATTCTGGGTCCCAAGATTAGAGCTAACCAAAACAGGAAGGCTTAATATGGATATAGGCTATTCCCATGACAGTCGGGTCTACGTAACCGGAATGGACTCAGATTTTTATCCGGTAAAGGACTGTGAACTTGGCAGAAATCTCCCGCTACAACAACAACAATAACAGTCTTAGTAAAGACGCTACGGATAACCTTAATTGCCGTTTAGTTGTCTACCAGAAGATTTATGAATTTTTTGATTATAGCAGAACCCCACTTGCCACAATCTATTATGCCAACGATTTCGGCCTAAAAGACTGCATTTTAGTAATTTAGTTTGAAGCTTACTTCAGCTTGAGATGAAGCCCGCTCCTGTTCCTATTTCACCCGACGTAGATGTCGATCACTGAACCTTTGGTTCATTCTTTTTTTCAGAGGAATGAAAAATTCTCCTCCTCCTGGATTATTTAGACCCATTGCCATTTTATTTCGAGTTTGATAGCAAAGTCGAGAATAATTTATACCCATAGTGACTGAAGTTCATGTGCAAGCTGGTCGTAAATTTCTTCCGCTTCTTCTTGATTGGCGTACACACCGCTTACTCGGTTACTTTTCTTTGGGAGCGTTTTTTGCGCAGCGGGTTCCAAACCCAGCATAGAATGCTGAGGAGGAATGGTCACTTTAGTTCGCCTTCAAACGGATGTTCTTTGGCTACCCAGAGGATACTTGGTCTAAGACCGGAAGTCATGAGCTGCTTGAGCCATATGTAAAAGAATCGTTGCTGGTCACTCCCAAGTGAATGTCCATCAGGGAACTTTCCTCACTTGCATGAACTTCTAGACATTACTTCATCCTCCTAAAATCAAAGCTGGTCGTAAACATTGGATGGTATGGGACGGATGACACTTGTGTAAGATTTGCAAGCCTTTTTATGCTTTCCCTCCCTGTTTATTTTTTTATCTAGGATAATCCTGAGATGTTTGACAGAGCTCAAGAGTGCAATTTCACCCCTTAAAGACGAAGGGTAATTACTTTAATGACGTCGTTTTGTGTTACTTACGATAATTCTCCCTATTCGAAATGTAGGTCACACCGCCCAACGACGAAATTTCGATAAGATTCAAAATTAAGATTAAGGTTATCATCAAATCGGCCTTCGGCACCAGATGCGGCCGACGTTGCTGCAAATTGGCCAACATGCTGCGATAAAAGTTCTTATACACGAAGGCGATGGGCAAGCGCGGTCCAATGTGTAAGGCAATACTCAGGCGCCAGAAGTAGCGTTGTGGGCTAACGCCGGTAATGGCACTTATCGATGGTACAATGTTGTAGACCTGCAATTCAACACAATTGAAAAGTCATTAAGTCTGCCGAATGAGTGGGCGATATACAATATGAACAATACTTACACGGCAATGCGTTTCGTGCACATCATCATATTGGAAGACGTACGCGGTGACGAAGCAGATGAACAGCGTCACCAGTGGAAGCAGTGCAGTCACCACACAAATCTGATGGAAGCTAGCCAAGTAATGTACGGCCAATGGCAGCGCTGCCGACGCAGCAGTCGTTGACGTCGCCGACAGCGAAGACATATCTGTGACTGTTGCCGTGGCCGAGTCACCATTAGCGCCGACCGTTGATGTCGATGTTGTTGTTAAATACTGTGTAGGCGGCGGCAGGAAACGTGAAAAGAGAAAGACAAAAAAACAACAAAAAATTTTAGTGGCAGAGCAGTTTGTTAAATGACGAGCGATAAAAGCGAAAGTGTGCTCTGCGGTAATGTCACTCATACGCCATGGCTGCCCGCACTTTGCACACACACACACTGTGGCTATAGTAAAGCGCAGGCATGGCAAACACACAAACAAAAAGTTAAAAAAAAAGTAAAAAAAAGTTTAAAAAGACATGAAAATCAATAGAGGGTAATAAATTACTTAAAAGCATCTCATGACAACTCA
Organism: Bactrocera neohumeralis; assembly: GCF_024586455.1. Classification (NCBI taxonomy): domain Eukaryota; kingdom Metazoa; phylum Arthropoda; class Insecta; order Diptera; family Tephritidae; genus Bactrocera; species Bactrocera neohumeralis. Next base: position 19,316,605 of record NC_065922.1, on the reverse strand, counting down.
TCAGCGATGATAATAAAAACGTGACAGCGCTCGTTTGTGTCTAACCTTAAGGACTCAACTACAGTTATGCATATGTTTTCGTGTGTGTGTGTACAGGTATTTGCGCCAATTGCCAGCCGTTTGTACGTTTGACAATTTGTGTTTGGTTTCAAGCGCGTGCATGCTAACAATTTGCCATATTATAAGGTTACGAGGGCTGCCTTAAATGTTATTAGGTTAACAAAATTTTTTGATTTTGAAGTAAATTTTTGATTTGTTTCGGCACTCAGCGACATGAATTAATTTATTAAATTTAATTAAAATTTAAATTAATTTAAAAATTTATAAAATTTAACAATTAAATAAAATTTCAATTTTCATATTTACGTATAAAATAGCATATAATGCACTAAAATTCGTAATAAAATTATTTTTTTAGTTTGTAATCACGAAAATTTCAAGTGAAAATAATTTTAAAATTTTTAGTCCCTAATGCTGAATTGAAAACTGAAAAAAAAAATTACTCACAAAAATTGGTTTTAAAACAAAAATTACAACTTTAATCATAAACACAGGATTTAAAAAACAAAAAACAAGTTAATTCTAAGTTTATAAGTAATAAAGTAAAACAAATGTGTTTTTGAATTTTAAATTATTTTGCCCTTGCGTAGTTCATATTTTACCATTTTGGTTATTTTTTGAAAATAAAAGCTAAATTTTAATAAAATATCAACTTAGATTGGCATTTTTTCTTATTTAAATTTTGTTATTTTATTAAAATTATAGTTTTTCAGTTAAAAAGCTTTTACTATAACTAAAAAATAATGTTTTTTGTTATTCGGATTTTTTTAGTTTAAAAAATATTTTATAAGTTTTTACAACCGATTTTGAGTTTAAAATTTAAATTTCCAAATTTTAATTTTTTTATTGCACTTTTTTAATTAAAAAAATATATATTTTATAAATTTTTATATTCGGTTTTGGGCTTAAAATTTAAATTTCTAATTTTTAATTTTTGTTATTCAGATTTTTCAATTTAAAAAATATTTTATAAATTTTTAGACCCGATTTCGGGTTTAAAACTAAAATTTCCAATTTTTAGTTTTAAATTTTTGTTATTTAGGTTTTTTAATAAAAAAAAAATGTTAAGTTTTTATCCCAAATCTAATTTCAAAACAAAATTTTTGAAATTAAAAAGTCGTAACTCTATTTTTTTTAATTCAAAAATTTTGTTTTGAAATTAGATTTGCAACCGATTTTGGAATTAAGATTTTTTAAAATTTTTTAAATTTCCAATTTTTTATGACTATGTTTAGTATAGAGCGGTTTGTTCAAATCCTTTATAGAGCATGTTTCCAGTATAAAATAACAAAAAAAAAATTAACTAAACTATATTTAATGAAGAATATCTTTAGCATCTAATTTTTGCCGACTCTGAAATCTAATCACTAACCCTCTTAAGCATGCAAGCATACATTTGCACTTTTCCATGAATCGCATTTTCTTCAATGACAAGTTGTTGTTGATCTAATAATAGTTAAGTGTCTCGATGATTTTTAGCTTTCGCACGAAATGTTCTCTATTGACCGATTGCTTTATACGAAAAAAAAAAAATAAAAGGACATCAATTTAAAGTGCAAATATTGCGTGACAAAAAGAAAAATAATAAAGAAAATGGCAAATAATTGAGTAAAGAAGCGCACAGGCGGTTAGGAAGTAGGTTAGAACCATTTTTATCAAGAAAAATTTCTTGAAGTAATTGCTAAAATAGAATTTAGTTTAATTGGCATTAAAGTAAATGACTGTAATTAGCTAGATGAGCACGTGTGCGGTCCACACACACATTTGTAGATATATTTACAAGAACAGGATAATTATATTTTCTTCTTTACAACAATATGGCAACCTTAACTCCAATAAATTACGATGGGAAATAAGGAAACATGAAACTGAGCTCGATATGAGAATCTGATAGAATCTGGAAGCTATAATATCCTTCACAGCTGCCTTTCTTATGGCATAAAAGGTATAAACATATATTTATCTTGATCGGCTGTTTGCTATAGTAATCAGACGGACAAACGTGGCTAAATCGACTCAGTTCGTCGCGCTGATCATTTTTGTATATATTTTATAGAGTCTCCGACGTTCCCTTCAGGATGTTACAAACTTCGTGGCAAACTTAATATTCCCTATTCAGAATATGAAAATCGACACTGAGCGATCAATGATAGTTAGTGGCTTAAAATGAGAGAAGTGAATGTTAAAACATTTATAATATTAGGAAACATCCTGTCTAAAATCAGCTTTTTGATCAAACGCCATCAATGACGGAGCAACTCAGCTTCGATTCCGAACCAGGTTGGATTATTTAAATAAAGAATTAAAGAGTTTAGATTTTTTCAACCATTCTGAAAATAAAAATGATGTAATGAATGCTATTACCAGCCTGATAACTCCAAAAATCTAAATATCTACAAAATAATCAATAATAATATTTATAATATAATATAATTAAAATAAAATATAAAAATGGACCACCTATACTCGTAAGCCTGCTCATACACAACGCTTACCAATTGCTCACTATTAACTTGTTCGTTCGCCTGCTGAGCCAGCGGTAAGGCTGTCGTTTGCTTTGTGTTACGCAAGATTGCGCCACTGCTAGCGTCAACAACATCAGAGCTATCACTTGGTTGCTGCATGTCCTTTGCTGGATCCACAGGAGCGCGCACAGCTTCCGCCATCGCAACAAAATCTGTCGATTTCTTCAAAAAATAAAACCAATTCCACGCAACAGCTTTAAATGGAGAAGATATAGATGAAGACTGCACAACTGCTGCTCTCCCCAAATACGCAAACGGAGTAAATAGAGTGTAAAGCTTTCGTTTATCGGTCACTTAAAGTTGATCTAATTAGCTTTATGCTAAAATTTCACTTTGTCCTGCACTTTCCACATGTTTTGCATTTTATTTATAATTTACGTGAATAAATTCAATAAATATCGATTTTTTCGCAAGCACGTTCGCCAAAGACAGCCTGTCGTTTGTGGCTTCTTCAACTGTGTGCGTGGGTGGTGCAAAAATGCACACACACATTCATATATCAATGTTGAATGGTGTTTTGAATCGTAACTTTCTTAACTTTGACTTTTCGCACTTGAAAATACGAAAGTATTTAATTTCCAATACGTTTGTTGTTTTATTTAATGTTCTATAATGTTACGTTTTCGATTTTTTCCAACAACCAATCACTTTCCGCTTCAGTCTTACACAATACGCGGATGCAGCGTTGCTTTTAGGATATTCTGCTGTTATGTCACTATGGATTTTCCTTTCGCCTTTATTCGCCACATTTGACATCTTAACATTTGTTGTTGCTGTATTTGTAATGCCGATCAGACAATGTAAACATTTCCAAAAATATAGTGCCACACGCAATAAAGCAATTACACAGTACAAATATATAAGTAGGTGAAGGTGTGTGCTAATTGCTCAAATAATTATAGTCTTTTTGGAAAAAGTTCTCACGCAACTCACTACTGTTACATGAAACGATAAATTTTAGCTTGAAACGCACTCATCTGCATTATATTTCAAACAACCTGTATACTACAGGAATATAGACAAAGCTGTAATACCGTTACGAGCAATAGTCCGGCAACAAAAATACGAATTCTTATATATTTCACCCTGTGCTTATGTTGTCCAATTACAACACTGCCCAATTAGATCAGCTGTTAACAGCTGTCAATTGAAAATCAGCAGCGCTGTAACATTTCTTTTGGGTTATGTACTAAATCTTTCTATTTCTGAATGAAAATAAACATTTAATATAAAAATTATAAACAAGTGAATCGAAATAATGGCATCTTTAGTGAAGCAATTCGCCCGCCTCAACATTACACAAAGAAGTCTGTTACAGAACTCCTGTAAACTGCTATTGCCGGCCAGCCATAGTTTACATACGACGGATGCTCTAAGCTCCAAATGGAATAAAGCGAATCATGGCCCACGCAAATGGTTGGTGAGCAATAAAACGGTACATCCACCTCAAAAACCCGATGAGGAACCGAGAAAAGCGGTAAACTACAAAATAAATATACCATAACATAACATTATAATAACAGTGATATAATCATTATATGTAGTATGTCTGCCATATGCGTACCAACATTAAATATAGTCCAGATAAAATGTGGTATATCGCTTCATTTGTGCGTGGCATGTCCGTCGATGAGGCTGTAAAGCAATTGAGTTTTGTGCTTAAGAAGGGCGCCACACATGTCAAAGAGGTGATTCTGGAAGCACAAGAAATGGCTGTTAAGCAGCACAACGTGGAATATAAGAGTAATTTATGGATTGGTAAGTTACATATAAGCTAATAGTAAGTGACGTAAAATTCATAGAATGAATATCCATTTAACAGCTGAGTCTTTCGTGGGTAAAGGACGTGTTTTTCGCGGTTTGCGTCGACACGCACGCGGACGTCAGGGCATAGTAGAATACAAACACTGTCATTATTTCGTTAGACTAGAAGAAGGTGAACCACCAAAGGATTACTATCTACCTGCACAACAAACGCCAGAACAACAGTTAGAGAAATGGATTGAACAAATGCGCAGTCGTAAAGTTATCAATTCGCTATAAGTCATTTTGTTTCAATAATTGTTAAAAATATATAATAAACGAAGTTGTTTAAAAATAATTTTTATTTTATAAAAAAAAACTAATTATAATATTTTACTAGTATCAGACATCAGCCAAAACAGCGGTCATTAAGTTTTCCAATCCCTCATCCTTATTCACTTGCGTTAATTGCGAAAGTGGTAAATTATCTTCACTTTCGTCGCTTTCACTTTGATCCTTTGCCAATACATCAGCTGCTATATCTAAAGCAATATCTTCACGTTTCCTAAGCAATACGTCAAAATTTTTATCGACAGCTATACCGCTGAACTTTGATAGATTTGACATAATAGACTGGCCAGCATCCTTCCGCTTTTTACGTGTACTCTTAATATTAGGCTTTTTATTTCCTTTTGAAACTTCACTTTTCTTTTCTGTCGAAGTAGAGTGATCGCGCTCTAAATGTTTTGCTAAATTTTGTCCACTACTAAAAATACGTTCACAACCTGGCTCTGCACATTCAAAACGTTTTCCTCCATGTGCGATACGTATATGTTGCTTTAAATTTCGTTCATAGGCGTAACTACGTTCACAATTGTTGCATTTAAAATTCATTTTCTTCTCCTCGTCCATATGTTTAGCTGCTATATGTTTTTGTAATTCGCTGGGTTTTCCATACACACGTTCACATTGTTCGCACTGATAATACTTGCGTCCATGCTGCTTCTCTTTACAATGTTTAACGTATTTTGTCCATTTATCAAACTTCAAGTTACAATTGGCACAAATGTATACTTTGCAGCTTGGAACGTGTCGTTCATGTTCCCATTGTTGATAAAATCCCCTTGAGCACTTTTCACAACTATTGCAAAAAAGGAAATTATAAATTTTATAGTTATTTTTTAAAAATAAATAACATTAACTTACATATAAGGGTATTCACCAGTGTGCGTTTGAATTTCGTGCCTGCGTAATTTTAATTTTTGCGTGAACTTTTCTGAACAAAACGAGCAAGGATAGATTTTAGGATTTTCATGAACTTCCCGAATATGTCGATACATATTAGCCTCCGACTGGAACATTTTTAAACAACCGGGTATCTGACATGGCACATTCTTCACTGGTGGCCCCACTCGTTCATGTGTAGTACGCAAATGACGTTTCAAGTGCGTCAAAATGGAATATACTTTATCGCAGCCGTCATATATGCAATAATGTTTTTTCTGAAAGACAAAGCCACTATTTAAGGTTGCAACTTACTATTATGTAGACTTACAATTCCTGTGTGGTGATACTCATGCCGATCGAGATGATCCAGACGCTTGAAACTTTTGCCGCATCCCTCTATGGTGCATACATATTTGGGACCAGTGCTGTTACGACGTGGCTTCGGAACATCTTGAAAAGAAATTACACTTTCCAAATCACTATCTGAATTAGCTTTATTTCCTGGAGTCATTTTGGCAAATTTTGCCAAATCGTTGATGTACTTATTTTGTTTTCGTATTGTATTTCACGTGTTTTGTTACGAATGTCAAATACAAAGGACTGTATAAGTGTTGCTAAAGCACAGTAAACTTGAAGTTAACAAAAAAATATTAAGGCGAACGCAAACTTAATAAAGATTGCATAACCTAGACAACATTTTTGCTACGTTTTATATATATAAATATAAATAGCTTATTATTTACAACTATAAGTATAGCTTTATTACGATAGAACCATAAAAAAGTATCGTACTATATTTTCTAATGGTACTAAATAATTGAGTATTCCAATTGGTCAATGCAACTCTGTTGCTTTGACAAAATACCAACCAACGAAAGCCGAAGAAAAAGGGGGAGTTTATTAAAGAAGAGAAATTCAGAAAAATTAGTTGTAAAGTTATTTAGACAAGATTCGAGTGATATTTAAATAAAAATGGAATATGAAAGTGTTTTGATTGTAAAGCCAGAAGTATTTATTTACAAAATCCCACCACGCGCCAGCAACAGAGGTTACAGGTAAACGATAAACGCAGCGGTGCTCCAGTGGAAAATCTGTCTTCGTGGAAAATTTGCTAGTTTCCTATTTTTCTTACCCACTATTGTTTTTTGTTTTTCATTGCCACTGCCAAGCAACGTTGATGACAAAGAATCTAAAGTTGATACAAAAAAAACCTAGAAATTGCAACTTTCTTAAATGGACCACGTCAACGAGATGAACAAAGCAATTACAAAAATATGATATCTAATGATAGTTATTGAATTGCTGCATCTTGCTATTGATTGTCCTTAAATACAGCTGCTTTGTCACAATACAAGGTTAAACTAGTTAACGCTTCAAGTTCAAATCCAATTGATTTTTTCTGCGGCAAATCTCTTATTGGTTAAGATGTTATCAGTTCTTATTAGAAAATTTAAGGCCAATTAAAGAACGGCTATAGAATCTTAAGTCTTTTCGGCAATAAAATGCTTGAAATTGTGTTTTTTCTGATACACATTTGATAAATCGAATCACTGTTTGCAAATGCTTGTTTTTACACGTTAGAGCTGCGGATTGGAATCTGGGCGAACCAACATGGACCGGTCGTATGCGTTTGGTGGCAAAAGGAACAGCATGTAATTTAAAGTTGGAAGATAAAAATACTGGCGCGCTTTTTGCCAATTGCCCAATTGATACATATCCTGGTGTTGCTATAGAAGCGGTTTCGGATAGTTCACGTTACTTCGTAATACGCGTACAAGATGATAACGGTATAAAAAAAAACTTACAACTTAAGTTATTTAATATCTCTGTTATAATGTTCGATGTATCTTAGGTCGTTCTGCCTTTTTGGGCCTGGGTTTTGGAGATCGTTCGGACTCTTTTGACCTGAATGTAGCATTACAAGATCACTTCAAATGGGTGAAAAATCAAGAGCAAATCGAGAAGGAGAAAACAGAGCCTAAGCAGCAACTTGATTTGGGATTCAAGGAAGGCGAAACCATTAAAATTAACATGCGAATAACAGTAAGTAGTAAGAAGAATTAAATAGGTTGACACAATTTTACATGTCTTTATACAGAAAAAAGATGGATCTGAAGGCACTGGTCGCGCTGGCAAAGCTAAGCCGTCATCTGGTATTTTGCCACCACCACCGGGGGGTATTGGCAAGATTGCACCACCGCCTTCAGGAGCTAGTGGCTCTGTACGACAGAGTCCGGGTACATCGCCTGCACATAAAGCCCCAGGTGGACCAGGCAGCGAATGGACGGATTACGCCTCAGCAGGGTAATTACAAGCTTCAAATAATTTTATAAAAATTTTGTAATAATTTTGTAAAAATTAATTATCATTTCTTCTTCATAGTGGGCAACCACAACAACAACAAAATGCTGCTAACGCAAACTGGGTGCAATTCTAAGTAGGTTTAAACAAACATTTACATATACACACACAAATTCATGCAGAGCTACATAAAAACAAATGTGTACGTCAAAAAAAGCAAAAAAAAAAAAATACTAAAACCAGAAGGGTAATACGTCAAGCGTTTAAGTGAATTAAACAAAGAGCTTTCGTTCAAAATCGTATAAAATATAATTTGTTGCATACAAATTAGTTAACGCGAGTGTAAGTTTATGTAATCTTAAACATTCGATATCGACAATTTAACGAAATTTATGAAATTAGCAAAAAGTTAAACTGTAATCAAGCCAGTTCATGGTATAGCGAAATATAAAAGAAAACAAAACATGGCAAATGTGTATGTATAACTTGTTAATGTAATGTAAAAATAATTATTAAAAAGTTCTGTTCATTTTTTAGTAAAATCGTATCTTAACTACACAAAAAAACAAAATAACATAATTCAATCGTACAGTTACGCATTTGGATATGCTACAATAATAACAATAAGCTGTATCATAAATGTGTGAAAATGATGAAAATAAGTCATACTAACAGTTTTTTTAAATCACATGTCATTTGGCATACATACTTTGTGTTTAGTTTAAACTTTCTCTGTTTCATCGATAAGTTAATTTGTCTAGTAAGTGCACAGTGCTAATATTATGAAATGTACTTACACAATTTGCGTCAATTTTGTTCGCGATTGATTTTAATTTACGCAATTATTTACATTTGCATACACACATTCCATTTTGCATTATTGTTGGGTTAAACAGAATTTAAAGCACGTATCATCTTGCGAAATTTATTCATATAGTATTTTCAAAAATATGTGATTTTTATGTTCTCCAATTAATTTGCATTTGTATTAAAAATTTACTAAAATTTTTTATATGTGTTTATATAGAATTTTTTTCTTTGCTTTATGTTTGATAGTTAGAATTCTGAGTCGAATACGCATTATTAGAACTGTAATCCAATGAATGTTGTATGAAATGTAAAATATAATGCATACATTAAAAATATGATAAAGCATAGCATAAAATATATTGTATTTATATCAGTTATATACATATAGATTGTTCAGCGCTTTTGCTATTTATTAGTGCAAATTGAATCTATTGAATTAACTATTTTGTTGCATATGAAAATAAAACCCATTTATCAATAATAGCCAACACTGTTTGTAAACTCAATGAACAATTTCAAACTACTTATTGAATCCTTTTGCTCTACTGAAGTTTACGAGTGTGTAAAGTAAATTTATATAATAAGTTATGTATGTATTTAAAATTTATTATTGATGAATATTGAAATCGAAATTGAGTAAAAGCTATTATTTTTATTTAAAATATATAATAAATAAACTTGATGATACGGAAGCAAAAAGCTTTCCGTATAACGCACGAACTAATGTAATTTTTCTTTGTGAAGTAGTGTGAGTAAAATATGCGATAAGTGAAATTACAAACAAAAACAACAAGAAAAAAGTTGACTTTGCTTGCACCGAAGTTAGAATACCTTTCAAAATAAAAAAGTTTCCTTACAAGAGCTGCATTTTGATCGTTCAGTTTGTATGGCAACTATATGCTATAGTGATCCGGTCGAAACCATTTACTCGGAGTTTGTGGCGTTGCTTTGGACAATAAGGCATGCCAAATTTCGTGCAGATATCTCGTCAAATCAAAAAGTTTTCCTTACAAGGATATGATTTCGAGCAATTCTTTGTTTGGCAGCTATATATACTATAGTAATCCGATATCAGTGGTTCCAATAAATGAGCAGCTTCTAGTTGAGAAAGGAAGGTGTGCAAAATTTCATTTCGATATTTCAAAAACTGAGGTTTTAGTTAGTGTATAGACAGACAGTCGGACAGCCAAACGGCTGAGCCTTCATATATTTATTTTTTAGCCGACAGTTCCTTCTGGCTGGTACAAATTACGTGGCTAACTTCATATACCCTGTGCAGGGTATAAATATTTCAACGCACTTCGCGGCAAAAACGTCAAATCTTATTTTATGGTCCGTAGCCTGTAGCTAGTTAACAAAGTGTGCTGAACATACCCAAACATCAGCTGTGTTTGCTATTGGTTGGCAGATTTTAATTTATTTTTTTTCACAATTACAAATTGCAGAACTTTAAACATTATTGGAATTATTTTGTTTTCAAAAGAGCATTTCATTAAAATTAAGTAAGATAATGTACACATTATTACATGGCTTCTATAAATACCTCACACAAAAGGAAGAATACTGTGTAGTTATATTAGGTCTTGACAACGCTGGAAAAACGGTAAGTTTTACTTATTTATGATATTTAACTTAATTACACATTTTAATTACTTTATTTTAGACATATTTAGAAGCAGCTAAAACAAAATTCACCAAAAACTACAAAGGTATGAATCCAGCTAAAATCACCACAACGGTAGGCTTGAATATTGGCACAATAGATGTGTCGGGAGTACGGCTGAATTTCTGGGATTTAGGAGGACAGCAAGAATTACAATCTCTATGGGATAAATACTACCAGGAGTCACACGGTGTGATTTATGTGATAGACTCAAATGATCGTGAGCGTATGGACGAGTCAAAGGAAATTTTTGGTCAGTTCATACTTAAATTTAAATATTTGTCTGGGTGATTTTAATATATTTTTACTTTTCTTTACAGATAAAATGATTAAAAACGAATTGCTCTCAGGAGTTCCACTACTAATTCTTGCTAATAAGCAGGATCTGCCCGATGTTATGGGTGTACGTGACATAAAACCAGTATTTCAACAATCTGGCGCGCTTATAGGCCGTCGTGACTGTCTGACAATGCCAGTGTCAGCGCTTACGGGGTATGAAAATAATATTACATATGCAATTTCGCAGTGCTCTTTATTTTATTTGTATATTTTTTAACAGTGAAGGTGTAAATGAGGGTATTAAATGGTTAGTTGAAGCCATTAAACGACATTCCATAGTGCGTCCGCCGCGAGAGAACGATTGATCATGATTGTGCATGTTGCAGTTAACGGAAATATTTTATAATGTACAATGAATCACTTTTTATTTATATCCTCTCAAGCAACACAATGGGAGACTGGAGCAAAATTTTGTATGTAAACAAATTTAATATTTTTTAGTATATATATAATTATAATTACTTTCAGTTTCCTCTTAACTAACTTTTTAAACTTAAAGATAAGGTACTGACAAATGAAAGTTTAATTTAATAAAATAATAATATTTTATAGAATGGACATTAATCGAATTTCGATAATTGATATCAATTTCATGTAAAATATAAACTTGATATATTTATTAGCGCCTCTATCTTGTTTAAGAGAATGTTTTTACCGTATAAAAGTGTCGACTGTTGCCTCTTTTAAGCGAAACATATTTAAACCGCATTACCTTTGCCGCTTATCAGTTGATACTCCAAATAACACTTTACCGAGTGCCTAGTTGATAAAATGTTGTTGTAACTTGTATTGTATGAGTTCATTTCAGTGTTTTTGATTGTGCTCTCCATACATTTCAACATTATTTAGCTTCATATATAATACATAAGTTTGGACATGTGTATATGTATGTATATGTTTTTTAGATAACAAACACAAGTTTTTGATATAAATGCAGAGCGCCAGGTAACTAAAGTGGGCGATTTGTTGGCACTTTTGGTGCTTGCTATGAATTAACTCAGCGGGTATAGAACTTCCAATGAAGTTGAGTGAGCATTCTTTTCAATAGACTTTTTCGTGTGTACTGAGCTAAATTTGAATAAAGCTATACATGTCGTTGTTCAGTATAAATTAGACGCTATCGCCTTCGGTAGGAATTGACAGCTGTATTACTCAAAGAGTACTTGGAAATCTTCTTATACATATGTATAACTTGCTGACAAATTGCTCTATATTGAATATATTAATAAATTACCCATATTCTGTCGGTCGCGTGTAAAAACTACTGTGCAAATGTTGATATGAAAGTAAAATATATGAAAATTAAGATCTTAGTATTTAGACGGTTTACAGAAATTCTTGTTCGTGGTTATTAAAGGGGTAAAGACAGACGGTAGCAACTACACAGATACATATAATACATTTATTAAAACTCCCATACATTAAGATAACAACTAGACGTATCGCGACATCGTTTCAACTGCTTATCAGTAACGGTTTCTGTGTTATCGAATTACTCTTGGTTTCTTGTATTTTTCGGTGAATGGTGTTGAATGACAAAGTAAAAAATGTTTGTGTTAAGTAAAAAATAAATATAAAATAAAATAATTATAAAAAAAAAATATAAGAAAATTATAAAAAAAATACTAAAAACAACTCGAATATAACGTAAGAGCTTTTGTGAATGAAAGAAGTTGCATATTTCACTGCAGTTGTGCAACGATGTATCCATATTACGAACCGGATTGGAGTGTTTTGCCGCCAGAAAACAATCGCAGGTACTTATTAGTTATCAGCCTATAATTTTTTTTTTATAAAAATAGCTTAAGTATTGAATAAGTCGTATATACTTATTGCAACAACAAATTAGTAAGAGTATACATTTATACATACATATGTACATACGTGTTACACTACTTACAGTATATTTATACGCAACGCCCACCGCAAGCTTGTGATTCAACTAGTCACTGTACAGAAGTATATACGAAATAAATTTAGTAATAATTTTTTTTCGATATGTGCATTTATACATACATACATACATGTATGTATATTATATTAGTGCATATATGGCCTTATTAATAATATAGTGTATGACACATTGAGTAAATGGAAGAGTGTATGTATGTATATGTTATCAAAATAATATTTTTGGAGATACGATCAATTTCTTATTTAAAATAACATGCAGCCTGGGTAAATATTATATTATATTCAAGCTACATAATTTTCTGTAGTTAAGAAAACAATTAAAAAAAAACACACAAAAAACTTCCGCTGCATGGAAGCTATAATACCCTTCACAGCTTCAGTTTTCTTACAAAAACTTCATTTTGATCTGCTTCTGCTTAATATAATAATCTATGCTAAATTTCGTGAAAATATCTTGTGATATAAAATACTTTTCCATACAATGTATTAACTTTGATCGTTCAGTTTTTATGTTATAACGTTTGTGAAAAATCAGTTCGATATCTCAAAAACTCAGGTTAAAATAAGTAAGCTTATTTCATATATAGCATGGTTATATACATATATGTAAATGCATTGGTTGTTTAAATCAAACTCTTTGGGAAAAAGCTAGAGGAAATGGCTCCAAACAAACTTTAATCAAATGTGAAATAGCCCACCTATCTATGTATATTTATTTTAATTTATGAATTTATTATTTAAAACATAATACCACTGTGCGCAAATTTTATAAATGTAGCAACTCTAACGCCTAAATTCCATTCCGAAATACCCCATTTTTATCGATTTCACTAGCAAGTGTCAACGTTGTTTCTCCTCTTTTTGGACCAATTCGTTGCCACTTGACATGTTCTGTCAGTCGTGTTGGTCGTTTGTCATCGGTTAGCGAAAAATTGCTTTTGTTTTGTGAAAATCCAATTTATTTGTTTAATTTTTAGTTTTCCCCACACCTGTTTGTGTGTAAATTGCTAAAGAACCCGTAAAAAGTTGAAAAGTGAACATCGCAGTGCAAGAAAAACGCTACATTCCAGTAGAAAATAAGTGAAAAAATATTGGGCGAACACACTACACAAGGAAGAAAATGTAAATTGATGCGTTGTGAAAAAAAGCGTAGAAAAGGCGAAACAAGTTAAAAGAGTAGGTAACGGAGTAGTGAACGTGAATTGCGTGTGCAATCAGAGGAAAAGTAAACGTCAAAAGAAACACAACCAAAAAGGTTAAATACGAGTATTTAGTGAGAAGTGCATATAATTGAAATATCTTGTAAGCATATTGCAAAAGAAATAATAATAGAAAAGTGCAAAACAATGCAATAACCAGATAAACAAAAGGTGTTCTATGTATGTAGTTGCTCTTTAACGATTGCAATATTTTTTGCCGCCACCTGCTAGGCTGTTATGCAGCAATAATTACATTCATAACTTCACCTGCGGTGGACAAATATTCTTCTGAATTATTTGCTAACAATTATATTCTTGTTAACTCACATGACAATGTAAGCCAGTGTACACATACCTTGGCCATAAAAGACTTACTGTAAGAAATAGACGTGTATGAAATTTCGCTGAACTAAGTTTACGTTATAATTTTGCTACCTTTTCCTTATCAGCTTCAAAGGAAACAAAAATTTAATGAAATTATTTTATAAATCAAACTAGATCTTCATATAATCAGCTGATAAGGTGGACAGTTGTGCTTTAAATGTGTGCGCATATAGTACATGAAAAGAACAGTGGAATTAGATAAAATATACTCTAATGTTCAATGAAATTGATATCAATACTAAAAACATTTGATATGCTTTCATCAACCTTTAAAAAAAGTATTAAATATTAACCAAATTTGGTATTCACCACACCCTAAACGTCAATTCACCATAGCGCAATTAACTGTCATTTGCCTGCTGCAGTTGCGTTTCCGCTCAGTTTTGGCCAAGTCTGTTGTAATTTGTGTAGGTCAAACAAAGCAAAAAATAAATAAAAACCCCCAAACAAAACGCAACTTAGTTCAGCTGCTTTACTAATTTTTTTGTTGTGTGCATATGTGTGCTACCAATCCTGTTTCCGCTATTTTGTTGTGTGGCCAAACACAGCAACCCCACACATTGTCAAAGAGTGCATCGAGTTTCTGTGCAATTATGTGTTGCAATTTGCCATTGTCAGTAGTTATCTGACATTTGCATTAGCCGCTTCGTTCCTGCTTATAATGTAGATAAAGTGTTAAAAATGTAGATCAATCGCATTGTAAATAAAATTGTTAAGTAAGAAAGTCCAAATGTTATAACAGATAACTGAAATTCATTGAATTGGATTTGATATTTCATTAGCTTTTGGCTTAAGTGCGTGCATTATTCGTACCATCTGGTTGTGAATCGGTGAAACACTATAAATTACCATTATTAATTAATATTACTAGTCTGTAGGGTTTACTACGATATTCTCTGAATGGATACTCGTTGCAGTATGCACGTTTAGGTGAACAAATACGTGTCGCACAAAGGTCTACATTTGTAATTAACGACCAATTGTTAACGATACAGAAGGTTTATACCAATAAAAGCAAGAATAACATTACCTATACAAGTTACATTACCAATATGCATAAAACATATGTTTGACTACCTGTTACGAAAATAACTCTTGCTTTGCATTGCATTTTCCCCAAAGAATTTCAATCTAAGAATAAATAATGTCATAACTGCTTCTCAACATAATTATCCTGTTCAAAAACTATCGCCAACACATTTGTTAACCGCAAAATTCAATTATCATATCGATACCTGTGTGGCATTTACATCTCAGCATTTAAGCCCGGATTAATTTGCGTGATAACTTAAACCTTGCTTTGTATTTTCTCTGTACATATTGATATATATATGTTTAAATCGATTGCAGCTGATTCGCGGAGTTTAGTTTATTGAGTCATTCAAACTTTCAGTCAAACAAGCCTTCAGTTACTTTTCTGCGGATAAAATGAAATGTTATTTATCTTGCGACACTCAATCCATAGTATGTTTTGCTCGTTATTGTCACTGATATTCAGTTTTCAACCCAATATAACAACAACACACATGCATTAATCTATTCAACAGTAAGAAAAAGAAAAACAGTGATAATCATATAATAGTAATACAAAAGCCATAAAAAGTTTTGCTGTGTTCAACTATCAACGTTCTCTGTGTAGCGGCAGAGTATAGAAGAGGTGAGTAGTGGAGCATAGGACTGAGTGCAAAAGTGAAGGTGGAGCCGTGACAGATTTTAGCGCGTGTCTGTGCCTATATCAAAGTAGAAATTAACACGGCAGCAATAGCAACAGCTAGAGCAGTATTAACAAAAACAAAAATAAAAATAAAAGGTTGAAAACAAAACCAACAACAACAATTAAGTCAACAGAAACAGTGAATCACAGCTCAAAATGAATTCCGAGCACGGGTAATTTTTCTTTTGTATTACATTACTATGTAAATCTTGTAAACCGCTTTTTTAACTACTAATACTAGATTTATGGTTTTGATTATTTTTCAACTGCGTTAAATTTTGCGTTTGAAATTGATAAAAAAAATGTTATTTTGTGTTGTTTAGAAAATGCATTTGCCGTTAACGAATCTAAGTGCAATGTTTACGTTATTTTAATGACATTGCCAATCACAGTTTTGACGTTCGTGCTTATATTTAAATGTACTTTAAAAAATTATTCATAATAAGTATAAATTATTCATAATAAATATAAATTATTTATTTTCGCTAAAAATACTGATTTTAATTACGGTTATTAATATTTTAAACGTAAAACTTACCAGTTTGCATTGCGGTTTTATTCGAAAAATGCAGTTTATTTCGAAATAGCTTCTACCTAACTGACATGTGTTAATAAAATTTTATATTTATTAAGAGAAATAAATTTTTGCCTAAACGCCTTCTGATTTTTTTTTTGTTAAAAAATAAACTTTTGACTAAACGTCTTCAGATTTTTCGCATAATAGAGTATCTATAGCAACTTTTATCTCGTTAACAACAAAATAATGTTCATATCTCTTACTGACGTCAATTGATTTCTAAAAAGAAGTTTGCTATTATTTAAAGTGATCTAAAATTATACTCACACTATACTAATGAAATATTTATGTCGCGTACACTGTATTTATAGAACTAATATTTTCAAATATATGTACACAAAAGTTTATTATTATAATTGTTACTTTATTATTATTTTTTATATTATTTCTCAATTTTATGAATGTACGTATTTAGTAGGAAATCATGCACTATTTTTCGTTATAAAAATAATATTCATTGCATGTAAGACTAATCACTTTTTCCACTCTGTGGCGCTTGTCTCCATGTTTTTACAGATTTAATCCAGCCTTTAATATGGCGACCATACGCCAAGCATTCACGGAGGCCGTCGAACGAGGTAAGTACATCAATAAAAAAATAATAATAGTGCTAAATCTAACACAAATGCAAAGCAACGCTGTGTGTAATATGTGCATCCATGTAGTACCAGATAATAGAAGGTTGTTGGCTCGTTTGACCCATGTCCACATTGACTTACGTACAAAATAGTTATATTTCTGCCGTCATCA
The DNA here is from genome assembly GCF_024586455.1 of Bactrocera neohumeralis. Lineage (NCBI taxonomy): Eukaryota > Metazoa > Arthropoda > Insecta > Diptera > Tephritidae > Bactrocera > Bactrocera neohumeralis. The sequence goes on along the minus strand of NC_065922.1, from coordinate 19,299,399 downwards.
CTGTTCAAAGGCATAAGCATTTTGTATATATTGTTAAAGTCTAATTGAATGACAACTTGAATAGCTTAGAAAATTCAACGATGTTTTCAATTAACACTTGCCGCCGAACGTTAAGCGTATTTCATAAATCATTACCACCCACTAAAATGTACTTAAGCGCATCCATGCCAACCTACATACATACCCACACAGGCATCAACACCAAAAAGACCAAAGTACTAAGGCGCACACACAGAAACGCAGAGGTTATTGCAAGTTGTAGCAACAAAAAAATGCTAGACAGTGTGTGGGACACAGTAAAAGAACTAAGAGATTTGTAAATTTTTCTCTACTTCTCAAACATATCATTCATGTTATCTTTTTCTTCCTTTTATTTGCTGTTGCGGCGAATGCAGTAAGAATGCCAACACCCACACGTCTGCGAGATCTCATACGGCAAATACGCGCCGCCAGGACAGCCGCAGAAGAGCGCGCTGTCGTTAACAAAGAATGTGCCTACATCCGCAGCACTTTCCGGGAGGAGGATTCGGTGTGGCGGTAAGACAACCAATAATACGTATACATATGTATTTGTATGTATGTGTACATGTGCGAAATTAAATTTTCTTATTCTTTCTTTGAATTGTCTGCATTTACTTATATGGCTTTTCGTTTGTAGATGCCGCAACATTGCTAAGCTGCTCTACATTCATATGCTGGGTTATCCAGCGCACTTTGGACAGTTGGAATGCCTAAAACTCACCGCCAGCACACGTTTCACTGACAAACGCATCGGTTATTTGGGTGCCATGCTCTTGCTGGACGAACGTCAGGATGTGCACTTACTGATAACGAATTGCCTCAAAAAGTAAGCACTGCGCTCGAGGTCGTTAAGCCATTTAAAGTGGCGGAAATGAACTTTTGCAAGCACGCGAATATCCAAATAGTTGAACGAAGTAATTGCCGTCAACAAAAACAAAAACCAAAAAAGAAACAGTTTGACTTGTTGGCAGCAGTCGCTTAACTACTTGTATATTTGTTGAGCTTTCGGCTTGTTTCTATTTATTTATACTATGTGTATATATGTATGTATAGTACATACATATATACTTTTCATTTGTTTGATTTGGTTTTAACACCACAACGTTTGTCGGCCTTGCCGCCAGTCATTATCTTTCCATTTGAATTTAATGTATTTATATTTTTTCATTGGCTATTTGCAGTGACTTAAATAGTTCCACACAATTTGTGGTGGGTTTGGCGTTGTGCACGCTGGGCGCTATAGCATCACCCGAAATGGCGCGTGATTTAGCTAGCGAGGTTGAACGTCTAATGAAGTCGCCCAACACCTACATACGCAAAAAGGCCACTTTATGCGCCTTTCGTGTTATACGACGGGTACCAGAACTGATGGAAATCTTTTTACCGGCCACACGTTCGCTGCTAAGCGAGAAAAATCACGGTAGGCTATAAAGCGGTTTAAACCACGCATGCAACAAGCAGTTGTAAACGTCTGAAAATAATATATTGTGCATTTTAATTTGTGGGAATCGGCTGTTGCTTAGTTACACCTTGAACCTTGCCAGCACGCGACTTCCTTTTAAGCCAACTTAAAATGCGCAATATTTTTGTGTTTTGTGCATATAAAATCTCTTCAAATTTAATAACTGTGTTAAATTTATAGGCATACTAATTACTGGCGTCACGCTGATCACCGAAATGTGCGAAAACAGTGCCGATACTTTATTGCATTTCAAAAAGGTGAGTAAGTCGCTAGCTATACAACCGGCTGTAGTGCTTAACTGACTCTTTAAAAGTTGACTCATGAATGAATTTCTTATTAAAGTCAATGAAATCGTATTTATTTTCAGAATAGCGAATCAATTTAATAATAATAGTCAAATGCATAAATAATTATTGCAGTAAAATCTTAATGAAGGTCAAATGAAAAGTAATTAATAATAAAAATAGTAATAATGAGCCATACATATGTAGTTGTATATGCTTAACGATACATATCAGGGTTGCAAATTTTATAATTGAAAAATGTTTGATGAAAAATTAATTTTTAAATTTTTTAATCCGGTCATTATTATTAAATAATGAATTAAATTTAAAATTTTTATTATTAAGAAAAAATTAAATTTTTCCAAATGTTTAGAATTAAAAATTAAATATTCAATTTTTATTATTAAATAAAAAAAATTAAAATTTTCACATTCCAAACAGCTTGGCTTAAAAAATGAGCAAGTATTTTTTTATTAAAAGATTTTGGAGTAAAAATTTGAATTTTAAATTAGAGTTTTTTTGTAATTGAAAATTTATCTGGTATAATTAAAATTCGAATTTAATAAAAATATTTAACTTTTTTTAACAAAATATGTGGGATTAAATACTAAATCATTATGAAAAATGCAAAATTTTAATTTTTAATTCAAGATTTTTTTAATTGAATACTCTTCTGGTATAATTAAAATTTTAATAAAAAAAAAATAACTGGAAAAAACTGAACTTTTTTTAATCCCTAACATCTTGGACTAACAATTGAAAATATTTTAATTTACAAATTGAAATTTAAAAAAATCTTTTTTTTTTAATTTTTAATTATAAGCTTGGGATGAAAAAAAAATATTTTTTCGAATCTGGTATTTGTGTTAAAAATGTTTTATTTTTTATTTCGGTATTTGGAATTACATTTTTTCCAATCCGATGTTTCATATAAACAATTTTTAATTCTATTTATTTAAACAAAATTTTTTTTTATTTTAATTAAAGTTTTTTTTTTATTATTTTATTTAATTAAGATTTTCCGGAGTGCAAAATAAATTAATAAAATATTTTCAATGCATTATAGCAACCCGAATAAGTATACAACTATTAAACTGTCAGTCAATATCGAAAAAAACGAAATTCACTCATGAGTCAAATCGCAAATATTTTATACAAAGATTATCAAAAATGTATAGTGTGTGATAGCTCAATATGTACACATATGCTGAAAAAAATACCCAACAATTTTCTAAGCTTAAAAAAGCCATAAACAAATTATTTAAGTACTACGAATCTTAAATTAAGCACAGTGCTCCAACTTAAACTGAAAAGATTAATTCAAAAATAGCTGCAACAACTTAAAATAAATTGGCTTTCCATTATATTTTTTTAAATGAAAAAAGAATTTACAAAAAAATATTAAAAATTTTCTCACATCCATTTGCTTTGAAATCGCGTTCATTACGAAAAATGTATTTGATTACCCACATGCGCATATGTATATACAAACAGTCCAAGTGCTGCGCTAAATTATTTGCGAAAACTGTAAATATTTGCTATATACAAAGCGGCTTTCAACACTTTAAACATTCAAACTGTGCTTTTAAGTAATATTAACATTTATTTATGTCTATAATTGGTATATGCTTATGCTTTTCAAAAGCTTCAAAATTCATTTAAGTTACATACATACATATCTATGTGTATAAAAATACTTTTTATCTTGATTAAAATCATTGACATGCATACATACATACATATTTTTGCTAATTGTATCATTTGAACAAGTTTTATTTACCTCATTTAAAAAAGAATAGAACGAAAAATAAAAACATTAAAACATAACTTCAACATTTAACGTTTTTTGTAATATTTTATTGCTAACTTTTTGTGAAAACCCGCATACAATACAAAACCAAACCCGAAATTTTTGTAATTTGCTTGCCAGGATAGCGGAAATCGAGAGGTATGACTTTGACAAGAGTTAACACACAAATATACACACATGCATACATACAAACAATACAGTTAATCGCACATACTACACCCAAACACGTAAACAAAACACTACAATGTATATGTTTTGTAACAGAGCTTGAATTTATAAATCAATTACATTTAGGTAGAACTTTTTTGATACATTTTTAATACAGTTGGTTTCAAGTAATTAACTAATATTTACTTTGGTGTCGTTAAAAACTAATGGTTTTTAATAAAATTATATATTTAGTTGTGTAGATTCAATATTTTTCATATATTTCGCACCCGTTGGCATTTGTATTGATTAAATTTTTGAATCAAGCTGTAAAGTTAAGTTGAAATTACTTATTATTGCCTAGAACAGCTATTTTAGACTCAATAAAAAGCATTATACTATATATAAAAATGGAACTAAAAACCCGATTAGTTTCATAAAAGCGCCTAGTATATTTGAGGTTATGTTTATAATTGTACAGTAAAATTGGACAAACATAGAAAATTGTGAAAAATAAGAAAAAAGTTTAATGTTGGTCGAACCACAGCTTCCGCACTTGATTTTGATCGTTCAGTTTGTATGGCAGCTACATGCTATAGTGATCCAATCAAAAATATTTGTTTGGAGATTATACCGGATTGCCTTGGTCAATAATCCATGCAAATTTCGTAAAGATATCTTTGTAAATATAAAAGTTTTTCATACAAGAACTTGATTTTCATAATTGAATATGTATGGCAGCTATATGCTATAGTGGTCCGATATGGGCGGTTTCGGCAAATGAGCAGTTTTTTAAGGAGAAAAGCACGTGTGCAAAATATCAGATCGATATCTCAAAAACTGAGGATCTAATTTACGTATATACAATAAGAACAGACGGACGGACATGGCTAAATCGACTTAACTCGTTGTGTTGATCATTTAAGTATATACAATGTGTGATAGGGTGTTGTTGTTGTTCTTGTAGCGGCAGAATTCTGCCGAATTGACAGTCCTTGATCGGATAAAAAGTACGGATCCGTTCCGGTTACGTAGACCCGACTGTCTTGGGAACGGCAGAAATAGGGTTATAAGTCTGGGTCTCCGACGTTTACTGCTGGGTGTTACAAACTTCGTGGCAAACTACTCTGCTCAGTGTATAATAATACTGAAAACTTAAAAAAAAATAAAAAATAGAATTTTTTATCACAATATCATATTAAAGTTATAAGAGTTGAATCCAATTTTTTTTTGTTTAGATACGCTAGCTCAATTTAGCTTAAGCGCATTTTAATCGCTCAGTAATATATCATTTTAGGCTCATATTTTTACTAAAAGTTCTGTTACGATTTGCACCGGTTCAATTTTCGTACTTTTTGATACAATTTTGAGCGTGTTAACAATTTTACTGACATCACCTTCACACTTCGTTGAACTAGTCGAGAGTTGTGTTTGTTTGTATGCTTTTTTCTATATCACAGCTTAAACAAAAGTTCTCTACTTTTTTTATAATATTATAAAATTTTATATTTTTTAACTTTTGTTTCTAACACAAAAGTAATTACCTCATTTTTTCACCATAAAAACATACCCACCCATACATTTATCACTATTCACCTCACAAACTTTAACGCTATAACGAGCTTTCTTCTAACGTTTCCCACCCTAAAAGCAACTCTTTCTTGTTAATCGCTGCTCAACTACTCTCCTCACTCACTCTTTTCTAACTCTTCGCTGTTTTACCGTACAAATAGTTGTAAAATAACTGTTCTTTTAGAGTTACTAATGCAATTTCAATTTTTCACTTAGATTGTGCCGAATTTGGTGCGCATACTGAAGAATTTGATTTTGGGCGGCTATTCGCCGGAGCACGATGTCAGCGGCGTGAGCGATCCATTTTTGCAAGTGAAAATTCTACGTTTGCTGCGCATACTGGGCCACAATGATGTGGACGCATCGGAGGCAATGAACGATATATTGGCACAGGTGGCCACCAACACGGAGACCAGTAAAAATGTCGGCAACACTATACTCTACGAGACAGTGCTCTCCATCATGGACATACGGTGCGTATAAGTTACTTTTTAGACTTTGTACAAATACACAAATGCCGCTTCTTAAATCACTTTACACAGTTCGGAAGGTGGCCTGCGCGTGTTAGCTGTTAATATATTGGGTCGTTTTCTACTTAACTCCGACAAGAATATCCGTTATGTAGCGTTGAATACATTGTTGCGTACCGTGCATGCCGACACGTCGGCGGTGCAACGTCATCGCACCACTATTTTGGAGTGCCTCAAAGATCCGGACGTCTCGATTAGGCGTCGCGCCATGGAACTCTCGTTTGCGTTAATCAATGCACAAAATATACGTACAATGACCAAGGAGTTGTTGCTGTTCCTAGAGAAGGCTGATCCGGAATTCAAAGCGCAATGCAGTTCGGGCATGATTTTGGCCGCCGAACGTTATTCGCCCAATGCGAGATGGCACCTGGACACGCAATTGAGCGTGTTAATTGCGGTAAGTGGTGGCAGAAAAAACTGAAAGCAAGAAAAAACATTAACTTCGGTTGCATCGAAGCTATAATACCCGTCACAAATAATTACGATCGTTCTGTTTGTATGATAGCTATATTTTATAGTGGTCCGATCTGAAATATTTGTTCGGAATGCCGTGATCTGTAATCCATGTCTGATTTCGAGAAAATATCAAAAAAAAAATTTTTCTCATACAAGAATTTAATTTTCATCGTTCAGTTTGTATGGCAGCTATATGGTATAGTTAACCGATCTAAACAATTTATTCGGAGATTACATTGTTGCTTTAGGTAATATTCTATACCAAATTTCGTGAACATATCTTGTCAATTAAAAAAGTTTTTCATACAAGAACTAGATTTTGATTGTTCATTTTGTATGACAGCTATATGTTATAGTGATCCGATATCGGCAGCTTCGGCAAATGAGCAGGTTTTTAGAGAGAAAAGCACGTGTGCAAAATTTCAATTCGATATCTCAAAAACTGAGTGATAATGGCCATGGTTAAATAGGCTCAGTTCACCACGTTGATTATATACACTTTTATACATTTTCAATTTCCGACGTTTTCTCTTATAATAATATATTCATACGTATAACTTTAGGCTGGCAACTATGTGCGTGACGATGTGGTCTCATCCACAATTCAGCTGGTCTCTAGCAGCCCTGTGGCTGAGCAGACCTACATAACGAATCGTTTCTGGGAATCACTGCAAGTCGCTAATCACTGCGAGGATAAACAGCCGCTGCTGCAAGTCGCCGTCTGGGCTATTGGCGAGTATGGCGACCTCTTTATGTATGGCCCCAACGAAGATGGTGTGTAGTAATAGACATTTGCGTATATACATATGTATATAAGTATATGTAATTCTTCCATTCTCATTCCATAGAATTCGAACGTCCATCGGAGAGCGATTTGATCGCCATGTTCCACAAGTTCTTAACCTCTGCTCAAGTATCAATAACCAGCAAGCAATACGCCTTAGTCTCACTCGCTAAACTAAGCACGCGTCTACAGAACTGCGTAGAGTAAGTACCGTTAGCATATTTTTCTTTTATGTTTTTCCTCCTATGCGTTGCAGTCATTAGCAATTAATGCGTTAATTTCGCCCCTTTAGAGAAATTCAGGCATTGATTACTTCATTCGGCAGTCATCTGAATGTGGATTTGCAACAGCGTGGCGTCGAATTCACACAACTATTTGGCACATATAAAAATTTGCGTCCACCACTGCTGGAGAAAATGCCGCCGATGCAGATCAGTCGCATTTCGTCGCAAAATGGCGAGAGCAGTGGCTCGTATGACGACAACAGCCCGGACTTGATTGAGAATGGCATAGGCATAGGCGATGAACAGTTAGCGAAGGAGAGCAATATGAATACACTGGGTGATAATACGGTGAGTCAACTTCAGCTGCTTAAAATTACTCAAAAAATTGTTTTAATTTTTTGCTTCATCTCAACTACCTTAGAACATATTGCTGGACTTACTTGGTGGCACCGATTTGAGCACACCCACCGCCACAGATTTATCCAACTCAGTTGCCGTGCAAAAGAAGAATTCAAAGAATGCTAATGAAACGTCGAATAATCAAGCCATACTCGATTTGCTCGACTTGGACATTTCAGCTAGTACGACCAGCAATCAACCGACAAATATGAATAATGTACTTGGTCTGGATTTGGGTGGCGGTTTGGCGGCAACAATACCAGCAACAGCGGCGACAAATGGCAATGACTTGTCGAGTATAATGTCGCTGAGCGGCAATGGCATTGGCGGTGGCGCCATTAGCGGCGTCGGCGTGGGTATGGGTGCCGGCGGCCTTTTAGGTTCCAACAGTATTTTATCGCAACCTAACACAGTGCCCGGCAATGCATTGCTTTCGGACTTAGCGTCGCCAGTTGTGAATGCAGCGCCACCAAACAATATTGCTGTGGTAAATATATATAATAGAAGCAGAAATGTTATGTATTTCGATTCAATCCATTTTTTTTTTTTTTGTTATTTCGAAAGTACTTTTTTTGAAAAAAAACTGAAATTTCATATTTATCAAAACAAATTGGATTATAGAACAGATCTGAAATATTGATTAAACACAAATAATATAAGCAAACATGTTCTGAATTCTAATTTGTGGCAATTTTTTTTCAATTTGTTAGAGTCAAAATCTATTGTACGAAAGTATTTCGAAAAAAATTAAAAAACAATTTTCATATTGATCAAACCAAATTATAATACAAAATAGAACGGAATAATATTTAAATATAATAAATATAATTTTTTTCAATTTATCGGGGTCAAAATTGATTCGAAATGGGAATCAAGAATACTAAGATTCCCATTTCGAAATTCGAATTTGCCTATTTATCAAATCAAATTGGAATACAGAACAGACTTACAGTAAAATTTATATATATTTTTATTTCAAAATACTAAATTGTTATGTTTTTCTTTCCTTCAGCCTCAGGGACCCACTTTAACTGTATTGGATAAGAACGATTTGCTGGTGCAACTGGTGCCAGTTAGAAGAAACGACTGCTTACAAATATTTATGACAACAACAAATAATTCATCTAATACACTGGAACAATATGTCTTTCAGGTTAGTCAATATGAAGAAAAATTCATCTGATCAAATTTAACCCGGACTGAAAAAAAAATACTTTTTCACGTTTTCAATACAAATCCTTATTATCGCCTTCAAAATAAGCTCATTTTGAGGCAACACAAACTTAAAAAACCAAGCTTATTCCAATTTTTCATTCATTGGCTATGATAGCCTTCAGTGCCCTTAACTACACCGCACTAATATGGTCGCCTGGATGCAGTAAAACGCAGACGAGGAAACTCCAAACTTGTCAGAACACTGTACTCCGGACTACGACAGGATTCCTGTTGATGTCTCCCATCGTACACCTGCACAGTGAGACCCTATGCCCCCAGTTAAGGAGCATAATGAACTTGTCTCTAAGCAAGAACCGCCTTCTAGGAACATCGACCAGACTTCGGACGCAACTAACTTCCGACAAGCACTGATCGCTATTCACAGTTTAGCCATTAACACCTTCACCAACTCCCTCTCAGTGAATGGCGTTCTTAGAGTCAAACCACCACCCATTGCAGACGAAAAACCCGAGTTGCCACAAGAATCGAGAGTGACCATTGCGCACCTTTGTTCTGGATGCGGTAGCAGGTTAAACTCACACTTATCCAGTATAGAACCTGACATATCAAATATATGTCCAGTGTGCAATGAGTCCCCGCATGACATTGACCCTACTAAGTCTGCTCATTTGACTCTCTTCTCCCTTTGGTCCGACCCCGTCGAAACAGCACGTTTCCTGGACCTACGGTTGGATGACGTCGTTTTTGCAAAAGATTCATGTCTTTAGTACGAGTCCATCATTGACAGGCTTCCTCTGTAATACGAGTATCACCAAAAGTACAACATTTTCAAATATTCGATACATAAAAAAGCACAAAATTCAAGCAAACTTGTCGTTTAATTTTTCCCCTCATGGTGAAAATCATCAGACGAAGTGCTAACACTTATGTATGTATATTAATGTTCACATGAACTCAAAATTTAGTTAATGATGTTTTTAACATTAATTGCAAAAATAATCTTAAACTAACCTCAAAAATTTATTTTATTTTTTATTTTACAAACATAAGAAAAAAATATTAAAAACATTTGTTTTCACCATTTCAATTAATTTTCCACCATTATAGGCTGCAGTTCCTAGAGTATTCACACTACAAATGCTATCGCCCTCTGGCTCGGTACTGCCGCCGGCTGGTGTTATAACGCAAGAAATGCGTGTTGTTAGTACGTCCAATGTGAGTAGCAAAAATAGAACTAAAATTTTTATTTTTTTTTTTGTTTTTAAAATGTTTAATTTTTTTTTTGAAATTTATAATTTTTTTATTTTTATTCTTGCTTAAATTCTCTGTGCACTTTGCAGGCTACCCTCCGCATGAGGTTACGCATATCATATGTTGTCGATGGACAACCCGTTGTGGAGCAAACAGAAGTTACCGGTTTTCCTGACACTGCACCCGAATAGGAATCAAAATATGTATAATTAAATTTGCAGTATAAGCACATCAAATGTTAATAGAGCGTTTAAGAAAGAAACAAAAAAAAAACAATATCGAAACTGAGAATTAAAAACAAAAAACACCCTCCCTCTGTTCCCTCCTTTTAACCTACTTATCCCTTCATACAAGTATACATGTGTTCTACAAAAACCACACAAACAAACTATACATTCTTTATAAATATATATACATATATTTTGTAATATACATTTAACGTAGCAATCAGTCAAACACAGTCTAACTGATATAAATATGTATTAGCGAACGCTCTAAATCTCACCACAAATACACACACACACAAATACGTGCTGATTGCTTACACACACACGTTAATACAATGCAAGTTAGCAATCAAATCCATGTCCATTTACTCATTCATTCGCTCGTGTGAAATTTTGTAAAATATACATGGCACCATATAATTGTATTATGTATTTAGCGTATGAAGAATCAAACTGATAATAAAAACACACACACACACCATAACAAAAAACGTAATAGAAAATAAATAAACAAGAAGAAACAAAAAATTATAAATTATTTTAAGTGTAAACATACAACTATGTACATTTAGAGATGCTCATAGCAGACGAAAGACGAACTAAAACGCAACGCATGTATACTCGTACACAAGAGATGCTAGTTAGAAAATCGTAAAATGTCCAATTTTGCACGCTAAGCGCATCCTACCAACTTCCCTTTCGTTATGTAATTTAATTGACCACATTGCTGTGTGTTTTATTGTGAAAAAGAATGAAAATAATGCTTATATTGCTGATGTCGGTGTGCTTCGTCCTATTCTGTTAGAATTCGCAAAGTTTTTGTTGATGAAAATTTATTGTTATTCGCCTAAATTGTATAGATATGTTTGCGCTACTTTGGTATTTTAAGCAAAAAACGAAAAGAAAACGAACTTTAACTGGAAATGTTTTTATTATTAATATTTTATTGAACCTTTTGCAACAAGCCTTTGCTTGGAAAGTTTTATAATTGAATATAAACTACTAACAACTGTATTTAAGGTCCGTAAAACCGAGCTACTTTATTTTTTATTCTATCTTATGTATCGAAAACCGGCGGCTTTATTGATAACCAATTTATATATTTAAATAAATTATTTTAGCAACTATTTCCACTGATTGCTTGATTTTGCTAATTTGCTTTTGCTTATTTTTCATTTTATTTAATTTTATTATGTTTTTCCTCAATTAGCATAAGCGTAAACAATTAAAAAGCGCTGAAGTACTTAAAATTTATAAATATTAATAATATTGCTTTATATTTAAGATCAGTGTACGGGCTGTAAGTAAGGAGCATGCAAATAAGTATGAAGTGAATTGCATAAATAAAAGTATAAAATGATGAAATATAGTTAATATATATAATTATATATATTAAAGCAAATATATATATAAATATATATATATATATATATATATATATATAAAATTAGTTACTTGCAGATATACATAGTTATATAAAATAAATACAACATAAATATTAATATATGCATCAAAAAATATTATACAGACATTAATATTATTATTATGACGAGGAAACGGAACGTTTTATGATTTCAAATGTAAGGTAAAATAAAAATGTTTTGTTTTAATAAAAAACTGCAAGACTTGTGTTATTTCTTACACTCGACAACAACTTCGAAAAAAGTATAATCTAAAACTTCCGAACCAAACGAGGTTAGATCTCCGAAAAAACAGCCCTTGGTCGGTTATAATCCAGGTCAATTCCGGTAACCTAGAACCGGCTGTCGTGGAAATTGTACTTGCAGTCAAACCAACACCCATTGCAGACGAAGAGCTCAAGTTGCCGCGAGAATCGAGAGTGAACCTTGCGCTGCTTTGTTCTGGATACTGTAACAGGTTAGTTTCCTACTTATCCAGAATCGACCATAGGATAACAAACATATGTCCAGCATGCAACAAGTCCTCGCATGACTCTAACCACCTCTTTGCATACCTAGGTAAACCTACAAATCTGACACCACTCTGCCTATGGTCCGCCCCCGTCGAAACAGCACGTTTCCTGGGCCTACCGTTGGATGATCTCGATGGCAACTTATTTCAACCCTATCACCTTAAAGGGAACTGCGTAACCGCTAAAACAACAATAAAAAAGTAAAATGCTACCGAGTTGATAGCCTTTAACCGAATAAAATTCAGTGTCGGTTCCGGTTCCGTGGATCCGGCTCACGTGGAAATGAAAAATAAAAGTTATAAACATATATATTCTTAAAAAGTATAACCACATTTAAGGAAACTATTGCTTAATGTAGAAAACTATTAATATTTGGCTCCTGGGAGATGTTTTTTAAGTCTACAACAGTAATCTGCCAGTATTCCCTGGCTCCATTTCTCTTGAAAACCATTTCTCCATTACCGACAGCCCTCATAGCCAGACATCTCCCATAACGGGACACATTTTATGAATACAACGTTTCCATTACGAACCTCAGCCAGTTTTTTAGACAGCTTCAAATCACGTCGTCACATTATGATTACGTTCAATTATGAATAAAATTTATATCAAAATGCATTTTATCGTTATTTATCGATACCTCGGCCAACACATCACTTGCCGTATGGAAATGTCATATCAAAACGGAAATGGCGAAAGTTGACGAAAAAGGAATATCAGGATTAGTAATGAGAAGAGGTGAAAGCAAGAATAATAGAAAGAATTATAAAAATTAAATTTTTCGCAATATCAGTTCGATAATATCTACACAAATCTAAATTTAGTAAATATATTCTTAATAAGATGGATATAAATGTGCTAGGCGCACTAAAAATATATTAGCATTTATATCGTAAATATACTATCTGGCTAAATGAGAATTTGAAACCCAAAGCGGAAGTTCATAAATAGAGATAAGAACATAGTTTTTATTCTGACGACACAGCAACAGCCAACTCATATACAGCAACAGTTGCCGCTGCAATATCTTGCATGGCTTTTTGGAAAAGCAATCGTTTTAGCTATTTAAATTACTAAAATCTCTGTTGTACTCGGAGGCTAGGGGGTGGTGCATGCCAAGCAGAATAAACATGACTTCAGCCGTGGATATACAAATTGGTTCGGCACCCAATTTGAATAAAATCGAAAATTTCTTCAAAGATGTCTCGTATCGTGAAACAATTGAGTTCAGTGCTAATTTTAACACGCGTTTGTGCTTAGAACGGCGCCTCCGCTTACCATTTTTCGATCCACAAACTCGCGTTGCCCAAAGTCATTCACATCTATTTATGGACAAAGGGCAACGAATGCCGGGCTTTCGTCAAGGGCAAATATATACATATCCGTCAACACGTTGGCGTAAAAGCCGGCGACAGTATCTAAATAAAATGTATAGGTAAGTGATAACTTGCAGAAGCAGAGCATGAGCTCTGTGTTTCACAGTTATCATAATATCTTCACATATTTTCAATAATATATGTATATCGATAACGTTATAGGTTTCCCGATCGGCCATTTCAAGCCTTGCGCAAGGAGCATGAAGCACTTTCAGTTACTGGCACAGCATCGCCATTAGTCAGTTCCAGTATTGCGTCGACGCTCGATTCTGATATAAATGGCACACTGCTTGATGAATCGTTATCATTGGGCGCCGCTGGTGGCGATACATCCGATAGTAAAGATAGTCAGCAACTTGTTATGCAACAACAACAACAACAGACACAAGCTATTAAGGAGGACATGTCGAAAGAATGGTTTTATGATGACATTGAAATGAATGAGTTGGACGCAATAGAAGAGCCCAAATCGCCTGCCGATGACGAATTTGATTATGATCCCCGTTATGGCAGCAAAAAGCGACGAAAACGCCGTCCAGGTAAACGTGCCTCCACAGCTACCGCTGAGGGCGGTGGTGGTGCTGGCCGTCGTCGCGGTCAACGTGGGCGCACGTCAGCTGCTGCCGCCGCTGCTGCTGCAGCTTTATCTGATGCCTCACTCTCCACATTCGATATAAACGATTGTAACAGCAGTAGCTTAACCGGTGATATTACAGCTACATCGACCTCGACAACTAGCAGTGGTCGAAAACCGCGTGGCACTGGCGGCACACGAGGCCGACGCCGCACAAAAGCCAACACTTCAAATATCTGTGATCCACCCAGCCCGGGTTTGAATAGTGAACCACCGTCCTTCGAGAGTGCTGCAGCGCTAGTTGGTGTAATGGGTGATTTAACGGGTGTGAATGTGAACGATGAACAAGGTGATTTAAGAAATTATCGCAAGTTTCTGTAACAATTTGACAAGAATGTGAACTGCGCGAATATGTGTGGTGTTGTAACGGATGAAAAGGTTAAATCCGAAGCGAATTGTTTGTTGGATATTTAGTTGTTGTACACATACCACTTCGTAAGACTACACAATGCGAAGTACCGTTTCGTATCTTGTTGTCTGTTAGCGTGTTATTTATTCACATAAGTTTACACTATAAACCGCATTTTTTCTATTATCTACAAAATGCGCACATTTTCGTTTGAAAACGAAATTATTAAGTTCTGCGCAAGAAGAACTCTACAGTACGGAAATTTCGTTAATTTATTTACAAAATTGTTTTTTTTTTCTTACACTCCTCTAAAATTTTTATTAAAATTTATTATTTATATGTATGATATCAGACGCATGCATTTAAAATGTATACCAAAGCACAAGTAACCATGATTTAAAAAGGTAACGGTTATTATTTTTTGTTTTCCTTTGTCATTGTTTAATATAATCACTTGAAATTTGCAAATCGATTAAAATAGAAGATGGAATTCAATTTCCCTTAAAGGTGGCTATGCAATGATAGATTTGTTGTTATTTTTATTACAAACATATAAGCTTGTTATTATACATATTTACACATTTGCAGCAATAAACTGAATAGTAGAGCGCTACATGCATATTTTTGTTGTTGTACGCAATCCAATAGCATATTCCAATAGAAAATTTTATTTTTGTTACTTAAATATTCAACAACTACAAAATAGTTAGCAAAAGAAAAGATATTTTGATTTAAATATATTATCTATGTGCAAAGTAAGTGCATACGTTGTATTTAAATGGCAAGGAATTGTTCAAAAAATATACATTAAAACGGTTTCTATTGTATAAACTACACTTGTAGATATGTATGTATATGTAAAATATCTACAATTTTCTGAATATATTTACATAAGCGCGCTAGGTAGTACTATTACAAACATACATTTAGATATGTACGTTAATTGAATTTTAATAAAATTACCCGAATTAATATGTAGTTTTACAAAAACAAAAAAAGGAATATTCGAAACACAATTTTACAAAAACAATTTTTGAATATTATCGATGTGTGAAAGTCATATACAAAAATAATATTATATATGTACCATAAGTTATTGCTATGAAGTCATTTTGTAATTGTTATATGAGTAAAAAAAATATTATTTTTATTTAGAACTTACTTTAATTACACTTAGCGGTTTCTTCATAATTCATAGAGGCGTTGAAATGTTATATATTAAGCACTTTTCACACATTTACCGTTATTAGCTATTTATAAATAAAATAACCAACCCTATGTCAATTAAATTTTGTTTTAAGATTCGTTGTGCTATTAATTACTTGAGTTATACTTTCCAACAAAAAAAATACAGTTTTCTTGACTGGCTGTTAAGCTACAAAAACAAATTGTCCATTAAACATTTTCATGATATGAAAAGGAAACAAATTTGTTTGTAGTCATCAATTGAATATAGCAACAAATACGGAATATTAGTATACATACACATAAATATGTGACTTTTTATGAAAATTATACCAAACAACAATGAAAATTTTAAAATTTATATGTAATAAATTTATACACAAATTGTAAAAAATAAAATATGCACATTTTTAGTTATCAAAATTACTTAATTGTATGTGAAATAATAAAAAAAAAAAATAATAATAACTTTGTTTGCATAAATATTATTTCTATAAATGATTTAAGAAATTATCGCAAGTGATGAGAGTTCGTTTAGCCGTCAAAAAATCTCTTTGGCTACACTGATTTGCATGTCTAGTGCTATTGTACCGCTATTTTAGTTTTTAGAACATTTGTTACAATTCAACATTTTTATGGACTTTTTATAGGACTTGCATAATTCAAAAGTTGCTTAAAAACATTAAGCTTCTTCAGATAAACTAAACTACAAATAACAATAGTTGGCAACACCATTTAATATGTTTATTTACGTTTCGAATTGATGTCAAACAAATATTTAAAATTTTAGTATATGTGAATTCATTAATTTACATACCATAAGTGCATTAATATAATAATTTCTAATTGCCTTCATATTTATTATTTTTTCCTTAATGCATTCACAAGCGAACATTCACAAAAACAAAAATAAAATCAAAAATTGCAGTTAAGTATTTAGCACAAATATGCAAGGGAAGTCGCGCCAAATAATTGCTTGGCGCATAGAAATGCCAAATCCCAAGGGACTGCGTGCTAAATAAATCGTAAATATGCGGCGACAAGATTCTCAAGCATCTCGTAAATCTTCACTGAAGAATATGCAAAAGTGCTCATGCACACACTAGTATACTTATATATCTAATGCATTAGATGCCTATGGCTATAAAACACTTTTAATGTGGCCGTAAGATTGCTAAAAGAGCATACTTGGACGCCACTAAATTATCACCAACATAACTTTTCGTATTGCGATTTTTGAATTTATGTATATATGCAGATATTCCAAATAATTTTATGAATTCGTCTACATTTCGGGAATGCAAACCATGAAATGAGCCTTGAAAGGAAATTCTGTAATAACTATACTCAGAAAGATCTCAGTGTTATGAAAGGGCTAATCTGGAAAATAGATATATGTATGTACGTACTTAAATGAATACGGTTCGTTCCGGCCCCGTTCTATCGCCCTTTGAGGAATGTCATGCCCGTTACATAACTCCCACAAGTTGATATGGTGACTCTCATCGAGAAAAAATATTTTCAAAGTTTAGTGGGAACAACTTCAAAACATCTCATGTTGACACCGAGTAGAATTGAAACGTGGTTTACAATGATCTGATGTTATTATCTTAGAATGTGAGGTTAAGTTAGAGAACTGTTTTCATTATAATTGGTTATTTGGGGTTTCCCTTGTACTATATATAGCACTTCTCCAGTTGATAAATATAACTTTTAAGTGACTTAACTTTATAAATCAGCATTTTCTATAAAAAAAACAAAAAAAATGGAACTAAAAGTCCCTTCAATTACGATTATTTTACAGTTATCAACACTGTAGCTTTACAAATCAATCGTGACTCTTTTTGTATAAAAAGGTAATATAGTGTCCATAATATCCGATAATTAATAATTAATTTGTTATCTGACTAAATTAATAGGCTGTCTTAAGCAAATATAGTAGGATGGATCAATTAGTATGACGCTCAAGCAGCAACAACATGCCAACATATTACTATAATTCTCAAAGAAAAAAGCTTTCCAAAGTTACGACGTCACTCTACTACATTGTCGTCGCCATGTCAACAATGTGGTGTTCCCAATATTGGTGCCGGCGCCAGCTATGAGTTATTGCGATCCGGCTCGCTGAAGAATTCCGTAGCGAAAGTGGAGGGCAAAGTGATTGCAGGGGTGGGTGTACTAGCGCCGATGGCACGCATTTTCTGTTGTTGTTTTGGGTTAAGGGAAAAAATAAATAAATAAACTTGGGGGGAAATGCGTCTATTTTAAGGCGCTCAAGCATTAGTATCCGTTGCTGCTGCATGCATTCCTGCACTTCAACTGTGTTTAGGCGCTTATGATTGTCATCAACAAATGCAAAAGCAAAATGCAAATACATTAACTACACGCACTCAAACATACATGCAACACACCTACATACATATTTATAAGTGATATGTGTGATCTTGCGACGCGCGCCGTCCATAGTTTTGGCAAGAATGCACCACGTTTTTGGATCAACATTGCCAAAGTTAAGTCATTTGGCGTTGGACTTATTTTTAGCAGGTGCGCCGACGACGACGACGACAACAACGAAGGCGAAGATGATGACGACGACGCCGGCGGTACAAAGGAATGCGCCGACGTTGTGTTTGTTGTTAAACACTCAGAAAATATCTAATCGTAAATAGCAAATGCGACTAATGAGAATGATGCAGACGCAGCTTTTATACACCGCCGCCACTCACTTAACGATTAAGTTCAACAAACTAGTTGGCATTTGGCAGCGGAACCGCGGACTGATTGCTGAAAACGTTTTTCCTGTGAGGGTATTGTTTTGATAACAATGCGTGAGGTCAACAATGGAAAGCGCAGCTGTGATCTTTTACACTTGAAAAACTGCCAAGACTTTACTTCCTTACTTGAGCAGTGGACATAGAAAGGGAAACGCTAAAGAATTTCTATTTTCGAATAAATTTAGCATCGAACATTGAACTTTGCGATTGGTTTGGCTATTTGAAACATGAACTTGCTAAGCGAGATTTTAGGAATTCTTTGACAGCAAGCACACATGATTTTTAGTACCAAGTTTTCGACGCCAACAGGATTGGAGCACCGGAAAAAGGCTCTTGGCCGAGCTGTCGTGGGTGAATGAAGTCTCCACATTAAAATCCCAAAATAATTTGGAAATTTTTTATGGAACAAAAAACTCCGAGGATAAGTGACATTATAATGGACTAAACCCTCGAATCTAAAACGTTTGTTGAAGAAGGATATAGCTTTACTCCCGGTTTTGAAATCTCATTAAAGCTATGTAAGGCCATTAAAACAATATAGAGAATACCGTACTGCACTCATATAACGAAAAAAATATACATATAAAGATCAATACAGTGGACTTTTACAACTTTCTAAGGCATAACTCTTTCTATTTTCACTTTTCAGCCGGGATTATTTCGTGAAAAAAATGCTCACCTGTGTTTACTCTATTATTGACTTTTAATTGAAAATCTTGGGGTAAAGAATAATATAAAAAATACGTTTTTTTTAATAAAAGAGCACGACACAAGTTCACAAATTTGCAAAATAAAGTTAATAAACAGTCTTTCTAAACGCATATACCCACAGTTACATACATGTGTACCTTATTGTATTCATTTGCTGTGTATAGGGAATTTAGGTACGTCAACATTTGGTGGAATGTGGAATTTAGCGCACATTCACTAAAACGCGCCCTGTGTGCTCATTCACTTACCTAGCAGCATCAGTATATCCGTTTGTGCAACATAGCCAGCTGCCACTAGACATCCACGCCACTTAGCCGCTAGCTGCGCACGCTCTCGTTCGATTGAGTTGTTTGTGTTGAAAATTAAAGATCGCGTAAATCCATTTGGGGTTTTTGCACTTCGCCTCTATCGGCGCTTCAATTGCAGATACGTTATATGTGTATAAAAATACTGCGGATTATTTTTAAAATCAGCGTGCATATTCGCATTCTTGCATATCCCGCACACACAAGTATCGGCGCGTACGAACGAGCACGCACTTCCAATGCGCGTCCGCTCTAATGTAATGCACTAACAAATTTGAATTTTCAAGCGGAAAATATTTCAGATGTAAAATTAGTACACAATTAGCTGTATTATTGCGCGATGATATATCTCAATTGCTTGCTTTTATTAGTCATTTCAGAATTTATGCATTCATTACCGATTTTTATTATATGCACTTATTTTTGGCTATAGGTAAAGTGTTGAAAACATAAAGATATTTTTAGTATTATTTTTTTTAGATTTGCTTTAGGAATATACAAATAAATGTAGGTAAATTTATTAGTCAACTTACTTGGCGACACTTACTTTAACGCTGTGTCACGGATAGACATTCTTGAAAAAGCTCGGGCCATCCATGGTGAACTGAATGTAATCGAATTACTGCAATAGAAGGAAGCTCGACTTTCAGCAGCAATATTAGCAGCAAAATTCAATGTAAAAAAGAATCTGATACCATCTATCATCCATCCATCCATCTATCAAAGAACTAACTTGTTCTAAAATTCGTACTTATAAACTTTGTCCAAACCAAATTAGTTAATTCAATATAATATATACACAAGTCGATATCAATTATTCACACAATAAAATGAAAATTTGTTCCTTTGCAATACAATTGGTATCCGGCGCGAAATTAAATTACCGGAACTTCATAAATATTACTCGAATTGTCAATTTTCATTTGACTGCGGAAATGTCAACCAATAAGCTCAATAAACATGGCTTAGCGTTACCAATCGGTTTTGAACCACGAATTTTCGCAGCTTGTCAAAGTGGGATTCAAATTGCTGTTAATTTACACTTCACGCAGTTTATATATTAAAAAAGTTGTTGAGTTTCGTTATTAGAGAAATTACTATTATATTTTTCCAATAAAATTGATATTTTCATTTTGTAAACAATATTTACTTACCATCTTTCCGCTCAATTGGCTCTTCCAATAGTAAGCCATAGTTGCCACTCGCTTGTGTCTTAATTTCCACACAGTATTTGAAAATGTCTCAATCAACAAATGCAACTCTAATTGGTTGGCAACACCGCAAGAATCTGCAGCTGTCAGCGAAATGGCGCTGCTAAACATGAAGAGAAAAATGTTGAGGCATTCGAAAATCGCTCTTTGTACGTGAAAGGTGGAATGATTGCAGAAAGCGGACGTTGCACAAAACATGTTTTCTTAAATCTAAATCTGATATTAAGTTTTTCGGGATTAAAAAACTATCGGTTTGGTGAAGAAGTGAATTAATTGTTATTTGAAGTGGAGTAAACCGATTGAATTGGTAAAGTTTCAATATAATCGTGGTGTTAATTTGAGAAATCACATTCTGATTAAAAAAAACTCCGTTTGCTTGCTCATTCGTTCGCTCGCCCGCCTTTCGTCGCGTTACGTTGTTTGTGAAACGAAAAAAAGGAGAACGAGCAAAGAAGAAAATTGTAATAAGTTGCAACTTCACTCCCTGCTGTTAACAATTACGACAACGATTTCCTTAACCATATTCTAAGTGTGTAATAAAATATTTTGACTATTTCCAAATCGAAGGAAGGTTTTGTGTTTAAGTTTGTGCATAGAACCCATTCTAATTGTGGTGGAGACAAAATTCCATTTATGAAGGTAGTTAGTTGAAACTCAAAAAATGTTGAGTTAACCCACGAACGTACCAAGTGTAGAAACGAACGTACGAACAAACGAATGGAAAACGAAAGCTGTAAAAAGTAGAAGATGTAGTAGAGCAAAAGAAGAAGTGGTTAAATTGGATGCGAAATAAAACGTAACTGGTAGACAACGAAAAATATAGTATACGTACATAAAACAGTGAGGAAACATATCAGTGAAGCTGAAGAATAATTTAAGACCAGAATAGCAAATTTGAAACAAGTTTGCTTTCGTTAAATTGCAATACAATTTGTGTGTTTTGTGAAATAGCAGTGTGTAGTGGAAAACCAACGAAATTCACACATCCCTGATTCATCCCAACAAATATAAAAATATAAATAAATAAGAAATTTACATTGTGTACTCGCTGTGTTTAATTCTTGGAAAATAACTCCCTCATATCCCAAAAATAAATGAATTTAATTTAAATACATGTAAAATAGTGTCGGCTCTAAAGTTGTTATTGCTACATCAATTAGTTTTGCCTAAAATCAACGTAAATAAAAAAAATATTACCTACTTGGAAATATAAAAATAATTTAGTGTACGCGTGCGCGCAGCGAATAAATTTTTCAAAAATCTTGCTAAATAGTGTAAAGTTTAATCGAAATTTCTTATATTTGCATAGCAATTTTTCGTATTTACTGTGAAGTTTCACTTCGCTGTGATTTAAAAAATAGTTAAAAAAATTTTGTAATTTTAACATTGAACGACAAGTAAACAAAATGTTTACGGAAGGTATTTTCCCAATTGGTGATGGCCTCTTGGACATCAATGAGGATCGGCTAAAAGAGCTGCTGGTTGCGGACGATATTAATGAAATATACGAATTGGAACAAACACCATTTGCCAGGTGAGCATGCGCGTGGTTGTTTTGTAATCTTTTCGTAATTGTGATTTGTCTGTGAATTCAATACAGTAATGAAATTTCGAAATATTTTTTTACTTAATGTGCGCAAAAAAATGTTAAGTTGCTTTCGTAGGAGTATTTCTCACGTGTGTTTGCTTATGTTATGAAAACCCGCCTTTGAAAAATCAAATTATGATTCTTTATTTTAAAATTACGGTACTTGTTATATTTCAAAAATATACATATGGATGTATCTGTGGTATGCTACATTTGTAGTAGTTTCCAAAAAGTGTATCAAGTACAAAATAAAGCAAATAAAGTTGTTGACCAAGTTTTTGCTCCAATACAAAAAAGAACGGTATTTCAAATTTAAAAACCGGTATCATAAAATTTTTAATAAATTCCGTCATTGCTAAATTTAAATCAAACTGAAAAACGCTAAAGATAACAATTAGCAGCAAATTTTTCGCTGCCTCTTACCACAAGAGTAAACAACGATTTCGCATTTACACACATTTGTAGTAGCTAGAGGAACATTATTGGAAGCATATTAGGAATGTATGAACCTTCGTACATTTGTATGTATGCATGTATGATTGTATGTGCTATAACAGGTTAGCACACTAAGCTCTTTTAATACCTAGCCTTACCAACCTTACTGCTGGCAATCAACGTCCGCAAAGCAAAGCATCCATTCATTTAGCCAAGCAAACTGTTAGTCAGTTGGACAAATCAAATTGCCGTAATTCTTTTTATATGCGATTTAATTTTGCTTTGTTAGCAATTTTTTGCAAGTTGTTGTTCGGTAGCTGGCGACCATGTTTTTTGTTTTGTTATTGTAGTGCCATTGCTGACTGAAGCTGTTAGTTTAGCACAGTCACATTCTAGTGAAACAGTCAAATACCTTTAGCCAGCAGTTATTGTACATATTTGTTACTGTAAGCCTATGTATGTACATACATATGTACATAACATGCATATACATATGTATGTATAAATAAAGTATGCAAAAGTAACTTAGAGCGTTTCAATTGCTTTATCATCATTTTTAATATCACTTCTCTAGTGTTATTATAATTGTACTTAACGGTTGGTATTTTACTTTTTATTCTTTTTTATTAAACTACTTTTGCGTTTTTATTTGCAGAATTTGTTTTCTGCGCAACAGATTAACTTCTTTACAGATAAAATTAGCAGCCAATGTTCCTCATACAAATATAATAAAAATATATTTTTAAATTAAATAAAAATGTAGACTAGCATTTTCTTTTATATGATGTCTGTGGTATGCATTCTTAGCCGATATTAGTTTAATTTATATAGATCACGCAAATTAGTAGCTCTAACAAAAAAGTGTTAACAGCTGGTTTTGCATTGTTGCTGTTTTCTGTTTGTTTACTTGTAAATTTGTTTGACATTTTGGGTTTTTACGTTGTTTCCACACACTTTATTCTCTGCCCTTACTGTAGCTTCAAACTTCGGGCACGTATGTACATACATATGTACATATGTTTTGTTATATACATACATACATACATATATACATGTATATAGGTAGATATAAGTATATAAATTCATATGTGTACCTCGCTTTTGCATCTTCGCTGTCAACTGTAAAGCAGCTAAGCTCTAGTATTTACGAGTCGTTGGAATTTTATCAGCATGAGATAATGGGCATGCAAATACAAACTTTGCCTGCATTGTTATTACATATTTTTGCGTTATACGATATTCCATATAAATACTAACAAATAGCGACAAAAGTGAAAAGTCCAGAGTATAGACTTTATTGTAGAGGATATAATAAAAAAAATTCTTTTGTGTGTCAAACGTACATATTTTTGAAAATATTTGAAGTTGATTCGGTAAATAATTTCGAGGTATAGTTTTATTATTTTTTGTTATTTCCAAATTTTTCTAACCGAAACGTGAATTTAACAGTTTTCAAGTCAGCGGCAGTGTTAGTAAAAACCTCAGCTTTTCAACCCACAAATGTTTTACAGTGCCATGTTATGCACGCATAAAATAATAATTACATTTCTGTTAATCTGGCTATACAACACTTCAGCTGCAATTTACATTTTTAATGAGTTTATGCATAAATAAAATAACAGCACATACCACATATTTGTCAAAATGCATTAAATTTCATAAATGAAATTAAGAACAGCGCGACAGAATATTACAAATTGCTGACAACAGGAAGTCAATGCCACCACTTGTGGCCAATATAAGCGCGGTGAGTGACGTGTTGTCGATTGGCGAGTGCGTGTTTACATAGCTACTTCGTTTCGACTGTGGGCATTGCTATCATATTTTCTAATTAAGCCAAGCTTGGTAACCGCTTTGACAAGTTACATTATAGACACTAAGAATGAAATGCACAACCTACTATTCGTGTTCGTTAAAGGTTAGTTTAAGCGACTTTTTATGAAACTCGGTTATGTTTTAGATACAAAATTAAAAAATCTGTATATAATGTTTAAAAATAATGTAATTTTCGAAGGGTTGAAATCCATTACAAAACCTTATACTTTGGTATGGTTTGTAGTGTTCGATAATTTATCGACTTTCGATGCTGTGTAAACATAATAATTTTCATAGAACACAGAATTTCCGGAAAAACGCGTTTAAAGTTTTGGGAGCCGATTAAATTAAGTTAAAAAGTTCTTATAAATATGCTCATGTCACCGAAATTATTTGCCGGATCAATTTAAAATATTTGGATATATTTTCAAATACATGTACATTCCATAGATATGCAACAAAATCTAATTTTTGAAGTTCATAAGTGAATATAACCTCTAAAATAGATGTATCCTTCTGTTGACTTGACTAAATTATGAATAATTATCATCATCTCAAGAAAATATTACTAAACCTAATACCTTTCATACATTACACGTGTGCAGTAATTTAAAACCGCCGGGACTAGAATCTCTACTGAATGACCTTCAAATGCCATCAATCGAACCTAACACCAATTTGCTAAAATCCTAAAATGCCGCTTTTATATGGTCTTCTTATTTTCCCCGTGTATTGAGGCCACAAAAATACAATTCAAACCATTTAAAATATTAATTTCAATTCTAAAATCTATAAACTGTCTAGTCGGCAACAATTTCTTCTAATGCCTTGACAAAAAAACCTGCTATAACAAAGAAGCTGCAAAGTAAAGGTAGAGACATTCAATGGCTGATGTCGGATTTCGGCTGCCAAAAGCGAAAACTGAAGCAAGCAAAAGCAAGAAAATAAGAAAAAAATCCAACAATGGCATCGGCAACAACAACAATAACACTTAAAAGAAAGTCGTAAAATGAAACTGCAGTCCAGTTTAAGAGTGTACTGTGCATTGCGCCGCGCCGGCTACAAGTCCATGCGGTCTGCTGCCAGCGTCACTCGAGCTGGTCAGACAACGTCGTTAGCAGCAGAAGCAGCAACAGCACCGGCAGCAGCAATAACTGCCAGTCCAACTTGAAAGCGACAACAACAATTCGCTGCAGCTAGCTGCAAAGCAACAAGACCAGTACAGCAAACCAGACCCGGCTCAACCAGTGCCCGAACGAGCGCGGACAACTGCAAAACAAGCCACTTTTTTGTGTTGTTTTAATACTTTTGAAATATTTTTATATTTTTTTCGCTGTCTCTTTTTATTTAATTTTTTAATTTCTTTGTAGCTTCTTTTGTATTTCATTTATACACACACAATCTTTCGCACTAAGCCGAATTAGTAAAGAAATTGAGTTAATTCACACATAAACTGTAACTTGCCCTTTTGCTTAACGACCAGTTATCTGTCATTTATCGTTCTTTGTGAGCTTTGCAATTCTTGCTGTTTGCCATGATTGTGTTGAAAGCGATGTCTTCTCTAAAGTCTTCGCAATCTGTTGGTTTTCGTTTTTATCACATCAGCTGTATGTTATTTGCCATGTTTTATATGTTCTTATATTTATTTTGCTGCAAAAATTTGCATATTTCGTTCCTCATTAGTTTTTATTTACTAGTTACTCGTCGTTGACTTGTCGTTGTTGTTCGGCTGATCTGCTGCTGTAACTGAGTTCGGCGTAACTTTCTGTTCTCGATTTGCATAAATATTTGCACATGTTCTTACCAACATACATTAGCGCAATTTACATACATAAATATATATGCGATGCAATTTTCATATTCTGTCATAAACTTCCTTTCCTGCCTCGCCGTATGTGGCAGTGGCAGTTTTTGTTTGCTTTGCATTTATGTAAATCTCCGGTCTGGTCGTTTTCTGTCAGTGCAGCTGACCAGCTGCTCATATCTATGTATGTATGTTTGTTTGCCTTTTGCTTTCGTGAAACTGCATGCACTCCTCTGATTACTCATATCACATATTCGTATTATTGTCGGAGTAAGGGTTTGACTATTCGATATGGTTTACTTCCTTATTTACTTTTCTTTTATACATTTCCCTGCAATTTTATAACCTAAACAGCGTATAGTATTAAGTTTGCCACTATCCAGATGGAAACGTTAGAGACCTTATAAAATATAAATATGTATACATGATTAGCCTGAAGGGCTGAGCCGATTAGCCTTGTCCATCGGTGAATACTTGAAATAACACTCAGTTTTTGTGGTATCAATCTGAAATTTTGCACACGTACTTTTCTCTCCAAGGAGTAGCTGTCATACAAACTGATCAGTCAAAATTTAGACCTCGTATGGAAAACTTTTTTTTTTTACAAGCTATCTTCACGAAATTTGGCAGAGATTATTGTGCAAGACAAAGCTTTAATCTCCGAACAAATTGTTTAGATCGGACCACTATAACATATAGCTGTTATGCAAACTGATTAGTCAAAATACAGTCTTAGTATGGAAAACTTTTTTATTTGAAAAAATATCTTTACAAAATTTGGTATGGTTTACTGTCTAAAGCATATCTTTAATCTCCGAACAAATGGTTTAGATCAGACCACTATAGCATATAGCTGTCATATAAACTGTCGGGACAAAATTCAGTCCTTGTATGGAAAACTTTTTTATTTTACAAGATATCTTCACGAAATTTAGCATACATTATTGTCCAAAAGAAAGCTATAATCTCCAAACAAATGGTTTAGATCAGACCACTATAGCATATAGCTGTCATACAAACTTATCGTTCAAAATCAAGTTCTTGTATGGAAACCTTTTTCATTTGGTACGATATTTTCATTAAATTTGGCATATAATATTGTTCAAGGCAAAGCTATAATCTCCGAACAAATTGTTTACATCGGACCGCTATAGCATGTAGCTTCCCTTATATTCTTCAATAAAGAAACGTGTTTTTAATTAATCGCCATTTAATGAAAATTTACGCGCTCATTTATCAGGTTATTGCCACCTGCAGAATTTCATCGGCCATGCCATTGACTTTTGGCTGAAAAATTTCGTTAATGTTCCGGGGTATGTTCTCGCTTTTCTTGCTGCCATCGCTTTCCATTCAGAAATTCCGAAACGTCGTCGTTTGATGAGTATCGTTGAATGTTCGTTGACGTTTTGCGCTTCCTACGTCAGCGTTTTGCAAGATATTTTACTTTTTCTTTAAGTTTTTACCAATTGCAACTTTCGATTAAAGGTGCTCCCCGTACTTTATATGTTATATTACCTCTCTTTTTCATATATGTATTTTGTATTGTCTCTCCTCACTTATTAAAATTTTTTTTTGCAAATTTTTTTGCAGTTCTGATAACTTCCCCATCGTTGTTAGTGTTGTAGTTTATTTAAAAAAAACAACAACAGCATATTCTTCTACGCGTTCCATACAATTTTTGCTACGCCGATTCCACTACTTTTTTGCTGTTCACTACTTGCACCCCGTGTTTCAACTCTTACCCGCAATCACTCGCCGTACCTTTTGTGCAGCACCTTTACATTTACCTCGCATATCTTTTCTTTTTCTATAACAATATATACATCCATACTAATTTCTTTCCGCCTTTCTTGTGAAAAAGTTGTGTTTCTACCGCAGTTTGCTTTTGTTTTTGTACGAGTCAATTTTGCGTGCCTATCAGCAGTTCCCTCACAACAAGCGAAGTCACCAAAGCAGCAACAGCATATCGGCGAAACTTCTGCATATCTCAGCCGTTTGCCGCTTCTTCTTATTTATAAATTTTATATACCATATTTTTTTTTTGTTGTTTTTCTGCACCAGCAACTTCTTCCCGTCACTTTTCCAGATTAGCCGCGCTGCTGAATGCTGCCACATACATAAATATCGGGTGATTTTTTAAGAGCTTGATAACTTTTTTAAAAAAAAAAACGCATAAAATTTGCAAAAGCTTATCGGTTCTTTATTTGAAACGTTAGATTGGTTCATGACATCTACTTTTGAAGATAATTTCATTTAAATGTTGACCGCGGCTGCGTCTTAGGTGGTCCATTCGGAAAGTCCAATTTTGGGCAACTTTTTCGAGCATTTCGGCCGGAATAGCCCGAATTTCTTCGGAAATGTTGTCTTCCAAAGCTGGAATAGTTGCTGGCTTATTTCTGTAGACTTTAGACTTGACGTAGCCCCACAAAAAATAGTCTAAAGGCGTTAAATCGCATGATCTTGGTGGCCAACTTACGGGTCCATTTCTTGAGATGAATTGTTCTCCGAAGTTTTCCCGCAAAATGGCCATAGAATCGCGAGCTGTGTGGCATGTAGCGCCATCTTTTTGAAACCACATGAGTCAACATTTAAATGAAATTATCTTCAAAAAGTAAATTCATGAACCAATCACGTTTCAGATTACCGATGCTGAATGCTATGCCACATACATATCAAGCTCTTATACATACAAACTTACGCTGCACTGATTGTGTCTAGTTGCTTGCCTGCCTGCCTGCTTGTCTTCTGTTGCTAGCTGTTGCTGCCTGCATAACATTATTCGTTGTTGTTATTGTTTTGCTAGGCGCTGATTTGCCTGTTTTGGAGTCTGCAATTCCGCGTCCAATGACTGTGAAGGTCGTTTGCTTGTGCGCTTATGGATTCTTAACCACTTTTCAGCTGTTTTCTTTTATATTTTACTTAATTTTTGCTTTGCCACTGCGATTATTTCACTTTTCTGCGTTATTTTACTATCAGCGCACGTCAGTTGCCACAGCTCTCAGACTCACTACGTATGTATGTACATATAACCTCACATTTTCTTCTTATTAGTTTGCATTTTTTGTTTCTGCTGTTTTTGTTGTTTTTTTTTCTTTTGTCCACGTTAAATTCTGCAGTGTTGATTTGTGGAATGCGTTTGCATGTTAAGTGGCGAATATACGTTACTTTTCAATAAAAACAAATCCGCCACTCAGGAAGTGGAAAATTAAGAGACGGCCGGCCGGCCATCCAGTGTTTCGCGAAGATGGGGTGAGTTCGCAGTGGCATGTTGTGTAAACGAACGCGAAGGAAGTTGCTTGCGGCTATGCAAATTCGTATAGCCAATTCTACGTTCATGATTTTAATGAGTAGTATGAGTATGTCTTCGAAAAAATGCTGAAAAGCCAAAATTAAACATTTTTTTTATCGGAATGATTCTATGACATTTTCTATCCGAACCGCCGGGAGGCTTTCTAAGATAGTCGCGTGAAAATTTCAAGTCGATCGGTCTATACGTTTCCGAGAAACCTCCTCACCAAATCTGAAAACAGTGCTTCGAGAAAAACTCAAAATTCTTATACCTTCGACTATTTCATGACAAATATATCTAAAATAGTCGTGTGAAAATTTCAAGTCGATTAGTCCAGCTGCTTTCGAGAAATCTCATCACCAAATCTGAAAATAGTGTTTCGAGATAAACTCAAAATTCTTATTCCTTCGACCATTTCATGACAAATATATGTATGTATCTAAGCTAGTCCTCTGAAAATGTCAAGTCGATCTATCCAGCCATTACCGAGAAACCTTCTCACTAAATCTGAAAACAGTGTTTCGAGAAAAACTCAAAATTCTTATTCCTTCGACTATTTCATGACAAATATATCTAAAATAGTCGTGTGAAAATTTCAAGTCGATTAGTCCAGCTGCTTTCGAGAAATCTCATCACCAAATCTGAAAATAGTGTTTCGAGAAAAACTCAAAATTATTTTTCCTTCGACCACTTCATGACAAATATATCTAAGATAGTCGTGTGAAAATTCTATCGGTAATGAAAAAGCACCTCATGAAATCTGAAAACAGTGTTTCGAGAAAAACGTGTTTTTCGAGTTTTGGGACTAGAAAGACTAAGTTAAAAATTCTTACAATTACACTATTATCTTGAAACTGATTGCCGAATCAACACTCAGAGAACTTTTTGGAGGGTATTACATAACGAAAACATTTTTTTGAGACTCATAATGCATATAACCTCTTAAAGCGACTCTTTCGTTACTTTACCCACTACAGTAGAGGCCCGCTAATCCGGACACGGCCTAATCCGGATTCCACTGTAATCCGGACAGGGTTAAAAAATTCAAAATTTCTATTAAGTCCCTTGTAATCCGGACCGACATTCTCTATCCGTATTATCTAATCCGGCTCACATATTTATTATTCACTACATTCACTTTTATGCTTTATTGTTTTAAGTTTTTTTTTTGGAACATGTGTATTATTTGTTATAATAAACAAACAGAAATTTATAAATATTTTTTCTTAATACGAGTACATAGTTCTGATATGTCTTTGGTAATCCGGATTCCCTTATATTCCGGATAGGATTGGGGCCGGTTTTAATTGATCCGGATTAGCGGGCCTCTACTGTATAACCAAACTAAAGTAACTTAACTTTATGCAGTTCAAATAATAACATTTTACAACCAAATGTGCACCAATTTTCCGAACTTTCCCAGAACTACCATAATTGCTGGCTGTCAGACAGTTAAAATGAACTGTCTACCCAAAATATATACCATTTAATGTCGAATTGCGACACAAGCAGTACTGTTAAGAATATTTCGCAATTTCGGTTACAAGACAAGAATGAATGGGAAAAATAGTAGGAAAAGAAACCCAAAAGCGACATAAAACGAGCCAAGACAACAGCTGCCGAGATACAAGAACCCATAACTACAAAGTCTACATATAAGAGGCTATGTAGACATACTTCTGTGAGTCGCTACACACACACATATACATATTTATGGGGCACCTGAACCATAGCAGTATGGTTGTTTGATCGCACTCAGCTGTTCGGTGCCATTGAGGCGAATGCAATTAGCGCACGTAGGTACTCGTAGGTACAACTCGTAACAGGCCAATAACCTTCTTTCTCTTTTCGCACTCAACTCACCTTTGCGACGACCGAACTAAGCAACAACGCAACAATGGTCTAACTAAGAAGAAATTTTCAGACATACCGACAGACTTACCGACATACAGACAGACAGACATACATAGTTGTAAGACAAAGGCGCTCAGGCGGTACAAAGAGCCCCCGGCAGATTGTGCGCCAAATGAACATAAAAGAGGGGGGTAAGCGTAGAGCACACACGTCGCTGAAATGGCACGGCCACAAGAAGGTTTTAAGCAGCATATTCGTAATAAGAAATACAAGTACAAAACAGAATTACAACACGTATGTTTTTGTTTTTTTTTTTTTGTGTAGCTGATCGCATTATTTAACTACACAATTACATTTTAACCTATGATGTTTACGAATTCAGCACCTTGGTGCACAACTGTAAAAATTTCGCAATTTGTAAAGCAAGCGCCGTGCATGTAACTGTTCTTCATATTTTACGTTAATTCTTAAGAAATCGAGTTTGTACCTCCTTTTACGATTGTGTCTTTCATATATAACCGGTTTTATAGTTTGGTACATTGTTGTTGTTGGTTTTATAGTTTGGCACTTTGTTGTTGTTTTTTTTTTTTATTTTACTACATGTAATTTTGTATTCCTGTGAGCATTGCAGCAAAAATTTGGTTATGTAAAGATGAGGTCCTCAGAGATTTTGAGCATGAGAAGGAAGTTCAAGAACCCGAGCGTGAAGGAAGAACTGAGTTGCTCCCTAAGGATAGAAAGCTGGAGGGAAAAATGCTTCTAGGTTTCTTCATTTTATATAAGAACAGCAAAAAACGAAGCTACATATTCATACCCTAAATAGTCGTAAATCCTTGCTTTCATTTTCATCGGCAGCTATATGCTATAGTGGTTCGATATCGGCGGCAGTTTGTCGGGGAGAAAAGAACATGCGCAGATCGGCAACACAAAAACTGAGTTATGGGTTCTCATATATGTATGTATGTATATAGGCAGACAGACAGTCTTGGCTCAATTACCTCAGCTCATCACGTTGATCATTTTAGGGTTGTTGCTGTTGTTGTTGTAGCGGCAGAGAACATTTCTGAAGCAATTTCGAGGAATGATGTCGAGTTGACTGTCCTGGGACAGATAAAAATCCAAGTCCATTCCGGTTACTTAGACTTGACTGCCGTGGGAACAGTTCATTTATAGGTTCTTCGACGTTGCCGTTTGCTGCTCAGTGCCGCTGTTCAGTGTATAATAAACTAAAGACCATATAAAATAATATTTTGCTTTATGGCATTATTGCAACTTCTTGATTGAGCAATGCCATTCTCGCTTATTTGTAAATAAAACTACTAATAGGTATCGATTTTCGATAACATTGTAACATAAATCAACTGTCATAATTATTTTCGTGTGTGTTTTTATCTTTCTTTTGCTCGAATTTAAATTAAATTTGCATTCCATATTTTGCATTTAAGAAATTCGTGCTCAAAACGAAAATATAATTTAAATATAATCTTCCAATGCTGTTTGCCTGCCTCAAATGGTATTCAGTTAGGATATAACTGCTGCCACCAACGGCATTTCTCATTACTTCTGCAACCTACTTTGACTTATTTCGGCGCACAAATTTCATTTCCTTCTAATGCGTGACACTTTTAACAAACGACCTAGAAATGAGAGCCCCCACCACCACTCCTCCTACAAATGATTGTGTGTTTGTAGCCGCCATAATGTGCGCGGAAGTTGGCAAATGACGTGTGCGCAAACACCAAAAAAAGCAGCCAACATTTGGAAAGGACATTACGAACTATAAATGACGCGGTGGTTGAAATTTCAAAATATGAAAAGTTTTATGCTACAAATGGCGCAGCAACAGCTGGAAGGCTGACCTAACCTCAATAAATGACTGTTGTAGGCGGTGCAAGTGGTGGTGGTAATGATATGAAAACAAAAACAACAAAGTTATATACACAGCGCTTCGTGAAAGTCAGTCCTTTTTGTTTTCGGTTTTGTTTGTGTTTTTGTTTTCCTTCAATAAAGTTACATACAACTGAGGTAGCACTAAGGAAAGGAGCGTAAGTTGTGCAAGTTTAGCATTTGCTTGGCTTTCTCAGCTTTGTGTTTGCTAAATATTGAATAATGTCCGGAGTAACGAAAAAATGATTGAATAAGTCATAACTTTGTGTGGCTTTAAAATGTCGTTTAAGCAGGTAAATATGGTAAGTATGGTGGTATCATATGGGCTGCTGAAATCAGACCGCAAAAGCAACAAATATTGAATTTGATTGTGACGTCAAGGCAAGCGGAGGAGGGTGTGTACGGTGTGCAAACAAAGATATTGATACCAACACACTAATGCCATTCATGCAACAGCCGAACATAACGTTAGATGGTTGCTAGATACGCGTGCTTGGCCTCAGCCATTCCAAGGCTCAGGAGTGGTTTCGCACGGTATAAAAATAGACACACACGAATAAGGCAAAAGAAATGCAAAAATTATACATACAAACAACAAAAACTTTTAACCACAGGCAACAAGAAAGCGAAAATAATAATAACAATATTGTGTGCCACCACCAAAATGTGTGTGTGCGGGGGGCAGCAACGTAACGGTGACGCGTCTGTGCAAATAGCT
Organism: Bactrocera neohumeralis; assembly: GCF_024586455.1. Taxonomy (NCBI): domain Eukaryota; kingdom Metazoa; phylum Arthropoda; class Insecta; order Diptera; family Tephritidae; genus Bactrocera; species Bactrocera neohumeralis. The sequence continues at coordinate 19,265,188 of NC_065922.1, read as the reverse complement.
GCGGTTCAAATTATTCATGCTTATGGCTAAAAAATATCATTTACTCGGTGTGGCATTTAATTTCAATGGCACTACCACCAAGCTTGTGTGGCGACTGCGCGGGTGTATGTGTGTGTTTGTCATTCGAATGCCAATATGTTGTTGAGATCTTGTAAGTGTTGTTTTTGGTGGCGACAGCAGGCGGTTGGGTGGCTGGGTAAAAGGAAGGTGAGAAATTGTAGGAGGCGAAAGTGGATTTTTCGTAATTCAATATGCGCTTGAAGGAATTTCATCTGAAAATGTAGTGGTCACTCAAGCGTGGAAGTGGCTGGCAAAAAAATGCAAAAAATTAAATATTTAAAAGTTATGTGGCAAAGTATTTAATATTTGAATAATATGTTGAAAATTACTTGTACAAAGATATTTTACAATTGAGGCTTAAGTGGCTTTAAGCTGCTTCAAGGCGGTGAAGTGTGGGTTTTATAAAAGTTGAAGACTTTTTAATTGTTTTGTATTTTAAAATTAAAAAGGTGAAGCTTCTTCGTCTAGGAAAGCCGGTTGTGGTTATATATTCGGTGATAGTGACAGCCTACCTTTAATTCAATAAGTACTTTTGGTCATCAAACAATCATTATAAAATTATCGCATCGAAAATCTATCAGAAAGAATTATGAATTTACTATCCTTAAATATCAATTGATAAACTAATTATCAATAAAATAATGATTAATAAAAGTAAAAATCGCTAAAAGACGCTCTTGCTCCGTTAATATTAATTTACCGCAAAATCTAAAATAAATAATTATGTATAAAAATTATTTATCGATACTTTAATTATCGATAATTAAACTATCGATAAATTACCAATCAAGAAAAAAAATAACCGATAAAAAGTGTCTTACACAAATAGTATAGAATTTTCGTATCAAAATTCCATAAATAGTAATCGAAAAAAATAATCTATAAAAATAACTATCGTTAGCATAATAATTGATAAAAAACAGTCTTAGATTATAAAAAAATGATAAAAATAATATCGATAAATAGTGTCAATCAATCGATTTAGTATAATAATAATTTATAAAAAAGTGTCTAACTCAAATCCAAAAAAATAGTAATAAAAAAAATAATCTATAAAAATAATTATCGTTAAATCAATTATTGTAAATAAATTATATAACCGATAAAAATAATAATCGATAAAAATAATATCGATAAATAATATCAATAAATATAAAATCTATAAAAAATGAAAGATAAAATTAAAAATCAATGAAAATACACTCTTATATTCTTGGTTAAACAAGCAACTGTTATACTATACCAATATATAGGACTAATTAGTAAAATATAATAAAACACCTTCATAAAACCTTATCAACTTTTGACACCCATTGCGATAACGTTATATAACCAAACTTGAGTCATTTGCGTTTCGATTGATTAACGCGAATTTTATTTAGTTCACTTCATGCGAAACCACTGGCAGCTTAAGAATTGAAAACACAAGTACTACATACATATGTATATCTGCACATATTAATATAAAGATTTTTATATAAGCCACTGCAAGTAAAGAACCATATTTTACTATCTCTTTTTGTGCTTTCCTGAACCAGTTGCCAATTAGTGAAGCAAAAAGCTGAAAATACCAGCGCGTGTTTGCTGCGCCATGTTCACTTATCAGTAAAATGAATGATTAGAGTAGCCAAAGCTGTTTGTGTCAGTCAATTTTATCAGACTTACCCAATACTTAAGTACTTAGGCATACACAAGCACACATATTGCTATATAGCTATAGCAACGTTGAAGGCACAGTGCAAACATTGTCTACATATAAGTAGGTAACCTGTTTTAAACAAAGGAACCATTAGCTATAAATATTTTCTAACTTTTTGCGTTGTTCATACAATACACCGAGTTTGAATTTTTTCACAAATCATTCGTTATTTGCCAATGACAATATCTTATTTATCTATAGTGTATGTACTTTTGTGTAGATTTTTTGTTGTTTTTGCTCGCAAAGACTTTTTCTAACTAGTTTTGATATAAGAAATTTTGTGGAAATAATGTTCAGCTTCATTTGCTTACACAATAAATAGAATATGTCCTTATGTCAGCTTTGAAACTTCCAACAAATTTTCATGAAATTTTGAATATTTGGATTTTATAGCGCAAGAAATAAAAATTTTAGGTGTAACTGTATATATTTTATTTAATTTTTTTTTTCAAAAATAACTTCATAAATATTTTTTAATATACTTGAAGCAGTTAACATGTCACATTTGATGAAATTATTATAGTCTGTATGCATATGTAGGTCATATGCTACATTTATACACCATCTACCCATCATCGATAATATTATAATTTCTTATCTTTCTAAAAGTTTTATTAAGCACCGTTTATCAACTCATCATAAAAATATAATCCAACAGGGATTAATTGGTGACAAAATAAGATAATTACTTAAACATAAGTATAATAAAAATTGCCTACATACAAGGTACATGCCAAAGTAAACAGGACTTTTTGAACCAAAAATTGCTCAGAATCCAACATTCGAAGGACGATTATTTGACTAAAAATCACATTTTAACCATTAACTACTCCCCGTATTCACCTGATATGGCACCGTGCGACTTCTTCCTTTTTGGAAAAATGCATTTGCCCATGAAAGAAAAGACGTAGAGGTCATTCAAAAGACTTGCACTGGCATACTGGCGGCCAACGAGCTAAAACACTCGTTCGACATGCTTTTGGACCATGCAAAAGCTGTATTGAAGCAGAAGGAGACAACTTTGAATAAAATAAATTGATTTTGCCGAAAAAACCATTTGTTCTGTTTTTTTAGTCCTGTTTACTTTGGAACGCACCTTGTAGTATACATATTTATTCATAATCTACCCCTGTCATCGATATTATTATAATTTCTTATCTTTCTAAAAGTTTTTTGAGCAGCTTTTATCAACTCATCATAAAAATATTAAGCCTGTTGACAAAATAAGATAATTACTTACACAAGGAAGTTTACTATATCACACAATCATTATCTCGCTTCGATTAATATTGGACATTTGAAAGTCGAACGTAATCTGTGTAAATATGCTTGAAATGATACCCTGTAAGTCAACTATCGGTGAAATAACGGGTCATTTAACCGGAATTACTGGTTATTTAACTGGAATAACTGGTTGTTTAACCGAAATTTGTGTAAATATGCTTGATATGTAATACCTTTCAAGTTAGTTATCAGTGAAATCACTGGTTACTTAACCGAAAGCGCTACCAGATATATACGTTAAAGTTTCTATTCGTTTCTTCAGACAAATTTAACCGATCCTATCTTATGTATATAGGGCTAATGATTTGTATGTACATAGTTTGCCTGCTATTGTATATACATATTGTAGTTTTGGTAGTCGTGCTGGTTATTATAAACTCCTTATTCTTTTCGTTGCTCTATATTTATCACACACGTGTCATACCTGCCATCGTTTATGGTTGTCATCGTAACTTTAAAATATATTCACTATGATATCTTATCGATTGTTACATTTGTCGCATATTTTCTGTGGACTACGTGCTTTTCACCATTGCTTGCGCTCGTTTTTCTGCACTTTATACGCAGTTTTCTTATTTTTCTTTTCTTGTCTTTCATACGAAAAGGCAGAAAAACTTAAATTACCAAACTACTAACTTTCAGCTACTTAAACGCTTGTACTTCATACCGCTACACTGACATTAGCATGTTTTCAAAGCAAATATAAACTCGCAGCAACTATAAAACAAATCGTTAAGTTGCAAACAAAAAAAAGTTATCAAAACATAAACTTTCGCCACTAACTGTTGATCGCACACAAAACTTAAATATCGTAAAATGAAAATACATTTCTTTTGCAGCAAAATATATACGCATATACGTAAAAATATTGTTTTTGTTTTAGTTACAAGTTGTCTGTGCGACAATTATGCAAATCGCTCATTGAACTTCATTTTGCCATATTTCTTACACGCTTTTTCCCTTTCTTTATGCGTTTTATTGTATTTATCAACGTGTTGGGTTGTGTGTTATCTTTAGCAATGTTTTTTTTTGCAAAGTGACTCAATTTGAAGTTTATTATCATTATTTTTGTTTCAGCCACTTGAACTTATTCACCACTATCTGCCCAACAAACGCCATTTGCCCACATTAGCGGCCTTTGTGCGTATTTATTTTCATATTTTTTGTGTTTGTGTTTCAGGCTTGAATTTGCAAAACATTTTCATTGCTTTCATATGTAAATTATTACATTAATGAATTTACGAATTTGCGCATATTCCAGCACAAAACAAAAAAAAAATATTCCAGCAAAACAAACAAAAAACTTTCTAAAACCAATATTTATTAGACAGCTGGCAGCTGTGGTGTATATAGTATAAACCAGATATCCCGCTGTGTTTTCAACAAACGTTTCTCCTTTTCATGATATACAAAATTGAGTTACGATTGTAGAAATTTCTTTCGTAAACATACATATTATTGGTCGACATTTAACTTACATATAACAATGCTTACCTGTTGTGCTAAAAATAGCCTTAAAGCTTTATTTGTTTATCATAAATTTTTATCAAGAATTTATATTTTGCTGATAAGCTTTAATCAACTTATTGCTAAATAATATTTTTTTCTCTCTTTTTTGCAGGTTTGTGTGCTCCATTTAACGTTTGCCTTTACCATGTTGTTGGTGATAATTTTGTAGTGATATGCATATGAAAGTAGTGGTGTGGTGTGGGCTTACATAAAAATACAATTTTTTTCAACAATTGATATGAGTATGATTCAGTGAGCTTTCCTGCAGTGGCATACTGTATGCCAAGTTCTTATCTTACATATTTACATACATACATACATACATACATATTGGTTATTTAGTAAAACCCAGACTGCATTCGTGTTTGTTATGACGAATGTGAAATATTCAAAGAATTGAATTGAAGAAGCAAAAATGTTAATTTGGGCTGACTTGAAGCTATTGAATAATGATTAGGCAAATAAAAAAAGTTACCTTTAAAAATAAATTAATTTTTGATTGCTGCGCTATTTTTTTAATGCTTATGAAAAATTATAATAAAAAAATAAAAAAAAAATAAATTTTATAAAAATTTAAAAAGAAATTAAAAAAATAATTAAAAAAGAATTTAAAAAAGAATTAAAAAAAAAATTAAAAAAAAAATTAAAAAAATTAAAAAAAATTAAAAAAAATTAAAAAAAAAAATTAAAAAAAAAAATAAAAAAGAATTAAAAAAAAAAATTAAAAAAGAATTTAAAAAAATTATAAAATAATATAATATTTAGTTTCTCAAAAAAATTGTGGCAATTGTTAGCAATGAAAAACCCACCACAGTCACATATCGAACAAAAATCGAAGCGACTTCACCAACACTAAACGTCAGCTGGTTTTGTTTACATCTACTAATGACTTTTATTTTGCGTCTACCAATTTTAATTTCAATGAAAACTTTTATTGCAACAAATTATTGTGCATTTCGTGTACTAAGTGCTCAAAATTGTAACAATTAAAAGCTTGCAACTCAGCTATTGCCTGAAACACATAAAATTAAGTGCAGTAAACATATGCGGATTGTTTGATCTGCAACAAGCCACAGCAGCACCCCTGGAGTGGTGTTTTAAATTAGAAAACCTAAATAAGACAGACATTATCTTACTTATATATAAGTATGTATACTTTTTAACTGCAAACACACAATGGGAGCATGTTCTAGAAGCTAGTGCAAGCAGACAAACAGCACAATCTCGGGCACCTCGGGCAAAAAAGAGAAATTTGTGTCGTTAAATAAGAAGTGAGCACCAACACACTTGTACGATTATCGCATAAAGTTTACGAAAACAAAAATACAAATGTGTGGTGTAAAAATAACATCTAAATAGCGTTGCATTCCAATACACAATGGATGAGCGCAGCGAAACTGGAGAACGCACGAGCGCTATCAGTACCAGATCGCGGAAGACTCTACACATACAATACAAAAATAACGTTTGTGTGTACATGCGTTGAGTTATTAAAAGTGAGACATTGCTTTGATGCTGCAGCATGTTGTTTGTTGCTGCTTAGTGTTTGCGGCATTGTGTATTTTTGTGCGGCAAAATGCTGATTATTCTAAACATTAACGACGCATCACCACAAACGTCAAGCGTACGCAAAAGTAGGGAAATCTGCATTTAGTGCTGCGGGGCTTTGTGTGTTGGGTGTCAAGTCTATGTTGCACTTTCCCATCATAACCGCCGTGGCTGGCACTGTGTGGCGCGCGTAGCAGGGTAGCAACGCCGGCGGCCTCAATCGGTTGTGATAATATTGCGCGTACAATCAGAATTATTGTGCACAGCTACATATGTATATATTCAGCTGCTCGTTTGCAAAAGCGATGCCACCTCTTGCTGTCATCTGCCTCGCCGTATTGGCCCCCTTCAACATTATCAGCCAGCCTCACAACGATTGTCATAAAATAAAAGAAATAAAAAGAAAAAAAAAATGCGAAAAAATCGTTACAAGACATTAAAAGTAAAGTGAAAATAGGCACAAAGCACGCATGTGGAGAGCGGCTGCAGCAAATCATAAACGCAAACTGTTGATATATAAAGCCGCTTTTGTTTACTTTTTTCTGGCAGCTATTGCCATATGTGCGAAAAAACTGTGCACACTGGCGGTAGTCCCCAGCCGAACGCTCGTCAATGCAATTTGGTGTTGTACGCGTTGGAATGTCAAGGACATCGTAACACTTTTACGACCGTCATTTGCATAGAGATGAACTTTATTTAATATATATTTTTTTGTTTTAGTAAGAAATATATACATATGATAGCTATGTACATATGTATATATACGCATAGGGTGCCTTGAAGCTTTCTAAGGATCTGGCTAGTCACCAGCCGCACTTATGTTGACAGTACAGGTGCGCATTAAGAGTTTTGCCGGACGGCAGCTCATTGTTTATGATTCCCTGGCAGTCCCACCAAAAAACCCTCAATGATAGTCAACTCTGGCTTCACCACTTTTTGCGCCGGCTCACCACCATTCGATCACAAGCGTTTCCGTTAGACGTTGATGTAAGCGATCAATTTTTCATCACCAGTATTTATCCGTCTCAGCGATTCATAGATGGAATTTCGGTCCAGGGGTTTTTTTATGTAACTCTTGTGGCATTCACAAATCTGAACCATCAAAATTAGCGGAATGGAATCGACGCAACCAAAAATTTCTTTATATGCTAGACCAAAAGTAGAGAGGAATGCATATCCTCACATTTACTTCATCTCCACCTTACAGAACAACTCTTCCATCAACACAAATCAACTAGCCAACACACATCAATCAACCATTTCTTCGTTTAACTGCCTAAACAACAACAACGGTCACGGTCACATGCAGCTTTAAAATAGCATTTTGCTCATTCACCAATTATTTACACTTCACCTTCAACTCTTTTTCATTTACGCTAATAAATGCTATAAAACGTCTTACTAATCTTATTGCCTGGGACGCACAAACAATATTGATTTATGCAAGTACAGACCTCTGGAGCCGCCTATAAAGGAAGCACATGCATGCGGACTTACAACCGGCCACATGCACAGCCATTAAACCACTTGATTATCCAGCCATTCATTCATTCTTTTATATACTCCCTAGGCCAAACGCCATTCATAGCCATAAAAACAACACACCCATACATACAGACGCCGCATTTCGTGCAACGCCACACTATTCATGCCTCGTGATGCGTCCAACAATGTGTGTCCATTTAGCGTGCGTATGCCAAGCGCTGTAATTAATGCAAAAGCATGATTCTCCACGCATCCACCCACATGCATGTAGTCCAGCGCTTATTGACGCTTTTACCATATGGATTACAATTTTATTGAAATTAAGTTTATGGCACGGATCATAGCTTAGAGCCATATGCCACCCATGCTATTTGCACCAAAGGTGGTGGTGATGCATCAATTGGAGAATATTGTGTTAGGAGCGAGTTACGCGGAAATGTGGAGATTTGCATACCTTAGATGACCAGTTTCTGGTTTTTTTTTTGTAAATACAAGACTCGTCGGTCAAAAGCTCTATGAAGAGCGCAAAATTTGTGTTAGTTGACTCATACTTATTTTTCTATGTACTGAAAAAATTGTATTTAAAAAGTGTAATTAATCAGAGATTAATTATAGATCAGTCCATATAACAACAATTTCTCGACTTATAGCCGCAAAGCTTTTAAACTGATTTCAAATATGCAAATAAATTAATATTTTTCTAAGCAAACATCATTACTCAACTATTGTTTTCGTTCCCGCTACAGTCGGGTCCACGTAACCGGAACGGACCCGAATTTTTATCCGGCCAAATATTGTCAACTCGGCAGAATTCTGCCGCTTCAACAAAAATAACTGCTGGTTAACTAACCAGAGAATAATGTATACTTATATACTTAAGGGGTTACATCCACTTTTGAATTTCCAAAAAATCTATATACATATATGGAATCTACATATATTTGAGAATATTTTTTTCGAAAATCTGAAGTTAATTTGGGAAATAGTTTCGGAGTTATTTGTAAAAATTATTTAACTTTGTGTAACTCCTTAAACTGCTTAATTATTTCGATACAGTCATATATTTTTACCGAAAAACCGTTTTTGACTTAAACATTGTTTCGAATACGCGGCGAAAAAATTAACCGTTGGTTAACTAACCAGGAGATAAAATATTCATACGAGGCTCTCCTATTAGCAATACAATTTTTTATAGTTTCCAATAAATCATTTTTCTTTTGAAAACGCTGAGAAATCACTTAACCGGCGGTTAATTAATCAGGAGGTAATGTTATACTTACTAGATTGATTTCGATAAAACCATATATTTTTTGCAAGTAACCGTTTTTGACTCAAAAATTGTTTCGAATACGCGGCGAAAAAATTAACCACTGGTTAACTAACCAGGAGATAAAGTGATTATTTATTATTAACAGATATTCATACGAGGCTCTCCAATTAGCAATAACATTTTTTTTAGTTTCCAATAAATCATTTTTCTTTTGAAAACGCTGAGAAATCACTTAACCGGCGGTTAATTAATCAGAAGATAATGTGTATATTTAAGGGCCACTTTTTCAACGGTTAGCAGCCATCTGTCAGTTCTGTTAAAAAAAAGGGTTCTTTACCGAAAGATGGAGTCTTGGTTAAGTTAACCAGAACTTAACTGACAGATGACTGCTAATCAGACATTAAGAAAACGGTCCTTACTATATATTCATACAAGTCTATCTAACCTGTGTTATGTGCCTTAATGTTATAAATACACACCACTGGTGAGATCCAGCATTTTTAAGACGCCTCTACGGACTGCTCATATATATTTTTTGCGGTTCCAAATGGCTTATAATTTTTCATCCAGTTAGCATTCAATCTTAATCAGTACCAGACAAACTTCCTTTAATACAAGTAAGAGCAAAATTACAAACTCCTTTTGACTTTCAACCACATCTTATTTTTGTTTTTGTGTCGTCAGTCTTAATTAACTGATATCCAACCATTTTCCGCATTTCAAATGCCAACCAATCAGGCTTGCCGTCTGCTCATTTACAGCCACTTTCACGTGCTCGCTTTGCCATTACAAATTCTAGCTAAAGCACTAAACTATTCTTTGAATGAAAGTGTTTGAGGTTTCCTGCCTTTCTCTGGGCTCTTAGGGGACCGCCATAACATTTTAATTTTCATTAAACCACTAGACGGGATGTAATTTTGCAATTAGTTGCATGGAAAAGTGTAGCAAAAAAAAAAAAAAATTAGTGATAAAAACGTTTTTAAAATTTACTGTTACTAAAGCATTGCTATCAGCATTCTCAAGCCTGAGCTGCCTTCCTTATGTAAGCATTGTTGTATTGATGCCGCAACATGATTCATTGCTTCTAACGTTTTGTCCATAATTTCCTGCTTTTCCAGCTAATACTTATCAGACTTTGAGAATGCTGCGCGCTGCGCTCCCTTTCTTTGCAGAATTCGCTATGTTTGTATATGTTTTGTTTGCTTTCTTCTGTGCTTCCCTAGCTGCGCTAAGAATTTGCTCAGCAATTTCCGTCTTTCGCGGAACTGCTGCTAAGTTTCCTCCTAGGCTGGTGCTGTGCGCGTCTGCCGTCAGGCTTCCTGTCAAACGGCTGGTTGGCTGGCGCTCCACCTTCTCCCGCTTTGCAGTAATATAATGCCTGACAGTTTTCTCACTGCGCCTAATTGAGTAGGAAGGCACAGGCAGGAATTGTAGGCATCATCCCATCATCATCATCAAGTGTGGTGTCGCCTCATCAACCCGGCGTTCCCCAACTCTTGCGCCTATTGTTTTCGCCAACGAGCTCTGCAAGTGCACTACTTAACTTCCACTTTTGCAGTGGTCGGTCCCTTCAGCTCTTCAAATTTTATTCACTCATTCATTCATTCATTCGTTCACATGTCGTCGTCGTCGTCGTCGTGCTGCGAATGTTACATTTTTCCACAGTTGCACATTTTCCGGTTGCATCGCGGTCCGTTGCCGCCACCGCCGTTCCTTGGCTGTAAATTAGTTCATTGCTTTGTATGTGTGGGTATTTATTGTTGTAATTGTCGGTAGGTAAGCTCTGTGCCTGTTAATTGTGTATATGAAGTTTGAAATGCTTTTGCTCGCTCCTCCCTCTCGCACCGCTGACGTGCTTGTGCTTGCTTTGTGCTCGCCTTCTTTGGCATCATAAAAATTTTGAGTTATTTTAACGCTTTAGAAGTCATTATACAAATATTTCCTATTTTTCTTACGTCGTCGTCGTTGCCATTCGCCCCTCCATTTTGCCAACTCTACTTCATTCTTTTCCTATTTGTAATTTATACGCGCAATTTAATGATTTTGTCTGTTGGCTTTAAAGTTGTTCGTAAATTTTATTGGCGTTGCCATGTGCTTTGGAATTTAGCTAAAATTTTCGTGGTAAGAAGAGCGCTGTGGTTTCTAACGAAATTGGCTTTCAGTTTCGTACTGGTGACAGAACTTGTCGTTCCTTGCTTGTTATTCTATGTACTATAAACAAGGTCTAGTAAAAAGAAATCCATTATTTTCTGGGATTTTCATAAGCTCCTCTTGAGGCAAATTTTTCACCAGTACAATCATTTGCCATATATAGTTACAGGCCGTATTCACTTGGTGCTAGGTCCGCACTATAACGTAGACACATAAAGTGTCTCCTAAGCAAGCTCCAGAAGCTTGTGGTAAGTCCCTATCGACGACTGTGATCTGGTGTAGTCCGGATGAAAGAAATTTCTCTCCTATCGGTCAACTTGGCCACGTCTGGGAGATTGGTAACTTCATTTGGCTTAATTGTTCACAGTATAGTTCCGAGCTAAGAGTTTGGGAACAGTACATGGTACATAATTTCCTGCCAATTCCACCAAGCACATAGCAAATTCCATCCTGGCCGTTGATCCCAGAATGGCTTGGCCTTTTCCGGCGGTTTATCGCCATTCTCCATGACCATTATCGCTTGAGATTGTCGAAAGAGATCCAGTTTTCATCACCATCCGCCTCAGCAATGGATCGTTTTTCAATTCAGCAGCAATTCACGGATGGAAATTTGGTCTATGAAGTTCTTTTCGCCGTAACTCGTGTTGCACGCATACCTCGAACTTTAATCTATAGCTCGTGCACAATCGGAACAATATTATCATTACTGTCGATCTCGACAACTCCCATTATTTTAACGATGATTTCGACAGGTTTATCCGTTGAGTCAAATTTTGAATGATCGTTCGAGCATGATTTGCTCCAAGGCCTACTTTAGGCTTTAAATGTATATCCCCACAGGAAAAAGTCTAACAGTCTGATATCACACGATCTTGGTGACCAATCGACCGGCCAAAAGCATGAAATTATCTGCTCACCCAAGTGTTTTCTCAATAAATCCATTGATTGATCCGATGTCTGGGAAGCGGCGCCGTCTTGTTGAACCCAAATGTCGCCGAAATCACGAGCTTCAATTTCAGGTATCAAATAGTCGGTTATCATGGCGCGATAACGGTCGCCATTGACGGTTACGTTCTCACCGGCATCATTTTTGAAGAAATATGGACCAATGATTCCACCGGCCCACCAACCACACCAAACCGTTGTTTTTTCTGGATGAAGTGGCAGCTCTTGAATCTTTTCAGGTTGCTCTTCGTCCCAAATTCGGCAATTTTGCTCGTATGTAATACTCATTGATCCAAAAATGGTCCTCAACGCTGAACAAAATTTGGCTCGAAATCGTTGAATCTTCTTGGAACTTTCTAAGAGCCCGTAGAGCGAAGCGATGTTGCTTGGGAAAGTCGATCGGCTTCAAAAAAGGCTATTGAAAAAGGTACCTCTATTTTGGATCAGCCATTTTGGATCTATAATTTTTCGAATAGTTAGCTATGCTGACTTTTTTCTATAAAAAAAATATCATTAATCTGTTGAGAATTACAGTTTTTCGAAAAAAAAATCATTAACCGTATATTTTGAAAGTTAAATTGTATTGGCATTAATTTCCATTCAAAACCGTTTTGGGTGTGTAGCATTTTGTTTATTTACCAATACATACGTATGTACATATGTATTTAACACGAATGTAGTTCAAATTGTATGCCATACGATTTTCGCTTCTAATGACATTGAGGTTAGACAAACCCGATTTGGTTTAAAATTGCGCGTACGTGTTTCGCCGGCCGTTTAAACTTCCCGCTATGACGCATTTAGCGCAAATGGTCAACCGAAAGCGGCAACGTACAACGTTTTCACAATTATCAATTTGTACATGCACACACACATACATACATACGTATATGTACATGTTTACAATAAAAAATGATATGCGAGACAGCCGAGTGAGTGGTGTGTTCAAAATGCATAATTATTTGAGCATTTAGTGTATAAAATATCTATGCAAAAATATAAACAACGCAAATGTATGTTTGTACATATGTGTGCCTGCATAATAACGTTTGTTGTGATTGGCCAAGAAGTCACAACAAATGCAGATAATTCGTATTTTTTTATTTTTATTAACTATGCTTTGTTCGTAAGCAATTTGGTTGATAAACAAACCAACTTACGTGCAAATAATATTTTTATTGAAAAAAAAAAAATAAAAAATAATATATATTTCTCAAAACCGTTACTCTGGCTACTCTAAATTCCGTAACAGCAAAATTTTTGATTTGCATCTTTGTACGTGATTGAAATTCAGATACAAAAAGCGAGTTCTGGTTTGGCAAAATTTTATGCAAATAAAGCTTTATATATTTATTTTCATGTAAATGGTTTTAAAAGGCAAAAAACTATGTGTTTTTCAAAGTTACTAAAAATTCACTTATTTTTCGGGAATTAATTTTTGTAATATTAAAAAAATAAAATTACAAAAAATTCAAGAAAGTTCTAAAAAACTGTGGTCGAAGGTTGACGCGCCATTTTTAAACTATTTTTTAAATTAAACATTTTTTTTAACATTTTTTTTAACATTTTTTTATTTTTTTTATTTTTTTAATTTTTTTTTTTTTTTTAATTTTTTAATTAATTTTTTTTATTTTTTTTTATTTTTTTTTATTTTTTTTTTTTTTTATTTTTTTTTTTTTTATTTTTTTTTTTTTTTTTTTTTTTTTATTTTTTTTTTTTTTTTTTTTTTTATTTGTTTTTTATTTTTTAACTTTTTTAATTTTTTTTTATTTTTTTTATTTTTTTTATTTTTTTTTATTTTTTTTATTTTAGTAAAATATTTAATGTAATTTTTTTTCAAATATGAAATTTTTCAAAAATTAAATTTTGTAATATTAAAAAACTAAAATTACAAAAAGTTTTACAAAAAAAAGTTGATGCGCCATTTAAAATTTTTTTTTTAATTTTTTAAAATTTTTGTTTTAATTTTTTTAATTTATTTTTTTTAATTATTTTTTATTTATTTTTTAATTTAATAAAACATTTAATATTTGTTTTATTAAAATCCACTTTCCCATATTTTTCGAAAATTAATTTTTAAAAATTAAAAAAAATTTGAAAAATTACAAAAAAATAGTGATCGCAGGCTGGTAATAAAATTCTTTTTTTCCATTTTTTTTATATAAAAAACTTATTTTTTTCCATTCTTTTATATTTGAAGTATATAAGTTAAAAGTATTTTTGTTTTGTTTTTCATATATCAAAGTCCACTTTTCCAACGCCGCTATGCATCTAATCTCAAAAGTAATAAAAACAAATAAAGCAATTGTGCATCATTTGCAATTTCTTACATAAATGCTTTAGACTATATTTTTTTTGTCTCCACAATGTAGCGCCTGCTTGTCAGCAAGCGCGACAATCGCCGCCAAACGTTGTCAGTTTTGCTTACAATGTGCGCTGCATTACTTATTACATACGATTTTGTGCAATATTGCTGCTGCTGTTGTTGTTGTTGCTGTAGCAATTATTATCTCGCTTCCTCAGGCGCGTTTATTGCCACTAGCGCAGTTCCGCACTAGAAATCCCGTGGAATTTTAACAATGCTGTCATGTCTGCGGAATGTCGTGCGCCAATTAGAACAGGTAATACTGAAGCTTAGACAAAGCGGTAAAAAATACAGCAAAAATAGTTTAAAAAAATTATATTACTGTATAAATTTGCGAAAGTTAATTGTTGATATTGCTTAAATTATTATTATATTAATTATTATTATTATGGTGAGGATATCAGTCTATATTCCGATTGCCATGAAAACCCAGAAGGGAACTCAGATATCAAGTTATTGTATGGAAAACTATTTTATTTGAAGAGATTTCGTCGCAAAATTTGGTACGGATTACTGTGAAAGACAGCGATACAATATCTGAAGAAATTGTTTAGATCAGATAACTATAGCATATAGCTGCCATACAAACTGACCGATCAAAATCAAGTTGTTGTATGAAAAACTTTTTTATTTGACAAGACATATTCACCAAATTTGGCATAGATGATTGTCTGAGATAATGCTACAATCTCCAAACAAATTTTGCAGATCGGTTGACTATAGCATATAGCTGTCATACATACTGACCGAAGAAAATCAAGTTCTAGTATGGAATACTTTTTTGTTTGAAGAGATTTCATCACGAAATTTGGTACGGATTATTGGGAAAAGCAACGGTACAACCTCCGAAGAAATTGTTCAGATCGAACAATTATATCATCTAGCTGCCATACAAACTGACGGAAGAAAATCAAGTCCTCGTATGAAAACTTTTTTATTTGGCCAGATATCTACACCAAACTTGGTAGAGATAATTGTTTAAGATAAAGCTCCAATCTCCGAAAAAAATGTTCAGATCGCACTACAATAGCATCTAACTTCCATACAAACTGACCGTTCAAAACCATGTTAATAAAGCTCATTTTATATGCTTTTATGCCATAAGAAATGCACCTGTGCAGGGTATTATAGCTTCGTTGCAGCCGAAGTTAAAGTTTTTTCTTGTTTAATTTAATTTTTTCTAGAAAGCAAGTCTCCATTCGGAACTAATATTTGAAAAGTGACTAATAATATTATTTTATTGCATAGAATTTAATTAAATATCTTTATCTTATTAATACACCATATTGAGTTTGGAATTATTTACTTGAAATGTAGCTTATAGCTACTTACATTGATATGAAAAATAGTTACTGTTAGATATCAAATGCGAAATTTAATTAAATTCACAAATAAAACCCCCTAACAGCCAATCGAACTTGAGTACCTCCTTTAAATTCATTTTAAATACAAACATATGTACATATGTACATATGTATGTGAATTTCCGCTGTTCATTTTACAGTTACAAATGTTACAAATGTATGTGTATTTTGTTTTTCTTGTGACAAGCCATTCAAGTATTCTCCACTTTCATCAAATACTTGTACATTTATCAGCAAAAAGGTAATAAATCAACAAAGTCTTAAACAATTAAATTTATCACTTAGCCACCACCGCAAATATCGCTTCGCACACGCACCAACAACAACACACAAGCAGCAGCTGTAATCTACATTACATATTACTTTTCAACACCCGCAGCCATCTGCGCCATAATTACAATTCTATTCTCTTCTATTCTATCGCTTTTGCGTTTCACTCTTTTTTCCAGTATTTAATTGTAATCTGCAGGCATTAGCACCAACTGTTGTTATATTTTGCAATTTTAAATGCGGCAGCGCGTCCACAAATGAACCCGTGTGCTGGCCACAAAATGAGTTAACGGCAAAATGGGGTAAAGAGTCAACTACCGACAAATTTAATGCGAAAATAATCCCGCTGCCTGCTGACGGTTGGCTGCAAAGCGCTTGCGGTAGGTGGGTGATGACACCACAATTGTTGCGATATACTTACATATATATACTCGTATACATTTGTATATGTAGATATGTATGTAGCTACTATATACTTATGTAGGTATTAGCAAGTTGCTTCTTGAAGCTTTTATCATTACACCTATATTTTTGGCTTCTGATTTTGTCAGGAAGCCCATAAAGGTGGTGTGGTTGTTGGTAAAAATGTCAAAAAGTCTGAAAGGTAGAACGCGAGCAGCTTGTTAGCCAGCTTAACTTTCATAATTACATATTTATTATATGTACACATGTATCTACTTGTTATTTGCTGCAAGTGCGCGCTTCATAACAGCAATAACTGGCTCTAAAAAAATAATACAGACAAGGCAAAGAAGGAAAATGTAAACTACGGCTACACCGAAGCTATAATACCCTTTACAGCTGATGTTTTGCTAGCTCTTTCTAGCCACGTTGTTTGATATAAACAACCTTTTATTGGTATTGAAGTTATTTCTGCAGGGAAACGATTTTGTTGATTTAGATAGATCAGTTTGTATGGCAGCCATATGCTATAGTGGTGCGATCTTGTTAATCTGTTCGGAGGCTGTGGCGTTGCCATGGACAATAATCCTTACCAAATTTCGTGACGAAATCTCTTCAAATAAAAAAGTTTTCCATACAAAAACTAGATTTTCATCGATCAATTTGTATGCCAACTATATGCTATAGTGATCCGATCTGTAAAATTTGTTTGTATATTGTGTCATTATCTTAGACAATTATCTGTATCAAATTTCGTGACGAAATCACTTGAAATAACAAAGTGTTCCATACAAAAACTGGATTTTCATCGATCAGTTTGTGGGGCAGCTATAACCTATAATGGTCCAATCTTAATAATTTCTTCACAGATTGTACCGTTGCCTTCCATAATAATCCATGCCAAATCTCATGAGGATAGCTTGTCAAATAAAAAAGTTTTCCCTACAACAACTTGATTTTCATCGATCAGTTTGTATGGCAGCTATATGCTGTAGTGGTCGGAACTGAACAATTTCTTCGGAGATTGTACCGTTACCTTTCACCATAATCCATGCCAAATCTTGTGAGGATAATTTGTCAAATAAAAAAGTTTTCCATACAAAAACTTGATTTTCAACGATCAGTTTGTTTGGCAACTATATGCTATAGTGATCCGATCTGAACAATTTCTTCGGAGATTTTACCGTTGCCTTTGACAATAATCCGTACCAAATTTCGTGACGAAATCTCTTCAAATAAAAAAGTTTTCCATACAAAAACTTGATTTTGAGCGATCAGTTTGTAAGGCAGCTATATGCTATAGTGATCCAATAACGGCGGTTTCGACAAATGAGCTCCTTCATAAGAAAGTTACATCTGTGATCTATACCTCAGAAATTGACCAACTATTTCGCTTAAATACAGACCTGTTCCGGGTATAAAAGTAGCAGAAATGGCACATCACTTGCGCAAGCGACAAATAATCACTTTACTGTACTCATGTTCAGCTCAGCTGTGCGCTAATGCGACGAGCAGCCTTTCTGCCAGTCGCCTGCTCACTTTTTTAAATCGGTCACAGCAATTGTTCTGACCATATTTTTAGCTGCTTTATTTCAAGCCTTTTTCGCGAGCACCAAAGTAACCGAAAGTAACTGCTGATTTTCTTTTGCGATTTGTTTTCTATTTTTATATATTTTTATTTTTCGTTCATATTTATTTATGCTATTTTTTTGCACGTCTGTTAATGATGCTTATTGCTTAAAATTTGCCGCTTTAAATGGGCAACGTGTACACCAAGCTGCCCACGTCAAATGCATATCAACGAACTTTGCTCCAACGAGCGAGTGTGGGCGAGTGGGAAAATTAATTTCGCATTATTTCGCACACGCTGCGTTCCACAAGTGCCCAAACGCACCGACATTTGATTGTCCAATTGTGGTGCCCAGTAACCGCTTTTATCCCATCAACTCCCACCGAGCAGCTGACTAAAGGCTGGCAAGCTTATTTTCGCCGAGCATTTAATTTTTATTAGTTATTTATTTATAAACAGCAGGTACGTTAGTTGTTGTGACTTTGCAAATTATATTATATTTGCTTTTTTTTTGCTGCTTTTTATGCGCTTCAATTCGCTTGCAGTTTACATTCATATTATGACTTTATATCCATCAGCTGTGTGTTCGTGTTGCTGTCTCTGACGTTTGTTTTTCTTTCGGGCATGTTCGGATGCAGATGTAATACTTGATTATGTATTATGCAAGTTTTGTGTATTTGCGCTGAATTACTTTATTTATTTATTTAACGTTTGGCATAGTGAAACCTTACATACATACATATACATACTTATATTTGTGACTGACTTATATACATACATACACACAATATTATATATTGTGACTAAGTAGTTTTGCTGCACTCCCAAACGGTAGCTGTTGGCTGGGTTGGCTCGTTGGTGTGCGGCTGACAGGCGTCTGCGTGTCAGTGCCGGTTATTGTTGTGTCACAAAACTGTGACAGACAGATAGAAAGTCGAGCAACTCACTCACCGGCAGCAATGCTTAGGCTGGCAGTTGAATAGACAGTTTGTCAGTCGGGCAGACTCTGGCACGCTGGCACGCTGGCACTCTGGCAATGGGGAGTGTTCGAATTTTTTAGAATGTATAGAAGTATTAAGCGTGGAATGCGGTCAGATTGGGTTTTCATGCTCTGGTGTTAAGGCTATAATAGTTATAATTAGTGGTAAATAGTTATGGAAAAACGAAAGAACAGTTGTTGTGTTGGTGGAATTTATGTGTTTTTTCGATTTAGTGGAATATACATACATACATATGTACATATATTTAAAACAAAAATTACGCGCTTAAATATTTAATATATTTGATTTGTTATTGATAACAGCTGATCAAATTTGACCCGGAATGCCAAAAAAAATTAAAGCAAAAATTACTTAGTTAAAATAGTTAATCAGTTAAGTATTTTTGATTTTTGATAGATAACATATGATCAAATTTGACCCGGAGTGCCAAAAAAAATTAAAGCAAAAATTACTTAGTTAAAATAGTTAATCAGTTAAGTATTTTTGATTTTTGATAGATAACATATGATCAAATTTGACCCGGATTGACAAAAAAAAAAAACATTAAAGCAAAAAATACTTAGTTAAAATAGTTAAATATTTAATATTTTTGATTTTTGATAGATAACATATGATCAAATTTGACCCAGACTGACAAATAACACGTATTTCAATACAATTCTTTATTATTGCCCTCAATTGCCTAATCTCCTGAGCCAATATAGGCATGCCAACGCTTAATAAAATTTTCCGTTCACTTGTTATAAACCCCGTCCGAGATTGGTTTTTTCGGTTTCGGCTTACTTTTGGAGCGCCATTCGCGAGATCGTTGAACAGTTTCCACGTCGTATTCATATATCTATATCTCCTGATCATCGTATTTGCAAAATATTCCGAACTTTTATATCTAAAAACCGAAACTTTAACTGAATCTTTAACCAAAACTGTAACCTCTTCTTAAGAACCTTGCCAAGCCTCTCTTTTGCTGCCTCTACACGATATCGTATTTGCAAAATATTCAGCTCTTCATACCTAAAACCTTAACCGAAACTTTAACTGAAACTGTAACCAAAATGTGTTGAGTGTATCTATAGGCAATGCTGAGATCCTCTTCTATCTCTCTGATGCCAACGCGAGGATTTTCAAGCACTGCTTCTTTAACTTTTTCGATGTTTTCGTCACCCATTCGACACGACTTGCATGCGGCAAGTTTTCCATGATTTAACTCTAACCAAAACTGTATCCAAACTGTGTTGAGTCTATCTAAAAGCGATGTTGAGATCCTCTCCTATCTCTCTGAAGCCAACATAACGATTTTCAGTTTTCGATGACTTCACGACGTTTGGAAGCACAAAATTTGAAGCAAACTCGTTGTTCAAGTTTTTTTTCATAGGAAAAATCGCCTGACAAATTTTCTGCGTCCCAAAAAATCAGTTGCAAAAGACAGAGTACTTGAGATATGAAGTTCATACTTCACATGAACATAAAAAAGGCTGTACCCTTCTAAATGCCAGGCATTTCACAAAAAAAAATTGTATGTTTTGATGATTGTATGAATGATTAAATGTACCAGTCCGGATTAAATTTGTTCAGGTTGTCGCTGGCATCGTATGCTTTTCACCACATTGCTTCCTGCTTAAACAAATCTTTATTTTAAATTTTCTTTATGATTACATTATTTTTTTAAATTTTTACAATTTTTTACATTAAACGTTTTTTACGCTTTTCGCAGATTTTCATATTGACTGCTAAAATTTTACGACTTTACGCCAACAAATAAAAATCAACAATAATTTTACTCAATCATAATATGAATTATGGCGTGCTAAATAAATATTACCGCATTTCGCATTCATTCATTCACTCATTACCAGCATTTTATTTGCTACAATTATAAAATCGGCCTGTGGAGCATCCGTAGTCGGCGGCGTGAATTGCGGAAAATTGCAAACGTATTTTTTTATTATTTTGTCATCGCAATAAGGGGCATGTGCTAGGGCCATAAATTTATATTCCAACGCATTAGTGTAATAACAAGAAAGTCACACGTGTGCATTACAGATGCTAGAAACAGATATTGGAATTTTTAACGTTAAATGAAAAATGTTGATAATTGTGAAATGAGTGTGTTGTTTTTTACAGAAAAAAAATTGAACTAGTTCTAATGAGCAATCTCATGCAAATTATATGACTGCTCATTAATGCTACATTTAATTACGTGTTTATTAATTTTTGAAAAACATCATTGTATCTCTATAAAAAAAGAAAAATAACCCAACTTTTGTTCAGTAAGTCGCTTCATCTTTACTTAGAATTATAATTATTATTTCTAGTATATCCAAATTAATTACTTGAGTGTTCCATAATCAAATTCTCTAATTTTGTATAATTTTTTGCCATTTTGCAATCCTTTTATGTTTTTTTGTTAGTCTACATTAATTTGGCATGCCTTTGTGCTTGCTCGTTGCTCTCTTTAATGACGTTTTGCCGAGTTGTTTTGACTGCTCGTGTCAGTTTTGACAGCTCACTCGTCACACGTCAATTATTTTGCTACTGTTATTTTACAGCTAGTGATGTTATGACTGGAAAATTTTGTATTTGCTCCTATTGTTTTAGATATATCAATAAAATGTACTCTTGTTTATGGGTGCCTGTCAATTAATTGCGCGGAAACTCACTTATGAAGTATACTTTGTACATACAATGTTTTGACTGACATGTGGTTATGTAAAAAATAATTCGGAACCTCAAAGTCGGTGATTTACTATTATTTCTTTGATGTAAATTCAACACGATTTTTTTTATATTTATATATATTTTATTTATTTTTTTAATTTCTTATTATATTTATATAGACAAATTCTAAGAATATTTATTTTTTTTTTAATCTTTCAAATAGAAAAAAAAATATTTTCTCGCTTACCACCTCTTCAAATCCTGCAATAATTTAATTTTATTTAAAATTTTTTACGTTTTAATAAATTAATTAAATTTTGTCTTTTTTGTCTAAAACTTCCTACCGGAAATTGTTGAGAGCTTTGCCAATAAATACTTGTATATCACAGAAGCAAAAAGTATATGTGATATAATACATATATGTATAAAAGTAAATATGTGCATATGTATAGACAAATAATCTCAACGTGCAATTCTCAGAACAAAAACAATAAAAACAGATTGATTAAACAATAAACATCATTTGACAGCTAATTGATAATCAAGTGGCAATCGATGCCGACGCTTTCATAGCAAGTATAAAATATGTACATATGTATGTACAAACCTATAAAATATGTATGTACATATGTACATATGTATTATTTGAGTGGCTTGTGCTTAAATATCGTCACTTAATTAATATTATGGAAATTTTCGAAAATGGAAAATTTTTAATAAATTTGAAATTAAAAAACTTAATTTGAATTAATTAATATTATGAAAACTTTTGGGAAAATAGATTTTTTAGCAAATAAATTTTTTTTAAATAAATTTTGTTTTTGAAGTTTATGAATTGGTAATTTTTTTTAAATAAATTTCCAAATAAAAAAAACTTAAAATCTTAATAAAAAAATAATAATTATTAAAAAGAAATTTAAAAAAATTAAACAAAAATTTAAAAAATATTAAAATTATGGAAATTTGTGAAAATGGAAAATTTTTAATAAATTTGAAATTAAAAAAATTAAATTAAATTAATAAATATTATGAAAATTTAAGGGAAAATAAATTTATTATTAAATTAAAAAATAAAAATTATTTCTTAAGTTTATGAAAATGGAAATTTTTTTTAATAAGTTATAATAATTTAATAAGTTACAATATATAAAAATAATATAAAAGAATTTAAAAAAAATTTAATTCAAAAAGAAATTAAAAAGAAAATAAAAAGCTAATTAAAAAAATATTTGTGAAAAATATTTTATTTCTAAATTTATGGGAATCGAAATTTGTAATAAATTTATAAAATAAAAAACATTCCAAAAATTAAAAAAAAAGAATAATATAAAAAAAATTAAAATTAAATCTAAATATAAATTAAAAAATTTAAAAGAAAATATAAAAAAACTAATTAACAAATATTTATAAATGAAATTTTGTTTTTAAATTTATGAAAGTTAAAACTTCTAAATAAAAAACATTAAAATGCTAAAAATAAAAATAATAATAAAAATAATAATTATAATAAAAATAAAAATAATAATAATAATTATAATAATTAATAAAAATAAAAAAATAATAATAAAAAGAAAATAAAAAAATTAAAATAAGTATTTGTGAATGAAATTTTGTTTTAAGAATTATAAAAGTCGAAATTACTAATAAATTTCCAAATAAGAATCATTACAAAAAAAATTAAATAAAAAATAAAAGTAATAATAAAAAAATCAAAATTATAAAAAAATTAAAAAAATAATAAAAAAATTAATAAAAATATTTGTAAAAAAACATTAAAAAAATAAAAATAATAATAATAAAATTTACAAAATAAAAATCATTACAAAAAAAATTTGATCAAACATAGGAGTAAATAAAAAAAATCAAATTTATAAAAAAATTAAAAAAAAAATAATGACAAAAATAATAAACAAATAAAACAATAAAATAAAAAATAATAAAGAAAAATATAAAATATATAAATATAAATAATTAAAAAAAAAATAACTGTGAAAAAAACATTAAAAAAAATAAAAATAATAATAAAAAATAAAAATAATTATATTAAAAAAATAATAAAAATAAAATAAAAAAATTTTAAAATATTACTAAATTAAAAAAAATATTTTAGTTTCTTTTGTTTAACCTTAATTTTTTTAAAATTTTTTAAAAATATTTTCTATCATTAAAGTTATTTATATATTTATTTTTCATTGCATTTTTTTTATATTAAATTTGAAATTTGCTCTAAGCATCAAAAATTCCTCTACATTTTAAGTATTCTTCCAAATCAAAAACTTCATTCTAAAAATAAAATTTCACTTCGACTTCAATCTTGCAAATGCATCTAACAACAAAAACGGATCACCGATTACTTGACCAAATGATTTATGACTGCTGTCGCACACAAAACACTCGAGCAAAACGTCTGCCGATCCGCTTAGATATTCTATATTTCAACAAAACAAAAACCCTCACATACATACATGGCACTCACCACTAAGGGTGCCTGCCGATGTGTAGTCTGCATTCTTGGACGCCGCCATTGCCAAGAAACAGAATCAAGCACAGCACAGCAACAATGCAAATCACAAATCGCATAATGCAAAAGTGAAAAAGTGGAGAAGAAGGCCAATGTTAAAGCGTTAAAGCTATGGCGTAACTACAACACATTGTGTGTGAGAATAAAAAACTACAACAAAAACAATGAGCAAACAAGAAATTGCAAACAAAAAAATATACGCCAAGAAATACACTTAAATAACGTTGCATAAAGCGGCGAAGAACCACCTCAGACTTGGCAAGCGTGCAGAACTTGTTGAAGAATGCCACAGAATCTAGGTATGACCATTGAATAAAAGTAAAAAACAACACACACACAAACAAACGCAACTAAATAATAATAATAATAGATAACAAAAGAAAAAAAAGAATTGAATGCGAGAAAAAACTTTCAAGGTCGCACGTCGTCCAACGGCGTTCCGAAAAATAAGCCCCGGCCTACAGCTTATTTGCTTGGCCGCTGCAGACGTCTGCCGCTAGTCTGCATACACACCCAAGCACCAGCACTGCAGACTGACTTGCTGCACATTCCATTGTTCTTGTTCTTGTTCTTGCTCATGTGCTGTTTAGCTGTTTGCTGCTGCCTTTGTTTTTCAGCCATGCTCAGCTGCTTTATGGGCTGTGAGATGCAAAGAAGTTGAATGGTCAGCAACATAATCGCCTAGCATTATCAGCGGCTAAAGCCAGAGCGCGCACAGATTGTATTGAGCTTGAAAAATTACCATCCTGCCTCGAGCTGTTATTTCTACAACACACACACACACACACACTTATGTCACACATACACACATATGTACATGCGATAGCACATTTGGTTTGCTTTGGTTTGGTGGCTTGGTATGTGGACTTGTAGACCTTTACTGCTTTGCACCTTTGAGTGCGCATTGAGGTGAGCTGCGCAGCCGCGCCGCTTAGCTAACTGAAGGTTCTTTCTAGGTGCGTCTGCAGTGTCTTGGTTGCTTGTCGCTTTCTGCATGTTTTCTTTTATTATTTTTTTCTTCATTTTTTCTCAATTTTTCTCTGTGTTTTTGCCATTACCACCAAACGCAATTTTTTCGCATATTTTTTCTCAAGCGCATGCTTGTGGTCAGCAGCTGCTGCCTGCCATTGTTGCTGCAGCTACAATTTTTGCATTCACAGTCCGCATATAGGGATCTGTGTATGTTCTTCGTTTCCAATCACTCAATTGTTCTGCGATTTTTATCTCGCCAAAGCAATTTATCACATTGAATAAATGTCTGCAAAAGTCGAGAAAGAAAAATTTTTTCGCGTTAGTATTTGTTTTTATGCTTAATTGCAGTCACTTTGAGGCCTTCTTTGTGTTATTTTATGGCTAAAAGTGAATCTGAGATTTCACTCCATAGTTCTACAAATAATTGATGGTTCTAAAAATAGCAGCCATTGTTTGGATTTAAATGCTATAATAATCGAAAGATTGTATTTAAATCGGACAATAGGAAAAAATGAATAAAAAAGCGGCTTCTACAAGAACAAGACTCATTGCATCAGAGTTCAGCTCTAATTTGACATGAAGCCACTCGACAGTGATAAAGAGTTTCTTGCTCGTTATGCCTCGAGAAAATCTTGGGTAGTCGAAAAAGTCTTTTCGTATTTTGTCAATAGATGTCGTTGCAATCGTATATCTCCAGTGCTACCAATCATATCATATATTACATCATATCATATAGCGTTGGAAAGGTGAGATTTTAAGATCATTTAAAAAAAATTAAATTCGGGAAAGTTGAAAAAAAGTTACAGCTTTTCAAAAATGAGTGAAAATAATGAAGAAATTCTCCAAATTTTGAAATTTTTGTAGAAAAAAGGGAGAATGCCACGCAAGCTACCAATGAAATTTGTGAAGTTTACGGAGACGATGCTGTATCAGTTCGTGTAGCACAACCAACAATGGTTCGCTCGCTTTCGTGCTGGAAATTTCGAAATTTCGATTTACATTAATGAAAGTTTTACACTGAGGGAATAATGTCTCTAGCGGAAAAATGGCAAAAAGTGGTCGACCAAAATGACATATTTGTTTATTTATTAGTATAAATAAAAAAAAAATAAGTTTGATTACATATACGAAAAGACTTTTTCGACTACCCAATATATATGTAAAAGTAACCGTTACTAACGTTAATTAACTAATGTTAAGACACATAGTAAATTTTGTTAATTATATCTCACATTTATTTATCAATTTAAAAACAACGACATTTCAAACAATAATCAAAAAGAGTTGAGGGCATGTCTGCCACCGTCGATGGGCATAGTTACACCCGTTATAAAACTAGTGCTGTCACTAGCTAAGAAAATAATAGCATGGGCTACCTCTTTTGGTTCGCCAACACGACCAAGTGGATGCATTGCCTTAGAACGCACATAAAACTCGTCAAGTTCCTGCGGCGATGAACTAAGACTTCTATGAATACCGGTCACAATAACACCGGGATTAATAGAATTTACACGTACATTTTGCGGCGCCAAATCCAAGGCGATACATCTAGTGAATTGATCCAGTGCTGCCTTCGAGCTGCAATAGGCGGACATACCACGGTTAGAACGCAAACTTGAGACGCTAGAGACATTCACGATATTACCCTTGCTCGTGATCAAGTGTGGCGCTGCAAATTTAGTTAAAAGGAAGACGGAACGCACATTTGTATTGAAAATTCTATCAAATTGATCGACTTCAATATCTAATATGTTGCCAACTTCAAAAATACCCGCGTTATTGACCAGCACATCCAATTGTCCAAAACGGTCAATTGTTGTGTTTATAATGCGTTCCGCATCCACTGTGACATCAGCAGCGATTAATAGAAGTTCGGCTTTGCTGTTGGCAGCTTTACAGGCCGCTTCGGTAACCTTCAAATTCGCTGCATTTCGTCCTGTGAGCACCACTTTGGAACCTGCTTTGGCAAAAGCTTCTGCCGTCGCAGCACCAATGCCCGAACTCGCTCCGGTTACAATTACAACTTTGCCCACTAAACTCATGGTGATCTGTACGAACTCGCGGCGTTGAAGGAACTGTATTGCTGTGGGCAACGCTAATACTTATGGAGGGTAATTTACACCTTCACATCTTATCACTTGGCTTTTGTAAATATTTATGTTTTGCCAATTTTATTCATTTATGAAACTGTTAGTGAGTCTGTTACGTGATTTTATAAGCAAATTTTACGTGCTCACCTAATACTCTTAACATTCTCTATATCTTTTGAGAGAGTATTTATGAGGACTTTCTACAGAAGAAGTGATAAGATAGTTGTTCATAATTTCTCTTTGTTATATTTGTATAGACTTGCTCTATAGTGCATCAGCCCTTATTGCTCATTCAGCAGTTATGCATACAATATCATAAGACTGTGAGAGGTGTTTTGAAAAATTAAAAAAAATTTAAAAAAAATCAAAAAAAATTAACAAAAATTAAAAATGATTAAAAAAAAATAGAAAAAATTAATAAAAATAAAAAAAAATAAAAAAATTAAAATAAAAATAAAAAACTGAAAAAAATTTAAAAGAAATATTAAAAATATTTGAAAAAAATTAAAAAAGAATTAAAAAGAAATAAATAAAATTACAAAAAAAAAAAAAAAAAATTTAAAAATAAAAAAATAATAAAAATAAAAATTAAAAAAAAATAAAATAAAAATAAATTAAAAACAAAATTAAAACAAAAATAAAAAAACTTAAAAATATTAAAAAAATTAAGGATAAATGTAAAAATAAAAAAATTAAAGACAAAGGTAAAAACAAAAAATTAGTTTGCTTTAAAAAATTAAAGAAAAGATTAAGAAAATGTAAAAAAAGAAGTAATAAAGTTAAAAAAATAAAAAAAATTAAGGGCAGAAGCAAAACTAATTTTTTTTATTTAAAAATATGCTAGCATTTAAAAAATAGAAAAAATGTATTAAAAAATGTGAAAAATTTAAAAAAATGTTAAAAAAATAAAAAAAAAAAACATTTTTTTTAAAGTAAAAAAGTTTATAAAAAAATATGATAAAAATACGAAATTAAAAGCAGGTTGAAAAAATTAAGAAAACTAAATAAAAAATTTAATTTCAAAATTATTCATCAAAATTACTCATCAGCTCTTTGAATGTAAATTTATAATTTATTATAATTAATTGCACTACATTTATTAACACACAAAAAATTTTAACAAATCGTTCAGAAAATCAACAAACCAAAAAATTGAAAAACAAAGAAAAAAACACAAAAAGCGTAAAATAATAATACACTCCAGTATGCTCGTTTATATGTACATACATATCTACATACATATGTATATTCACCACATTTACTCACCGTTTTTATAGCCAATTTTATTATGTTTTCGCCAAATTGGCGAATCCACGAAAGGGTTGTGATGATGACTGCTGAAATACAAAGAAAAAAATATCGAAAACAGTTCAAGGCTAACGCAGCCATAAATTCAAAATGGCAGCAAGTGAAGCAACGAGTAAAGTGAAAAAATGCAGATAATTGCTCAAAATGTTTATCTGACGATTTTTGCTTTAATTAATCGACATTGAAGAGTGTGCAACAAATTTAGCAACGCCAAACCTTCGCGAATGTGAATTTATAGCGCCACAAAGCATTGCTCAAGTGCAAATGTGCGATCGCTCGCTGCTCATGTGTCTATAAATGTACCTATGCCGATTCTTTTAAATAGCAATGACCACAATCATCACCATCAGCATCACCACCACCAGCAACATCTCCAGCATTTTTATCTATTACGCCATTATTCAGCACATTCCATGAAATCACCACATCACAAATTCCATTTAATCTAATTTCGATTAATTTGTATTGCCACCAAAGCGCTCCACGCGCGCATTCCTTACCGTACTTCTACGAAATACAGCGCTGTGCGTTCATATCCGTCGAAGTGTCGAAGTGTTGGATAGCAAAGCGATTCGTCTTTATCGACAGCGGAGCGAGTAAGTCTCTGGCTGCCAGTAGCACACTTCAATCTGTAGATATTTTGTTTCGTATAATTCTAAGTTCTTAGAGTTGCATTAGCTCATGCTTAGATTACTTTGTTGTTGTCGCTTCATATATGTATATTCATATATCTATTATGTATATATTCTGTATGTTTGTGCTGCTATTAGAAAATGAAATAAATTTCATTTCGAATCGGCTCAACTACAAAGGCGTCTGAATGCCTGCAGTGACGTTTTGGTCGCCTTTTGCCCTTCAAATATCTCTCTATCTGTCTATCTATTTTTTGCTTTAATTTGTTGTTGTTCTAGAAAAATAATTATTGATTATTTATGTGTTATAAATTGTTGGGCAGGGAAAGGGTGAAAGATAATGATCGTTGAGGGCAAGATAGGAATGCGGAATATTGGGAAAATACAA
Source organism: Bactrocera neohumeralis (assembly GCF_024586455.1). Classification (NCBI taxonomy): domain Eukaryota; kingdom Metazoa; phylum Arthropoda; class Insecta; order Diptera; family Tephritidae; genus Bactrocera; species Bactrocera neohumeralis. Next base: position 19,235,699 of record NC_065922.1, on the reverse strand, counting down.
ATATTGAGAAAATGATAATAGTCATCACTGAAAGTGCGGGAGAGAGACAGAAAGCAGGGAAGAGCGAGAGTTTCTAACGAATCGTAAATACATTTGCAATAAGTAAATGAACTCAGTAACTCTATAAATGCGCTTTACGGCAAATATTAAGTAAAAATCGATAGATGAAATGGATGTAAGTGAAACATGCGCTATTAACTTTATATAAATATTTAATTGTCCATCTGAAATTTTTTTTGTCGCCTTCGAAGTAATCCCCATCAGATGTAATACACTTATGTCAACAATTTTTCCAATCCTCGAAACACTTTTCATAAGCACTTGATCAGAACGAGTTATGTCTTCAACGATCTCTAACCGACTTTGAAGGCTTTGTACTACTCGAAGGCTTGTGTTTTTGATAAAACTGAATCACCGAAAGCCGTTTCCAACATTTGCATCGTTTCCGCACTTGCCGAGGCAAGCATTTCAGTCTCAATAAGTGCGGAATGGGAACGAGTAAGAGCTTTTATGGCTAGCTATGGCTCACTACTGGACTGTTTTGCTTCAGACCGAATCAGCAAGCGCTGGCCGACTACCAGCAGTCAGTCGCCAGTCGCCATGTTTTTCTGGCCTAGGGTAAATTAAAGGAGGTCCTGACAACTCTTCATCCCTCAAGGTCCACCTTTCGGTGGTTCTTCACTATTACAAAATAAGCTGATCCTACAAAAAACATTGACTATTTATATTCTTGTGGCTTGTATACTCAAGACCTTCTTGTAGGTAATTGACTCAATTTAGTTTTTAATTGAGGAAATTAAGTTGATGTCAGTAGGTCATTGACCAAATTAAATTTGTTAGTTGAGTAAATCCAGTTGTTGGCAGCAAGTAAAAGACTTTTTTCTAATTGACTACATTAAGTGGACATTGGAATGTCATTGAGTAAATTAAATAACTATTTATATGAAAGTAATTATCTTGTTAATTGACTAATTAAGTGTATGTTCGAATGTCGTTGACTAAATTAAATTTGCTAATGGAGTCATAATGGAGCAGATACACATTTAGAATTTAATTGACTTATTTTAGTTAGCTTCATTTAGTTAATTGACTAAATTAAGTGGATGTTTGAATGTCGTTCAACAAATTGATTTTTTCAATTGAGTCAATTAAATGTATACCTGTATTCTAATTGATGTTTGAATGTCATTAAATAACTATTTATATGTTCAATTGACAAATTGATTTTTTTAACTAAATTAAATTTGAGTCAATTAAATGTGTATCTGGATTTAATTGACTTATTTTAGTTAGCTTCATTTAGTTAATTGACTAAATTAAGTGGATGTTCGAATATCGTTCAACAAATTGATTTTGCTAATTGAGTCAGATATACATTTAATCTGGATTTAATTGACTCAATTAGGTAATTGACTAAATTAAGAAATTTTTCTGAATAATATATTTTGACACGCCAGAGCACTATTTTTATTGTAAAAAAAACGAATAAGTAAATTTTATAGTATATAATTTAATAATTTTATAAATATTTTTGTTTATTTTCAGGTATGTACATTATCCAAATGGCATCCAAATACTTCAAATTGTTTAAAGAAATAAATACGGAGCGAAATTTTGTATGTACTTGTGTTAAAAAATGTATTATATATTTCTAAGCATAAAACTATTCGTTAGTTTATAAACACAGATTGCCGGTTGAATATGAATTTATTAATATTCATATAATAAATTGAAATTATTTGTTTTTTTTTTAATGATTTCGAAATTAATTATTTGTAAATTGCTTAGATAAAAAATGAAAAAAAAATTAATAAAAAAATTAAAAAAGTTACTAAAAAATTAAAAAAAAAAAAAAATAATAAAGAAAAATTTATAAAATTGAAAACATTAAAAGAAATGAAAAAGTTAAAAAAATTTAAAAAAATTAAAAAAATAAAAAAAGTTAAAAAAAAAATTAAAAAAAATAAAGATTTCGAAGTTCATTATTTTTATATTCCTTAGATACAAAAATCCTTTAATAAAATAAAAATTATTAAATAAATAATTAAGAAAATAATGAATATATAAAAATAGTAATAAATAATAAAATAGTAATAATAAAAAATAACAGCAATAGTAATAAATGAAAGACACCTCGATTAAAAAACTCTATATAAAATTCTAATTAGCAAAACAAATACCAACAAATGAATACAAAATGAAAATGTGTAAAATGCCTGCATGCCTTGCCATCAAAATCAAATTGCGCGAAGACCGACGTCGTCGTCGACCACATTTTGTCGTTGTCATGTTCTTCTGATCATATGTCGTTAAATGTGTGTTATTGTTGTCAAGAATAGAAAAAAATTGCACACAAGCGATTGTTGGCCATGCCAAGCGTGTTGCTGACGGCAATTGCGGTGGTTGTGGTGGTGGTGGCTGCGGTGGTGTGTGCGGTGTTGTTGTCAGTAATAGTGACTGTGAGCGTTGGCGGCGGTGGCGGCCTTTGGAAAAACTAACTCAACCACAAGCCCCATCCTCCGTCACTCTGCGCACATTGGCGCCAATATAACAACAATTTATTGCTGTTAGATGGATAGCGACAATGCAACAGCAAATATTATGCCAATATGTACGAGTATGTATGTATGTATGTGCTCTTGGTGTGTATGTACTCCACCGCTTGTTGCCGCGACTTTAATTGTGACTCTGCTGCTACTGGCACTGTCGCTGCCAACACGTCCGCTCGTCCGCACGTCGCCAATCAGCGGCCAGCAACAACACAATCGCAAATCAAAGGTAATGCGCACAGAAGCCGACGCGTCGCTCGTCGCACGTCGCACATCGCTCGCATGTTGCTGGGTCGCTTTGTTATGCGTTTGCCGGCAGTTTGCCACTCTTTTTTCCATAGCGACATGTTCTTGTTGTCATTGAATGCCAATAAAAATGTGCGACATATTGTTGCAATCGCGCAAAAAGCAAACCCAACACACAAAAACAACAATAAACAACAATGTATAGAAAAACGAGGTAGCGACAATAAGCCAAAGCGTCCAACAAACGCGTCTCTGTTCTATTGTTTTTGTTGGTTGCTCGCTTTTTTGTTACTGTGTTTGTGTGTGTGTTGCGTGCTGCTTCTGTGCTGGTGTTGCGGAACGAATTGCTCGCTGCGTGGCTGCTTTGCTTGGCTGGTTGATTGTTTGGCTCACCGACTGACTGAGTGGCCTAGCGCGCGGCCTGGCCATCAGCGGCTTTCGGGGTTGCTGCACAAAGTCAACGTCAACGCTCATATAATAAAAACAAAAAAACGAAATAAAATAAAATAAAAATGCATAAAAATCTTGTTAGTCATATGCGCATAAATTTCCACATTTTCACGTACGCCCATCAGCGCTGAGCAAACAATCTAACAACTTATACAAATTTATGTAGCCAAACGCGCACACATCTACTCTTTCACCCATATATACATACATATATTTCATCTGACAGCGCTGCTTTGGCATGTTTTTGCAGATTTCCAGTGAAATTGAATGAAATATGATGAATTTTATGGTGTATAATTTTGAAATTATTTTGCTTACAAAACCTTTAAGCTGAAAATCTTCAATATTGTTGTGTTGTTGATATATTTACATTTTAAATTGTTTATGGTTTTTGATAAATTTTTTTAAAGCTTTAATATTTCTCGATAAAAGTAAATTGTTAGTTAAATTTTAGTCAAAAATACTTTTAAAAATATTATAAAATTATTAATTATTATTTATAGAGTTCCATTAGGATCTATGATGTAATTAGTCTTCTACTTGCCCACATAAACGGTTAAAGAATCATTAAAAATCTCTTGTTTCTCCTTTTTGCTTGAAGCCATAAGCATCTAAATAGCATAAAAGCACTCAGCCATGATTTTCAGCTTGTGGAAGACTTGAGACCGAGAGTCTTCATCTCCAGACCTTCGTAATATCAAAAAAGTGGTTTACAATTTTCACGAAATTTCTCAAGTAATCATTAAAAGATCGTAGATGCTGGCATTTTATTTTTAATACTCGCAAGGTCTCTCCATATTCTTCTCATCTTACATATTAACCGAAAATAGGTCTCTCTAGACTCTTCTCTTTTCACATATTGACAGAAAATTCGTAAAAAAAAAACTAAGCGGCTGAGTAGATCTCAAGTAAAAAAATCGAAATGCAAAAACTACGCATTTTTATTGCGAAGTATTCTAAATATAATATATACTGGAGAAAATTACGAAATTTTTAGTAGCTTGAATGGCAAGTGAGACCCTTTCACACAAACATTTTGTGTGCCCCAGAGACCCTTTCCTCCATACAGATATTTTTAGATCCCGAAAGGTCTCTTAAACCCTTTAAACACAGTTGAATTTGAACAATCGAATGTCCTCAGAGACCCATTCCACACAAACAACAAACATTTCGTGTGTTTCAGAGAACCTTTTCTTTATACAGACACTTTTAGAAGCTCATGAACCCGATAGGTTTTAAAGACCCTTTATACACAGTTGCAGTTTCTGCTGCTAAAATTTCACACAGGATCATTTTTAATAGTTCGATGACTTGCGAATTACTGCCAATGCGCCATTACAATTTCTAACGTAATTTGATTTTTTGAGGTTATATAGATGAAAGCCGGTTTGTGTTTGTGTTTTTTGCTCAAAGAAATAATAAAATTGTGAACCTTTAAAGTGAAGAACCTTCGAAGATTTCTAATTTTCAATATAATGGTTGATAATTTTGGGTTTATAAGCGCCTTATAATCTAATAGATCACAATTTCCTAGAACGTCTTTCATGGAAACAGCAATTCATTGCCCGAATTTACTAACAGTTGAAAAAACAAGTGAAAATCAACCATTTTAGCATTTCTATTTAGCTCAAATAATTATTTATTGGTAAGCTAGAGGGAAAATAGGCTTAGACAAAAAACAAAAACAGTTCTCTGAGTAGGTCCAACAACTATTGATCAATTTCTTTACTAAAAATCTGCCTGAAAATGTCTCTCTTTCTTCTTTCTACCCATCCTCACGAATGAAAATAATTGCTGTCTTGATTATTGGTAAATATTTGGAGGTTATATCTGAACATATTTCTTTATTTTTGCTATTGCTCTTTTAACTTTTAGTCGGAATCCCACTTCAGTTTCAAGGTTGAATTTTTGGCCTCATTAAATATTTTCTCTCTCTAAAGATATCATTTTCCGTCTAAAGCTTTGTCTAGTTTTAAGCTCTCGTTCCGTTCCCAAGACATTCGGGTCTATGAAAGCAGATCAAGGTCGCATTTTTATCCGGTCAAGCACTGTAATCTAGGCAGCACGCCTCAAATTTAAAATGGAGAATGTTTTCTGCAGCTACAAAAACAACAATGAGCTTATATACTTTATCACAAATATAATAGTTACTCGGTAAGAAAGTGTTAATATAATCATCGTTTTGACTAAAGTATTATAAATAAGTAAAAAAATATATAAAATATATAATAAAACAAAATATAAAAAAAATTATAGAGACTAAAAAAAATTTAAATAAAAAAAAAATTAAAATATAAAAAAAAAATAAAAAAAATAAAAAAAAAATTAAAAAAAAAAAAAAAAAAAATAAAATAAAAAATAAATAAAAAAAAATTAAAAAATATAAAAAATATAAAAATATAAAAAAATAAAAAATATAAAAATATAAAAAAACAATATAAAAATATAAAAAATAGAAAAATTTAAAAAATAAAAAAAAATATATAAAAAAAAAAAAATAAAAAATAATAAAAAAAAATAATAAAAAAAAAAATATAAAAAATAAAAGAAAAAAAAAAAAAATTATTTAAAAATTAAACTAAAAAAATATACATATATCTTCAAATTAAAAAAAAATACATATCTAAAAAAATCATTTAAAATATATTAAAATTTTATTGAAAAATATATGTATAAAGCAATTTATAAAAGATAAATAACTGAAATTACTATAATAATTAATAATGCCCGCAATTAACACAATATACACAAAGAATATTAAAAAACATAAAACAATATAAAAAATATTAAAAAACCATAAAAAAAGATAAAAAAAAATATAACAAATATATAATAAATATAAAAAAAAATAAAAAATTAAAAGTAAAACAATATAAAGAAAGAATTATAAAAATTTATTTAAAAAATAAAACTAAAAATAATACACATATTTATTTAAAATAAGTATGCAAATCTAAAAAATTCTTCAAAAACATATTAAAAAAATTATATAAATTTTATATAAAAATATCTAAAGATTTTTATAAAAATAATAAATAAATAAATGAAATGGCAATAATAATCAGTAATGCCCGCAGTTCACTTTTATGTTATAAATCTCTTCCAAAAACTTTCATTTCCTTTCTCTCATTACTAATTCTATACATACAAGCCCACAGAAAGTCCATCAATATTTGTAGAAGAATATTGTCAGAAGCTTTGAATTCCATAACACGACCTCAACAACACATACCCAATATCACAGTGCATCACACACATTTCTATGAAGAATGAAGCGAAAAAGTGCCAGAAAGAGAGGGAAATGTGCCAGCGCTGCAAAGAATACGAAAATTAATTTTCAATCACATCAATCACATTCGATTCAATTACGGTACAAAACGCCTGACAATCTCAGATTGCGTAGCTACTGTCGCACAAAAAACGAAGAACAAGAAAAATTCATCAAAAACATGAAAACAGCGCAGATAATAGCGTACTTTTTCAATAAAAGTAACAAAGAACTTTTTGGAAGCTTCTGCTGGGCCACAAAGCACTAAAGCATGTAGAAGCTATCTTGATGACTTTTACCGTTTTTTCTTTAGTTGCGCTGCCATTGTCTTATATCATTATTATTAGTTTACTGGGCACTTTCTTTTATGGCTTTTTGAGTGGTTGTAATACACGCGCACGCACATACATACATACCCACACATGCTGATAGTTTTAGAAGTTCTTTTTAATTTTTTTTCTATTCTAATCTGCAATTTGCTTGCTTGTGTGTCTGTACAATTTTCCATTCATTGATCAAGTGGGTTGTTGAGCTGAGCACCATCGCAGCTTTGACACATACACACACATACATACATACGCTTATTGGCCGCTATTTGCGTTGGCTTTGACTGAGCGGTTCAAAGTTTACCTTCTCAGCTACACAGACGCCGTCACATATGTTGTCTCATTAAGTCATTCTTATGGCGTGTGCAACATGTGGTGTGTGTGGCAGCAATGAGAAGGTGGCACAATCTTGTTCTGCTCAACTCACCAGCAACGCTTTGGAGTTTGCCTGTTGCCGCCTGAATTTTATCGACTTTCTTTCATTTCTGCGGAAATTTTTGTGTATTTTTCTTTTCACTGCGTGTTGTGGTTGCTGTTGTCATTGTTGTTGATGCGCAGCGTTCTTAGACGTCAAAGAATTTCTTTTTATAATTTTTATGATTTTTTTTTTTGCGTTGCTATAAAGTTTCTTTTCATTACTCCCGTCTATTGTTGCGCTGTGGAATTTTTCGTTCTGCCATTTATGGAGTTTTCTTGAAAAGTTGTGGCTTTTACAAAAACAACATACCTACATACATAATTATATTGGTTTGCGCTTACTTGTGGCTTATATTGGCGCATAAAAAGCGATATCGGAATGCGTACGACTTTTGTTACATACAAACATACATCTGTACATACATGTGTACATACAGCATCGCCTGCGCGTGTACTTTCTTGTCTCCACACACATACGTACCTAAAGACAACTCTTCTTGTCGTCTTTATTCGCCATATAATTGCAAGCATTCATATTCTACGCAGCCTCAGCGGCCTTGTGCTCGGCGAGCATCGTAAGCACCGCCAATATTGGCACAAAGAATTGCCACACAGTGAAAGTTTATGTGCTGTCTTGGTGGTGACTTGACGGATTTTCCAGCAATGTTTGGCCATGCTGATTTCCCATATGGCTTTGGCGTTATAATTGGGTTATTATTACGAGTCGCCGTAAATGGTTGACACACAGAATCGGTCTCCTGCTGGTGAGAAGAGAGTTGAGAGCAGGCGCTTGGTGTAACAAAAAATGGTCGTGAAAGTCACTAGCTGTTATTTGAAGTTAAAAATATAAATTCTATTTAAGAAATTATGAAAAAATTTACGAAATTTATATAACTTGTTAAAAAAAAAAAACAAATTCTAGTTAGTAAAGTGAAAAAGTTTTGCTAAATTGTTAAAAATAAAAATTTCAGTTAAATCGAAAATGTCTGAAATTTTTATTTCTTATAACGGCATTAAATCTTCTAATTTTTTGGTGAATTTCACTTAAAACATAGTCGCTGGCTTAAAATCTGCATTTCCTTACCTTAGTTTGATTTGAAGTTTAGCAAATCTATTTTTTAATGAATTTCTGACACTATTTTTGAAATATTTTATCACTCTCTTTTGGTTAATAAGATGCTTTATTGAGTTTTGTATTTTGTTCCCAATTTTATTTAATTTTTCGAAGCACTTTTCACAGCCTTATTTTAAATTTTATTTTTATTGATAAGTAAATTGACTAAATAATTAATTGAATTGACCAAAAAATTGGGCTTAAAATATCCAATTAGTCATTCGATTAATTAAGTTTGTTAGTTAAGTGAGTTAGTTAGTTAATTTGCTCAATTAATTTTTCGGCGTATTCTTGAGAGCCTTATTGTCACTTTTATTTTCTTAATTAACTAAGTGACTAAATTGATATTGGAATTGACCATTAAATTAGGCTTAAAATATTCAAAGCGTCATTTAATTAATTAAATTTGTTAATTATGTGAATTAGTTAATTTAGATAATTAGTTAATTTGCTCAGTTAACCTTTCGTGGCATTCTTGAGAGCCCTTTTATCAATTTTATTTTCTCAATTGACTAAATTAATAATTAAATTTAGTAAATAATAAGTCTTAAAGCATTGAATTAGTCATTTAAGGAATTAAATTTGTTAGTTAAGTGGATTAGTTAATTTAGTTAATTAGTAATGTGCTCAATTGACTTTTCGAGGCATTCTTGAGTGCCTTATTGTCAATTTTATTTTCTTAATTAACTAATTGACTAAATCATTATTTAAATTTCTCAAATTATAAGTTCTAAAACATTCAGTTAGTCATGCAATTTTTAATTAAGTCAATTACTTAATTAGTAGATTTACTCAACTAGCTTAATCATTATTATCAATTACTGCAAGTTTTATTTTCTGAACTAATGGACTAAACTAATGAATAAATTTACTAAATAATAATATTTAAAATATTTAATTAGTGAATTAATTTATCAATTAAGTCAATTAACTTATTTAGTAAATTTATTGATTTATTTAGTTGGCTCAATTAAATTAATTTTTTGACTAAATAACACATCCGAAAAGAGCCAGTTACTCAATTAGTTTATTAATTTAGTAAATTAGTTAATGTTAGTTAATGTAATAATTAAATTTACTAAATAGATCGTCATAAAACATTTAACTAGTGATTTAATATTTAAATTAAGGCAATTAACTAATTAACTAAATTATGGAAAAGCTAAATTAGTTAATTGACTTATTTAAACATTTTTTTTTAATAAATAATAAATCCGAAAACAGTCAGTAAGTCTATTAGAAGGTCAATTTGGTCAATTAGTTAACGCTGTCATTTAGATAATTTACTCAAATAGTAAATTTATTAAATTAACTAATTCAATAATTTATATAACCGAGTATTTGTTTATGACTCTTTCTCATTTAATTATTTCAATTTAATATTATTTAATTAATTAATTTAATTGCCAATTAATGTACCTTCGATTTTTGCAAATTTATTACGCTTCGGCCAAATGACAACAGAAGGCAATTAGCCGGATCTCAGGCACTTCTTATTAGCGCTTGAACGTGTTTCCATGTCAATTCAAATCTTTGGCAAAATATATAAAAATGTACATATGTATATATGTTTGATTGCCAAATGGCCGCACAACTCCAAGCGGATGCGTGTGCAAATCACAGGAGACTTACTGCAAAAGCTTGGAGCTTGTATGGCCACAAATCTAGCTGCGACAACGGCTATGCGCAGCTGCAGTGATAAAAATTCCACGCGCACACATTTGCACCAACACTAATCCGCGCGTCTGCGCATGCGCTACACTATTTATAAACGTGTGTGCTTGTCTAAGCCTCGCGCTGCGTCGCGTCCATACCAAATTTTGCCTTCTTTGCTTTCGATCACATACCAAAGCGCATGATAATAATGAAACCGCAAGCCAAGACTGTGGCAACATTGTATGCGCCTGCAACACCCTCTCCACCAACCGCACAGCGACGCGCCGAGTGGGTTGCGCGTCGAGTGTTTAAATGCAGCAGCGCGGCGCGGCGCGGCTTAACGCGCAGCAGCAAATATTTTCAAAGGTCGTTTCAAATGAGTGCACCACATTTCAATGTTGTTGCGCGCATTGTTGTGTGCTGCAACATTGCATCGCGTACGTGTGTGTATGTGTGCATGCTGTAACTTGTATGCGGCGAAGAAGCAGAAATCTAATAATATACCGTCGCGCGTGTAAAGCTGCAAGCAAAGCGCATAGAAACTCGTTCAGCGACACCGACGCGCTTCAGCGCATCCAAAGCCATGAACGTATCGCTGTGTAGATATGTATGTGTTATATATAAGTATATTTTTATTATATGCCTTGAGTATATAATTTTTTTTAGTACTTTCTTGTGATTTTTTGTCAGCAATTGTCAGTTAGCGCTGTCGCGCTGCAGTCAACTGGCGTCAAGGAAATCTTACGATCCAATCTTTTAGCCATTGGCTGGGTAAAAACAAACAGCTGGCTAGAGACTGTTTACAGCGTTGATTTGTAGCTTGCGGCGCGCCACTCTCTCCGCTGTCTATCTTACATATGCATGTGTGTTTATTTATGTGTGTGTGTGTTGACTTGCAGGAATTCGCGCATTTCACAGCTGCTCAAAGTCTTTATATAAAACGAGCGCTGCGCGTCATATGTTGGCCTTTGTGTAGGCTAGTCTTCACTTGCTCTCTGCTCTAGCGCTCTACTTCAGCTCTCTACTCCAGCTCCAGCTTCAGCTCTATATATACATATACAATATTTATGTCCGTCTATTTTCATGTTACCCGCATGCATCCATCTATCGCCTGATTATGCGTATCTGATTGCTTGCAAGTTATTGCCTATCGTGTCCCTGGTATGCTTCATTGTTGGCGTTGTTGTTGCCGTCCCTACGCAGCGCTTGACTACATAAACTATCGCCGTCCGTCCGTTCACAACTTTAATTAGTGGCTCAAGCTTTTGGCTTGGCTCTGCTTCGTTTCGGTTTTGGCACGCTGTTCGCCTTTTCTTCGGCATCGTTTTTCTTTGGCTTTTTTTCTTCTTGATTTTCTGGCTTTATGGCCCAATGTTGTTCTTACCTTGCGTTGTTCTTTGCGGCTTGCAAGTTCTTCTCGATTTTCGAGGTGTTCGGCTTTGGATTTCTTGCTGCTGCTCGATTTCAATGATTTCTATGGTTTCAGTTTATATTGCCCATAATTACTTGGCCGATGATGTTTCAGCCACCCCACTTACGCCGAAAACCAAAACAAACAACAACAACAACAATACAAAGCCAAAAGCAAATATGTGTTGTTTTTGTTTGTTCGGCGAGCGCGTTTAAACTGCGCGCTACCGAGAAAACCAAACACCAAAACGTGGTTAAAACGTCCAACATAATTTGGTGAATGTAAATTATAGCACCAGGCCGCCCGCCACCTGCCACCGGCCACCAACAACCTCGAGCGAGCGCGCCGCAGCTTTGTTGATTCTTTGCTGGCGCATTAATTTTAATCTCGCTGCTCCACATTGTAGTTGTTGTCTGGGCTTATTTTCAATGTCAATCGTTTGCTGTGTGTGTTTCGCTCATATTTTATTTTGTTTGTTCTTTGCGTGAAATAATTGCAAAAGCCAACAACAGCAAAAACACAGTGATTGCATAATATTTGGTATCTGCGTGAAATCCATTAAGAATCGCTTGCGGTTAGCCCGCGCTTTAAACGCTGTTCAATGGTTCGCTGAGTTCGCTGATTTTTCGAATGCCTAAAAGAATTAATTAACGCAATGTTTTGGCATAACCGCACTGTTTGTTGTTGCTTTACACTAGTAGAATTGTACTAGTATAGGTCGGCAGCTTTTTTATCTCGGCCGCCGATCTGTAGCTGTAGCTCAGCTGGCCTTGCCGCAAGTTACACATGAGATTAATGAGGTTAACTTATTCTAGTTGGTCCATTAGCCTAACAAGGTCTCAAGCCATGCTTGCTGTTGCTGCTGGCGTTGGTGAAATAGTTTCCATTGCGGAAGTTCGGGGTTTTGATGGGTAAATTCAAGTCATTTTGAAAAATCTGACGCTTGAGGTAACAGTGATCCAGTTTTAAAGAAAAAACACAGAAACTTCAAAATTATTGGGAATGTTTATTATCATTCAAAAGAACATTCCTTGGCATTTACTTTTTGAAGATTATCTCTTTCAAATGTTGGTCGCGGCTACGTCTCAGATGGTCTATCCAATGAGTCCAATTTTCGATGACTCGTTTGAGCATTACGACTGGTAACTGGCGAATGACACGCGTGATGTTTTGGCTTCAAGGCCTGCATCCAAGCGGGATTGTGCGCTTAGACTTCAGATTTTACATATCCCCTCAGAAAAAGTCCACCGGTATGATATCACATGATTTTATGGCAATCGACCGGCCCAAAACGTGAAATTATCTGCTCACCGAAGTGTCCTCTCAATGAATCCATTGGTTGATGCGATGTGTGAGAAGTGACGTTGAAACCAAATGTTGCCGAAATCACGAGCTTCAATTTCAGTCACCAAATAGTCGGTTATGATGGCGCGATAACGGTTACCATTCACGGTTACGTTCTCACCGGTGTCACTTTTGAAGAAATAAGGAGTGATGATTCCACCGGCCCACAAACCATACCAAACCGTTGTTTTTTCTGGATAAAATGGTAGCTTTTGAATCTTTTCAGGTTGCTCTTCGTCCCAAATTCGGCAATTTTGCTTGTTTACATACCCATTGAGCCAAAAATGAGCCTCAACGCTGAACAAAATTTGGCTCGGAAACGTCAGATCTTCTTAGAACTTTTCAAAAGCTCATAGAGCGAAGCGATGTTGCTTGTGATCGTCGAGCGGCTTCAGTTCTTGCTCAAGCTGTATTTTGTAGGCTTTCAAATTAAGATCTCGACGTAAAATGCGCCAAGTTGTTTCATATGTCAGTCCGAGCTGTTCGGGTCCAACGTTTTTCTTTTTTTTTTGTTGGAAGGACACTGGAATGAACTCAGTTTAAGAACAGCCTTTAAATGTTACAAAATTCTTCAAATCCAATCTAACCTCTTTAAATCAGCGGAATCACTGTGGATCTGTCTTCTTGTATTCTCATAGATCAGAGGAATGTATGAACTATGGATCTGTCTTCTTGCATTCTCTTAGATCAGAGGAATGTATGAACTATGGATCTATCTTCTTGCATTCTCTTAGATCAACAGGATAGTCTAGGTAAATTCCAAGACCTTTCTTTTGCTAAATATACATGAGGATCTCGGCTCCCTTATTGAATAGCTCGCCTTGTTGTTCTTGCGGTTAATTCCTACTCGAACTGTTTCATGGTTAGGCAACGGAACGTTAGCTCCATCGAATCGATTGGGGAATTCTCTTCGTACAAATTCTAATTCTCTTGCCCTCTTACACTGCCCGTTCGGCGTATTACAACTTATGTAACTCGTCTTTTTATTTTCTTCACACCCAATACATTTTCGCCGCCTCATTACATCAGCCTTCAAATGTATGCAGCACAGTACCTCGTTACAAGGTCAATTGCAAAGCACGCGATTACACCAACTCCCAAAGCGGCGCACAAACAATTACATACGGTAGGCATTGTCGTCGCGCTTTTTGCAAAAAACAACAACAAAAACAAAAGAAGCATATGAAAAAAGTATGAACAAACAATAGCGTTTAACACATTAGCATTCCACATGTGGCGATTGTCATGAAACGTGCAACAAGTCAAATGGGAATTTGCCTTCTTCTTATTCGTATGCTAATTGGCAGCAGAAATTCCGCGGCTACAATTCATCCGCGGGCGCCCTACAAAGTGCACCACAAATGACATATCGGCCAACAGCGCCCATCAAATATCAATTGCGGCAAGCGCGACTCAGCGCGCAGAGCCGCCGCCGCCGCTTACAGCTAAGCGCAATTGAAGTGAACTAAAATGATCGGTATGTGCGTAAATCCGCAATACATCATCGAAGTGCCGCGCCAACGTCGCGCCGCCGCCGCGCGCTTGTAAACGATGAAGCGGGCGACGACGACGACACAATAGGCGCTCGGCAAAAAACAAAAGATCGCCAACAATGTGGATGATAATGATGTTGCGCTCGGTGTTGTTTGTTGACTGGCTGATGGACGCACTGACGAGCAGCGGTGTGGATGGCGGGACGAATGGACGCGCTGATGTACGGCGCTGATGATTGTGATTACGATTGCGAACGCGTTCGTCGTGTATGCGTTCGTGACATGAAAAAATGCGATCACATTTGTGATTTGTTGCTGTATTTTGTACACACTTTACTTGGCAAGGTACGGCGTATGGCGGATGGCGGCTGGTGGCTTCATCGGCAGAAATGCTAGAAACCCATCATGGTCAATCGAAGCATACCACTGTCTTTCGAGGTGACTATGTATGTACTTATATATAATATACTTTGGAGATATATATGTTTGTATACAACAGCGCATTGCACGTACGCAAGTGATCGTGGTCTTAAGGTGAGCGCTTCGACGCTGCGCATTAGCCGATCTCGCGGACGCGCTGGATAACCGTCAGCAGTTCGCTTGCGCCCTTTCACTCTGCTGCGCCCTTTCACTCTGCTTGCAGCACCATATGTACATGTATCTAAACATTTCTGTGAGGGTCGCCAAGAATGTTTCTTATTTATTAAGTAGAAAATAAATCGAAAGCACAAGCGCCACATCACCTTCAGCAGCGCGTCATGCTCGCACGTTCGTTAGATACCAAGTCAGCGGTTAGAAACCGCTAGCTCGATCACATAGCATGCTCGAGGGCAAGTTACATGCTGCTGCCACACATAATATTATATACATATATGCTTGGCACTAAGCGACATGTGTGCGCATATGACAATATTTACGCGCTCGATAACTTGTAAGAATTCTTCGGCTGCCGCGTTGAGTAAGTGCAAATATGTTTATTTGTCAACACATACAAAGCTCTGTGGCAATATATGTGGAATGTCAATGTTGTAAGTTAGTCTGCGCCATGTCTTGTGCCTCTCCAGTGCTGGCGGTCAGCATGTTGATCTGCGTCTCTGCACATTTGACTTATCTGGTTTTGGTATGCGACTAGAAAACATGCCTCGCGGCAACATGCTCAACTTCTTAGTCATCTGTGACTGCCTAGTGCTTTGTGTGGTAACTTAGAATGAAAGGGTGTTGCAACAGGTGACTCAGAAACTTTTTAAAATAAATTTTCTATTTTTTTGTCGTTTTTTTGACATTTTTAGTTTGGTCCACTAGATAAAACTTTATGATTCATAAAAGTGCTGAAAATGTCATCTTGTGCTCGAGTATTACTAGTTTTGATGCATTTTTACATGAAAATATCGTAATAGATATCATATAGTGATCCTTTTCCTGAACTTTCAAAGCTACGAGATCCTATAGACTTCTATTAACTTTGACAACCTTCTTCGTTTAATTTTTTTTAGACTGCAGAAACTGTTCGAAAATTCATAATAGACATTATATTAGATCTTTTTATATATTTAGGAAACTATATTACATTATTTCTTGACCTTTTCTGCGCCCTTTTCACGTTCAAATCTTGTTTATTTTATTGCCATTCAATTCTTCAATCATTAGAAATTACTTTCATTTCCTCCAAAGATTTATTTATTATCCAACAACGTGTCAACTTGCCCTTAAATACAATAATTGTTGCCTACCTTTTGGCGCGCAAGTCATATTCTCGTTTAACTCCTCGAATGATTGTAGTAAAAAAGAATAACGTCATTGATTTCTAATATTTTTTTTATGCCACAACTTTTTCATTTATAGCTTAAAAGCATTACGCAGTAAGTGTTGCCTACCTTTTGGAGCGCAAGCAAAATTAGTCATATTTTCGTTTAATGATTATAGTCAGTAATTTCAACTTGTTTTAGAAACAAAATCTTTCTCATCTTTCATTTAAAAGCATTGCCAAGTAAATGGTTGCCTACCTTTTGGCGCTCATGCAAAATATGCTATATTTTTTGGTTAGCGACATAAATTATTATAGTGAAAGGGAATAACGTCATAAATTTCTATTTATATTTTTACTAAACATGAGTAGAACACAAAATTTTTATACTTTTTTGAATATTTTCGAATTGAAGTTTTCGTTCCATTGCATACTTTTTGGCGGAATATACTTTTCCAAAAAAAAAAATATTTTTAACAGTGCTCGCGTATATATTGCTTAACCTCAGACTCCAAAAAACGCTTATTATGCACAGTAAAAATAATGTTGGCTACCCTTAGGCGCGCAATGAAAATATGTTATATTTTCGTTTAGCTACACAAATTATTGTATAGTGAAGTTAATAGCGCCATTCATTTCTACTTCTTTTTTTAACAAACATCAGTAGAACACAACATTTTTATACTTTGTTTGTTTTTCGAATTTAAATTTTCGTTCCATTGCATACTTTTTGGCGGAATATAATTTTTCAAAACCAAAAAACATTTTTAACAGTGCTCGCGTGTTTATTGCTTAACCCCAGAATGCAAAGAACGCTTATTATGCACAGTAAGAATAATGTTGCCTACATTTTGGCGCACTGCAGTAATTTTTTTTTTTAATTTCCTTAAGATTTTCAGCTATTTCTATTGCTTAACCGCAGACAGCAAAGAATGCATATATAATACTTAAAATGTTGCCTACATTTTGGCGCAATAAAAATTTTCAAAAAATTTCCATACGATTTTTAGCTACCTAACGCTACACCCACTCATTTCATGCGAATATTTCGAGACACATTGACATTTCTATTGACTGTTTAAACAGCACAGACTTGCGAGATTTCAATACTTAAGTACCAAGCAACGCGTACACGAAGCCATACACGACTATTTTATACAAACCATACAAGAGCTCAACCAACAAAAGATCACAACAAAGCTGGTCGCTGGCATGCAAATGAGCGGCTAGAAAACAACAAACACGTATACTTACAGAATGCTTCCTCATTGTGTAGGCATCCCTAGGTACACACACGCGTCGTCATGGTGCATTCCTCGCTTGGAGTAATGGAATTTCTAAAACAACTCCAGCTGCCGCCACCGTGTGGTATTGTAAACAAACGACCGTTAATTGACACAGATACGGGAATATACCTGAATATATGTACATTTATATTCGAAGGTATACAAATGTCTGCGATAGAGGCGGGTGCTGTGGATATTTGCGCAATCTCATCCAGTCGTTTCAATGGGTCTGCTTTATTTTTATGCGAACGTCATTAGCATCATCAACCCATTGTACCTTTCTCTCGCTTTTTGTCTCCTCAATCGCCTGCCTTCAACCCACAGCTAATAGAGTTATTAAGCCCGCGATGACAGTAAAGATAGCGGTGGTCACAACAATTGGCGCTAACAAGTTGAAATCGTTTAATTATGCAAATTATCTGGCTGCGATACGCAAACGCCGCTCATCACCTGCCTTAGATTGAGCGCTTTGATATTTTGACAGACGTCCAGTTCAACAGCGTTCTAAATTAGTTAATAGCGGGTGGTGGTTAAAACAATTTTTATTATGCAGAGCGCTGGCTCTGACATACCAGTCTCTGCAGTCCCAAACTTCCACCTTTTTTTTTGCCAAATCCACAATGACCTATATTCACCACATATCTGTTGCGTTGTCTCTACCTTACTTTTTTTTGCTTTTTATACCATTTCGCTTTGCGATCATTAGCATGGCTTTGTCTCTGACCCACACAGCACCGTTAGTTGTGCCAAAAAAATAGTGTTTTCAATATACTCACGTCCCTATGTAATAACTCTTCAATTGTTGACGTTTGCGCCTTTGTTGCTTCGCAAATCGCAAGTTCACCCATTTCGCAACATTTTTGCGCGCGTTGACAGCGCTATGCCAGCAACATAACTTCAAGTTACACGCAAGCGCTCAACGCGGCGTACACATTTTGACTGCTGCCCCCAAGCGGCTAGCTAATTAGCGTTATTTGCCGCAGCGATCGCATCGGGAGCGCGTCCAAACGATCAAAAGATCGCGCTGTCGATAGTGCGCGCGCACGCACACAAACACACACACACACACACATACCACACCTATAGACAACCCGCCTCGATTGCGTTTGTTGATTGGCTTAGCGCGCGCTCGCCGCTTCGTAGCGTTCATATACGCGCACATATGCGCATTTGTTTACATTGCAATACATTTCATTATATTTATCATTGATTTTCAATTACATGTTGCATACATACAAACGCGCGCCGCCACCTTCATTTTGCTTTGCAGTTTTCGGGGGAGTTATGCGCGCTGCTGAACGCTGCCTCAGCTGCTACACTCTGCAACACAAATGACGCGCGCAACAATGGCACACATAAATTCCCAGCTGCGCGCGCACGTAACTTTTTTACAATTTTTTCTCTTACTTACTATTATGTTTGTTGTATTTTTACTATTTTTTTTTTTGTATTTTTATTATTTTTGTATTTTTATTATTTTTGTTGTGCGTTTTTCCTCGTCTGTCATTTGCGCCAGTGCTTGTGATTATTGATTATTGAAATTTATTATGTCAATTCGTACGGCGCGTCGATCCAAATCTATGCAGGTACGTTCGCTAGCGTCTCGACATTTGTCTCATGCGCATATTTTTCTGCCATTTGCTGTTGTTGCTTTGTGTTTTTTCGGGGCATTGGAGCGGAATTCCGTCGAGTTTGTTGAACTCCGTCCTTTCATTTATTTTTCGTTCGTTACATATGTCTATGGGTGTGTTTGCGCGCAGCAGGGGACGCGTGCGCTGATCGATTCGCTGTAATGTGCTGTACCTGCTGTCGGTGATTGGCGGTGGTCTTACGAATTTTCTTTTCATTTTGTGGCATTTTTTGTTCATTATGTACTCGCATATGCGAGGAAAAGGAGGCGTAGCTGCAAATTATTTTTATAATTTTTTCTCCATTAGTGGATCGTTGAATTATTGCCGATTACTTATTGATAATGATCGATTTCCATAACTGATAGGTGAAATGGGCACTCAAGTGAGCTGTGGCACTGTCTTCTAGGTTATCCGTGCGCATATGAATTGAAGTACCATAAATACTAACTGACCGCCATACTTTGTGTAAAATTTTGTAGACAAGCAAAGAAAAGAACAATTAGCAGTGTGAAAAACAAAAAAAAAAAGAAGAAGGAAGAATCCGTATAGAACATTCTTCATTACTTGCAGTAATAAGAAACTCTTTTCGGTTCATCTAAGCGTTCTTAACACTTCCTAAGGGTTACCCATCATTTAATTTTTGAAAAAATTTAAACCGATGATTCCACCGGCCCACAAACCACACCAAACCGTTGTTTTTTCAGGTTGAAATGGCAGCTCATGAATCTCTTCAATCTTCAAAAATGCGACAATTTTGCTTGCCAAAAATAAGCCTAATCGCTGAACAAAAATTGGCTCGAAAACGTCGGATCTTCTTGGAACTTTTCAAGAGCTCATAGAGCGAAGCGATGTCGGTTGGGAAGGTCGAGCGGCTTCAGTTCTTGCACAAGCTGCATTTTGAAAGCTTCTTTCTTCTTTCCATACGTCAGTCCGAGTTGCTGCGAACGGCGCCGAATCGACTCTCCACGTTCTTTGTGTACACTCTGAGCTACTTTTTTCGCCAAAGCGTTCTCATAGATTCCTTAACTGGTTAGGTTAAGTTAAGAGATGGTTCTTTGGACAGCTTAGAACAGCGGTACTTTATGGTACCTGAAACTCTTATACAATAGATCATACGATACTTACTATACAAGTGAACTAAGCGCTTTGTGCCGTTCACATTATCAAGAAAAGTCAGTTTCTACCATGTCTCCTGCTTCGCCAAAGGTAAAATAGCATTGATGATTCAACCTCACTGTTGCAAAGGCTAAATAATGGGGACGAAAGTGCCTGGATGTTCAATCTCACCCGCGCCCAGTAAGAACCCTTACGATTGTGAAAGATGAACTTTGCTTAGGGCAAGTAGTTCAGTAGAACTCATCATCTACGATCAGCGCCTGCGTGGTCTATTGGTCGAATTCAAGACGTCAATGCATATCCAACTCGGTCTCATTCCGATGTGAGCGAGTCAAGGGTACCTCCTTTGGCTAACTCATTGTCTTTGCAGTTGCTGGTGATTCTGCTATGATCAGGCGCTCAAACAAGTATGATGATGTAGAAGCTTGATGTTATTTCTAATGAGGATAGAACCTTGATTAGCTGCTTGATTAGCTTTGAGCCCAGAGTTAGCGAACTCGGCACTAGTATTGTCGCTTTCAGCTGTTTAGGGACCGATCATTGTTTGAAATATGAGCTCAAGAGGGTTTGATATTATGCTTTAACAGTTTTCTTCTTGGGTTCACAGGAAATATAATGAAACTTCAAAGAAATTTATGTTTTCATAGTGATCCTTGACGCGATCGCAAGTAATTTCCATATAAGACAAGGTTATACAGATTAAAAAGGCATTTTAATATGCCAATTTAATATTTTATCCTTTATTTAAAAAAGATCGAAAAAATGAAAATTGTAAAATTCAAAAAATTTATGGTGATCTTGCAGTGATCTGAACCGATCACAACTCAACTAAATTTGAAACAATCTGCAAAAAACTAACATCTACACAGATTAACGATCTGCATATGTATTTTTTTGTTGTTATTTTTAGATTTCTATCTGTCTATCTTTTGAGAATTATTACAAGTATCTCCACAATACGGATGATCTTTCACTTTTCACTGATCGTTGGCAACTTTTACTTTACATTCTTACGCTTTCTTTTGTCTCACAGTCACTTGAACGTGCTATAAGCACTTACCTCAGCATTTGTGGCGCCAGATTCTTGACGTTTTCGCTTGCCATGGTTTATCAGCCGACGTAATATTTGCACTAACGGTATAGTCGAAAGCTAAGAGTTGCTACCCGCTGCTGGTGGTGCCGTTTCCAATCGTCGTCGATTTCCCATGTCAATCAACCCGCGGCAAAGCAAATAGTTCACATGCCAGAGGCGGCGCTAGAAGAGTTCAACGCCGTCACCGCTGCCGCCAGCTCAGCATACTAGAACCCGCCTCGCGTTCCGCGCACGGCCATATCTACCTTGGCAGACGCCAGCGCTGCTAAGTTATCGCGCGCGCGTATCAGAAAAATACGCAGACGGCGCCAACAATTTGCAGCGGCGCGCTCTATGATCGACTTCATTGATACTACACTACACACTGTGTACAACAAATATGTGTACTGGCACTTCATCATATTGCCAAAGCGATAGCTTGTTGTTCCTTTGTGGCTGTTGCTGGCTGTTCGATTTTGCTGTCGTCTGTTTACTTGCTGTAATTGTAGTTGCATGCAAACAATTTATTGTCTCAATATTTACGAAGCATTGCTGTTTTCTATTTTTCTGCTCTCCATATTTATGTTGCAATTTAGTTGTGTGTGTGTTGAGAAGGCTTTCTGGCTGCGCAGCCGTTAAACACGCGCAAATCCGGGTAGCTTTTGTAACCATAGTGTGTACTTATGTGAGAAAAATGAAGCGAAGATATTTTCATGAAAATCGCAAAGCGCTCGTAGCGGATTTAGTAATTTGTACGCAATAAATTTCTCGCTCGTTTCTCTCTTCGTGCTGGGAGCGCGCGTTTTCGTATAAGAAATTGTAGCGCGAAACGATCACACCACCCACATTTAATTGATCAACCACGACGATTTTGCAAATTCAAAGTGAAATTCGCCGACAAAAGCACGGCAAAATAAATGCTGATCGCGCGAGAGCCTATCGGCAATCTAAGCTGTCAGCTCGTATTGTAATATTAGTCTGCAGGAACGTTAAAATATTATTATTGGTTATTGTGAGTTCGCCATGAAGTTTGTACCATTCAGAAGCAGATGTTAGAGACCCTTTAATATATATGTATATAGTATATAAGTGATCAGCGTGACGAGCTAAATAGATTTAGTCAGTTCCGTCTGTCTATATATGTATACGCGATCTACTCCCTCAGTTTTTGAGATATCGACCAGAAATTTCGTACACGTCCTTTTCTCCACAAGAAACTGCTCATTTATCGGAACCGCCGATATCGGACCACTATAGCATATCGCTGCCGTACAAACTGACCGATCAAAATCAACTTCTTCTATGGGAAACTTTCTTATTTGACAAGATATCTTCAAGAAATTTGGCAAGTATTAGTATCCAAAAGAACTCTATAATCTCCGAAGAAATTGTTCAGTTCCGACCACTATAGCATATAGCTACCATACAATCTGAACGATCAAAATCAAGTTATTCTATGGAAAACTTTTTTATTTGAAGAGATATCGTCACGAAATTTGGCATCTATAATTATCCAAAACAACGGTACAACTTTATTAAGTTCATTTGAAGAGATATCGTCACGAAATTTGGCATGTATTAGTATCCAAAAAAACTCTATAATCTTCCAAGAAATTGTTCAGTTCAGACCACTATAGCATATAGCTGCCATACAAACTGAACGATCAATATCAAGTGCTTGTATGGGAAACTTTTTTATTTGAAGAGATATCGTCACGAAATTTGGTGTGGTTTATTATCCAAAGCAGCGGTACAATTTCCCAAGAAATTGTTCGCATCGGACCACTATAGCATATAACGGCCATACAAACTGAACGATCAAAACCAACTTAACGATTTTTTATGCCCTTTTAGCTAAAAGTACGGGTGCTTCTTTTAGCTTAAAAGGGCATAAAAAATAAAAGGGTATTAAAGAAAGCTTCGGTGCAGACAAAATTAACACATTTTCTGATTTTATTTCTAAAATTTTCATAATTTTGTGCTTCAAACGCGACACTGACACTAAGCGCTTAATTTTAATCTCGCGATCAGTTAATAAATTTGCGAAAATGTTACTTTTAATTTCCATAATTTTTATGTGACTATCTATTTCAGGTACATACATGTTTACACTCATATATACATACATATATCCACATGTATATTTTTCCGCTTTTTATTGCTTGCGCTGAACTTTAATCCGCAGCAACGACAACGGCACCGCAACCGAAAATGGCATATCTTGACTCTTGATCTTTACTGCGCGACGTCTAAAGTTGTTGTTTTATTTTTTTTTTTTTTTATTGTTGCTTAGATGTATAAATACGCTTAATGTTGTTGTTGTTACTTAGATTTATAAATACGCCTGATGTTGTTGTTGTTGCTTAGGTTTATAAATACGCTTAGTGGTGTTTTTGTTGTTGTTGTCGCTGTCGCTTGTTTCAGAACGCAAACATCAATAATAATTTGTAATTACACAAAACATTCGCAGCAATTACACACAACAACAACAAGTACAGCAACATTAAATTCAGCCACACAGCCAACACTAAACTCGCAAACAAGAAAATAAGCTTAATCCACGCTCTGCGCACCGCACACCGCTCTCTCACCTCCTAAGTCTGTGTGCGAATTTGGTGAAGCGCTCAGTGTGTGCGCCAGCAATTAGCGCTGCGCTTGTTCGTACCCGGTGTTGCCACCTACATACAATTGTGTACGTTGCATAAATTTACATGTTAGCCTACAAGCGTTGTTGTATTGTCTGCAGTTATTGATTGATTTCATTTGTAATTATTGATTTTTGCATATTAAATGCTCACTTTTTTTATTAGTAACGTTTTTTGTTGTGTGGAAAATGGATGGAAAAAAGATTTGCTGTAATAATAAATATTTTTTCGTATTTTTTTATTTTTGTTATTTTTATATTTGTTTTATTTTTATATATTTTTATTTTCTTTTATATATTTTTTATTTTCTTTTATATATTTTTATTTTTCTTTGTTTTATATTTTTTAGTATTTCTATTTCTATTTACTTTTATTTAATTTTTTGGTTTGTTTTATATTGTTTTTTTTTTATTTTTTTATTTTTTTTTTACTTTTTTTATTTTTTTTTAACTTATTTTAATTTTTTTATTTATTTTTTTAAATTTGTTTTTCTTATTTTCTTTCATATTTTTTTTTGTATTTTGTAAATATTTTTTTCTACTTCTAAAACTGCTTAAATGATGATGATATAATAGCAAGGGACCAAATAGCCTCAAATCGTCATCTTACCTCGTTTCTTTCCCATCAGGTGATATCATATCATCACACCACATCATGGCACTTTTCCCTTATGTAGCTGTCATCTAGTAAATAATAAATTTTAAAATATTTCTATTTGACTTTGAATCGCCTCAAGTTGTAATCTCTGATCTTCTTTTATATAATATGACATCATATCATCACATCACATTAACACATTTTGCCTTACACCCGATCTAACAGATTAGTGTGTTCAAATCTTGAACCGTCTTAAATCGTCATCTAACCTCGTTTCTTTACCATCACTTGATATTATATCGTCACATCACATCATGACACTTTCCATCTTGCCATTATCTAGTACTATTTGAAAATTATTTTTAATTTTTATTTGCCTTCCAACCGTCTCAAGTCGTAATCTCTGATCTTCTTTTATAGCATATGATATCATATCATCACATGACATACATACTTTATATGCGATCTGATACAATTTAATTTAAATTTCCCTCTTTACAATACAATTTTGTTTTGCACTTTTGAAAGTATCACCTACAACTTTATGTTCAACTTAAAATTTATGAAAGCTAGAAAACAGCATCAGTTGTATCTTAGGTGGTTTACAGAAACCTGATCTCAAAACAGCAGCCTCGAGCTATCATAAAGCATATGTAAACTTTTGGCTACACACTAGCAACAACTATTGTAAAAACTTATGAACGCGAAAATATAAAAATTTCGTTTAATAAGAGCATTGTTTTCAAGTTTCGACCACCGCGCCACCTATCGAGCATATTGTTTACGCTCATACCAGACACGTTGTAGTTAGAAATTTTCGTATTTAGAAGAATAGTTAAAGAAAAATGGTTTTAATTTCCATATTTATAAAACAAAATTTTCAACTCGACCACAGAATTTTTTTCTTGTCAAACGAATGCATATACATACATATGTCTAGTTTCGCTTCAAAAGCGTTCTTGTCAAAAATGGTTAAAATTATCGCTCCAATAATTATTTTCCGCAATATTCAAACCCGTTTAAGGCATAAAAATTATTAAGTATTTCCAAAATAACTTGGCTTGCATTATAACTTGGCGCTTGAACCGTAGATAGGGTTCAGTAGGAAATCCATTTTATCATGCTTACCATTTTCAAACAGTAATCTGCATATTCATTTAAAATTTGCAGTTCCTTGACTTTTCCTTTATACTTTTATATTAATTGCCGTCATAAAGATTTGCTTAATTCCATCCGCTTCAATTCTTCAAGCTTCAACGCGGGCTTTGTAAATGAAATATATGTAAGTATAAGTATAAGTATGTACGTGCGCCCAGCTAATGCCTAATAAATGAGGCGCTGTTAATAAAAATTCGAGTACAAAAAGTATATTCTCGCTGCTGCAGTCCATATTTCAGCGACAACTGCTTTGTGTGCTTGCAAATTTGGGCGCTTCGGGACCAATGACTTGCAAGAGGGATTTATGGATTTAAAATTTTTATTTTTATTTTTTTTTTTTTTTTTATTTTTTTTTTAATTGTTTTGAAATTTTTTTTTTTAATTTTTTTGATTTTTTTTAATTGTTTTTTAACTTTTTTTAATTTTTTTTTAATTTTGTTTTTTATTATTAATTTTTTTCTCAGAATTTTTGTTTGCAACACTTTGAGTATTAACTGCAATTCTCATTAGTATTTGTCAGCTGCTATTGACATGCGTATTCATGAATACACATGTCGTTTTTCTTCGCTTTCAATGCTTTCGTGCACTTTGTTGTGGCGCACGAGCCAAAGTCAAAGTCAAATGTCTCGTCTCGGCTTTTTGTTTGCCTTTACTCGCGGCCAAAGCACATTTCAATTGCTTACAAAATGTGATTTTTTTTCTTTATTTTTTGGTATTTCAACACATTTGTAAAAATATATATATTTTTTTTGTTTTATTTTCGATTTTTTTTCCTTAAAAAATTTATGTTTGCAAACAAAGTTTGCGTGCTCGAGTGCACATTTGCAATTTATCAGGCGCACACGTTGACACTGTCAAGTTCATCTTGACATCTGATGCCGTCTGTAATGGTGTTTGTATACAAACGCGTTAACTGTATAGTAATTATGATTACCATTTTGCATTTTTTTTGTATTTTTTTTATTATTAATTTTGCTAATTTAAAAATTCTTCAAATATTATTATGCACACGCAATCTTTTGCGCAATTAATCATATTTTTGTTGTAATATATACAAATTGTTGTTGTAATATATACACATATGCATTGTTGTTGTATATATTGTATTGTTGGTTCAGCGCTTTACTCAGCGCTTTTTAAATAATTATTTGCCTTTTGCTTTGTTGATATTCCACTCACTTCACTGCGCCCACTTAACCAACCTCCCCTTTCTAACACCCCACCAAGCGCGCATTTTTTACTTTATGAACTCATTCATTACGGTACCCCACATAATTTTTCATTATTTTCTCTTGCTGCGCTGCCTTTGACTTGCCGATAAAGTTTTATTGCACAATACTTCTCGCCATTTCGCTTGTTTCGCTTTTTTTCCGCGTCGTCGTCGTCTGCTGCGCGTCGGCGCGGTGAGGCGTCCAAAACACTTATCACAGTTAATTAAATGTTTGCTAAACTTTTCTATTTATGTCAGTTACTAACGCATTTTTATTTTGTTTTCGTTGAACGTGAGTGTACCTGCACGCCACATAAGATTTCTGTGCGGAGATTGTGGCTGCGGCTGAGGCTGCGCGACTCATGCGTGCGCACATAGCACATCGCTCTATAATTAATTTGTCTTGGTTTACATCAAATGACTTTTGTGTAACATTTTAATTATGTAATTAAAATAAAAATAATAATTTGTGGTTAGCTAAACGTTTAGTAAATATGTATTTGGTGTTACGGCGCTGAAGGTCAGTGAGTTATAATTAGTGCGTTGAGCTGATTTGAGCGTCTTTTTCAAGGCGATTGACAGTGTCAAAATTTAATAAACTTTACCTGATCTATATTCGTTTAAAATTTTAGATTATTTAGTGATATTTGTACCCGTAAATAATTAGTATATGTCAGCACTTTCCTGTTTCGAGTCTAACAAAATGGAATTACTAGCAGTGGACTAGCGAGTTCATCGTTATCAAGATTTTTTTTATATTTTTTTCAATTCTTACGGAATATGCTTATTCATTTCTAATATGTACCTCTATATTTCCACATTTGATATTTTTATCAAATATCTACTTAAAAATATGCTATAATAAAGACCACCACTAAATGATTTATATAATACTTAAATATACATATATCATAAACTATATTGTTTTGGTGTAAAATAAAAGCGAAAACTCCCTTTATAAAATCAAATTAATCCAATTGCTCTAATTTAGCTAATTTTCATAAAATTTTCTGCAATTTACTTAAAATATATTCTTCAATTCAATATTGTTAATCCAGCTTAATCAAATCGAAATGAGTTAAATTGAAAGTAATTGAAAGGCAATATTATTAAATTAAGTCAAATTCAACCAAATTGAATCTAAATATTTATATAGTCGCTTTCAATTTGATTAATTTACTTAATTAACTGAGATTTTAAATCAAGTCAAAGTTTAATCAATTGACTGAAGTTTATTAATTAAATATATTTAAATTTAACTTACTGAATTAGCTGAGTAGATTGGCTTTATTCAGTTAAATAAAATTTATATTGAAAGGTTTCTATTCAGTAGAGGACTATTTGCTCCGTTCCCACGACAGTCGGGTCTAAGTAACCAGAGTTTTATCCGGCCAAGGACTGTCAACTCGGAACCATTCCTCTAAATTACTGAGGAATTTTATATGCCGCTACAACAACAACGACATCAATATTTAGCTTGCTTCAATTTACTTAAATCTTATATCGTTTGTATCAAGTTAAGTGTCATTAATTTAAAAAGAATTTAGTCAAATTATTTAACTGAATTTCAGTAGAGAAATCTGCTCCGTTTCCAAAGTCGGGTCTAAGGAACCAAGATTTTTATCCGGCCAATTGAATTGGATTCAACTAATATTAATTAGATTAAAAATACTTGGATTAAATTTAAAATGCATTGAATTAAATGTAATAATTATTATAATAATATTTAATATAATAATTAATAATCTTCATAATTTATATTAACGATAAAAATTGAGAAGAACTGATTCAAATTAAGTCAAATGCCTTGTTAAATCGAAATAATTTTTGTCAATTTGAAAATGTTTATAGAATTTAGACTTTTTGAAATTGGATTGAAATTAATGGAATTGAATTAGTATCAACTAATTGAATGCAATCAATATACAAGTGAATTAAATTAAATTCAAATTAATTGGGCTCAACTAACTTAATGAAAAATGAACTGAATTGACTGGAAAATAAAAAATTAGCAAATTCATTTTTTAAATTCAAATTGTAAGAAATTTAATTGTCTTATTCTAAAATTAGTTAATCTAAAATGAAGTGAATTGTTTGAAAATGGAAATTTTTTTTGTTAGTTTATTAAATTTAAATCCTAAGAAATTAAATAGATGACCGATATTCGAGGCAATAAATTAACTTAATTGACTTGTACTGATTGATTAATTGAATTAAATTAAATTCACTATGAATAAATTGAATAAAATCAATTAATTTTCTTAATTAATTAAGTAATTAAGCTAATTTATATTTATGTTTTTTTTTATTATGTTTAATTCACAATATTTATATTTAAATTTAATTTATCATCTAATTTTTATTAAATTTTTCTAAAAAAAATCGTTTAATATTTTTATATATTTAATATTTAACATCTATTTTTATATTTAAATTTTATATTTTCATGTATAATTTGTTTTATTTTTTTGTAAACTTTTTTTTATTAATGTTTTTGTATTGTATTGTTTTTTGTAATTTTTTTTGAAATTAATTTAATTAATTTTTTTATATCCAAATTTAAATTTTTACATTTAATATTTGTATTTATTATTATTATATTTTTATATTTATAAAACTTTGTTTTTTTAATATTAATTTTTTTATACTTAATAATTGTTTTTTATATTACTTTTATATTTAATACTTTATTTTTTTAATATTATTTTTTTAATTTTTTTATATTTCATATGTTTTAGTTACATTTTTAGTTTCTTTTTGTATTAATTTTTTTATTTTTATATACTTAATTTTAAAATTTTTTTATCTAAATTTTTTTTTTAACATTTAATCGAATTTGTCTTTAATTCTTTAATTTTATCTACTTAATTTTAATTTTTATTTATTTTATATATACGAGTAGATTTACATATTACTTGTTTATTTCTATTTAATATCTTTATATATTTAATATTAAATATTTATTTTTATATATAAATTTTACATTTTTATATATAATTTATGTAATTTTTTTTTTAATTTTATGTATATTTTTGTTTTTAAGTTTTCAATCTATTTTTATTGTATTTTTAATTTTATATTATTAGCACATTATTTTTTTCCACAATTTTATGATGGCTTTTTATTGTATTTTATTGACTTAAGTCCATGTTTCTGGTGGGTGTCTGCTGGTGTCATCTTCCACAGCAGAAAAACTATAAAATGACCGTCAACTTATCAAACGTTAAACATTAAGTTTTATTTCCAAAAAATTTCAAAACCAAGCGCCCACACACTTCACACTTAAAAGCGCGCTTCGAAGATAAACAATTGAAAGCCATAATCTCCCACTTCCATGAAGTTGTTATAGTTTTGACAATCGCTTGCACACATGTTTTTTTTTTATTATTTTTTTTTTTTTTTTTTATAAATTTTCATGTTTTGAACAAGTTTAATCAGCAACTCAAAAATTAAATTTTTAATGATAAATCACTGACAAACACAAAATTTTACGAAAAAACTCGAAATTGAAAACAAAGAAACCAGTCCATTGTGGTTTTGACCAAAACCGTGTGTCGTGTTAGTCATCATTACGCGCCAAATTGGTCAAAGCAGCAGCTGGCCACACACACACACTCACGCATATGCATAGTTTGTTTACACTCAGTGGCTAATGATCGCGCGTTAATTGCTCGGCGAACGCGGCTTGACCCGAAGGTCATTCAAGGCAGTCCACTACATTAAAATAAAGCACAAATTTGCTTGGCGATACAATCAATGGCGCGTCAAATGACGATGCTTGGAGAATTACATACAGTAATACGTAACATGAGAAAGAATAGTAACCAAAATGTGCCTGTGTGGCAACACTAACGCAAGCTCGCCCACTACCCTCCACACACACACGAAGCCACTTGCGCCGCTGCAGTTGGCTTTTCCGAATTTCACACTCGTTTTCTTAGTCGTTTGAATACCTTTTTGTTGTTGTTGTATTTTGTTTCAGTTTTTCTTTAAAGAATTATGCAAAATATTATGTAAAATATGCAAGAGCAGCAAACTTGTCGACGTTCCTGCTAATATGCGGCTTTCAACACGCTGGCGCCGCCAACGAGCCACCACAACGGCACAGCAGCGTGGCGTCGACACTTGCCTGCGGCACATTACTTGTTGTTGTTGTTTTGTATGCAACTCTGCACTGTGTTGACAACTTGCTTGCCAGCTGATTGTTGTTGTTGTTATTAATATGCTTGTTTTTATTGTAGTTGCTAATACATATGTTTGTTGTTGTTGTAGTTGTTTGTAAAACACGCTGCTTATAAAATGCATGCAACGCTTGTCACTGTGCTGTCACACTTTTTTGCTGCTAAATCTTTGTTGTTGTTGCTATTCACTGGCAAGGCACTGCTTGCTGGTGGGGTGATTGGTGTGTGTGTGTGGGCGCAATTATTATGCTGCCCTGCCCTCATTGTTTTATTTTCATTAATATTTATTTCTCTCTTATTTTCACAATTTGCTGCCGTTGGCATTTGTGCTGCAGTGGCGACGCCTGCACGCATGCGCAGCAAACGTCTCAACTCCTCCAGTTGATACCACTTCAGCTCAACGAGTGTGTGTGTGTGTGTGTGTGCAAAGTGCTGCATTACGAATTGATTTTAATCACTATCACAGCTTTAATCGGGCGACATTTAGAGGCGCACAAAAAAATTTAATTTTTTATAGAAAAAAAATTATTAAAATATTATGAAAAAACAAAAATAATTTTAATATAATGCAGCAGTGTTAATATTGTAACAAAAAATGCTAAAATAAGGCGAAAAATGAGAAGGCGGGCCAACAACGGCGCCGTCATGTCATAAATGTTGACATTTTACCCAACATTTTCCAGTTGGCTTGAAGCCAAACGCTGACTTCTGACTTGTGGGTTGTGTTGGAGTTGTTGTGCGCTGCTGGTGGGGGGTAACGGTGCGTGGGAAATATTGCCAAAAATGTGTGCCAAGTGTTCCTTCGTTGTATGTTTGTTAGTTTAGCTTTCTAGTCGGAAAAATTGTTCCATTAAATTGCTTTTAAGAATTATTTATTGCGTGATAGTTTCGACAAAAAATTATAATCGGCTTGTGTATTTATTTTGTCATTTAAACTTAATTTAATATCAATTTGTCGGAAACATTTGCCAATTTTGATTTTTTTGCGCTCTACATAAGCTGCTCTTGGCACTCGCTTTGTTAGGCAAGGTTCATGGTTATGAAAAGTTTGATGATTTAAAGTAGTAAAATTTATTTTATTCATCTATTGATTTCATACTATTTTATATTTCCTCAAATGCAGCAGACCATTTCTTTACATTAAAAATAATTTTTTATAAGTATTTATACATTTTTTTCTTATAAGCAATGTTACTACTTTGTAAGCGCTGGCTTGCAATGTTTTTCAAAGGAGGCGAAACTGTATAAAATTATGCTTACAAAATCTGGTAAAATTTTTGCTGAGTTATTTTTGTACATATATAATTTAATATAACTATATAATTTTAATAAAAAAATTGTATATTTACACCAATTTTGAAAATGTTTTTTTCTTCATGTAAGCACACCTTATTTTGTAAGCGCTTACTGGTAATGAACTCATAAATTTAGCAAATCAAAAAACAAATAGTGCTTATAAAATATTTTAAAAATTCTTGTTAAAATTTGGGGTCACATGTTTCATTATATAAAAAAATGAATATATTTACCCCAATTTTTGAAAAATGAATTTTTTTTGTTGGTAAGTACCCGTTAAATTTTGTAAGCGCGTACTTGTAATGAATTCACAAAATCAGCAAATTAGAAAACAAATAGTGCTTACAAAATATTTAAAAAATTCTGACTAAAATTTGGGGTCACATATTTTATTACATAAATAAATTTTAATGAACTACTTTTAACTAACCACTTATTCGCTCCGTTCTTCAAAAACATCACATCAGAGAAGAAAGCTAAAACATGTATAGCACAAAGCGTATATTGCCGCTATCTTACCTACTTTACAAAAGCTTAATATTTGCCAATATATTATAAGTTTCTTTAAACATTTTTTACTAAGAACAATACTTAAAGTAACGGCATTTTACCAAATTATTCAGCGAATTGCAGATTTGCGCCTATAAGTCTTCGAAAGGGACAATCAAATAACCTAAAACCCATAAACGATTCAAGAACTACAGTTAAGTCCCAATTTTTTGCACGCAACTGACACACTTTTATTCTATTTCTGAAGAAGAACTTTTGAAATCATTCTATTTACTGAGGCGACATCATTTAAGAATTCTAAAAAAATAAGTAATAATGTATGCAAAAATGCTGTTAAAATTCTATTCTGTATACCGAAGATAATACCATTTCAAAGCTACTGGACTTCTATTTAGGCATACATAAATTAAAAGCGCCATTTAAGTCCAAAGAAAAGCTATGTCTTAAATAAATAAGCGCTAAAATTTTATATGAAAGTCAACAACTTTTTGGACAATGATTTTCCCGTCGTACAAAAGGTACTCATTAGCCCTTTGTTCCTACCGAATGGAATTGAGTTTTTGGCTTCAAAAGCATAACAAAAAAAATCTATAATAAAATAATCATCATCTCCATAATAAGCGGCTTCATTACCTAAAGCAAATTAAATTAGCATAATAATGGTGAATTGACAACAGCAGAGCGGCGCTCGAAATCAATGCTGATGTAGGAGAAGAAATACGACTTATTTGGAATTCAAGAAATTTATGAATGAGGAGGAAAATAAATTCGAATATATATTGAGATAGCAAAATAGTTGTCTATTTGAAGTGGTAAGAAGCTAAATATGTAATATGCGCTTGCTAAATTTTGTAAGCAAGTAGAAATTTACTACACACCAGGTTTAAGAGTCCTTTACTTGCTTATCTTATAAGTGCAAGATTTAATGCAAGCGCTTACCAAATTTTATAAGCAAATGGTTATTTATATAACACCATCTGCATTTGTTAGAATCCTTTACTTGCTTACAACATATGTGCAAGTTCCATTGTGAAAACTTGCTAAATTTTGTAAGCAAGTAGTTGTATGTATAACGCTAGACATATTCTTTATAAGTCTTTAGTTGCTTACAATATTTAAGTACTAATTTTTTGTAAGCACTTTACAAATTTTGTAAGCAAGCAGTTATTCGTATTACTTTTAAAGTAGGTACACTTAGTCATTATATATTTAAATTTTCCTGCTGTTTTTGTTGTTTTTTTTTTGTAAGCGTACGTCATATTGTGTATATAATTAATAAATTCAATTGATATTAGATCAATCAATGCAATCCTTTAGCTGCTTACAACTTTTGCGCAAATTATTATATTTTTTTAAATGCGCGCAAAATATGGAAGCAATCAATTATTTCAGCTCGCTTTTAATGTAATCTTATTAATCCCTACGTTGCTAACAAAATTTGTGCAATATATTTTGATTGAGCTTGTAAGCGCATGCGCGAATTTGTAAGCGTTAGGTGCATGTGTCTTAAATTGTAAACTTCTGTATATAAAATGTAATATTAGCAAGTATTAACCATATTTAAAGCAAAATTGGAGTTTTCATTTGCAGTTCTACTGCCATATTAGGCTGTACATAATAATTACAAATTCACGCTTAATGCGCAAGCAACATTTTACCTGTCATCTTAGCTTTACCGTTAATGGTGAGCAAATCTAATACGATAGGCATGCACATGTGCTGTCATTCATCCCTTCTACATACATACAATACACACTATCATAAATGGCACACCATATCAACATATCACTATATAAGCCCTAATCACATTCATCTGTCTTCCTTGAACAGGTATAATTGCCCTGACAGTCGTCGATGCGGGCAAATGTCAAATTAAATGTAATTACTTTCCTAATGAAAATCGCAAAGTCCGCGCAATGAGACATTGCAGCAAGCGGACAGTGGAGCCAGCGAGTGAGCGCGGGAGCGCGCAAGTGGTAAAGTGTTACAAATAAGGTGGCGCGCGCAGGCGCACATTTAGTGTCGAAACCGCCACCGTGCCACGGGGGTTGAGCTGCATTGCTGCTGGTGTATTTATTAAAATGGCAATAATAATAAATCAAAATCGAATGACTCAAATGACAGTTGAACACAACAACAATATTATGAGGGAAAAAACGGTGCTTGGAAAAAACGCAATTCACTTAAATGTTCTATGGGCGATGCGCGCGCCGCTGTATGTATATGTGTGTGTATGTGTTTTGGCGTTTGCGCGCACGCTTGCGCTTTCATTTCAATTCCATTTTCGACGCGACGCATTCATGTCACTGTCTTATGCCGCTGACAATCAATTCATGTCGTCGTCGATCGGCAGCTGTCGATTGTCACAAATGTAGCAACAACCAGCGCCTTATAAACAATTGTACTATGGACTTAAATATACCTACATACATACATATGTATGTATGTATTGGTGCATATTCCTTTCTAAGTACTTACGTAGAAAAATGCGCGGGTGACTACTCTTTTATTGTCGCCGCCTAGGAAAATTACGTTCACTGCTGCGCATGCCTACGAAGCGTTCGCCGCAAAGTACAATTCGAGTTAATGCTTGTGCGCAACATTCAGCACATTCGTTCCGCATTAGATATGCCCATTTGGGTAATATGCGATTGGAAATATTTGTTTGATTTCTATACGTTCTTTTTGGTTTGTTGAACTCGAAACAAATCGTTGCTAATCCCACGACTTTTGCGCTCAGCTAGCTAAAGGCTATTCATGATATCTACCAGATTGTTACGTAGATTGAAGGTGTATTTGACTAGCTGTTGGTGGGCGTTTTCATTATTGATATATTGACAGTTTATGCAAAAACTATAAAAATCACGTAAAACTATTTATTTTATGGACTTAAGCATAAACGGAATGATATTGTGTATATTTTTAGATGCGTTTAGTTGAGCGTTATATGGCATTTATGTAATATGTATACTTTTATTTCTAAGCGGTCGGTAATTATGCGAGCACCTCTCCTTATTGCTAGAGAAATATGTTTTCTTTGTTATTTAAAGTATTAATTTTGTAAGCATTAACTTTTTCAGTTTAATACATGTAAAAATTTACTATGGTTTTAGTTGCTTACAAATGTAAAACAATTTTTTTATAGTCAGCATATACAAAATTTTGTCAGCAATCCCGGTAAAAGATTCCACGTAAACAAAACTTCCTTTCACACTTCGTGCTTACAAAATTCTAACAACTTTTCATAGCAAGCAATTGAAAAATATTGCAAGCTTTGTCTGTAAACGCTTCCATATCCACCATAATATGCGTTTCCATAGCGCTTACAAAATTCAGCCAATTTATAAAAAAATGTGTAAGCATAATTCAGCCGCTTTATAAAATATTTTGTAAGCATCACTGTTGATAACTTCCACGTAAACCCAAATTTCTTTTCCATTCAATGCTTATAAAATTCTAAAAAATTTCTTTAACAAGCAGTCGAACATTTTTGTAAGCTTTATCCCTAAAAGCTTCTATATCCACCAAAATATGCGCCACGTTCAGTGCTTACAAAATTCAGCATACATTTTTTCAATTATAGTAAAAAAACTACGCTATGCAACAAAGCTGCAACCTCTCACTTAAAAATCTAACAACTACAAAACGCTATTGATCGTGTAAACACAAAATTTAACATAGTCAAACGTGCTATAACAAATACAATATCCAATTGGCCATAAAATATCCCACTCAATAATAAAACTTCATACCAAACTGTCTACAACGAATATTTATTTACTCCAATTGTAAATTAACAGCTTAACAATACGTTCACAGTGTATACATACATATGTATGTATGTATGTATGTATGCTGGTAATATAATAACTGCAGCAAAGCAACAATGAAAACTCACAGACACAGTGTAAGGTAGAGCAGTCATAAATTCACTTTTCAAACCATTCAAAGAAAAGACAAATTTGTGCACGAAAACAAACGCTGCAGCGGCAATATAACTCGGTTAATTATCGCTGTTGGTTACTTTGGTCCTCAACAGTGCGCTTATCGCTACGGCATGAAGGTCCAATGAGCAGGCGTAGCGTTTGCCTGTCGAAGTTTGTGGCGTGTTGTTGCTGTTGCATGCTTGGCCCATATTACCGGAAAGTTTTTTGTCCAATTTATGTGCAATAAATTTCGAAATTAAAAGCGTTGCAAAAAAGCAACAAACAAAAAGTGAAAAAAAAAATAAAAAAGTTAAAGAGAGGAAAAACTGCAAATCAGCAAAAATTAAAGCATTTTGATTGCTCGCTGCATGCAACACGGAAATCGTTTTGCGCTCTGTTAAATCGACGATTTTGCTTTCAATGTGTTGTTATTTTCGATTTCGTTTATTTTGTTGCTTGCCATTCGACGTAAAATTTTTGTGGGATTTTGTTGGTCCAAAATGTGTTAAATTTTTAAGTTTTTTATTTAAATTGATATTACTTTCTTCGATTAATAATGTCCACTTTAATTTATTTAACGCTTTTAGTAAGTTAATACCTTGAAGGTTATGTTTGCGCTTACAAAATCAATACTTTTTTATTTGTTGCTGTAAGCGCTTTAATAAATTTATAAGCTACACTTAAGCACATATCTAATAAGTGCGGTAAACGTGTTTTAGTAGGTGCTTACAATTTTATTTTAATTTAGGAATTCAGCTAAGTACTCATATAATTTCTGTTGGCGTTATTAGTTATTTATTGTTTGCTTTGTTTAGTAAATCATATATCAGATCGTATGTAGAAATTGCTCACAAAAATTTGCTGTATTTTAAATTTTCATTTAAAAAATTTGTAAGCGTTTATTAACTTAGCTTCCTTTCACAAAATGTCTTAAATTAGTGACCTCGCTTACAATTTTTGCTTAAGTTTTAACATGTAAGCAATTCAGCAATTGTGTAAGCGCGGCTATTTTATGTCACAAAATATGCAGTGAAGCGCGTTTTAATATTCACTTACAAAATAACCTCCTTTTAAATATTTATATCCACAATAATTTTGTAAGCGCTGTCATTTTAGGACATAAAATATGTAATTAAGCGCGTTTAAACAATCGCTTACAAAAATAAACTTTTTTTTACTGTTGAAATTTCAATTTATTGATATTATTTATTATAGTAAAGCTAAGTTTTTGTTCGATATGAACTCTTCAACGCGCCTACGTACTTATTGCATTTCAAAAAAAAATTTTTTTTTTTTTTACAAACACTAAGTTGTAGTCAAGAGCGTGTCGTGGAATTTTGCCCAGCAGCAGTAGCAAACATTTTCCACGTCTCGCCACAAACTTCACGCTAATTTTTGCGGTGATTTGAGGTTTCATATTTGCTTTGCTAAAAAGTGGAAGCGTCAGCAATCAAGATCTCGCAATAGCGGCGTCCATGGTGTGTAGGTTATGACGGCATGAACGTACTGTAAATGACGCTGGCGATCGTTAAATATGTATGCACAAACAAAAATATGGCCGCTAAATTGCTAACGCGGATCGATTGGACCAACAACTAGTGGTGTACAGTTTGCCGTCAATAGGCAGATTGTTTTCCAAGGCTTTGTATTTTTTCATATTTATTTTTATTTTTCGCTTGTCAGCTAAAATTTCACTACTAACTCACTAACTGTCCGACGTTACCGCTGTTGCACGAATGTTGATTGTTCGTCACGAGTGTGTGTGCTACGTGCATTTGTTTGTGTGGCAGCAATGGCTTGCGAATTTCAAGTTGACTTCGCACAAAATATTCGCACATTCACTATCACTCGGCCACTGCCGCCGTGACACGAAGAAGTGCCAAAATTATTTTGCCACATTGAAATTGTTAGTGTTGTTAGTGCTGCTTGCCATGTTGTTGATGAAAATGAAAACATCTGATGAGTAGTTAGTGGCCAGTCACACAATCCCCTTCGGCGATCGTGCTGTGCAAAGATGGCTGCTGTAGACTCATAACTCATCAAAATTGCGCCGAAAATGAGTGGAAAATTTGCATCGCAGGGAAATCTTCACTGCTTGCGCTTAGTTAAAACTGAGATGATGGACCCCATTGGCAATGCGTTGACCCAACTCGGAAATGCAATGCATATTTGTTGTTGCAGTGGTCCTAACAAAATATTAAAAATATGGTAAAAAAAGCGAAAATAAAAAAAAAATAAACATAACTGTAAAAAAAAGAAAATACTTCAAAGCGGATAAAAAAAAATTAAAAATTGTGTAAACACATCCCTCACAGCTACAAAGCTTTTACTGTTTTTGTTATTATTTCTAACCTTTTTCACTCTTTGCATGTGAGAATCTGGAAAGTTGTGAAAATTCGCAAATAAAGTTATAAATTTGCACACGACTGTAATTTGAGTTTTCTATGCCGCCGCTGTCAAATGATGACTGTGGCCTTTGGCCACAGTTTCATTGCAACCGTTCGTTTTGTCGGCTCTCTTGTTGGGAATTGTTTTCCCGACTGCAACTTCTTTTTTCTTGTTTTATTTTTGTTGTATTTATTTTTTGATAAATTATGCGCTTACTGACATTTTTAGCACAATTCATTGTTGATTTACATTAGATGGTTGCCTACTCACCAACACAGCCACACAGCGTCTAAGGTTTTTGACAGTAGAAAGGAAAGTCTTCTGAACTAATTATAGTGTTTGCTATTATTGACAGTTTGAGGACGTGTTGCTAGGTTGGCTGTATATGAATATACTATAAATGAAGGTAAAATGGATCATATTACAGTCATACATATTTATGGCTACAAAGAGTGGTCCATACGTCCATGACGTGGTCTAATTTAGTGAACCTTTCGCTGTCAATACTGCAAGTTTGAGATTTGAGATTATTTTTTCTGAAAAGTAAAATTAACTGTAATTCAATAGTTTATTAACAGAATTTTGTAAGCGGTTATTAATTTAGTGCCCTTTTAAAGTATTTTTTTAAGTAGTGACATCGCTTACAATTTTAGTTTAAAATTTAACATGTAAGCAATTCAAAAATTTTGTAAGCGCTATGCTTTTGTATCATAAAACATGTATTTAAATGTGTTTATGTAGTTGCTTACAAAAAAGCAGCTTCCCACTTTAGAAAAAAATGGAAAACAATTGCATTTTATATTTCACGTGCTCAAAATTTTTTCAAATTTAGACATTAATCACTTACGCATTTAAAACTACATTCAAACACCCCATAAATTATCATTATTTCTATAATTTTGTTTCTATAAAATTTATAGCTTAATTCACAATTACTTAAGTATTTTAATTACCCCATTTGGTTTTGTGTTCTGCACTTTATAAACCAATTCATTCAATATAAAACTGTCGGTACTTTTATTGTTTTGCAAGTTTTATTGCTAATCAAACTAAATTTGAATACTTAAGCGTGCATTTTATTATAAACATTTCGCTTAATTAAGGCTTACAAGCAAATCATGACAAAGCGGTATTCGTTTAACTCCTTTTAGTGAATTTAAAATCGCAAAAACAAAAAATCACACAATCAAAGACATTAAATGCAAATTTATTTTGTAAACAATGTCGATGCCATAACAAATTACACTCATTTCAATATCATTTACAATTCGCCATGCTTAATGCAATTTATAGTCAATTCTAAAAGAGAATTAAAGTTGTGCTGTAATTAGAATATGCGGGCGGGTTACGAGGCACGCTCGTACTCGTATGACTACAGTGATGGTGCGGAAGTTCCTGTGAGTTGGGAATTAAATAAATATGATACATGAAATATTTATGAAAAAATTAAGAATAATTAAGAAGAAAAATATAATGAAATTAAAAAAAAATTACAAAATTAAAAAAATTAACAATAATTAAGGAGTAAAATATAACGAAATTTAAAGAAAAAAGTTTTATCAATAAATATATAATGTAGCATATTTATTTTTGTGAAAAAATAAGAAAAATTAAGAAAAAAATAAAAAAATTAACAAAAATTAAGGAGTAAAATATAATGAAATTAAACAAAAAAATTTAATCAATAAATATATAATGTATCATATTTATTTTTGAAAAAAAAAAATATTTGAAAAAAAATTCTTAAGAAAAAAAAGTTTTAAAAAGTAAAACAACGTATTTTATTATAAAATAACGTTTAAAATATTTCATAAAATGTATTTAAATTTAAAATTAAGTTGAAAATTAAGTGATATAAAAAAATTCAAAATTAAATTATTTTATAAAATAACATTCAAATATTTTTGATTTTTTGTTATTTTTAAATAAAATTTAAGTTTTTTAAATGTTTTTTTATGTATTTTAATTTATTTAAATATTTTTAAACTTTTATTTTTAATTTTTTTGTAATTATTCTGTTTAAATTATTTTTTGTTATATTATTATTGTTTTTGTTTTTAATGAAATGTTTTGTTTTTGGTTTATTAATTTTAACCCTTCAAATTTCAATTTATTTTGCTATCATTTTTATTTTTAATTTTTGTTTTGTTGTTTTAATTATTTTTTTTTTAATTTTTTATATTTGTTTTTATTTTAATTAATTTTTGTTTTGTCTGTTTAAGTTTTGTTTTATTTTTTTAATTTTTATTTAGTTTTTTAGTATTTAAATTTTTTATGTTGTTGTTTTTTTAATTTTTAAATTTTTTTGTTTTTATTTAATTTTTTTATATTTTTTTTGAATTGTTTTTTATTATTATTTTTTTTGAATTTTTATATACATATATTTTTTAATTTTTTTTATTTTTTTTTTTTTTTTTTTTTATTTTTTTATATTTTTTTATTTTTTTTTTTTTTTTTTATTTTTTAATTTTCTGAAATGTTTTTTTTTCATTTTGGTTGTTAAAAAAATAAATTTTTTCATTCGTTTGCAATTTACTCACCGTCACTGTAAAACCAACAATCGTGTATTGCCTACTTTAAAATGCGCTTGCTGTTACATGTTCTACTAATTTAAGTACTTTTATTATTTTTTCTACAAAATATTTAACTTTTGTTGTTGTTGTACCGTAAGTGTTAATAGTCACTTTGGCTTGATTTCTCGTGTGCAAATTTTTATAATTTAATGTTCGTTTCCCCATACGTTATTGCCTTTAATGGTTGTCGCAGCAATTACAGTTGTTGTTGTTCCCGATTGTTGTTGTCAGTGCGCGTAAGTTATAGTGTTGAAAAATTGCAGCTAATGCATATAATTGCGGGTGGTCAAGTGCATGCACAGCCATAAATATATATATGTATATGTGTGTGTGTGTGTGCTATTGTGCACTTACCCATTTTCATATGAATAAATTTTCTAACAGTATTTTACTAAGGTTGGTAAATTTTCATAATTTATTCGCTTTGCACGGCTTCGTCGCTTGACTCATTTCTGCAAATTGCCGCAGCTCGGTTGCATGCAAATCGGTTTGTGGCGACGAGTGAAAAATTGGATTACAAGCCGACAGCGTACGAGTTGTACATCGATTAGTGGCCAATGGTCTACCGTTTTGTTTACCTAAAATGGTGATTTCGCGTTTGTTCGACATACATAATTGTTTGCTTGGCTGCCACTGTGACCAAGCTGTATGTAGACCAAGTAGTTCTACGTGTTGTGGGCGTCAAAGTACTTAGTAGAACATTATTTATAATATTGAAAATACATTATTGACTTACTAACTACATTACACACGCCTTTTTTCGTAGAAGTGTTTTCAATCACTTGTTAATTGGGGAAATATTAAAAAAAAAAATGAAAAAATTAATTGGCATAATTAAGTAGTTCTGAAAAATTGTAGCGAAATAAAATGTGACGTGAAAATATAAACTAAAAATAAAAAAGGAAATATAAAAAAATAAAAAAAAATTGAAAGTTAAATGCTGCGAAATAAAAAAAAATTAAATAGAATATTTGCGTAAGAGTACAAAATTGATTCAAATGAAAAAAGTTAGGTTAAATAAAGTTACGTTAAGTCAAGTCAAGTTAGTTAAGTTAATTTAAGTTAAGTTAAGTTAAGTTAAGTTAAGTTACGTTAAGTTAAGTTAAGTTAAGTTACGTTAAGTTAAGTTAAGTT
Organism: Bactrocera neohumeralis; assembly: GCF_024586455.1. Taxonomy (NCBI): domain Eukaryota; kingdom Metazoa; phylum Arthropoda; class Insecta; order Diptera; family Tephritidae; genus Bactrocera; species Bactrocera neohumeralis. The sequence continues at coordinate 19,192,958 of NC_065922.1, read as the reverse complement.
AAGTTAAGTTAATTTAAGTTAAGTTAAGTCAAGTTAAGTTAAGTCAAGTTAAGTTATGTTAAGTTACATTAGGTTAACTTAGGTCAAGTTAAGTTTGGTTAAGTCAAACTAAGTTGAGTTATCTAAGTTAAATTATCTAAATTAGGCTAAGTTAATTTAGGTTAAGCCAAACTAAGTTATATTAAATTTAGTTAAGTTTAGTCAAGTCTGGTCAAGTCAACTTAAGTTAAGTTAAGTAATGTCATGTCAAGTGAAGTTAAGTTGGGTTAGCTTATGTCAAGTTAAGTTTGGTTAAGTAAAGCTAAGTTGGGTTATCTAAGTTAAATTATCTAAATTAAGAAAGGCAAAGCAAAATACTTTATAAATATAATAATAACAAAAGCTATCAACCAATTGTTGACTAAGTAAAATGTGCGGAAAAAATCTAAATCAATAATTAAAAATGAGATTCATAAAAAAAAGTTTTTTTTATTTTTTTTTTTTTTTTTGCAAATTTCCAAAAATATATTTTTATTTAAAAATCACGAATCGATCTTAAAATATTACATAATAAATAATTTTCTAATTTTTTTAAGAAACTTTTTCTTTTTCTTTTGGTTTTTTTGTTTTTCTTTTTACCTTCCCAGCTACCACAACTTTATGACAACTACCAACCACGACTTCATCACTACACGTCTCTCAAAATTTATTTATTTTCATTTGTTTTAAATACACATTGCCGCTTCCACTGAATAATATGCGCAAACATACCTCTGCATATGGTTTAATTGTTTGATTGTATCTGCTGCACGATCGCTTCTCAGTTCGACATTGTTTGTTGCTTTGCCTGCCATGGCCCCTATGCCTCTACTTGTTGTCTCACTTTGCTCCAGTTTCGTTGCCACATTTTTTTCGAGTGCACTGCTACTTCATTCATGTTCGTATGTATGTTTGTTTTGATGATGCAACATCAAATTTGTGCCATCGCATTTTAATCCTCAATAACAATAATGGGTAATCACGGCATATGCAGCTGTTTATGCAAGAAATTAAAAATAGATAAATATGATTGAGGGAAATCGATTGAAAAAATGAGAGCTATTTCCTCTGGATATTGTTTGTGGCAGACATTTTTTAGTTCCAGAAAATCGTATTGGGTAATAAAAATGTGGCGATTGTGGCAAAGAATAAAAAAAACACAGAAAAATGTGTTAAAATATTAGCGCTTAAATGCTTTTAGTCTCACAAAATTTTTTTTTCTACTATTAACTGATTTCTCTGCGTTTACTGAGATTAGTATTTCGATGCAACACTTTAGTTACCGAAAGTCTTTTTGGTTCGTTCGGTTCTACATATATATAATTGAGTTTCGACTTCCAAGATAGCCATTCTATAACCAAAAATCCTAAAATAAAATCACCGGGTGGTTTTCACTGTAGTCTGTAGCTATCACTCGTAGTTTGTGTGGCAAACTTCTGGTCGATTTAAATTCATGGACACTTCCTTTTCCAATGGGTATCGTGCCATAAAATTCAATGCTAAGCCTTTATCTGTATATCTGACATGGCAAATTATGAAAAAATATAGTTGTTGCTTTGAGCTCAAACAACGGCAATCTTCTCCAGAACCTTTTTTAAATATTATAACGAAAATTAAAAAAAAAAAATTGAAAGATTGTTTTGGTAAACTCTAAAGGAAAATTTCTAATTTATTGTTATAAGCAACACAACCTTGAAATGAAATGTCTATGCCTTGCTGTGAACAAATGGTGGAATACTACTACGTTCTGCTTCTATAAATTGTTCTTTTCTGATTGTTTGTAGTTTTTTCTACTGCGAATGAATTATTTTACTTCAACAAAAATTGCCTCTTTCTCCTAATATTTTTTAATTTTTTAGATTTTGTTTTAATTTTTGCAATTTTTTTTGTAATATTTTTAATTTTTTTTAAATTTTTTTTTCAATTTTTTTGCATTTTTTTTTATTTTTACAATTTTTTGTAATATTTTTTATTTTTATTTTTTTTGCAATATATTTTTTATTTGTTTTTAATTTTTACTATCTTTTTTATTTATTTTTTATTTTTATATTTAATTTTTTTTTTTATTTTTACTTTATTTTTTATAAATTTTTTAATAGTTTTTCACTTAATTTTTGTTCGTTTCGCTGGAAAATATTTTGAAAACTTTTCTGATAATTAGCACACACTTTAAATTGTTTTTATTGTTGTATTTTTTTGTAATACAAATGAAATATTTAACTTCAAAAAGGTTCGCCTTTTTTCATATTATTTTTTTAAGTGCTTGGTTTTCTAATATTTTTTTAAAATTGGTTTTAGACGTTTTTTAATCAAAAAAAACTTTTAATACTTTTTATTTTTGTTTTTTAATTTTTTGTAATATTTTAAATATATTTTTAAATTTTGTTTTTTGTTATAATTTTTTTTTTAAATTGGGTTTTAGACATTTTTTTATAATATAAAATTTGTTTTTCAATTTTATATTTTTAATTTTTTTTTAATTAAAATGTTTTTTTGAATACTTATTTTATTTTTTCTATCTTTTTTAATTGTTATTTATTATTTTTTTTTTATTATTTAATTTTTTCTTTTAAATTTTTTTTAATTAAAATGTTTTTTGAATACTTATTTTATTTTTTCCATCTTTTTTTTAATTTTTTTTATTGCTTTTATTATTTTTTTCTTATTTTTTTATATAAGTTTCTATATATTTTTTAAATATGTACTTTTCCACTTCATTTTTTTTCTCAGAAAAATATTTTGATAATTTTACTGATAACTAGCATTTCCGCTTATCACTGACGATCAAATAAGCACATACCAAAACACATACATAACTGCATATATAAGTATGAGTATGTTTGCCCAACGAAACCAGCGTGCTGCGCTTAGTAACCTAGATGTCACGTTCATTAATTCTGCTTCAAGCGATTAGTGTGTCTCCAATGCTAAACTTTTGCGAAACTTCGCACTAAAAACACACTCACACTGCGGCTAATTGATTTCTTGTTGCTTGCAGCGCTTGGCCACATTTTTGTTGTATAATTTTCGCTGTTTTTCTTGCTAGTGTCATACAATTCAGCTTAGTATTTACATATGCACCGCTCGGCGTGGTTTTCCACAAACGCGTTTGCATATTTACATAAGCAACAACAAGGCATTTGACAACAACAGTAGCAAAATTAAAATGGCAAAACAAACTGCTGAGCGCTTTGATGTTTCACCGCTTAGCGCGTGCATTTATTTAAAATGCCGCTAAGTTGTGAAGGTGTAACGGCGGAGGGGTGGGAGAACGTTGAAGGCGGCGGTAAACATCTATTCGTGGTGTTGGCTAGAAGCGCGTGTTACTGCGTTGTTGTAGAATGTTAATTTAAAAGCAAGTGTAAAAATTAAAAAAAAAAAAAAGAATGTCAAACTTTTTTTGGGTTTTGTTTGTTTTTTATTTTTTGTTATTTTTTTATTTTTTTTTTTTTAATATTTTTTTTTATTTTTTAATATTTTTTTTTTTTTTTTTTTTTTTTTTTTTTTTTTTTTAATATTTTTTTTTTTTTTTTTTTTTTTTTTTTTTTTTTTTTTTTTTTTTTTTTTTTTTTTTTTTTTATTTATTTTTTTACTTGCTGCTTTGGCCGCTTCACTTGGTTTCTTATCGCCACCACAAGCATTTTCCAACAGCGCCACCCGCCTCACCTCCTACAGTTGTTGTTGCTGTTCGCGGCCACTTTGTTTGCCTCCTGGCCATTTGCGCTTTCCAAATTAGTTGCATTTCGCCGAGAGCGCTCTTCTTTTTTCATTGCTCCTGTCTTGCACTTTGTACCCTCACAACTTTTTTATCTTTTCCCTGCGCCGGCGTAGCTTCTGTAGCCACTTTTGCTGCGCCCAGAACAATTTTTCAACTTCCTCTATATATTTGCTCCTATGCCACAGCTGCTGTTTGTCGCAGTGTCCTGCTTGAAGCGCGTCCGCCAGCAGCCGCATTTTGTGCCTGGCACTGCGCCGATAAGCGGCTGCATTTGCTTGCTGTTGCAAAGGTCTTAACGGCAGCGGCAACGTTAAAGAATTCATATCGTCGTTGTTGTGCCCCTATTTTACTTAAAGTCCCCATGCAACCCCCCAGCTAGCCTGCTTGGCACGCCCACACGCCTGGCAGTAGCGGCGGGTCCGCGACTGATTATTTCATGTTCGCCATTCCCTTGTTGTTGGTATTGTGGTTGCCATATGCATTATATAGTGCGTCGCATTGGGCTCGCTTGGCGCTGCCGCGTCTGGCCGGTCTTGCATATACATATATGCAAGTGTGTAGATGTGCGACTCTTATCGCGCGAGTTCGCAATGCAAGCGTGAATTTCTTTTTTTTTTTTTTTATTTTTTTAGTTTTACGAGCAAAATTTATGCGTTGTTCCGCACGCAAATGAGGCCGCAATCGTTTGTTGTTTTGCTTTTGTTTTAATTTTTATTTTTTGTTTTTTAGTTTTATTTCTTAGTTTCTTATCTTAGCTTCTTTTGAACTGCCACGCGCTAGATTTTACGCGTTTGCTCGTGCTTCTATGTGCGCTGCTGTGTGCTGCTGTGCGGCTGAACCACAAAAGTTCGGCTAGAAATCATTTAAAAACCAGTTAGTTAAGAAAAAATTGTTATATTTGCATCGAATAAAACGGTACAAACACCATTCTTCAACCTAAATAAAAATATTTTCTTAGTTTCGAAAAAAAATTCCTTTTCCTTGGCGGCGTTCTTTACGTGGCGGGTCCCAAACCCAGCGCACAAGCCAGAGGAGGCATGATTCGCCCTCTCACTTTAGCTCGCCTTCAAACGGATGTTCTTTGGCTACTCAGAAGATACTTGGCATAAGACCGGAATTCATGAGCTGCTTGAGCCATATATAAAATAATCGTTTCTGGCCACTCCCAAGTGAATGGCACTCAGAGAACATTCCTCATATGAACTTCAACATATGACTCCATCCTTCCAACACATGAAACTAACAGAATCTCTTTCTACTTTCTAGCTACTTGCTTTATGGCAGTTATTTGTTCGTTTCAACACTCTTCAATCTCTAGCGAATCGTAAACTATTTCTTATTTCTTCTAAAATTTCATTATTTTTTTCTTTATAAATATTTAATTTACTGCCATTATTAAATTTTAAAAAATTCTAACTTAATCTCCGGCAGTCTTTTTATAGTATCTCGTAATCTAAAAATATATTTCAGTCGATAGTTTTTGCAGCGGTGCTGGTAATTCTCGTACTATTACATCAGCATCAACGAACTTTGGTCAGTCTCCACCGCCTGACTTAAAAGCACGTACTGTGCATTTCTGTTTCTACTTGATTTGATAAGAAAATGTCACGCCGCCAAGAAATTTGTTCGATAAAAATATGCTACAGTTGATTTGTTAAAAAAAAATCTGCATTTCAGGCTGTAACTACATATAGAGTAGAGTATATAAGATATAAAACATATATTTATATACATAGTATATACATGGTGTTAAGTGTATGATATGTGTTCTTGGTCTATAAAGAAATCTTGAAATTCTGTGAAATTATTTTAAAAATTTTTTATGCCATAATACAATAAAATTCTGTCCTTAATTATTTACTCATCCTTTTCTCTCTTTTTATCTTTGCAGGTAAGTTACACAACCCCTTCGAAACTCATAAAACTTTGAACGATCTGAACTGGATTAGAATATGTGGCTGCTATACTTACAGTAACTGGTAACAATTATAGAGTCTCATCAAGCTTCTTATATTGTACTCAATATCATGCCATTACAAAGTTTTTTTGTTGCCTGAAAGATTAACTATCCATATAAGATGTCTTTTGAAGCACAGTATTGAAAAGCAGAAAGTGTTGTAGTGTGACTTTTTTAACCTAAATTTCGCGAGTCGAAATATTTTTTTTTCTAGGTTGGTATGATTGTCAGTGACATCTGTGCCCAATGTCCATATCAAAGTAATCGTTAGTGTTCAGTATATGCTTGTCTTTCTGAATTATATAAAGTGTCATTAAATGTTGTGTATGGAATCATATTTCTGGTGCCGAAACATCGACAGATGATCAACAGGTCAATAAAACAGGAATTTGTGCTTGATAATCGACGATTAACAGTCAGAGCTCTTACTGACATTGCTGGAATATCGGAAAGATCAGTGAAAACCATTTTGTAAGATCACTTGGGCCTAAGAAAAATGTAGCACGATGGGTTATAGTATTATATCGATAGTTTACTATAATAAATATCCACCTAATATCCTCACGTGAGAGCTTCTATCCGCGGAGTAATTGTATGATATCAGGAATATAGAAACCAGTTATCGAACAAATTCTTATGGATTCCGATGAATTTAGAGAAAATCGCCCAGCAGTTTTCAACCAGTAAATTATCATATATGGTTCTTAAAACGAAGATACGAAGTTAAAATAATTTCTGAAAAGATTTTAATATTATTTTAGTGTTCTCGCTATAAAATTTATTATGTTAAAGCTTGGAAACGATCTTCAATAGATCACCATTCTCATAAAAACTTTTTGACCTACAATAGTATAACGGATAGAAGTAGTCAACTATCCAATATCAAAAAGTCGCCATTATGTGTTTAAAGATATCTTATTTCTTGTTATGCTGAAGTTGTTTCGAAGTACTAAAGTTCAATTGATAATAGAGATAAGTACTGGATTCCGATACAATTTATGGAGATCAACACTGGATCCCGAGATAGTTTACTTATTATGTAGTTTGATAGAACATTACACGCTATGCTCTTAATAGGAAAAATGATAAATGTCCTAACTGGACACGGCCCCAGTGGCTCTCAAGCGACGATAGTAAAGATTTTGAAGGAAGCAACTTGTCAAAGTTGCAGGAAGGAAGAAACATCTAATCACTTTCTCTAAAAAGTATGACAACTGAGATACATCAATCGTTGGCCTAGAAAAGCTTCCACTGTTTAGCTTTCATTGTTTAGCTTTCGTCAGAAAGTGTGATAACCGAGATACTTCAACCTTTGTTTGACGGAAGCTTCCACTGTCTAGCATTCGTCAGACGAAAGCTCTCACTGTCCAGCTTTCGGTAGACTAAGGATGAAGTATCTCGGTTGTCATACTTTCTACGAAAACGGCGAATTGATTGCAATGGCTATAAGCTGGCTAAATAAATTTGTGGCTGAATTTAGGTGCTTTGTAGATATGCAACGGTCTTTTTTAATCTATACCTAGGAGTTCTGGGCATCAACAAGGTCAAGCGTCTCTAGATTTTTAAGTGAGATTATTTTTTGCCTCAAGAAAACTCAGCTTATATACCTAACCTAGTATGAAAAAAATGTCGAGAAATTAATATTTAATACCCAATCATTAAGAATACTAATATAAATTTCTCAATATTTTTTCGAAGCCCGATATTACGGTCTTAAAATATAATTTTTTACATAAAAGTGGTAAATGATAGCATCATGCACTCGATTACAACGAAAGCAGTTTACCTTTACCTCAATAAACCAATTCACAGTACATTAAGATCGAACACTGATCACTTGCGCCCACTAACCGAGCACTACATGCCTTCGAACAAACGTCAAACTGAGCTAATGTCAAACGCAATTATCGCTTTTTTATTGCGCTCAATTTATAGCTGGCGATTTAACGCTTTCTGACCAACAATTCTCAAGAACCACAAGTCAAGCATTAACATTTTCGACCGCATTCCTCGCATAACTTCTTCTTCATGGCCGCCCTATACAAATGCTATAAAGAACACAGTGTGCGGCAAAAAGTATGCGTACCGCGATAAACATTTGACATTAAGAGTGATTGAGAAAAATGACAGCAATGCAAATAATACGCGCAAGAAGATAGTAAATAAAATCGAGAACGGCAATAAAAATTATCTAGTGAAAATACATACTTCGTGCCATGGCGCGATCACCTATCGTAGCCAGAGATCAGCAACGGACGTGCGCGTTACAACAATAAAAATTTATAGCTTTTTACAACTACTTTTTTGCATTGTTGTAAGTATGTAGTGAGAGAGCGAGTGATATACAGAGGGGGCGAAAAGCGGAACAAGTTGTGCTAATTTTATGCGAAGGTATAAAGTGGACCACATAAATGCCATGGAAAAAAAGAGTCATCACAGCCGCTTTGACACAAAAGCAAGCGAATCTCAAAGCACAGTAGATACACGCTGGCAAACGAAGAGCGAACGGCAACAGACTGTTTGTTGTCCAGTAGAAAGCCAAGGTAAAATCGTGGGGAACAGTGGGGAGTTGAACAAAAAGTGAGGTTTAGAGGTAGAACTTTTTTTATTATATTCAATTTTTTTACTTATGCTTGTGATGAGAAGAAAAGCTGTCGTTACAGCCGAAGAATACATCCAAGTTTCATCTATAACAATAGTATTGGTTCTGGGTCGCGATCGTAAATGCTTTAGTCGCGACAAAAGCGAATTTAATTGCTGTGACCAAGTGCCATAATTATGAAGTAGAGAGGGAAGAAAGTAGAAGCTGCAGCAGCATCTCTTTTTTTCACGTTCCCCACCAGAGTTGGCTTCGCTTTTCGTTGATTCTTCAATATTATTTAAGCATTGCGCACTCTCAGCGCCACTCGCCTGTAGATGCCGTGCGCAAATCGAGTATCAGACGACAATGTGAAAGGATGGCGGAAGACTGCGTGGACACAGTCAATAAACAAAAACAACTACAACAACAAGTTAAAAGTGTATAGAAACAGCAGAAGCGTAAAATTGAAGCGGCACTTTCTTTTTCGACGCTGAAAACAAAATGATTACAACAATAACAATAACAAAAACAATGAAAAATAAAAACAAATACGCCAATCCATGCTTCAATACAAGGCATAACAAAGTAATGAGAATAATGTACGAACTCTGTCGTTTTGTCAATTATATTACAACAAACGAAAGTATGCTTAAGTACAACAATAAAGCGTTGTCGTCGTGTCGATTGTGACTTACCAACTACAAATACCATAACAAATACCAGAAATACATAATGGGAGACCATAAATGCATTGACGTCAAAGACAAAGCGCATAAAAACTCTCGACAGTGGCCGACAAGGCACTCGTTTCTTTTTTGGCATATTTTTTTTCTGAACTTCTTTTTTAATTTTTTTTTGTAATTTTTTAATGTTGCCTTTATAGTTTTTTTTTATTGTTTTTTTTTTTTTTAATTATTTTTGCATTTTTCTTTAATAATTTTTTATATTGTATCTTTTTAATAATATTTTGCATAATATCTTTTAATATTATTTTATTTATTTAAAAAAGAGTATTTATTTTTTTTAATAAGTTTTTTAATTTTTAAAATTTTTTTGTATTTTTATTTTGATAAAATTTTTTTTGTCGGTTTGTAATTTTTATATCAGTTTTTAAAAATATTTTTATACCCTTTTTTTCAATTTCTTTTATGTTTCTAATAATTTTTTTTTTTTTTTTTTTTTTTTTTTTTTTTTTTTTTTTTTTTTTTTTAATTTTCTAAAGTTTTTTTTATAAGTTTCTCTTTTTTAATTGCTGTTCTTATATTTTTTTTGTAAAATTTTTCACATTTTTTTAATAATCCTTTTTTTTTTTAACTGTTTCTTAATCTTTTGAAATGTTTATATTATGTTTAAATTTTTTTGATAATTTTGTTTTGTTGGTTTTGTTATTTTTTTAATTAATATTTATCGTATGTGCATACATATATATTGTTTTAATAATAAATTTTATACTTTTTTATATAATGTTCTAAAATTTTTTAAATATTTTTTTATATGTTTTTATATTAAAAAAAAAAAATTTGATAATATTTTTTTTTAATTTTTTTTACATATTTTCGAAGCTATTTTTGAAAAAAATTTTAATTTTTTTGCAGATTTTTAGAAATATTTTTTGAAACTTTTTTGATAAATTTTTTACTATTTTTAAAGTTTTTTTTGTAATTTTTTATAACTTAAATTTTTTTATAAACTTTTGTTTGATAATTTTTTAATTTTTGTTAATTTTTGTTAATTTTTTTTTTAGCTTTTTTTTTTTTTTTTTTTTTTAAATTTTTTTTTTTTTTTTTTTTTAATTTTTTTTTTTTTTTTTAAATTTTTTTTAATTTTTTTTTTTTTTTTTTTTTTTTTTTTTTTTTAATAATATTTTTTACTGTCGCTTTTATAATGTTTATATTTTTTTCTAAATTAATTTTCGTAATTTTTTTTGTATATTCTCTTGTTTTTTCGAAGTCTTCAGTGTTAACCTCCAGCAAAGGAGAAAACCATTCTAATCGCAAAGTTTCGGTGTCGAAATCATTTTTTCTATTTCTAGACTTGTCTAAATGCTGTAACTAGCATATTTGTTGTTTGTGTTTTGTTTGCTGTAGTTTCTGCAGTTTGTTGATATCAAGCGCTATTGTTTGGCAGTGATTGTAATTGCTGTCGCCGGCTTCTGCTGCGGCTTGTGCTTGTAAGTGAAAAAGTGGGCCAAGAACAGCTGTCGTCTTTCTAGCTCCTCAAATGGTGATACCGACGTGCATACTCCTACATGCTTACATACACATACACATGCTTTTATGCACAAGGTGACTATGCTACTATGTAGGCTTGTATGTGTGTGTGTTTACTACGTGTCGCTCAGCTTGTGGGCTTTATATCGCTGTACTTCATGCGAGCTAGTTGTACCACTTCTTAAGTTTTTATGATAACGAGCCTCAAGTTTTTCCCAAACACACATGCATATATAATCATACATATGTACATACATATATGTATATGTATGCACATTTGTACATAATCGTTTATTTAGGCCATCTAAATTGTTTGCTTATTATTGTGCTTCATTTGTTAGCATATTACAAGCGCTGCTAATTAACGCTCAGAAGTCATAAGAACCCAACAACTTTATGCTATTTGTTTAAACACAAATTGTGCTAATTACTTTATGATGCGTTGTAAAAGAACATTGCGCACTCTTGAAGAAGTTCAAGTTTAATTAGCAAGTGTTGGTTTTTATGGCAAAGCATTTTTGCTATAATGTTCTATTTAAGCAATTACTTACATAGCATATGGAAGGTTTAATTACTTTAGTTTCTTCGAAGAGTTAATTAATTATACATTTTATCATGCGGGTAGCTTAAAAAAAATTTTAAAAAACTACGGGATCCCGAAATATTTTTCGGGATTTTATAAAATTGTCTGTTCAAAAAAAATAATACTCTGAAAAGTTCTATAATGCAAGTAGCTTAAAAAAAATCGGGATTTCGATATAATATTTTCGGGATCCCGAAATATTTCTCGAAATTTTATTAAATTGCTTGCTTATAAAAAATAGAAAATCTATCATGCGAGTAGATTAAAACTTTTCGGTATTTTTAAATGAAAATTTCGAGATCACAAATTTTTTCGGGATTTTATGATTTTATTTTTTTTAGAACTGAATAAAAATTTTGAATTTAATTAATATCTTAAATAATTAAATTATACATTAATTATCTTCAATAATTTAATTACATACATATGTATATTGGCTTATTATGTTCATTTAGTCTTTCGTTTGGTTTAAAAGATGTCAAGATTTTGAAATGAGTTTCTAGGGATCCCGAAATATGTATTTGCTATAAAAAGTTTGTTTTATAATTATATTGGCTTATTATGTTCATTCAATCTTTTGATTGGTTTAAAAGATGTCAAGATTTTGAAATGAGTTTCTAGGGATCCCGAAATATGTATGTATTTGCTATAAAAAGTTTGTTTTATAATTATCTTGGCTTATTATGTTCATTCAATCTTTTGATTGGTTTAAAAAATTTAAAGATTTTGAAATAAATTTTTCGGGATCCCGAAATATTTGCTATAAAATTTTCGAAGGTTCTTTTATAATTACATTGGCTTATTATGTTCATTCAGTCTTTCGATTGGGTTAAAAAATTTTAAGATTTTGAAATAAATTCTTCGGATCCCGAAATATTTGCTATATACATTTTTGGAAGTTTCTTTTATAATTACATTGGCTTATTATGTTCGTTCAATCTTTTGATTGGTTTAAAAAATTTAAAGATTTTGAAATAAATTTTTCGGGATCCCGAAATATTTGCTATAAAATTTTTGTCGAAGTTTCTTTAATAGTTTTTGTTTCAATATAAACAAATTAGAAAAAATTAAAAATGGAAATTTCGAAATATTTTTACATAATTCCGTTTAATTGATTTTAAAGGTTTTGAAATATTTTTGTAAGACATGCATACATATGTATGTACATACATATGTACATAAGTATTTTTTTATTCCTTGACAATCGTCAAGTTAAGTCCCGAACATTTCGGGATTACATAGTATGGAAATTCTACGTTTGCAAAACTGGTAATTGTTATAATGATATTATTTTGAATAAAATAATTTGAAGTATTTCGGGATCTCGAAAGTTAAGTCCCGAAAATTTCGGGATTACGTAGTATGGAAATTCTACGTTTGCAAAACTGGTAATTGTTATAATGATATGATTTTGATTAAAATAATTTTAAGTGTTTCGGGATCCCGAAAGTTTAGTCCAAAAAATTTTGTGGTTACAGAGAATAATTAGATAAATAAAAGAAAAATTTTACATTTGCAAAAGTGGTAATTTTTCTGTGAGCTATATTGGCTTCAATTCGTATTTAACAAATGGATAATTTCATTTTCAAAATTCAATAAATATTCGAAATTTAAAAAAAATATTCAAAATTTTCAACTCAATTGCATACAATTGAGTGATGGTGCAAACAAATTAATATCAAATAATTGTGAGAAAATTATAAATAATCTTTGCTTGGCAACACACACATAGGAACCAGAGAGTTGAGTGCCCAAAATGTGATTACTCACAAACACACTTGCTGCGCACACCACGAAGAAATGCATTGCAATATAATTTTTTATTTTTGAATTTCGCTGATTAATTTGTGGGAAGCTGCCAGCAATTTGATGTGGCATGTTGCAGCAGTGTTGGCACCCGCCGCCCCACTGCCGCGGCGAAAGAACAAATTACACAATAAATGCAATTAAGCAATCAACAGAAGCAACAACAATAACAATAAAAATATAAACATGAAATTGTTCGGCAGCATCAGCAACACCATAATTTATGACTGAAATGCTATTTTTGTTGCGTACAACAAATTAAATAAAAGTGCGCGCACACAGATTGCGGCAACAACAACAGCAATAATGCTCACCGAGTGTGAAGCTGCAGTGCGCATAAATGTTGCAGCCATGCCGAAGACAACAATGATATTACCTACAACAACAACAACAACAGTAATAACAGCGCTGTTGCACATGATAATCACAGAGTTGATGAAAACGTGGCAGTGGCAACATACATGCATAAGCGTGTGTGTAGGCAGCAGCTGCCATCGGCGTTGCCACTTATGTGCTCTTATGTATGTGTGTGTGTGGGTTCCTCCATATGCCGTATGCTTCACTGGCTTTCCCACTCAAAGCACAACATAGCTTAGCATAGCATAACAAGGCATAGCGCATCATCTTTTTGACCAACATATTGGCCATGCGCTTATTCGTTCGTTCATTCGTCCGTCCGTCCAGCCATCCGCCTTGCAGACATTTGACCTAAAAAACAGGGAATAGCAGAAAGCTTCTTTTGCGCTGCGCTACTGTTGCTGCAGCTGCCGTTGCTTTTGTTGCTGCCATTGCTTTTGTTGTCGGCCTTTTTATGCACTTCGCTTGGCCTGGCTCACCACACAGCTTCGTTTATTTCGGTATTTTAGTTGCAATTTTTTGTTGTTCTTCCTGTGTTTACTCGTTATGCGCTGAGCTTGCAGTCTCCAGGAGACATCTTGCCGGCTTTAAAGTCAAGCGACGGCCGTCATATAGATAAGCGTTGCTGCCAAAACGATCTCGCGATATTGCGCGTCGTCTTCGGCTTTGGCTTCGCCGCGCTTTGAAATGCTAAGTTGAACGACTGATTCTTGAGATGCCAGCGGAAAAAATTACATTTCGTTGACGTCTTCATCTTCATAATTTAGAAAAAACGTTGATATGTCTCCGTTTATGTATAATTTTGTTTCTTTCTTAGCGTCGGTATCAACAGAATGTTGCGGACTTTTGTGACAGCTGCTCGTTTAGTCTCGGTTGTTGATGATATTAGATGATTATATATATTTAAAGCCGGGGAAGGGTATAATAAGTGTGCCTCCAAGCTTGTAACACGCCGAAGGAAATGTTGGAGGTCTTATGAATACTTATATTTATATGAGGAAAGGTCGAAACGAACTTACTTAAACCATGTCCATCGGTTCTTCTGTATATATGTCAACTATTCCCTTAATTTAAAAGATATCGATCTGAAATTTTGCATACATCCTTTTTACCCTAAGAAGCTTCTTATTCGTCGGATACGCCAATATCGGACTATTATATCATATAGCTGTCATATAAACTGAACGATCAGAATCAAGCTCCTGTATGTAAAACCTTTTTATTTGACAAGATATTTTTTCGAAGTTTGGCTTGGTTTATTGTCGGAAGAAAATCTAACAACAAATTGTTCGTTTCGAACCAGTCTAGCGTATAGCTGTCATACAAACTGATCACAAAACTCAAGTCCTTGTATGGACAACTTTTTTAACTGTCGAGATATCGTCACAAAATTTGTCATGGATTATTGTTCAAGCTAAAGGCTCCGAAGAAATTGTTCATATTGGATTCTTATGGCTGCCATACAAACTGGACGATCAAAATCAAGTTCTTTTATGGGAACTTTTTTATTTTCGTTCTATTTTTTACACTCTCTGTCTCTCTCTCTCTCACTCTATGCTTTCGGTCTTTTTCTATCCCACTCGCTCTTTACCTCTTTCTCTCCTTCTCTTTCTCTCTCTCTCTCTCTCTCTCTCTCTCTCTCTCTCTCTCTCTCTTTTCTCACTACATCTTTCTCTCTGTTTTTTTCTTTAATCCGACTTTATCGTACAGGTTTGAATTCACTGAACAGCATTTCAGATAATATGTGAAGAAATTCCTCTTTTTGATGGTAAAAAATGTAATCTCTCCTATCAAATTTTCAGGATATGTCCAGTTTATCTAAAGTTTTCGAGTGACGCCTTAGTAAAAAAATATACTCTAATAAGACCATTAACTAATTTTAATTATATTTTCAATAATAAAGTTTGAAAAACTGTTACAATATAGCTAACAACCTAAAATAGTCATTACATAACCTCATTTTGGCATTAAAACTAAAGTAAAATATTTTCCGTACAAAAATTAATTGCCCTTCATTGCCCAAAGCACCTTGTAAAAACCGCTTAAGCATCTTAAGAATTACCAAGGCGTCAAGGAATAACTCATTTTTGACATTCACCTTCACACATGAGTCAGAAAGCTAAATCGCGTGTAACCCCGCCATTCTTCATCACACCAGTGCATAGAGAATTCGTAAACAGAAGAATTTGAAGAATCAGTGCAGTTCATGGCGCTTGAATATAATTCAAGAAATGAAACATTTTCAAATGAAAATAAAAAATGTTGAATGCTGACGAAATGAGCGCGCGTCATACAGCTCTGCTTGCGGCATGCGCTTCGCTTGGTTAGCTTTCGGCTAGAAATATTTGTTGTGAAAACCTTAAAAATAAATTTAATTTTAATAGCGAATTGCAATGCTTGTCGCTGCGTTGTTGCTATAAATTACAATTTAATTTCAAATTATTTGCTATTTAATTTCGAAATTCTGCCAGTTTTGTGTTGTAAGTCTCGAGATAAAATATTATGTCACAGCTGAGCGCTGTTATGCATGAATTTGGGACAAATTTATTGCATTTTTATTTTATTCTCTTTGTGCATATTACCGAATCGAATGATTTCGTTGACTTTTTTTGAACTTACAAAAGGTTTTCTTCACGCTGTCTTCAGATGTTTTGAGTTTTTGTAAGACAGTTGCTTATGTATTATTACATATATGTACATATACTATATATGGTTAGAGAAAATAAAACAATCAACACCAAAAGTTTAAGAAAACACTAAGAGTAAATAATTAAGTAAATAAAAAAAACTACAACAAAAAATATTTTAACCATAAAATAAATTTATTAAACTAAAAAAAGCATGCCAATAAAAGCAGAAAAAAATTAAAAATTAAATATAAAAAATTAATACATAAAAGTCACAAATAAAAATAAAATTGATGAATAATTATAAAAAAATTTAAAAATTAAAAGAAATAATACATAATAGTTACAAATCAAAATAAAAAATAAAAATAAGATTAAATAATTGTAAAAAAATTAATTAAAAAAATAGGAAAATCAGAAAAAATTATTTCAATTAAAATTAAAATACATACTATAAAATAATAAAGTAATAGTTAAATTGAAAAAAATAATTCCGAAAAGGCTGAAAAACTAGCTCAATTAAAATGAATAAGAAATAATTAGAAAATTAAGCGAAAACTAATTAATCTAAATTTTAAAAATTAGCTCAAATAAACTGAATAAAAAAATAAATATATCGTACACTTAATAGAAGTAATTATAATTTAAATTGTATGCAAAAATTAATTAATTATAATTAAAAAATTAGCTCAATTCAAATATTAAGAAAAAATTAATAAAGTGAATAAGTGTTAATTAAATTAAAAAACTATAAAAAGTGTGTCAAATTTAATATATAAAAGTCACAAATAAAAAAAAAAAATTAAAATAAGAAAATTAAAAAAAATTAAAAAAAAATTAATAATTTTTTTAATATGTAAATAAAAAGAAGCAGAAAAATTAAAAAAAAATGTATAAATTAAATTAAAAAATTAATTGAGATAAGGATGAAAACCTAGCTCACCAATCACTAATTAATCTTAATTTTAAAAATAAATTCAAATAAACTGAATAAAAAATAAATATATGGTATACATAATATAATTAGTTATAATTTATACTGTATGAAAACAAATTTTTTTAATTGAAAAAATTAGCTCAATTCAAATATTAAAAAAATAAATAAAGTAATTAAGTGGAATATAAATTAAAAATAAAAAAATTAACAGAAAAACTAGCTCAATTAAAACTGTAAACTGTAAATATCTGAAATAATTAAAATTTTATTTGGTAAATAGAAAATAATTAATTGTAAATTAAATTATATGCGAAAATTAATTAGTTATATTTAAAAAATAACTGAAATCAGATAATTAAAAAATAAGTATATACAGTAATTAAGTATAAATTAAATTAGTTATTAAAAAATTACAGAAAAATTAACTAAATTAAACTGAATAAAATAATTAAAATTCTATGCAAAAACTTATTTAATTATAATTTAAAATATAAATAAAAATAATTAAAAAGTAAATAAAATCATTAAGCATAAATTAAATTGAAAAATTTACTAAAAACTTACAAAATTACCTTAATTAAAATAATTAAAAATAAGTATATACAATAATTAAGTATGAACTAAAAAAAAAGAAAATATTAAAAAAAACCGTAAAAATTAGCTCAATTAACATAATTCAAAATAATTATATAGAAAAATTAAGTATGAATTAAAATAAAAGAAATATAAAAAATAAATAAAGAAAAAAAAACCAAAAAAAATTAGCTCTATTAATAATAATATATAAATATATATTAGTAATAATTATATAGAAGGATTAAGTATTAATCAAATTAAAAAATTTATTAAAAAATGCAAAAAAAAATCGCTCTAGTAAAATTAATAAAAAATAAACAAACAACAAAAACAACAAACATAACAAAAAAAATAAAATTTAATACAAAAAACAATAAAAAATCAAAATTAAAATAATTCAGAATATCATAACGATACTCCGTTAATCATATTTATCAATTGCTATTAAATTTAAAAATCGAATACCCCTTCTAGTGATTACTTCCGAAAGAGCCGAGTTAGTCTAACTATACTGCAGTTTTATCAACTCTTAGTCAAAAAGAGGTCAAATAGTTCAATAAGTGTAAACTACAAATGCACTAACAACATCTACATGAAATATAAAGGTGTTATTTTAACGTCAAGTGGATTTTAGTAGTTCTCATACAGATGACAGCTGCCAATGTAAATTCAATGAAAAAAATATGCATAAATATTAGCGGTCAGTAACTCACCTCAGCTAGTTCAAAAGGCTTTACTCTCAAAAAAGAGTATATTTTTTTTTGCCAAGAAAATCGAACGCAACTTACAACCGTTAAACATTTGCACCAATTGAAAATGGAGCAAATATCGCGCATATGAAAAAATTAGGCTGCACGCGTGAAAAATAACTGTTAATTGTCCATGGAAGGTATTGGCTTCATTTTGTTGTTGTTTAAGTTCCATTGAGGCCATTCAGCCAGCGGAACAATTAGCGACTTTCCAATAACGTTTGTCTGAATTTGCACACCTCTAACTGCTTGTCTGTATGTATGTGTGTATAACAGTTTTTTGTTGTGCATTTTAACTGGTTCTATTGAATTTTTAATTTAGCAAATTATTTTTCTAAATCTTTGCCTTCGGCGAATATTATCAGAACTTGGCATATTTATGAAGTCAGCAAATTGTTAAGTAACTCGATACTTTTAGTGTTATACAATCGCTAGACATTGTATGTGCTTGTTTGTGTATGTGTATATGCATAGCGGATTTTATATTTTCACTCTTTCCCATACGCTCGAGCACTTTGCTGGGGTCATAATTTATCGCTACTGATTTAAAAGCGATTTGTCAACGACAGCTACACGAGCACGCTGCACACACCGACACATACACGTGTTCTTCATATATGTATGTGTGTATATTCATAAATTAGCAGTAATTTACAATCCAATGCAAGTGTAAGAATATTATGCAATCGATTTAGATATGAATCTATATCTTTATAGATGTACATATGTATGTGTGTATGAGAGCTAAGTACTCCTAGCCAAGGGCGATGTGGGAGATAAAAATGAAGTGAAATACAATATGTAATATATTAAATCTTTCCTGGTTAGTTGCAATCATTTCTTAGTTTTTTCTTAAGGTTTCTCAGACATTCTAAAATCGCTGCCATGTCTTAGCCCTGGACTTATCATTCTAAACTATAAAAAATTACGTTAGTTCTATTAGTCTCATAGTCTATTATTCGAGAGCAGAGTGATTGCATTTTTATTATTATTTGAGCTGTGTTGATTTTCATGCTGTCCTGCGATATATACATATGTATATTACATACCATAAAACTTTTCCATAAGTGAAAATCAAAGCTTAGACAATCACGTTAGGAGGCCTAATACTTGCCGTCAAAACCAACATACTTTTTTATAAAAACTTTCCAGAAGCATTTTCCACCTTCCATTAATTTGTGTAGCCATTTTTTAACTCCTGCATTTTAAGTTTGATCCTAGAATTCTAATTCCAGGCTGTGCTTCTATTCGAAAAAGCAACCAGCGAGCCTGGTCACTTTAGCTATATCAGTCGCTTCAGAACAGTCGTGATTACAGTGATGTTTCCATAATCTATTACACTGTGCACTGTTTTCTCAAGAAGCGCCTATTCAACATGGGTATAGTCTCTTGCACTAACTGTAGGTCCTGCGATAGCATCCGGAAACTACAGAGCACCTAATGCCAAACTGCACAGTAGTCTCTAGACGCAGTTGAAAGACCATTGGATATCCGAATAACGATCTCATCGCCT
The DNA here is from genome assembly GCF_024586455.1 of Bactrocera neohumeralis. NCBI lineage: Eukaryota > Metazoa > Arthropoda > Insecta > Diptera > Tephritidae > Bactrocera > Bactrocera neohumeralis. Next base: position 19,173,326 of record NC_065922.1, on the reverse strand, counting down.
CTAGTGCACCAAACAGGATACTACTTTTTTTTTAGTATTTGGGCCTATGTGATTTATTGTGACTGGGGAGAGGACACAATAGTTTACGATGCGCCTCAATTTATTTCTATCTATGTATGTATATTCTGAAAACCAAATCTCTGTATAAATCAAGTCAAAATACTGGCAATCATTTATTTAATAGAAATTATTTTTGATTCTCCAAAGTGTTTTAAAGTCTGTTTTGATCCAAGATGAAATCTAATATTGGATTACTAATATTCTAAAAAGTTTTAAATTCTTTTTAATCTGCTTTGATCTAAGTTAAGATCTCATAGCACCTTCATATGTCTAAATCTGTTGAGACTAGATATTTTTATGTAGTTTTTGACTCTGTACTGAACTTTACAACCGGCTATTCAGATGTTTTAGAGATCCGACGTTTTCGAGCCACATTTTGTTTAGCGATGAGACCATACAAGCAAAATTGGTGCTTTAGGGACAAAGAGAACATGAAGAGATTCAAGAGCTGCCATTTTATCCAGAAAAAACAACGGTTTGATGTGACAGTGCAATCATCGGTTTATGGAATTTTCATCGGTGAGAAAGCGTGATAAATCATCTCGGCGACATTTGGTTTGTGACCTAAACATCGCATCTAGACTTTTTTTTGGGCTTGATAAAACCGACTATTTTTCTTGTAAAGTCTAAAGTGCATGCAGACAATCCCGCTTCGATTCAGGTCTTTAAGCAGAACATCACGTGTGTCATTCGCCAGTTATCAGTCGAAATACTTGAACGAGCCATCGAAAATTGGACACAACGGATGGACCATCTGAGACGAAGCCGCGGCCAACATTCGAAAGAGATAATTTTCAAAAATTAAACGTCAAATAATGTGTTTTCGAAGTATATTAAACATTCCCCATTAAATTTGAAGTTTCTGTGTTTTTATGTTTTTTTTTTAAGTAGAGAACCGCGAAATGGATTATAAACTTTTTGACTTATACTCGGTGCTTAACCTCGTAGAACCTTTTTTCATTACTTCTCAAGTTCGCTGTTATTTTCTAGTTCTTGAGTCGTGATCTATAAAATTACCTTGCCTAGAAGTTAGTATTTACTTGATACATATGAAAATATAAATATTGACGCTCTTCTGTTCTCTTGGTGCAAATAAAATTAAAAGTTAAAATCAGAGAGGCACAAAAACTGAAGTTGCCAATCATGAGATATTGATAATGAAATCGTTAAGAAACAAATACTTGAATAAGTATTTTAGTCACAAAAATCGCAATAAAGCAGCGACTCAATACCTTGCTGAAGCTAAAAATAAGCAAAATCAATCTTTCATCAGACAATTTTGATTTGCTGAAGAATCTTTCTGTATGATAAACACAAGCGCAGAAGACACAAGCCAAACGCGACCTACGGCCTGGTGAAAAAAGCAATAAAATGTAAAACAAACATGCACAAACACACTTCCGTTTCCGGTGGAAGTGCTGTAACAACAAAAACACCAAAAGCGTACAACAATAACTACAAGAACAATGCAGCAGCGCAATTGTGCGCATAAAAACGCAGCTACCAAAGTTAACCACGTACAATTTGACTATGAAAAAGCAACAACAACAAAAGTAATAACAACAAAAACAATAGTAATAACAACAGACACAACAAATAACTACAAAAAAAAAAAATCGTCAGCGAATGACAGATGAAGTATTCTTTCTTAGCCACTGCAGACTGTTAGACTTGTCTGCTTACCCAAACGCAAGCTCTTGTTGCTTTGCTGAAGAGAAAGAAGAAGCGAAGAAGCGGCGAGTTAAACTTGTGTGCGAGTGTGTGTGTAGAAAAGCAGGAAAAGTGTGAAAGCATAAAAATAAAGTTTCAAATTTTATTGCATGTTCGTGTCAATTGCACGAAGTTGACAATGCACCGCTCGTACATGGATTACTTTTACATGCGAATCGTTCGCCGTTGAAGGGTTACATGTTTTTTTATTGTTATTGTTGTAGGAAATGCTGTTTTGATGGCTTGATTCTATGTTTATTTGTTGTTGTTGTCCATTTATTGGTATGATACTTAAATTAATTGATTTGTATTTACTATAATATATTTGTTGATAGAGAAAGGTCAATGGCTTGTCTAAAGAGAAACATTTTCTTGTAGCCATTATAGAGTCAGAAAGGTTTCTTCATAGCAAAATCTGTCATGCGACAACTCACAAAGTATCATAAAAATACGCTCAGCTTTAGAAATTCAGTAGTATGGAGACTTATGCTACAACGCCTGGTCAACTCAATTCAAGAGTCTAGAAGTTAAGGAGATCTAGGAGATCAGACTGTATGCTTTAAGCCAGAGTGCTCTCAATATCCATCAGCTGAATGTTCTCCAGTCAAATCCCACACATTTTCGATAACTATAAAGTACATACATATTTACTCTCACTATTTATGTATATATAGTATATTTACGAAATTTCCTTAATCGCCAATAAAAAGCATAAAATGCGTGCCTTCAACCAAATTCGTTGTTAATTTTATATCTTTTTTATTATTTTATGACACCGGCCGAAGAAGTTCTCGACAATGAAATGTGTATTTTGAAAATTGCTTTTAATAAAGAATGTTTAGAATATAAAGTTTATGTGGGAGCAAAACCAATTCATTATCAGTCAAAGCTTACTACACGATCGAGCGACCCCTTAAAGAAAGCAAAGAATAACAAACAAAAAAAAAATAAAAAAAAAAACAAAAAAATACAAACCTATTTGTGAGTGTATGTGGCAAGTTTATTGTTGCGGTTTATTAAATATTTACGTTTAAAAGAATCAAAAAGCACTATTGCAGACGCGAAGAGCCATTAAAAAAAGTTCGTTCTTACACTTGCCGTGCCCAAATTTTTACGACTCTTTACAGGCAATAAAATTTCGAAATTGTTATATGAGAAAGTTGTAAATAACATATATGTATATTCACAAATACATACATATGTGCATATAAGTATATACATTTCATATACATATGTGTATACATGCATACATACCTACATATGTGAATATATTTATATTATATAAAGATATGCACATTCTTCGGAGCAAACATCATGTAATTTATTTGTATTTGCTTTTACAAGCACTGATAAATAACGTGCTGTTATGAGTAATAACGGCACATGAGACTTATGCTGTAATTATGAAAAATTGTGTAGCGCGAATAAAAAAAGTATCTTCGAGGTTATGTACATGATAAGAGGCAGAAAATTATTATGGAAAAAAATATGTATACATACTTATATAAAAGTTTTTGTTTTTACAATGAAGGCAGCAACATTATGATCTAGATTTTGAAAATTCAGTACTCAAAGATGACATCGTGGCGATTTCAACGCAAATTAGATAATGTTCGTTTTTCAAAAATTAGTTTCAATCTAGTCTAGAAAATTATTTTGGAACTCGTTTTGGGAATTATTAACGCACTTTTCAAATTTTAGCTTCAAACTTGTTTCGAACTTTTTTCGAAAATCTGTTAAATTTTTTTTTTCGAAAAATTGCTTAAACATACATATATTCGAATTTTTCCTTGTAACTTGTTTCGAAAATCTGTTTCGAACTTTTTTCGAAAATCTGTTTAAAATTTTTGTTTTCGAAAAATTGCTTAAACATTTATTCGAATTTTACCTCGAAACTTGTTTCGCAAATATCAAATAGCTTCAACTTCATTCGAATTTTCGTTTTAAACTTCTTTCGAATATCTGTTTCTAAATTTTTTCGAATATAAATTTTGAACTTATTTAAAAAATTACATTAAACTTGTTTCGTAAATATGCTATAAACTTTTTTCGAACTTATTTTGAGAACTAGATTTCAACTTGTTTGAAAAATTAGTTTGGAATATTTTTTTTGCAAACTAGATTCGTACTCGTTGTGAAAATTGTTTATTAATTTTTGTTCAACTTTTTTTCGAATATTAGCTGTGGCTATTGAAAATCGAAATCTAGTCGCTTTTGTTTCGAAAATTGGTTTTACATTCTTTTGCACTTTTTACGAAAATTGTCAAACTTTTCTCGAAAATTGGTTTTGACGGGCTTCAGAACTTGTTTTAGTCTTGAAGTTATTTCGAAAATTAATTTTGAAACTTGTTTTTAAAAATGAGATACAAATTTGTTTAACACTTATTTCAAAAATTAGATTTCAACTTGTTTGGAAAATTAGTTTTGAATTTGTTTTGCAAATTAGTTTCGTACTTGTTTTGAAAATTAGTTTTAAACTAGTTTTTAACTTATTTGGAAAATTAGACAAACTTGTTTTGAAAATTTATTGTAAATATTTTTTCGCAAATTTGTTTCGAACTTTCTCCGAAAAGTAGTTTTGAAATTATTTCAAAAAATTAGTTAAACTTATTTCAGAAATTAATTTTGAACTTATTTTGAAAATTAGCTTCAAACTTGTTCCGAAATTAAGCTTACAATTTTCTTCGAACATATATCGTAAATTAGTTTTACTTAGTTTAATTACTTTCAAACTCAAACTTGATTCGAAAATTAGTTTTGATTATCTTTCGGAAATTATTTCCGTACTTTTTTGAAAATTGCTCTTAAATCAGTTTCGCAAATTCATTTCGAACTTTTTCGAAAGTTAGTTGTGAACCTATTTCGTAATATAGTCAAATTTGTTTAAAAAATTGCTGTTGAACTCTGTACGAAAATTGGTTTTGAATTCGTTTTGAAAATTGATTTTGTACTCGTCAAGTTTTGAAGTTATTTTGAAAATTAGTTTTCAACGTCTTTAAAAAAGTGCTTTTGAGCTCGGTTCGAAACTAGTTCCGAATTTTTTTTTTCGAAAATTGGTTTCGAATTTGTTGTGGAAATTAGTTTTGTACTTCTTTCGAATTTATTTTCGAAAATCGCAATCCGTAATGATTTACTATAAAAGGTTTGTGCCTAAAAGTTCATTCATTTTGTAATTTTTTAAACTCAAAAATAATGAGAAAACTGTTTTCGAGGTCCATATGTATGATATGTTTGATGCATGTGGGCATGTAAATCAAAATTCGATCTTTTAATATCAAATATGTCATAAAAGACGAAAGAACAAGAAGTGTTTTTTTTGGTAGCAAAATTCCGAATATATATTTTTAAATAATATTTAATGCGAGTAGCAAAATGGAAATCACAAAGGGCACAAGCGCATTGCCTGACATTTAGATATGTCACAGCTGTCTACTGAACTTTCCACAAAGCAATCAAATAGCTGACCAATAAAATGAAACCCTGAATCATAAAATTCATTTATATGAGCGCCTAAGTACCAACGCCCACTAAGAACATAAATTAAACAGCAAAATTTAACGCAAACTTTTTTATGTCAACGCGGAAGTTCAAGCCTCAACCTAAAGCTTAAAAATTAGTAATAAAAAATTAACAGATATTTAAATTAAATTTAAAAGTTTCTTGGCATACGCAATAAATTTGGAAAAGTCATTAAATTTTATGCGCTTTTCAACACCACACAGCCACAATAACAACAAGGCAACGCAAGCACGCAATTTCTATATATACTATATACTAAATGCTGTATATGTATGCATGTGTTTGTTTGTGTATGTGTAGGCACAAATTTAATTGCCTTCTAGTAGTGGCAACAACCAGTAGCTGCACCGAAGCCTCTCCGCAGCAAAACGCGCTAAAATGACAGCAATTAATCAGTGGCCCACCTTACTGCAGTAAAAAACGCAAATGCAACAACAACAATAATAATGTGTTGTGGAATATTTTGTAGTGATGCTAAATTGATTTATCGATGTCAAGAACCTCTTCGCATAACAGTAATCCACTGCATAGCATTTACATGGCAGCGCATAGTAAATGAAAATGTGGAAAATAAATGGAAATAAAATTAATGGCATTTGTTCATTAAAAAAAAATGTAAAAAAATATTTAAAAAAAAATACAAAAAAAGCAACAACAAGCTGCATTGAAATGTCAGCAAATGCATTGAAAAGCAGCAATTGCATTTTTAATTGTCTTGTCAATCATCGCAGCCAATGACAAGTCACAGCTTTTGACACCCTCTCGCCACCTCAAGCAGCAGGCAGCCAGCATAAGAATACCAGCAGCAATATGATCCGCTGACATTTTCACACTGCATTTGAATGCCTGCCACCCTTTGATGCCCAGGCTTCGCAACCCGCACCCCGCACATGTCAACAGTCCCCCACCGGCTACCAACCGCCAGCCACCTCTCTAATTGCCCGGCTTTTGCCTGCCTCCGCCTTTCCGTACACTTTTATTCTATAATTATTTATTATTTTAGTCACTCACTCATCGTAATTTCAATTTTAAATGCCACTTTGTTTTGCTGCTATTATTTTACAATTTAGTTTTGCCTGCCGCACTCGCGTCGCTGCGGCTTGTGAGCTTGTGGAGCGCTTGTCAAGCGCCAGCATAAATCAGACAGCAATCAAGCAGCCATCAACACGCGCCATACAGCTGCAGCTGTGCTGCATATATCATAGTCTAGGTACTTAGCAGTTACTAATGAAAAATGTGGCAACGTGCGTCCAGTTGCCGTTTGTGATTTGCATTGCTGCTGCGCCGCTAGACTGGCAGCCTGACGGCTTGACCGCTGTCCGTGCTTGAGTTGCGTCTCGTGTTCTTTTGATATAACAGCTCTTCTAGCTGCTGGCTAAGTGGTAATTACTAGCTAATTACGTAGCGATTACTTAAGTGAATTCACCAGAAGTTGGTGGCATAAGACATGCCTACTAGTATCTAAAGCGTAAATCTTGTGTAATTGAAATCTTACTGTCGGGCTGCCGACGCCATGAAGAAAATAATGAGTGATGCATGATTCGAGAATAGCAGTTATTTGTGCCTTATTATGGGTGCTAATATAAGTACGCTAACGAAAAGTATCGAAAGATAGCTAAGGGTGCTTACGAGTAGAACATATCTTTTCTCGCTTCGCTTTCGGAAGCAGAATATATTTTTCCTAATTAAAATCCCTGAAGTTCAACGAATATAGATAGAAAATATAGAAGAATTACGAACCGACTAAGCTACTGATTTCTCAAGTTAGTAAGTGAGTAATTCTTTACCCAGCTTATATAATGTTTTTGTTAACTTCCCAGTTTTTTTCTGTTTCTGTTTTAAATCACTTTCTTGCATGTTTCCAAGAACTGTTTTCCAAGAACTATGTTCCAAGGTGTTTGCAAATTTTATACGAATACGTCAGATAATGTATAAAATTACCAAACAACTTCCAGTGGTGAACAGAAAGCGGCATTAGAGGTAGTTTAAAACGTTCTTCTATAGAGGGACTCATAGAATGCTCTCCCAGTTCGGGTGGCATCACCTTCATCTTCAAGAGTCTAGTTAGAACGCAGCCAGAAGGTTGTAAGGCAAGTTCATAGGGGTTGATAAGACAAGATCAAGACTAGACTCATAGAAATTTCTCCCAGGTCGGTGTTGTGATGATGAGATCTAGGTGGGTAATTTTCGAGAACTGCTTAAGGTATTTACCTATGCTTCTTTAATGGATACATTTCTAAATTAGTTCCAGTTCCTTGGAGAAGGTAAAGATCCTATCAATAATTTTCAGTAAGATGACTTTAAACCTTAATTTAAAGGAATGTTGAAAGTGAAATAAAATTTAACCTAAAATATGTGTTGGTAGATAACTTTGATAGCATAAACTTTAAGATTGGCGTATCGAACAAACAACTGATACTAGTATTAGACTTCCATATTAAAATAGAGACATGACACGAAATATTACACGACTTGAAAGAGATCACATACCACATACTCTTGCATCGAGCTTAACTGAGTGGATTTGCCTTAAAGGTGTATTTTAAACATATGTATGGTTTTCAAGAAGCAATAAAACGCATGTAATTTAATGTTATGTTAAACTTATTATAAGATAAGTTATTATAAAGATATGTGTTTCGCCAATATGTTTTGAAAATAATTTCGAGCAAGTAAACGCAGCGACTGGCTCGAATGCATCAAGCCGTAAGGCCCAGTTTTCGGCCACTTTGCGCGTATATCCCAACAATGTATGTATGTATGTTAGTTGACTTAAAAGTTCTTGTACTAGTTCTAGACTTAATGATGACATTATTGAAGATCTCCGTGGAAACTATATAGAGTTGAGCGAATAATGTGTCGAGATGTTTGACATTGTCTTCTCTCAGTAGAGGCTTCTTTCGTCTTATGATATTTAACGTTAACACAGAGCAATCGGAGTGACTTAAGAACTGTCTCACCAGAATAGAGTTGACGAAGCCGAAAAGAACTTGAGTTTATATATTCTTATTGTTTTTTTTTCCTTTCCAGTTTATCGAATCTCCAATCTAAATATTTAAAATTTTAACTTTATTTTGTTTTTTTTTTCCTTTACAGGTAAGTGACGACAAACAAACTCTATTTATTAGTGACCTGTTTATGCAGAGCGAACCTTTCCTCTGTATTGTGGTAAGTTCTTCATGAAATACGTGGAATAGTATTATTTTTTATTAAATGGCTTTAACTTTGAACAAGTTTCGATTATTAAATTGCCTAGACAATATACCTCTTCATGCAAATACACACTTTTGAAAATATATCGAGGAAAATAGGATCTCTACCGATATTTTTGGAATGGTTAGTTGAAATTCCTCTATTTTTTCCTCGAAAGCTATGTTCGAAAGATTTTTTCGATGGAATTTTCGAGTTTGTTTTGGTTTTCTGAAGAATTTTTTTTCGAAGAAATTGTTTTTCGAGTTATTTTTTTCGAAAAAATTATTTTTCGAAGTTTTTTTCGAAGAAAATTTTTTTTGAAAACAAATTTTTTTCAAAGACATTTTTTTTCAAAAAAATTTTTTTTCAAAGAAATTTTTTTTCAAAGACATTTTTTTTCAAAGACATTTTTTTTTCAAAAAAATTTTTTTTCAAAGAAATTTTTTTTCAAAGGAATTTTTTTTAGAAGATTTTTTTTTCAAAGAAATTTTTATTTTAGAAACTGTTTTTCTTTCGAGGGAGTAAAAGAGCACAGAAGTGACGCATCGAAGACTATATGGTTAAGATGATCATGATGATTTCATTCCATTTTTTGAGTTGAATATTTTATGTTACTGTAAACAACAGAAATAGCGCTTATTTGTCAGATTGAAACACTATGCTGGTCAAATCCCGAAACATAAAAGGCAACCCACGTATTAATGTGTTAATTTCAGTTAATTTCTAAAAAAAATATTTTTGATATACACATACACTAAAACTCATTGTCTCCTCAATTGTGCTGCAAATTTACCACAAAACAAAATAACAATAAAATATTACAGTTATGTTGCAAACTGCTTCGCAAATAGCTCTAGGTTGTGCCAAAAAGTCCAAATTTACACAAAGTGCTGCAGAAGTTGAGCAAGCGCGCATAAAACTAAAATTTCGAAATAACAAAAACAACAATAATTTAAAATGTGCCGCTGCGCTTGTCCCACAGCGGTGTTGCCACATCGTGTAAATGGCATTGAACCATGAAAAAGCGCAAATGTTTTTTTTGTTTTTGTTGTCTGCCATTGTTACTAACTTAATTTAACTATTTCCAATTTGGACGCTCATCAACAGGTCGCCACTCGCCCGCTGTTAGCGAGCTTAGGCAAAAATATTGCTGTGAAAAAATTTTGGTTTGATGTAAAAAAATTTGGTTTGAAAAAAAAAAATGTAAAAAAAATTTTGTTTGCAAAAAAATTTTTTTTGCAATAAAAAATTTGTTGTGTTCACATGCCATTGTCTACGCATGTCTACTTAACACGCACTTACACACATTTTTTCATCACTTTTGTTTATTTATTTCTGCTTTTGGCGCTTTGTTTTTGCCTCCGCCGGGCACGTCCCAAATTCGCATTTGCTTTTTACATAGTTAATCGCTTTTGAATTGCTACCTGTGGGCATCTGCTTATTTATTTTTGGCTACGATGCCTGCTTTAGACCTTTTTCGGCGTTTTTCGCATACATTTTCGCAAATCGCCTGCCGTTCGTTTTGCTTTCAACCGCCGCCGTCATCGTTGTCCAAACGACCAATTATTTCTACGCCAACAACTCTATTACGAATTGCCAAATACATAACGCCCCCCACTAACACAGCCTTTTTGCGCGCTTACACCAGCTTGTCGGTGCCAACGGCGGCTGCTGCTCGCAATTTGTTGCGCTTCGGTCCACCGGCCGGTGGTTGCGTTTGCATTTCATTTTTCTCCAATATTTTTTTTCGACGGCACAGGTTGTAGTTGCTATTGTTGTTGCTGTGCAAGCGGCGTTAAAATCCGCAATTATTTGTGTGTTGCAGGCAGTTGTTGGATCGGATGGCATTTTCGTCTATTTTTTGTTTTATAAATTTGTTTTTTGAAGTTCTTAAATTTGTTTCAAGAAATTTTTATGGCAAAACTTTACAAAAATTTAGTTATTTTGGCTATTAAGACGGCATTGTTGACCTTAAAGTTGTCCGCGTTTCTTTTGGAAATATTTTAAATAAATCCGGGATTAAGGTCGTTGGATTATTTGACGTTTTTTTGCTTAATTTCGCTGATCTTTTAAGCGCTGTAGATCTGGCGCGTACTTTAAACTATTTTTTAAGGCTTCTTGTCATTTTCCCCGATTGTTTAAGCGCTGTCTTTTACACAATTTTTTGTAGCTCCATGCGATCCCAAGTGATCTATGATTTTCTCTAAATAAACAAAGTTGTTTACCGTCTTGAGCTGCGTTTACGTCATTGAACATTTCTACAGGAACTAAGCTCTTCGACCACATCTAAAATTTAATAACACTATTACAGAGTTTATGCTCATAATACAACAACATAATACAACAATCTCGCTCCCTAAACCAAAGCGTTATCATCGCCAGGTTTAATGAAAACGAAAACAAATCGCGTAATATTGCTCATTGTGGTGACGCTAATACTAAATTGCCGCTTAACCTCACGCTTCAATGCGCCATTGATTGACATGCGATTGAAATTTTTGTAATCTTAGACGGGCGTTTTGAAAAGGTGAGAAACTGTAAAAAATATTGAAAATGAAAATAATAATGAAATAGCAAACGAAATTGCTCTGCAACGTATTAAGTTGTAGGAGTGTATTAAATTTAGTGACACGTAAGATTAATTTGCGGTTAGGGTATTTAGTTAAGTGTCATTGTGCGGTTCACTTGGCAATGTTGGTAATGTTGGGAAATGACAGGCGTTAAGAGCAGCAAAGAAACAACTTTGGGTGAGGGTGTGGAATTGTTGCAATGCAACAGCAGTGAAAATTGTAATGCAGATTATTATTTTTTATTTATATTTTTAAATTATTTTTTTTTTATTACTTTTTAGTTTTAATTTTTTTTTGAAATTTTAGTACATTTTTAATATTTTTTTCTACTTTTTCTTATTTTTTCTGAATTATTTAATTTGTTTTAAAATTTTTTCTTTTAATTTAATTTCTAAGAGAAATTAATTAATTTTTTTTTGATATTTTTTTAAACTTTTTTTATTTATATTTTTATTTTTTTATATTTTTTTTTTTTTTTTTTATTTTTTTTTTTTTTTTTTTTTTTTTTTTTTTTTTTTTTTTTTTTTTTTTTTTTTTTTTTTTTTTTTTTTTTATTTTTTTTTTTTATAATACAAAATTTGTTTTTAAATTTTTTATTTTTAATTTTTTTTTAAATTTTTTTTAAATTTTTAAATTATTTATTTTTTTAAATTACTTTTTAGTTTTAAATTTTTTGTTTGTAATTTTTGTACATTTTTAATACTATTTTTTCTAATTTTTTCCGAATTATTTAATTTGTTTTAAAATTTTTTGTTTTAATTTAATTTCTAAGAGAAATTAATTTTTTTCGATATTTTTTTTTAATTTTTTTATTTATATTTTTATTTTTTCATATTTCTTTTATTTTTAAATTTTATTTATTTTTATTTTTAATCTTTTTTTTTATAATTTGTCTTAAAAAAAAGTAAATACGAGTAGTAAAAACGAAAAAATAGAAAAAAAAATTAAAAATATAAAGGAATTAAAAATAATAAAAACAAAAATTAATAAAATATTAAAAAAAATTAAAATAATTAAATTTTTTTATATTTTTTTATTTTAAATTTATACTTTTTCGAATATTTTAATGTTTTTAATTTTTTTAAAATTTTTTTTAATTGTTGTTTGGTTTTTTTTGGTTTCTTTATTTTTACTTTAAACATTTTTTTTAAGTTAATTTTTTTTTCATTACTTATAATTTATTATTTTTTAACAATTTAATATTTTTGGTTTTTATTTGTTATGTTATTAATTAGTAAATCCTTTCGTGATGTTTGTATATTTTTGAGTAATTTTTAATTTGTTTTATTTCTTTGTTCTTTCTAATATTTTCGATTTTGTTTTAATCTTTATACATATTTATATTTATTAATATTTTTTATGTATATATTTTTTTTTATTATTTTTTAAATTTTTTTTTAAATGTTTTTATTGTTTTTCCATTCGTTTTAAATATACATACATACGTTTTACTTTTTTTATTTTTTTGTATTTATTTAAATTGTTTTGATTATTAATTTTTTAAGCGTCTTTTATTTTATTGGTATGATTTCTTTTTATCCAATTTTTTTAAATAATATTTTATGATTTTTTAAATTTTTTTTGTTTTTTTTAAATTTAACATTTTTTTGTGATTTTTTTTTTTAATATTTTTGTCACATTGTTTATGCAATTTTAATAAAAATAATTATTTATAATTTTGGAACATTTTTTAATTTTTATTTTTATTTTAAATTTTTTGATTTTTATTTAAAGTTATTTAATATTTATGTAATATTTTTGATAATTATTATAATTTATTATAACTTTTTTTTTCAAAATCACTTTATCTGATTTTCGCTGTTTGTAAGCTGCTGTGTGTCTGATCGTTTTAATGCTGTTTGTGGTGTTGCCAGACATTGTCTTGTTGAAGGGGGAAAAATTGTTGCGAATCACCAATATGCGTTTTGTTACAAAAATGAATACAAAACTACAACAATTCAATTCAGTTGAAATTCCGAACAAACAGCAACAAGAAAGTGCATTAAGGAAGTTTTAACGCCAAAGAGCGCGCCGCACAGCTGACTTAATGAGCGCAACGCCGCAATGTTGCCACAAACATAATAAAAGACAACTCATATCTCTGCTGGAAATGCAAAATAATTCAAAGAAATTTCGCATAACTACTTATTCAGCAAGTTATTTATCTCGCTTATGCACAATTTTCGCAGAAGAGGAAGCAAATAACGCCGCAAACAAGCAAACATACCTAGAGCGGCGCACTGCTTCTGGCTTCTATAGCTTGTGCTGGCTGGAGAAAACTTTACCTTTGTAAAGACACGAGCGCATCCGTCAATAGGACGGACGCAATGCTCAGCACAATAAACAAAATGGCAGTTACAAGATACCGCCGCATGCCGCAAACATGAAACGCAGAAGAGCCACTCAAAACGCATTGTCTGTCTGACGGCTGCTTTGTCACAAACACTCTATATACTTCCATGCACTAAAGAGACTGTCTAACTACCTGGCTGCCCGCCACCAGACGCACTGACTATTTGTCTGGAAAACTTAACTAAAGTCTACACCAGGAGACAAGCAGACAACATAAGCAAAAAGTGTATTGTCTGAAAAGCCACTTCAGAAGAAAACACAGCAATAAAAGATAAAATATATAAATACATACATACATATATTAAATGCTTCAGGTTTTCTTTCTACTAACCGGTAACTCCATATATTTAATTACTGTTGTTTTTCTTTTTTATTGCACTGGTTTTTGTTGTTTTTAGCAAACATTTGCGCAAGAATGAGCGCTGAAACAATGCCGAAAGCCGCCGAGATGCAAATGTCGACAATTGTTTGAAAAGGTGTTGCGGAAAAATGCAAAACGAAACTTTGTATGCGAGTTGTTAATGTGGAAAACGTGCTACAAATTAACGGTATTCATTCTGTGCGCTGAAATGGAAATTATCGCAGCAATTAGCGATTGCTAGTGAAATATTTTTGCGTTGATAGGAAAAAATTTGCAACGCATTTTTTCAACATTTTTGTTGTAAAATGAATATTTCTTTTCTAAAACTGACATGTACGTACTCCGGTAGCATCAACAACAACAAAAACAAAACCCTTAAAACTTCTAATAAATTTTGAAAATTTTTTTCTTGATGAACTCTTTTCCGCAAAGAGTCTTTAAAAAGATAAATTTTTCATTGAGGTACATATGTATGTATGTATATACCATATCCAAAAAAATATATGTATTTATAATAAAAATACTTTCTGGAAAAATTCTCTAATATTTTATAAAAATATTTTTCAATACATGGAATACCAAAATTAAATTTTTCTAAATTTTTTTCAAAATTCATTTTTTTATTTAAATTTTTGCCATTTTTATTTTTGATTGATTTTTTTAATTTTTTTCAATGCAATTTTTTCAAAATTAATTTTTTTCCCACAAGTTTTATGTTTTCAAAAATTTTTATAAAAAAATGTCAATGTTAAACGTTTTAAATAATGTTCTAATATAAAAATCTATGCCATTAAGAGACTTTATAAAAAAGAAGACATGATTTTAAAGATCAGGTTGTCAAAGTTTTTTAAGAGTTTCAAAATCGATTCTTTTGAAATACAAACAGTAGTTTTGAAAATATTTTTTTCATTTTTATTCAAAGTATTTTTTTATTTAAGTACTTTTTTCAAACTTTGAATGATTTATTTTGTTTTTTTTCAAAATTAATTTTATAAATTTTTTCAGAAATAATTTTTTTTTAAACACGTTTTTTTTAAACTAAGTTCTTTTTGTTTTAAAGAAGTTTTTTTGAATTATTTTCAATACTAGTTTTGTTTCAAAACTATTTTTTTTTCAAAACTATTTTTTTTTCAAAACTATTTTTTTTCAAAACTATTTTTTTTCAAAACTATTTTTTTTCAAAACTATTTTTTTTTCAAAACTATTTTTTTTTTCAAAACTATTTTTTTTTCTATTTTTTTTAAATTTTTTTCAAAAATAATATTTATAATAATAAATTATTTAAAAAAGTTTGTTTTTTCCAAAATTAAATTCTTTCAAAAATAGTTTAAATTTTGATTGTTCAACGTTTTTTTTTATTTTTTCCAGTATTACATTTCCAAAATTATTTTTTAAAATTTTTCTTTCAGAAATATTTTTTATTTTCAATACATTTTTTCTTCTAAAGAAATTATTTTAAAATTATTTTCAAAACTGTTTTTTTTTCGAAAATATTTTTATTTAATGTTTTTAAATTAATTATAATAATGTTATATTGATGTTTTTTTGTTCTAAAGAATTTTTTTGAATTATTTTCATATCTATTTCTGTTTTTAATTTTATGCAAAAAATTTTTTTTTCAGAAATAATATTTATAATAAAAAATATGTAAAAATAATATATTTTAAATTTTTTTATTTGTTCCAAAAAGTTTTTTTTTTTTTTTTTTTTTTTTTTTTATTTTTTTTTTTGAAATAAATATTTTTTTAATTTTTTACAAAAATACTTTCTTTTTTTTACAAGAATACTGTTATTCCAAATTTATTTTTTCAAACTTATGTTTTATTTTTCTAAATTCTTATTTTGATTTTCTAAAATTTTGAAACAGTGTTTTTTTGTTAGTTCAATACCATTTAATAATATGAAAGATTTAAAATATTTTCCTTATGCAACTAATATTAAATGCAAAATCCGCACATTAGTTATTTTTAATATAATATACAATTTCTACATATATTTAACGAAGGTCACGTTTCAAGGGCTGATAGCGCACAGTCAATCATCACGTTGCCGATAAGATCGAGCATTTCATTATATTTTCTAAGTCAAGCACCGCTCACCTTGCCTTATCACAATCTCTACACGCCAATGCACGCTTTAATTGAATTTTATACATTAATTAATTGTGTCTGTGTGCAGCGTTCGCATTGCTGATAAGACGCTACGGAATGCTCCAAAGGTGATTGCATGTCTGGCCGAAGCTGCAGCGGCGCGCAATATGAATATGTGTGTAGTCGCCATCGCTCACCGAACGTGTTAACCACAAATCAGCAACGCATAGTGTCACTTCATTAACACCAACTGACATTTAAGCAGGCAAAGCTGCAACATTAAAGCGCTTACGAAACTGTTGCACACGCCAGCGTCCGCTTATTGGACAGCTGCCCTACACGAGCGGCTATGCGGGCTTTAGTGCAATTAAGTAAGTTCGAAAACAAAGCGAAAAAGTGCAAAAATAAAAGCTTATCTGCTCACAGTCTTCCGCTCGCTTCCCTTCTCTTCCCGCTATCAGCGCTCTTCGGTGAATTACTGACGCCCTTCAGCGCACAAATTTAATCCGTCAGCAATTTTTTTCGCATTCGCCGCCGCATTTTGCAACTTTACTTCATTTCAGACAGTTTTGTTTCAGTTTTCTGTGTTTTCCATTTGTTGTTGTAATTGCGCTGTTGTAACCACAACTTGACACTTAACTAAACGCTGTCAACACTCGCGTTCACTCAAATGGACGCCCAAAGGCCTCAAATCACCGCAGTTCAACCATGCTCCCTTCTTCTACTCCCTTCTTCATTGACACAAACACACACTAACACTCACAGGTCTAAGCGTGAACCACATGTGTGCAGCGCAATTGCACTGGGGTTGATTGCATACGCGCCACAGCCGTACCATTACCGACCCTTGGACTGGCGGTACGTGCGACCAAGTCAATTGCAAATCCGACACTTGCACTTATTTAGCTTGCCATTTTCCAATTCCAATTTGCTGTTTGCCCCTTTTTTCCTTTTTTCGGCTTAACTTGATTGAGATACGTTTTTGCACTTAGTGGATGCATGCTTGTTTCTGTTGTTGCCACATGTCTGTAATTTCAACTGTCGTTAGTACCTTAATTCCATCGTAATCCTAGCGCTTATCATTTCATGTCCGACTGCGTGTTGCAAGCAGATTTGGTTTTACCAGCGGCAGCAGCTGTTTCTTTCACAGTTATGGTTTTTTATAGGATTGCCAAGGTTCTTCGAGATGATTGATGATTGTTAAAGCTGAGTTGTGGATTTGGAAATACGAGTATGAATTTAATGACTGTTTTGTTGTAAATTTCAATTAAAAGTTTTAGTATTTCAGTTATATTCATAAATACATATTATTTATTTATTTTATTTATTAAAATTTTTCCACTAAACGCTCAATCGATTATGACGACTATAAATCGGACGCAGTCCTCTTGAAGTTGAGGCCAAAGACTCCGAATTTTGGTAGTAGATTTTAATAATTTCGAGTCGTGGTTGGATCGCACATCTTTCCGTGATGAAATGGCAAACCTTGTTGAAGAGAAATGTCCAAAGAGCGGGAGAAATATGGCGTCGTTTGCTGTCCCTATCAGTCTATCTTTGTAACGTCCTTATGAGAAAACCCTTTATTTTTATAGGAAAGGAATCGCAACTATCGATCTAGGGTTTCTTGACTATATCTTGGAATTCACACATATAAAACTTTTTGTATTAAAGAACTTCAGGAGCATAGGGTGGTTCAGAAAGAATATAATGAGGCGTAGATATTTTAGTCCCGGTGATTTCATAATGGTCCTCCTAAAAGCCCAGGTGCGTCGTCAGACAGCCACACTACCTCTGCTTTGACTTCAAAGTTGGTTTTCTCACAATCTCTTTCAAAATTATTTGCACCTTACTTCGTGAACTAATAAACTCGGTTTTTCAGAATCTTTGAAAAAACGCATTTATCTTTTTGAAGCAGAGACTGACTCATAAAGCGAAACATTTTCAAAAAGAAACTCGAGACTTTGCTCTATCATCTTAGTGCTTAGCATAATATGAAACTGACAATATATTAGCCCTTTTTCAACTCGAAAAACAGCTTGTTGACATCTTTGAATAGTCGTTCCAGGATTCCTAGAGTTCCGGTTCCAGAGAAAAACTTAGTTCCCGTCAAGTTAAAAAAACGTTGCCTACCCTTAGGCGCCAAAGAATTTGTTTAAAATAAATTTTGAACTAGCCTTTCGAAAAGTGGCCTGAAATGAAATTAAAATATATCTGTACTAGCTGTCTTTTTTACGATATAGGTTTAGATCATCTCTAACCAAATAAGGATCCCACCAAGTTAAAAAAAGTTGCCTACCCTTAGGCGCCAAAGAATTTTTTTTTTATAAATTTTGAACTTGCTGTTCGAAGAGTAGTCTCAGAATGTCCTCAAAATCTATCTATACTAGTTTTATGCTTATTTTACGATTCAGATCTTCAAATATATTTAATTTTCGAAACAAATTCCATAAATTTGGCAACTCACGCTATCACCACATTTCATAGCCACGCCTGTCCACTTTGTAATGCAACATAAAAGGGTGCGAAATTAAGCGCTTTTACAAGCGCTGATTGACAACCGAATCAGAATTCTACATTAGACCAGACGAAAAAGTGGGGGAGTGAAAGTGTAGCACATCAGAAAGACGCTTAATAATGCAGCAGTTGACCCCAGCGGCGTACAGTTAACGGTCGCAGCATTGAATCATGGCCTACCAAATAGAAATGGGAAAAATTTCGTCAAATCGACATTGACACACGCACACACACATTCACACATATTTATCAAAGATTTGCGTGAAAGTGAGAAAAACACGCTGACACTCCTCCGGAAAGCCGCTGGGCAAAGTAAATATTGCCAGACGACTGTGAAATTGTCGCGAACTCACGCGGGCGCGTTGCCAACGGGCGGCTGGTGCGCATTCTAACTGGCAAAGTAATCAGACAGTCGTTCGATTTAATTGAATTTCCGGTGTATATTTGTTTTGAGCGGACTTTTTTCCACGCTCATGCTTTGTTTTTGCTATTTTTTGTTTTTGCAATTTTTTTTTGTTCTTGTAATTTATTTGAGCCGATCAATCAATGGCGTGTGACGATATGCTGCGCGTGATGGTTAGAGCTTGAGGCAGCTACATACATATAAACTTATATTGTGTGTTTGTGTGTGTGCTGCAAATGTACTCTTGGCATTGACTGGGGCAAGCACACACACACATATGTATATGAAAATATATAAGCAATGTTGCAAGCAAATGGAAACATTTCATGGATTTTGCGAATTTTCCAGCGCTCAATGTGCGAGGAAAAAAATGCATGAAAAAGTAAGAAAATTGAAAAATATTCCCTGCACGCAACACACACATACACATACTTATATATGTGCATTTATCAATCAAACGTGATCGAAATTACTCGCCTATAAGGCGTAACATAGCCGGTTCCCATTTTCATGACCACTACCGTGCCACACCAACCTACCATACGCTTGTGTGCCACACGTGCAATTCAATTGGAGAAACAGCGAACTTTTGTTGAAAAAAGGAATCAAAAATGCATTTCATGCAAATCGAACGCGCGCGCAACAACAAAAATAAAAATAAAAGAACAGAATTGTATTCAATTGAGCTGTGCAACAAAGTGAAAAAGGCACGTATATTCATACCTATTTTAAATTTCCATATACGCACAGCATACACACACACATTCACGCATATGCACAAACAAATTTGTCTGTTTATTATTGCATGGCATATCAAATGCGTGAATGGTTGTTGCATGTTTGCATTTGCTGCAATAAGCAACACACTGTCTGGCTCTGGTTGCCAGCCTGCCACACTGGCTAGCCATTGCATGGCTGCCTACGTACGTTGGAAGCGTTGCCTCGTCACCTTAGGTTTGGTATATGTTGTTGTAAATTGTTGTTGTAAATTTCTGTTGTTGTTGTAAATTTTTTTGTTGTAAATTTTTGTTGTTGTTGTAAATTTTTTGTTGTTCTCATTTTTTGTTGTTGTTGTATTTTTGTTGTTTTGTAAATTTTTGTTGTTGTAATTTTTGTTATTGTCGTTTTTATTTTGTTGCTGTATTTTTTGTTTTTCTTATTGCATAATTTCGTTCTTATAATTTGTTGTTGTTGTATTTTTGTTGTAATTTGCTATTGTTGCAATTTTGTTATTTTAATTTTTGTTTGTTATAAATTTTATTGTATTTTTGTTTGTAATTGTTGTTGTAGTTGTTGTAATTTCTTTGCTTTTTTTCACTTCGCCTCGCTTATGCATTTATTTGTTTTTATTTTCATTTTCATGTCTTTCCGTTTGTCTCTTATATTTTGCCTCATTCTTGCACTTTTTGCTGCTACTTTGCCCCAACGCAGCATTCTCCATTCATATACGTACACCGTGTATATACACGTGTAGTTATGCATTTTATAATTGGAATTTTCTCCATTTATTCTATCCACTTTGAATTCGTTCATTCATTCATGAATTGGCTGCATAATAAATGAATGAATGAATGAATGAATCAGTGGCAGTGTGTGAATGAAATTTGTGGCAATATCACTTGTGTAATGCCTTCCGCCATGCTCCACACGCTGCTTGTGTGCTACCCACCTCATTCGCACATGCGTACAATAGCAACAACATATGTGCAGACGTATGTGTTCTTAGTTGGCTCCAAAAGGCGTTGAAAGGGGAGCAAATAAATTAAAGCTATGCGGCAAGACATTATAAATTAAGATTTACGCACTTACAGTGAGTTGGAAAATTGTGCAAGCTTTTTGAAGTGGTCGCACAGGCAAAAAGTGGGTTAATTTTCAGTAAATTTGAGGTTTATGTAATAATGGAAAAATAGTGGTTAGAATTATTTTTATATTTTTATAATTTTTCTATACATTTTTGCACTGTTTCATCTTAGACTATGGCCCATGTCTCTTGTAAGGCAGTCAAAAAGAAAGAATGTTCGCTAAAAAAGCGAGAAATAAGGAAAATAACACAAACTTCACTATTTTTACGAGTTCAGCGATGTCTTATATATAGAACTTTTAGGCAAATTTTATATGAACTGAAAATTCTTTAAATATTTTCCTTTTAGAAATATCAAAGAAGGTATTTAAGTTTCAATTCTTTTTCACCAAAATTATTATTTTTTTAGATATCTTATCTAAGAACCGTTCTCTCTACAAAAAAAGTGATTTCAAATCACTAGTTATTTATAGCTAAGACTGAAAGCTCAGCTGAAGAATTCTATAATATTTATATTTAGACAATTTTCTCGCGCAATTTTTGGATTCGCTTAGTCCTATCTTAATTTCAGTTATTCCTCAACAAATTGCAAGTTGTCAAGTTATCTTATTCAAGAACCATTTTCTGTATTTAGAGCGCTTTGAAATCACTAATCATTAGTAGCTATGTTTGACAGCTAAGCTGAAGAATTCTTTATGATTTTTTTGGATATTTTTCTGGCGTCATTTTTAGATCTTAATTTCTTTTCTTCCTCACCAAGTTGTCATATTTTAGCACCATTTTGTCGATAAAAAGTGTTATGAAATCACTAGTCAATTGTAGCTATGATTGAATGCTAAGCTAATGTATTCTATATGATTTTTTTTAGATAATTTTTTCGCTCAATTATTGGACTTGCCTAGCCCTAGCTTTATTTAAGGCTTCGTTTTCTTTTCTTAGCTGCCTATAAAATATTGAGATTTTTCTGAATAAAGCTATTGTACGTTCTTTGTCAGTGGTTTACATCACAAATCGTATGATTATTTAAAAACGGGCTTTTATCGTTCATACTGTTTATTACTAATCAAAAATATTTCTGATAGTTTTTATGACGTTTATATACCAATTTATTAATACTAAATGATTATTTAATTTATCCTTGTTGCTATTTTCATCATTTCGACAAGTATTATTGGCTTAATCGCATCAGAATATTATACTTGTATTCTGAGCGCTAGGTGTGCGCCTTTGCTAAGTAATGCCTAAATGTAGGCAACAAATTAATAATATTTTTGCATACTTATCCTTCTAGCGAAGAAAACTTTGCCTAATTTAGGATAATAAGGAATATACCCATTTATGAAAGCATCGGGATGGGAAAGCAGATAAATCGTAAACAATTTTCTTCTTGCTTTAAAAAAGTAATCGATATCCTTAGCGTTTACCTTTGAGTAACTTTGCCTACGTTTAGGAAGCTGTTATTATTATATTCTTAATCGCTTGAAAATACTATATCCTGAGCGCTTGGTGTGCGACTTTGCTTAATTTTGCCTAAATGTAGGCAACAAATTACTAATCCTTTTGCAAACTTATCCCTGTAGTGAAGTAAACTTTACCAACATTTGAGATGATATGGAATAGACTTATTTTATGGAAGCATCGAATGTAGTGGATAAATCACATTAAATTTTCATTTTACTTTGGAAAAGTAATCGACGTCCATCCTTAGCTTATTATATGGTAGCTTCGGGGTATGATAAAAGAAAAAGAGGCTTAAATTTATATTTTGCTTTAAAAATATCGATGTCCTTGGCTTTTATCGTTTCCTGTACTCAAACTTGTCCTAGTGACATTAATTTCTACATACCTAGCTGAGCTCAGATATTTTTGCAATTCATATTTTATTGCACTGATAACTCGTACCCAAATCTAGTTCTTTTGCCCCTTGCTTATTAATCTATTTTGTAACGCAATCAATTTGTAGCTCATTACTTTTGTGCGCCCGAGCATGCCGGACGTTGTCAAAATTGACATTTGATTTTTTTGTTTAACTTTTTTCCTCATACTCTTTGACAGGTTCTGCCGGTTTTAAATGCAACACGCCATCTTAAGTCCAATCAATTTTACTTACTTACAAAGCGCTGGTTGTCTGTGGTCTACTAAATTGTATACATATGCTTATAAACACCTACAAACATATACTCAGAACCGCTCAACAGCTAATGTTTGTACATTTTTAAGTACTTCTTTTCACTATTTTGTCGCGTGGGTGTCAATTTCATGTTCAATTCGTTGTCTTTCTTTTCATTTGATGTCTATTGTGTTTCATTTTACGATTCGGTTCTTATACTCGATTTCTTTTTTGTTTTGTGCTCATTTCGTTGCTTTGTTGATTTGATGTGGTTTCCATAAAGTATTTTATTGCTGTTTGGCATTAAAATAAATTAAATTTTCTGCTGTGTGCTTGCTAATCTCTGTTTAGAATTCGATTTTTTCATGTATTTTTTTAATTTTTTTAATAAATTTTGATATTTCGCAGTTGCAGAACAAGTTTATTAGAGTGCCTTTGTTCTTTTTGTGGTGAGATTTGCAATTTTTTATTGCCGATTTATGCACTTATCAATTAATTTTGTTGCTCGTGTTTATTAAATTTAAATTTTTTTTTAACATGGTTATTTCGTTTTTGAGAATATATACAAAAAATTCATAAACATTATGGTTATTAGTAAAAAAATATTTCTATTTCTTTGCTTATCAAGGACAGAAACCAGTTCGGTGAGGTAATCAATATGGATTTCTGTTCGAAATATAGCATATTAGAGACTTCTGTAATTAGATATAGTATACATTAATAATCAATTGAAATGTGGCATAAAGACGCATCGATTTAGAAATGATAAAAAATATAGGGTGTACCAACATTTTTTTTTTTTTGCTCAATGCATTTGTAAAGTATCTGCATTTTGAATTTTATTAATTTTTTTTTAAAACATAATTAACCATAGCTACATGTTCAATTTTTAATTTTTTTTTATTGTTATTAAAAAAGGTGGCAACCCTAAAATTTTCAGATTAGAGTTTGCCTTTGTACATTTTTTGTGACATTTTTTGACTTTTAATAAATTAAATTTATTTTAAAATTTTCTGGCAACCCCAAAAATCAGTACACTGAAAAATGTTCATATAATATTATAACTAAATTTCATTTAAAAAGTTCTAAACTTAGTTCTAAATTTGTTAGGATTTTTTGTTTTAATTTTATTTGAAAAAATGTGGCAACTCTCTAAGAAATTTGATTTTGTGTTGTTTTTAAGTTCAATGTATTTTTTAATTTTAATTTCATTGATTTCTAATACATAATAAGCATTAACAAAAAATTGTCTGACAACGCCAAAAGTTAATATTGGTGAAAAATATTTCGTTTTATTACCAAATGTAATATAAATAGCTCCATTTTTTTTAACTTTTTTCGTTTATATGTGGCAAGCCCCAAACGAATTTCAGTATTAAGATTAGCGTTTTTACATTTCAATGTATGATATTTTGTTGACTTTTAATAAATTAAATATTATTTTAAAATTTTCTGGCAACGCCAAAAATCAATACAATTAAACATAGATTGAAAATTGAAACAACTGTCATGTAAAATTTGCTAAACATAGTTCTAAATTTTTTTTAGAATTATTTATTTTAAATTTCTTTCAGAAAATGTGGCAACTTTTTAAAATTTAATTGGGTTTTGTGTTGTTAAAGTTCGATGTATGAAATTTTCTTTGATTTTTATCAAATAATAAGTATTAACTTACAATTTTCTGGCAACCCCAAAAGTTAATAATATTTGAAAATATGTAATTTTATAATCAAATGTAGTAGAAATGTTTATAAACTTAATTAAATTAAATATAACTAGTCAGTTAGTTTTTTTTATTAAAAAAAGGTGGCAACAATTCTCGAACAAACTTTCAGTATTAGGGTTTCCGTTGTTTAATTTCATTATAAAAGTTTTTTTTTGATTTTTATTAAATATTAAAAATTTATTCAGAATTTTCTGGCAGCCCTAAAAATAAATATAATATGAACATTGATTGAAGAATTTTAACTTTATAACTAAACTTAGTATAAATGTTCATAAACTTAATTAAATTAAATATTTTTAAAGATATTTATAAAAATTTTCAATTTGTGGCAACATTTACCACAATTATTTTCTATATTGAAGCTTTTTAGATGCCTTAGTTGCCAGAATTATAAAATTATACAATATTTAACCAAAATTATAAAGATTTATTTATTTTCAACTTAATCCCGATATAAATAAAACAATTTTCCCCAATTTTTCACTTTTTCATATCCGCAATTCTCCAGCAAATTCTGTCACATTTTCCTGCATTTTCGCCATTTAAGCTGCTCTCCAATTTCATGCCACTTCACAACGCTTTCAATTTCAAATGTAGCCATTTATTTTCCTTGAGCGCATTCCAAAGCTCGAAAAAAATGGCTTATATACACGAAAGTGAAACGGTTTCGCATTGCCAGCGTGCAACATTTGTGGCAATCTCGCAACGAATCGCATTTGCTGCAGCAGAAAAAATTCAACTGTCACCAAATAGTTGCAAAAAGGAAGAGCGCATAGAAAGCAAGAGGCGGCTACACCCACAAGTCGTAAAGAAAAAAAAAAAAAAAAAAAAATAACAAAAAGTAAAAAGGCAACAAAAACAACTAGTAAAAACGGCAACCAACAACAATAAGCTTCAAGTAGTTGCATCCATAGCACGCCACAAATGCACTGGCAATCACACATTGCCGCCGCTGCTGACCTATTTTCCATATCAGCAACAACTGCTCGTGGGGAGCGCAAAAGGAAATGAAAAATTTCCTGATTTGCCATGAAGAAGCAAACAAATGAAAAAAACCCTCTGTTTTTGCTTTGCAAACTGCGCTGACGGACTGCCTGTCTGCCTAGCACTTTTCAGCGTTAGTCCCGGCAACCAATACCCTTCATCCGCCGGAATGCCATAGAATACTGGCTCTGGCTCTGGCCATTGTGAGGGTATTCCGTATTTCTAATGGCCACATGCGGTGAAGACTTACCAAAAGTTTGTCGAAATGCAAAAAGGGAAAATTACAGTCGGCAACGCTCTGCTGTCAAAAAACGAAAACAAACAAACGTCAAAAGTGTGTCACGCTGTCAGGAACCTTGCTGGCTGTGGCGGTACATGAGTGTCAGCTTGTGAAAAGTGAAAATCCAAGGAAATGCTCAGCGCAACTGAAACAAAAGTAGGCAAAAACAAACGCAGCTACGCCTCCATTTGTTCTACGGTCACTTCTGCTTTTCCGCATGCGGCCATTGTCAGTGGCAGCACACTCCTCTTGGACATACATACACATAGCCTCCACTGAACACCACTGTAGGTTTCGGGACTCAGCCGCCGCTTAGTAATGCGATAGCTTATAGTGCAGGCGCTCACTGGCTCTTTCCGGGGTCAAAAGCAAAGCTTTGTTGCGCACACAAAAGGCTCTGCAATTTTTGCGGATCAGCTCGCATTGTCTGCGGCTCATTACAATGTTTTACAGCTCGATTGCGCCTTTCTTTCTTTCATTCATTCTCGTTGCATGCGCTTTTTACACCCAATTGCCAGCTTTTGTCTACTGCCACCAAATTGTATTTCCTCATTTTGTTACCATTTCGGTTTCGAAAGTAAGGCACTTTATTGTCGTCGTCGTCGTCGCGCCGCAAATGAAATGGTCGCTTCCAAATTGGATATGCAAATTCTTGTCGTACATTCCCAGTATTTATCACACATGTCCATATTTATGTTTCTATTTCTATTTTTTTTGATTTTCGCCACTTTCTATGCGACACATACATATCTAAGTATATACATATCGACTCCTCACATTTGTTGTGGGTTGTTGGTGAGTGCTTTTGAAGTCATCTTTGGCTCTTTAATGGCCGGTGAAATTGTACAGCATTGCCACTTGAATGCCCGAGAATGGCTTGTTACCCATCTATAGGCGAGTTTATAGCGTTATTAATGTCAACTAGCCGCGCTATAATTTACGATGTGTTCGGCTATTAAGAAGTTTTGCTTACTTTTTCTTATTTTTTTGTTTCTAAGGTTTTATTTCCTTTTAATATTCGTCGATTATGCGTTTTTTCGGGTTTCTCACACCATCAACTATCTAAGCTATCTTGAGTTTTTATCTTTGCTATAAGTAAATCAGTCTAGCTCTATTCAAATTAATACCTATTTTGTGGTACGAAACAGAAAGGGCTAATAGACTTTGCTCATCATGAAACTGTGACTAAATATTGAATATGGTCCCATTATGCCTACAGTTGTTTCAGTTTTCACAAATTCGTCTTGAAGTGATCTTCGACATCGATTAAAATCACTATAGTATAGATAAACTCTAGTCCTTGATGGTGCTGCATTGCCAAAAATTTAGTTAAGTTCCTCGATACACTGTTGTTGCCTTGATACACCTCGATAGTTGTAAAAAAATAATCGCCCGAAAATTTTCGTGCCTTAATTCCATTTCTCGCCGAGATGAGTATTTTAAGTTACTGTAACCAACACAAATATCGCTCGTATTTCATAAAACTTTACTTCATTTTAATTTCAATACTTTCAAACCACATTATTTTTCAAATGTTTATATAACTCTTCACTCACGTAAGATTTTTGCTGTTATGCTAATCATCTCTCTTAGCCCTCATATTCATATGACTCATATAGACATTCAAAACCGCAACTTGAGTGATGAACTTCATTGGCCGAGTCATTAGCATCGGCTTTGGCATTGACTTACCGTCTTTATTCAAAGTGATTTGCGCAGCTTTGCATTTTTTTGTTTTATTCGCGCCTCTTCATGCATTTCTAATTGTTTATGTGTTAATTAATTGTTTAGTAATATAATTTTTTTGTTGTAAAAATAACTTATAATAACTTGTTTATATTTTTTGGTTACACAATGAGCAATTTTTATTATTTGCAAATTTTTTAATTTTTTTTGATTGAATATAGTGACTAATAGCGAAGGTAGAGCTGGTATTTCTCTATACTTTAAGAAATAGTTTTTATCTATTTTAGAAAGTTATAAAAAATGGCTATAAGTTTATAGTGAGTGAATTAAATAAAGTATTTTTTTATTTTGAGTTTTAGTGTATTTTTATTATGTTTCATTTATATTTATATTTTATTTTTTTATATATTATTTTTTTTGTTTTATTTTTAATAATTTCTGGCAAGTATTTTGTAAACAATTACAAACTAAATTAATTTTATATATATTTTTATTTATAAATTTAATTTTTTTACAATTTTTTAAATTTGTTTTTTATAATTTTATAATTTTTTACTAATATTTAAAAATATATTATAATAATAACAGAAAATATAGAATACTATATAAAAATAAAAAAAAAAGAAGAAATTATAAAGGAATAAAGAATTTAATTTTAATTTTTTTTTATTTTGTTGTATACAATTTTTAATTTTATAATTTTTAACTAAGTTGGCCAAATATGCTGTTATTATTGCATTATTACAGTTTTTTTAATATTCTTTTTTGTTTTTGCTTTTTGTTCATACAATTTTATGATTTTATTTTTATAATTTTTATTTCTTAGTAGAAGATTAAAAAAAATTAACATATTTATTTTTAATAGTACTATCTTTTTATATGTAATTAATTAATAATATAATGTAAATAATATAGTAATATAATATATATTATTTTATAATTTTTAACTAATTGTTCCACATTTCTACTGTACTATTTTTAATAAAATTTTTTTTGTTTATTTTATGTTATTTTTTTCATTTATAAAATTTTCTCGCTTTATTTTTTATAATTTTATAGAAGTTTTGATTTTTGTTACTTATTTTGAAATAAATTATTTTTGTTTTAATTTTATTTAATTTTATTTATTTAATTTTTGTAATTTTTAATTATTTTAATTTTTAATTAATTTTTAATTAATTTTTTTTTAATTTTTTTAATTAATTTTTTTAATTAATAAAATATTAATTTTTAAAATTGTTTAATTTTATCATGTTTTTTATTTCACTATTTACATTTCTTAATCCGGCTTCATCATTGATTTCTTTAATTTTTATAATTTTTCAGAAGTTCTTTGACTTTTTTACTCATTTTGAATTAAATTATTTTTGTTTTAGTTTTTTAAATTATTTTTTAATTTTAAGCATAATTATATACTTTAAATTAATATTTTTTTAATTTTTTAATTTAATTTTTTTATTGTTTTTTTAATTATACATATTTTTTTTGAATATTTTTTAAATAAATATTTTTCTTAAATTAATAGTTTTTTTCTTAATTTTTAAAATTGTTTTCTCTAATTATTATTCTTTATTTGAATCAAACTTCCTCATAAAAATCTTTAATTTTTATAATTTTTGGAAATTTTCTGATGTTTTTGTCTTTATTTTGAATTTATTTATTTTCGTTTAATTTAATTTTTTTTTAATTTTACTTAATTTTTTTATTTTTATTTAATTTTTTTATATTTATTTAATTTTTTTTATTTAATTTTTTATTTGATTCTTTTAAATAATTACATGTACATACATATTAAATTTAATTTTTTAATTATAATTTTTTTTGAATTAATTTTTTGTTTTTTAATTAATTAATTACTTTATTTTTTAATTTTTAAAATTGTTTACTTTAATTATTTCTTTACATTTTTTCATCAAACTTCCTTATTGTATTCTCCATATTTTAATTGCTTCATCTACCTTCTTTATTTTCCTGTTATACTCTTCTGCGCGTATTTACATTATTCTTTATTATTGTCTTGTTAATTATCGTATTTTTTTATATTTACTATTAACGAACACATACATATATACATACATACGTGTCCATGTGGACGTGTATATTTACATTCTAGGCACCTTAATTGCCACTTTGTTTTATTGCAATGAGGAAGAAGAATTGCCGCCGAAAGCCAGCAATAAATGCAATTAAGCTCCAACTCAACCTCAACAAGGAAAGCACCATAAATTCAATCTAGCAAACAGCTGTATGTACAAATGTACGCGCATGCCACCCAGCTAGAATTCTTCCTCTTCACTCATCACTCATGTCACTTAGCACGACTTAAATAATATATTAAAGATGGCATACGAGTATGGTCATTGCCTGACAGTTTTATGTTTATCTACTTACATGTAGATATGTTTGTCCACTGTCGGCAAAATAAGTGCGCTTGCGGCTTTAAAACTTCAATATTTCTACATGAAGCACTTTTGCAGTAAACGTAAGCGTTTAAGGGAAATTTTTGTATGCTGTGCATACGCTTAAAATTGTGTTTCACTGTCTTTTAAGTGATCTTCAATACTTTTTAACAAGTATTATCAATTTTTCCAAATCCTGAAGTTTATTTTTTATAACCATATTTCCAAATGCGCCAAATTTCCTACTGGGTGTGCTTATAAATTTATTAAATATGCGTATGTAATTGTTGGTTGTTGTTGGTAAAAAAATTAAATACAATAAACACACATATTTATTGTGTAATCTGCCAAGTGGCGACTGATTGTCCAACCAATAATCATTTTTTATAATTTCATATTGCGCGCAAAAAAAAAAATGCGCATTGGAGACACAATTAAATTAGTATTCTGCATTTCACATTGTAATTCCGTTGTATTGCGCAATTGCCACAATTTTTGCATTGTCATTATATTAATAATCACACTCTTCAAGCGTAAGTACTTATGAAAGCATATAAGTTTCAATCAATAACGCTAAGCCAAAGATACTTCAAACAGTTGATAAGGCACTCGAGAACATAAATACTGGTTATCGAATTTATTTAGTTTGCATTTTTTTGTATTTAGTGAGGGTGAGGGGGTGGAAAGTGGCTTCCACATTATTGGAGCCGTCGTCACAGCAGTGGTTTGTGCTACTTGCAGGGCACAAAAAAGCCCCTCTGTAAGGAACCCTTGACCTTAGACGATATACTTCTATGTAGTTATCATAAAGTTACCATACTAACCTTTTTTATTGTGTTTTTGGTTCATAAAGTTGTAGTTATGACTATAATATATAATAAATAATGTGACATTTCAATTCATTCTGACTATTATTATAAGATTGTTTCATAATATTAAATAAGATGATTAGAAATGAGTGACGTTTTTTGAAAAATTTCTGTATTAACAGCATTGTTCGATTCGCCACAGCTCTGCTCGCTAATAGAACAGCGCTTCCCTCTTTTTACAATTATAAATAAAAGGACAGTAAATAATATTTTACATTCATACGGTCAAATTGATCAAGCTTGTATTTCTCTCTCCTTAATTATGCTGTTGTTGTTTTTTTTTATTACAATATCATAGTTCTTGTCTGTTCTATTCGCCATTGTCTAAACTTTGACTTTCAGAAACAGCTATTAAGTAAACAATTAAATTAAGAATTAATGAAAAAAAAAGCATAATAGAACAACAACTGTTCATTTCGGATAGTATTATTCAGTTTCGGGTAGTCATATTCGACAAACCAAAAAGTCACCCAGAAAATATTGTATAAAATTCTAGATATCGACTTCAAAATGATTTTTTTTATAGTACCGTTCTGTAATCCCTAGTTTTGGAAAACGTTGCGGGGGAGAATTGAAAATATTCTGAAGCAAAATTAAACAAACATAATTTCTTGATCTAATGCCTATTGCCATATTTGAAGATTCTACAATAATATGTATTTCTAAATAAGGTGCATTTGAAGTAAAAATATACTATATGTATTATATTATATATTCAGCACTTGCTATTTCTTCAGTCAATCTCCAATGGAGTTCTAATATAGTAGTTCTCTCCAATTGCTTTTGAGCTAAAGGTGATAATTTGAGAGTTATACTAATTCTCTAAAGTGATTTCTAATGACTGAGATCATACTCTTGGAAGCAACCATTACCAGAGAAAATAGTGTTTATTGAGAACTCATTTTGTTTGCTTGATTTTGACAGATATACACATATACCACAAAAGAAAATTGAAAAATAATTCTCAAAACTCTCTCAAAAGCGTCGTTTGCTACGTTTTAGTAAAGGCTCCATTTTCTTTTTCTTTATTGGCGTAGACACCACTTACGCGGTTATAGCCGAGCCTGTATTTTACTCGCTTTAAATAATTCTTAGGCTGTGACACATTGAAATTAGAATGACAGCAACGAAAAAATATTGAAAATTAAGATTGGTTTAGAACTTGCAAAGCCGTTGAGCTAGCAAGAGAGACACGCATACTAAAGCCAGTTGATTTACATGGAGCAAAAAATAAAGGAAAAATCAAATATGCGGATAAGGTTCAGCGAAGCCTTCTGAGTAGCTTTGCCTAAAAGAATATGTGTCTAAAACCAGCTAGGTGTAGAACGCAGCAAATCTACAGAACTGTTTGCCCTTATCAGTGTTGATCTTGCCAATCGTGGGAGTTTTTTCGAAACATTGTCCCATAGGCATTCATGCTGTAAGACAAAAAATCCAGCCGGGCGTAAATAGTATGGTAGGCGGAAACATTCAGGCACTTTTTTCTCTATGGTCCAGCCTTTGCAATTTTGAGGTGGAAACATCTCGGTTGAATAACTATAATAATACCTTCAGCAAACTTCTTCGACGTCTCATTAAATTTGTGATTGGCTCAAAGCGCTTTGTTGATTTCTAATGATCTTTATGATCAACACAGACCGGCGTTATAAGCTGTACAAGAGAGACACCTATTAGGATCGGCGCTTTAACCTAACCTATTTATTTTGGCATGAAAATGGACAGCATCGAGCATTTGTTCTTTTTCGAAGGGACTTCTTTTAAAGTTCTTTGTTCCCAGCATTATCTTTCCACGGGTAAAAAACAGTCTTTTTTCAACATTTTTTTTGCATACAAAAAATGAAATATTTTATTAAAATCTTTTTATTGTTACAAACATACACCATTAACAAAGAAATTCTGAAATTTTAGGGAAAAAAATATTTTAAATTCTGCCATTGCGACGCCATTTGCTTTGGCGGCATAATTCCTTACATGATCATCTAAAGTGAAAAAAAAACGTGTTTTAGTTAAGACCTTAACTTAGAACTTGGGAAATTGGATTTTTGGCAGATATTTTTACAAAAAAAAAAAAATGAAAATTTAAGTCAAAATTTCGCGAGTTTTTTTCAAATAGTTGTAATTGAAAAAAATCCTTCGTCCAAGTCTTTAAGATTTGTATCTCAAAGACCTGTGTAAAATTTCATGAAGAAAGTTTGAGTAGTTCTCAAGAAATCTTGCCAACCTGCTTCAAAACACATTTTCGAGAAAAACGTTTAAAGACGGCGCACTTAGCTTAGCTAGCCTCCAGCGCACAAGTTGAAATACCTCGGTAGTAATACCTTCGGGGAACTTCGGCGTCTTTACAAAGAGCTGTATCTCCGAAACCATTAGGCGGATCAACTTGAAAATTTAGGACAATATTCTAGAAGTTTGATAGAATTTTATAAGACAATAAAAAATCGATTTTTTTAAAACTCACAAATCCAGGTAACCCATAAGCTAACCTATTTATTTAGGTATATAAATGTACATCATCGAGTCTTTTATTTTTTCTTTGATGATTATTTTTAAAATAAATGTTTTATATTTTTAAAATTATATAACTAAAAACAAAATTGAAAATTTCAATAATAAATAATATACAGACAATATCTAATTGAACTTTTTCTTCTCTCTTTATTTCAGGTAACTACCATATCTACATCTGTGTTAGTGTTGAATTGTCGAAAAATTGCCACTGCGCAAATATTTCTTCAGATATGGTTATTTTGTACAAAAATACACTTTTGAGTAAGTACACACTTTTTTCTGCAATTAAACAACACTTTCCTGTCTGGCAATTACCAATTTATGTTTTACTTACGAACGCCTGGCGTGAATATGTGTGAAGTGTTTGCCAGCTGTGAAAATGCGAAACCTGAAATTGCATGCAACCAGCGCCGCTACACCGCCCACCGCAAGTGGCAGTCCAAGTGAGAGATTTTTATTGAATTTTTATTTTGCTTGACGGCGGCGGCGGCGTCGTCGTCTGACTGCTAACCAGCTTAGCCGGACTAGCCGGCCGGTTTGGTCAGCGCTGGTGGTGTTTGCATGCTTTGAATGAAATGTGTTTTTGTTATTGCCACAGCGCAGTATGCGGATTCGATTTAATATGCAGCGCATGCGTGTTGCACAAAGCTACAAATATTGCGCGATTCATGCGCCGGCCAGCAAAGTTGTTTCTAAGCTGTTGCATTAGACGGCGGCGCTACGGTCCAGTTTAGACGGCGCGGCCCCCTCAACCGCACCTAACACTTGCGCTTGCGCCTGCGCTAGAGTGGCGAGTAATAGTCAATGCATTGATATTTATTGTAAATGCCAGCCGCCAACACCAACAACAACAACACCGCCACCAGCGCTGCCTTTGTTGTTGCGTCTTTATTGTGCGGCGGCGCTTCGTTCATGGAAAGCCGGCAACAGTCATTGCATACGAGTTTTACGCCAACAACAATAAAAAACAATAATAGCAACAACAACAACGCGCTTCAACGCCGACCAACTGACATTTTGTCCGAGTCTCTGTTGTTGGTTTGTTTGTGTTTATCTTTTGTCGCTTGCAACATAGATATGTGGATAGCGCATTTTTGTTGTGCATCGGCCGCATAACTGGATTTGCAAGGAGTCAAATGAAATGCAAACAGGTGCCACACACACTGGCGCACATGTCCAGTTGGCAGTAATAGCCGAGTGACAGCGTTGCGCGGCAGGCGCTGCGCTTATGCGGGGCAGTAGTGCCAAGTGCAGCGCGTTTTTATGCGCATTGGCCATTTCGTGAATGCGCCAAACAATAAAAATTAAAATAAATAAACGCGGCGTTTTCTAACGCGCAGCGGCAATACTGCACGCGCAAACATACAAACGAAACAATAAAATAAAAAATACGTTTTTAAATGTCCAGCGTCGCCTTTGCCGCTTGCCGTTTATCGTTTGCGTTGCGCATGCGCTGTGGCGCGCGTTATTTTGAATGGCTGCAATTTTCATTTTAATGCCATTTTCGCCACTTTTGCACGGCCGCAAACACTTTTCTTTGCATTTGACAATAGCTTTCGGTTGCATTCGAATTTGTTACTTTTAATTGCGCATGCGCGCCGCACTGCGTGCCACCTCGCCTACACCTGCCGCTTCCCGGATACTATTTGCGCGTCGTTGTTGTTGGTAAATGCTGCGCAATGGCTGTGTTTAGTATGCGCTTTCGCTTTTATTAGCGTTTTATTAGAAATGTTTTAGTGATTTTGAAATAAATGCAACAAAAATAATAATATTTTGAGGTGCGCAAGACAATTTTTGTTATTCGAAAATGTTTTTTCGTAGAAAATTTTCCATTTCATTGGTGATTTTTATATAATGTATATTATGTTCTTTAAGGGGGTATTCTGGTCTAGAAGCATGAATTTCAGGTAATTTTTAAAGTGTCGTAAAAAAAAGGCAATTAATATTTTTAATATCCATTTTTTTATTAGTTATTTGTTAATTTTAGAAGAGTACAGAAAAAAATTAAAAACTAAAAAAAGTAAAAAATTTCAAAAATTATGAGCTGACGAAGTGGGGGGTCTCTAAAAATTTCCAAGTGACCATACCCATGATTTCAACCCTCCTAGTTATCTGAAACCAAAAAAAAAAAGGTTATTAATCTAGAATAATGTCGCAATGGCCGGAACTACAGAAAAGTGGGAAAAATTTTTTTTTCACAAAATGGCGACTGCCTGAAAAAAAAAGTTTTTTTGGATCACTTTTTCTGACTATTTCGAATTTTTTAAAAATAATAAAAATAAAAATTTGGGGATGGGGCTAGTTCCAACCATAGATAAGCCTATAAAGAAGACTATAAAAATTTCAAGTAAATCGGTCCAGTAGAACCTGAGAAATCGTGGGTATCGTTCCGAAAAAGTCAGTTTTGAGAAGAACGCATTTAAAGTTTCGCGAAATGATTTTTGTTCGATTAGTTCCGGCCGAACCAGTTTGTATGCCGGGTCAGAAAAATGCCTATATCTCCGAAAATAATTTGAATTTTGAAAAATCCTCTTGTTCTTGAATAGTTAAACTTTGTAAATATAAAAAAATAAAAATTTCGATTTTTTTAAATTTCTAGACCATAATACCACCTTAAATAATAATTAAATATCGGCAAATGTTTCGAAATGTCGCTCAAGAATTTCCATAAGAACTGTGGGGTTACTGGTTATAAGACTAGTTTCCAGTTACACAAATTATTTATACATCTAAAGCTTCTCGGAAATATTTATAAGAAATACCTTTTATTGAGCCTAAATCGGATTTTTCTACTTCGAAATCAACTTTTTGCTCACGCCTGGTACCCAATTTTATCTGGTATCTGATTGTGTCTTTGTCTCTGTTGATTCGTGGTCTGCGTTTGCACCTAACCTTGGTCTGCGTTTGTTACAGTCGAGCCTACCACAGCGCGCTAGTCGTTCATCCTTTTCTCTGTTTGGCACCAATTGGAGATTCCAAATGTAGTCAGGACTTTGTCCTTTTCATTGGAAGTGTTTTTTTTTTTTACGTGGCGTGTCCCAAACCCAGCGCACAACCCTGGGGAGCTATGTTTCGCCTTCTCACTTGAGCTCGCCTTCAAACGGATGTTGCTTGGCTACCCAGAGGATGCTTGTTCTAAGACCGGAAGTCATGAGCTGCTTGAGGCATATATAAAATAATCGTTTCTGGCCACTCCCAAGTGAATGGCGCTCAGCGAACTTTCCTCACTTGCGTGAACTTCTACACCTTGGCTCAATCCACCTGAGGTCCCCGAATTTATATTGGTCGAATACATTTTTGTCTCCGGTTGATGCTGGGTCTACGAATTTATATTGCTCCGCGACTGTGTATTTGTCTGCGGTTGTATTCTCGTCTCCGTTTAGTTTTATGTCTCCGATTAATTGTTGGTCTCACAATTTATATTGGTCTCCGGCTGTATGTCTCTCCGGTTGAACCTTGGCCTCAGACTGTATTTTGGTTCTGGATTGCATCCTGGTTTTGTATTGTATCTCCGTCGACGGTTGAATCTTGATCTTTTTCTATTTTGGTCTCCGACTATTTCCCTGTCTGCGGTTGAACCTTGATCGTTGAACCGTTGTAACTCATAGTTTGATTATATCTCATTATGCGATTGTAAGATTTATCTGGGCCAAGGTTTTATCTGGTCTCTGATTGTACGGTGGTAACCGATTGCAGCTTAGTCTCTGATTATATCTTGTTCTGTTTCTATCTTGGTCCCCGATTTTATTTGGTTTCCGATTGTATTTTGGTGCTTGATCGTATCTTACTCTTCGATTGTGTTTTGGTCTTCGATTTTATTTAGCCGCTGATATTATCTTGGTCTCAGATGGCATCTTGGTCTACGGCTGTATCTTGGTCTCGGATTATGTCTTCTTCTCCGTTTGCATCTTGGATCGTACCTTGATCTCCCGCTGTATCTTGGTCTCCGATTATGTCTTCGTCTTCGTTTGCATCTTGGTCGCAGATCCTACCTTGGTCTCCGACTTTTGATCTCTGATAATATCTTGTTCTATGTTGGTTCTAGATTTTTGTTGGTTACTGATTTTATTTTGGTGGTTGATTGTATCTTAAATTTCGATTGTGTTTTGGTCTTCAATGTTATTATCTTGGACTCCGATTGTCTCTTGATCTAGGATTATGTCTTGGTTTCCGACTGTATCTGGGTCTTCGATTGTACCTCGGTATCCGATTGTATCTTGGTCTCCCGTTGTATCTTGATCGTTTTCGATTGTGCTTTCGTGTCCGAATGTCTCTCTTTCTCGGATCATACCTTGGTCTCCGATTGTATCCAGTGATCTGGTTTATCTTTCCTTCTGAATTCAGTGTTACTCCTAGAATACAGTTATACTTTTAGCCCACAAAATGTGTTAAGATTGCGCTTGATCTCCTCTAAGAGGTAAGGTCTGGTTGAGAGTAGGAGCAATAACATCACTATTTATGAAAATAGTTCACAAATTGCAAGTGAATAGCTAATATTTAGTGCTAGTACCATTTTCCTCCGGGCTTCGTCTCTTTCTTTCCAGCTGACTTAGATGCTGCCATGATTTTGATCCATGAATTATAGCTTGGCAATCTTGTCTAGGCGTATTGGACCAGAAATGTATTCTGACTTTGTTTCTTTTAGCTAAACTTCGAACAATTTTTCTTCCTAAGACTCTTTAACCCATAGTCAATCACCGGCTTTCCAAGATTTCGGAGTTTAGCAGCTTTTTTTGTACCATATATTGTATTTACATGCTGAAATTCTTCAAATTCTCAAAAAGTCATCTTTCTGTATTGACCTAAAGATCTTCAAACCCAGCTTACTAAACGATATCCAATCCCTCGGAGAAAAAAATGTCTGTAAATGGTTTAGAAAGATGTACAACGAGCCCCTTCAGCCAGTTAGTCGTCAAGTTGCTAGTTTTCAGTTGTCAGAGTTGTGGTTTTAAGGCCTCTACCTTCCTGTGTTCTTTGGCATCTTGCTTGCAATAAAGCTTTCTCTACAAAATTTGTTCATTTACAATTTGCCGCTGTCCGCTTTTTGCGGAAGTCACTAACCAACGGCTATTAATTGACCCTAACGAGCCTTTCTACATTCTCATACGCTCCTCAAATTATTTTTTCCTCATCAAAATGCTTTCAACATTCTGCACTTTGGGTATTATAATAATTTTCTTCTTGCCCCTTTTAACAACTCAGCGTGAAAAGCTAAATGTTAATTTTATGTAAGAATTTTCTAACTAAACACCAGCCGCCGTAATACTCATCATCCATCAGCAGCAGGCAATTTGAAATTTTCTCGGCTGATTTCTTGGTTTTTCCAATTTAATTTATGAATCACTGCATGCCAGCGCCAAACTCCCATGAATACAGTACGCGCTGCAACGCTTATTAGAGTTAATTAGCAAGTTTAAGCAAGTAGCTAAATAGCTCGAGAAGTGCTTGAGTGCCCGAGAGCGACCAGCGGCGGTCAACTGGCGGCCAGAGCACGGCTTGCTTGTAGGTTTCACCATTTCAATTTACATCAAATAAATAGTTTACTTGCCACATACTTTGAAGTTATAGTTATATGCATGTTGTTGCATGCGAGTTGGTGTTGTTGTTGCTGCCGCCGCGTAGAACTTTCCCACGCGCGCCACTCAACCAATCAAACGATCAAATGAACAAACGACGAGCGAAGTCAACACTGACGGCTTCCTGCTGACCCACACCAAAAGTGGACGCCATGGACTTGGTGCGACCATTTATTAGAAGCACACACACATATATGTATTTATGTGTATATGTATGTATGTATGTGTATACATATTTCATCAAAGCTAGCGCTTGCTCACTGCTAAAAAGGCCACTCGCTGATTTAGTGGCGCGCTGTGAAGTGAGTGAAAATGGGAGTAAAGATGACAGCGCGCCAGCCAAGTGTGTGTGCTTGTGTGCCTATAATATACATATATATTTATACATACAAATATATATAACTATGTGTAAGCATTTATTTTTATTTACTGCACTTAGTTTGCTTGTCCAGCAATTTCGCGCTTTACTTTTCCCTCGAGTTTTGCTAGTCTCCTTGCTTCTTTAATGCACTTATATTTATATTGCTATCATTTATGTGGCATGCAACATGCATAAAGCAGCCTGTTGCTGCTTGCTTGCCTTCTATGCCTCAACTGCTTTTCTTTCACCCTCTTGGCATGTTCTTCAGCCGGCTCTTCGTGGCATTGCCTGAGTGATTTGTGTGCGAAAATAAACACCGTCATGCTTCTTGTATTTGCTGCCCCCGCTGCACGCTGCACAACGCGCTGGCATTCCCTTACTTGCTTCCCTGCCATAATTTGTATTATTTTAATATTTTATTTTGCTGGCATTTCTTTTGAGTTGCTTCTTCTATGCTGCTTGTTGCATTTTTGTTCGGTGACTTAGGTGTTTTTGAAACTAAAATGAGTATGGCCGGAGTATTTTTTTTATTATTTTTTAATAATTTTTTTTTTATTAGCATTATTTTTATTATTAATTTTTTAACTTCTTTTCTCTTTTTTATTTTTTTTTTTTTGTTTTTATTTTTCTTTTAATTTTTTTTTTTTTATTTTTTTATTATTACTTTTTCTGAGAACAAAATATTCTTTTTTACTTTAAACTATTTTTTTCATCATTATTATTTTTTCGTTATTTTTTTATAATTTTTTTTTAAATATTCTTTTGTTAACTATTTTTTTCTTTGTTTTCTCTCTTTCGCAATCCCATATATGTTTCTGAGAACAAGATATTCTTTTTTTTCTTTAAACTATGTTTTTCATAATTTTTTTCCCGTATTTTTTCGTTATTATTATTATATTTTTCACTATTATGTTTTTTCCTTTCTTTATGTTTTTAAAATATTTTTTTCTTTAAATTTTTTTATTTTCTCTTTTTCACATTCCCATATTCTTTTCCTGGGAACAAACTATTCTTTTGTTACTCCCCCAACTGCATATTTCGCCATTAACTCCTTCGCACATTCCCGCTGTCCATTGTCCATTCCTCTTACAGCATTTTGCTGGCAACAATCCATCAATCATTGCTTAGTTTCTCGGCCAATTGCCCTTCCCGCCTGTTTGTTACTCCCTTTTTTGAAATTCGCAAGCACTCCCCTACTTTTCCAATTTATTCTCATTCAACTTTTCTGTCCCTCTACATGCTGCTCGCTTGAATTCCTTCCATTTGCGATTTCATTAAATGGTTTCCCTGCTTTGTTATTAATATTATTTTTTTTGATGCATTTTTGTTCTTTTTTCTATAATATGCATAGATGGTATCCCACTCTTGTCCCACAGTAACTCCTCGCCGCTCCTTCTTCCAGCTGCCGCGCTTTTTCTCATCAGTCCAGCTTGTCCAACAATTTTTAATTTGCAACCATCATTTATTTTGATTTCTTCTTGTTATTGTTGTTTTTTTCCATTTCTTCCTGTTATTATTATTTTTGTTGAACTTTCTGTGTTGGTGTTGACAATTGACATTGACGTATTAGTTTGTTTATTGAAAAGTTGTAAACTATTCTTCGGCTGGTTGTTCTGACAGTAAAAGAGAGAAAATTTTTGTGTTAGAATTTGAGGTGTGAGCCGCCGACGCATTCTGCTTGCATTCGCATAAACTTCGATTTTTTGTTTAATAACACAAAAGTACTCTTCTTCTTTTGGGTATGTGCCTGTTGTCAATAACTTTTTTGTTGTAAAAATCTAAATTCTGTTCTTCTTGCTTCGATTTCACTTGAACTTTATGTAACGCTTTCCGATATTCCATATGCTATACATTGAACATATATTTTAATTGCTTTTGCCTACTTCCAGGCGATAAGTTCTGAGATTTTAGCAAAGACGCGCACCTCATATGGTCATCATCTTCTCTTTGGTAATTCTTTGTACATTTTTCAAAATTATTTCCAAGTATAAAATATTAATTTTTCGGATCTAGTTTTTTTTCTATCAAATAATCAAGCGTTCGTGGCAACAAACCCTCTCTTACATACATTTTAATTGGTGTTGCCTACATTCAGGCGAAAAGTTCTAAGATTTTAGCAAAGACACACACCTCATATGGTGCAAATAAATCAACTGCGTCTCTAAAAATAGCTTTGTCGCAACAATTTGTTAACTTTCGACACAATGCATTTTAATTTTTAATGATTATAAGTTTAAGATTTTATTTTTCTTGCCGTTGTTCATCGGACACCTTGCCATCAGCAATAAAATTTTCACATAATTTTGGTATTTCGTAGCGATCAAACTTCCTCGCACACGATATATCACATCGTATAGTTTCTTTGGTTATTGAGAGTCAAGCAGCCGCTGGCAATTTCAATGGCATCTTCCACGTTATCAACGACGCCATCAGCTCATCAGCCGTGACGGTGGTGGAAGCTGTGCATCAAACGCAGCAACAACATTGTTGAACTGCCTCCCCCTTCCTCTCTGATACTTACTCACTGGTCTCTTACTCGGCGCCCGCGCACACTCAGATTAAGTTTCATATCACTTTCACCCTTCACATACTTGTATTGCTGCAAGATTTTTATCTGCCTCTTGTATTAACTCTTGACTCTTTTGTTCATAATTTGCTAATAAACCAAAAACAACTCAAAACAAAAAAGCATAAATAAAAGGAAAAATTAAAGCGCTTATGTGTGTCTGAAAAATGATGCCTGCGCAACGCTTCGGTGTAATATTTCAGCTTCGCATATCGCTCGTGTGGCGTTGCATGTGGAGTGAAAAATTGCATGTGGGTTCAGGCATTTTGTGTCACGGTCAATTGCGGTGCTCTGCAAGTCCGGCCAGCCAGCCGGTCAACAGCTGTTCGTTGGCTTTTGTTCGTGTCTGCTTTGTGTCGCGGTGTTGCTTGCACACTCCTCAGACTCACTTTTGTGCTTTGCAAAATAAAAGCGACTAATTAATGTTTAAAGCGCCTTTAAAAACAGATTTTATTGTTTAATATTTTCACACTCACTGCTGTGTTTTTCATGACGTCCTTGACTCCATAGCGGCTTTGCGTGCGTATTTCATATGTTTTCTCTTTTTTGGAGTGGTGACCTTGCTCCCAATGTTTCCTAAGATGTATGGTTTTTGTATAAAAATTTGCTGGTTTGGATTCCTCGAAGTTTCTATTTTTTTTCTATTTTGGAGTTTCTGGATTGCCTGGTTGCGTTAGAAGACCCAGAACCCAGAAGTTTTTCTTATAAATTATGGTGAATTGGGATTAATGTCATTCAGATTCTTCTTCTTTATTGCCGTAGACAGCGCTTTTACGGTTATAGCCGATTAAAGAAACTAAATTTTATAGAAATTCAAGTTTACATATTTTTCATTTCAAAAATTTTTCCATGAAAGCTTGACTACAACAGCTGTCGCTCAGATATTTTTTTGTTGCAAGAAATCTTCGGTAGTCCTAAGTTTATTCTCAGTCACTGCATAAGTCATTTTTTAACGTTTTCAGAGCGCAAAGTGATATTTTTTATTAGAACTCGGTGGGTTTGCGTAAATTTTTTAGCACCGTTTTTAGAGCGAAAGGGTATCTTTTATCACAATTGTATGGGGTTTTCTCCCATTTTTAAATATTGGAAAAAACTAGCTCTTATAATTGCTTAGCTTTCCAGCTTTTATCTTATTATGTTTATTTGTTGGCGCTCAAATGTAGGCAACGTTTTTTTCTACAAAAATTGAGAGATAGTAATATCTTCGGGTAGAGTACGAGAAAACATTAGTAGTTGTCTCTGAACTGAGTTACGTGTAGTTATAGGTTAAGAGGAATGTTTCGACCGCTGAAAAAAGGAAATTATTTTTTATAATTTTTATTTTAATTATTTTTTTATAATTTTTATTTTAACTAGTTTTTTATAATTTTTATTTTAATTATTTTTAAAAAAGTTTTTAAAGAATATTTTTTTCTGTATAAAAGTATCTCTTACCACACTATATTGATTATGGTTGTACTGTTTTTCAGCTTTTCTCTTAATATGTTTGTAATAATATCTTTTTAAAATACAAATAAGTTAGTTGTCTCTGAACTGGGTTGCGTGTAGTTATAGATTAAGTGAAATGGTTAGTCCGCTGAGAACAGAAAATTATTTTCTATAATTTTTATTTTAATTATTTTTTTATAATTTTAATTTTAATTACATTTTTATCATTTTTATTTTAATTATTTTTAATTGGAAAGTTTTTGGAGAAAAATTTCTGTAGATAAAAGGACCTCTTGTTATTGATTATAGAGCTGTTTTTCAGTGTTTATCTTAATATATTTATATGTTCGCGCTCAA
The DNA here is from genome assembly GCF_024586455.1 of Bactrocera neohumeralis. Lineage (NCBI taxonomy): Eukaryota > Metazoa > Arthropoda > Insecta > Diptera > Tephritidae > Bactrocera > Bactrocera neohumeralis. The sequence goes on along the minus strand of NC_065922.1, from coordinate 19,129,904 downwards.
ATGCAGGCAATATTTTCTTACTTTTCATATTGAAGGATGTATTATCTTGGATTAGATTAAATATAAGCATGGGTAACATCGTTGTAGGTTAAAAGTAAAGTCTTAACATGAAAAAAGAAAATATTTAATTAATCTTAAGAATTTTTATGAATATGGTTTGCTATGAAAAAATAAACAATATTTATTTTATTTTTATTTAAATTATTTTTTTAGAAAATTTTGTAAGTTTTTGAAAGAAAATCTCTTGTGAACTTCAATTTTAGTGTACTACCCGCAATAATATTGCCTTAAAATTAAAGAAATATTCATTAAAAAAAAGTCGCGAAAAAGAGCTGCCAGTAGCTACTGCTTAAAATAACCTATAATTTGTAATATATATTTTTTAATTGTACCGTTTATAAACCCAAACGCATGAAAGACATAAAAGAATAATTGCCATAAATGGCATATCAAATTCAAATATAAAAAAACTGAAAGAGAATATCAAAGCAAGAATTTCAATTAAGCTCCTTCAATTCAGTGCCGGATCTCAGGTAGTAAGCACGACCTGCATGCTCCAAGATACACACATTCAACAAATATACAGAAACCATTAGAAGTTGGAATAGCTTTTAAAAAGAACATAAAAATATATGAATTTCAAATAATACAATAACAAACAAGCGTGGCTTTAGAGACATTTGAGAAATTTAATCGCTTATTAATCGACAATTTTTATTGCCTATAACGATATGACGTTTTTGTGTGGCGTTCTAAGAATTTATTTTCTGGAAATGAAATCGTTATAACTTTCATTCGACGATAGAAAGTTTTATAGCTAAAATGCTGGCTGCGTTACCGTTATTTTTAAGCGTCCCGTCTATTTTTAAACACGATATTCTAGAGACACGCATGCGCTTATAAAAATATTTATGCATATTTAAGTGTTCTTAGGCAGCGCCAACGCTTGGAAAAGCAACAACGAAAACATGCGTGCATATTAAAAAACAATTGGCGCCAAGCTACACATTAAAGTGAAACTGCGCATGCGTGCAGTCGAATTTTGTTTTATGTTTTTGAGGCACGAAAAATGTTGTAAGGCAATAAAAAATTAGAAGTGTCGCGCACGTTGTTGCGTACGCTATGATTTCTGGTGAAAAATGTGACTGCTTATTGTATTGTCTTGGTGCTAAGGAGCAGCTTGTTTGCTCTGAGTTGCTTAGTTAGTTTCAAATAGCAGGGTTTTTATGAATTTGTGAAGGTACTGCTTATTAATGAATTATGTATTATTTGTATCGAAAAAAAGTATTTTTTAATTATTTTATTTTTTTCATTAATTAATTTTTTTAAGTTTTTTGCATATAATAATAATAATTAATTTTTTTTTTAATTTTATTAATTTTGTTGAAGTAAAAACAAATAATTAATAATTAATTATTGAAATTAAAAAAAATGTTTTTAAATTAAAAATATTTTTTTTAATTAATTAAAATTAAATATACTTTTTTTATAATTTCTATTAATTGTATTTAATTAATTATTATTTTTGTTTACATTTTAGTATCATTTTTCATTTTAAATAATATTGTCAACAATTTTGGGAAAAACTTTTTTAAAATAAATAAAAATTTATTTTAATTTTATTACATAAGTTTTTGGTAAATTATATTCATGATTTGCTTAAAATTTTTGCTTAACTTTAAAAAAATATAGAATTTTTATTTGTTTACATTAAAGTCTATAATTTAGGAAACTATAAAATTGTATAACTTTTTATCGAAATTATTTGATTTTTGCATAATTATTCTTGTTGTAGGTGGGTAAATATTTATTTTATTTAGTTTTTAGTTTTTTTAACTAAAAAAAAGTTAAAAAGAAAATTATTTAATTAAAAAAAATAATTATTATTTTTATTTAGTTCGTAAAATTTTTCTTAATTAAGTAAAATTAAAAAAAAAATATTTAAATAAAAAAATTAATTATTGTTTTTTATAGACATTTTTAGTATCATTTTTAATTTTAATAAAAATTTTGAGAAAAACTTAGTTTTAAAATTAAAAAAATAAATTTAAAAAAATAGTTAATTTTTTTAAAAATTAATTAAATTAATTTTTTAATTTTAAAATTATTTTAATTTTTTTTCAGTAATTTTTGGTTAATTTATATTAACTATTTTTTTTAATTTTACCTTAAATATTAAAAAATATATAATTTGTATTTAAGTACATTAAAGTCTGTAATTTAGGAAGTTAAAATATTTCATTAATTTCTATAAATTTTGTAGTATTGACTTTTATTAATATTATTTCTTTTAATTTTGTCCTAAACTCCATTGAAACATTCTAACGGTTGCTGATTTTTATCGATATCACAACTTTTTACGGCCTCTCTTTGTCGGCCAAACGTACAAAAAGACTTTTATTTCCATCCGTTTGTAGGTTTATCTCTTTAGAATCGAGTTATAAAGCACTTCCAGCGGAATAATACCTTCGTGTGTTCGTAATTTGTACGAAGCGTTTGTGTGCCTACGAAATGGCCAACTCCATTAGCTGCATATTGTAATTGTCGTCATTTCATTACATTGCAATTGCTCAGAGTCTAACTCTTTCCTTATCTATCTCTATCTTTCTCCTTCTCTCGTTCTTTGGCCACATAAGTCTGAGCTAACGGCGTCTTTCTACAATCGCCGTCAATTATGCGCACCACACACGATCGCGTTTGTCCTAATTCACAATTGACAGCTCGCGCCGCGTGTGCGGTCAAAGTGTGTCCCTCCACCGCCCTTTCCGTCTCGCATGCCCTTGTTGCTTGCGGCGCTTGCATTTATTTAATTGAAAAAATGGCACGCATGCAATACCTTCTTTTGTAGTCAGTCGAGATCTGTGCGTTTTATGTCTATTTTTTACGTTCGCAGTGGTCAAAGCTACGCTGACCGTAACCCAAATTGTGGTCACAGCAGTTGTTAGACGCATATACATATTTTTCTATGGCTGCCGTTTTATTGCAACCTTAAAATTGTATTTATTGTGGTATAAACTGTGTAACTCCTGTGGTTAGGAGTGTAGGTCAAAGAAAACGAGTTAAAGTAGAGTTGGAAATAGTTCCGCGGAACGCGTGCATATCTATAGGGCGTCTGTGCGTCCGTAAGTTAGTTTTAGAGTACACCTTTTTATATGAAGTTAGACTTTGAAAGAGCTACTTTTGACAGTTGTTTTTTCTTGACTTCAAAAGTACGTTGGATGTCTAACAGTATCTTATTTCGAAGCCTATGCAAATGAACTCATTGGCGAAAGCTTTAGACCCTGGAATTTCAAATTTTGGCATTAAAATCTATATTCTCAACCCAAGCATACCTTTGTTCTGAGAAACAGTCGGCAATACGGGCGTTGATCTTTCCAAAGTTGAAATCCGGAGCCGTAAACGACAGTGGGATTTCTCTTATGGGTTCGGAAACAGGATAAATAACATTTCTGTTATGGGTTCGAAAACAGGATAAATCACCATTTCCGATTTATAAATATTTCCTAAAACAGTTGGAATGCATAGAATAGCGGGTATATTCAAGGTATAATAAGCGAGGAGGAAGGAAGTGAAGAAATGAATTTTAAAAGTATTTATCTTATTCATCTTTAAACCTTATGCAATAACCTTATACTTTTTTTTGTTGTGTGAGACTCTGCTAAGGTGTATTCACTTCTTGAATACAGATTGGCAAATTCGATCTTTATCTTATAAAGTTCATATATCAGATAAAGAGACCTATGCAGGCAGAAACCTCTGACTTCTACTTTAATAATGTGCTCGAGTAACTTCCTCTCACTCTCTCTCTGATCTCTGACTTCTACTTTAATAATGTACTTTAATATTCTCCTTGAGAAATTATTTTGAATGGTTCTTACTTAGTTTTGAAAACTAATATTTTAATTTTTCCATCATCTATTTGGCTATATTTCTCTCTGCCATCGTGAACTTGTCAATTAGACTCACTGCCAGTTATATTGAATATTCTGAAATGATATTGATAAGATGGATCCAAAGAGATCATGAAACCCCTTTAAAAAGCATTTATTAGGATCCAGGGTGTCGTCAAAAGAACCTTCTGGACGATCTTTCGACAAATCGGTATATCCTGAAATGATACTGATAAGGCGTATATAAAAAGGGATCATGAAACCTCATTAAAAGATTTGTTACGATCAAGCATGTGGTCAAAGAAAGCGTTCGGACGATCTTTTGGCAGAACACTGCTTCATCGGGAGTTGGCTGCAAGAATAAACCTTTGAATTTGCGATATGAAAAAGCTCTCAATAAAAATCCATCAGTCTCTTAGAGATAACTTAGAACATGCAGAACTCATAATGTCGATCTTAGAGAGGTGGTTTTGAACTTGTAGAACGCTCAATTTATCGACTCACTGGACTCAGACTACAAATTGAAATGCCGTAGCGACCAAAAATTATGCAAAGTCACTACTTATTTAAACCAATCTCTAGACTAAGCTACTTTTCCTGCCTAACCTATCAATATCCTAAATAATATTCGACATGCTCTCTCCAACTCTTATATAACAATACCAACTGCTTAACGCAATTAAATAATTATTAAAATATTGAATAACCTCGTGGCAGTGACAATACTCGTGACAGCTATTCGTCAAAATGTCAAAGTCAAAGTAATCGCTTCTGTTGCTTTTGTTGTTGTTGTGGCTGCTGACATTGCCATCGTCATCATCACATATTTGAGTGTAACCCTATCCTGAGGCCAAACTACTTTTTTTGTATCGCGTTGCCAACCATAACATTTTTTCAAATGCTTCGCTCAGCTGCGCCGACATGGAAGCGAGCAAAAAGTTCGACGAACGCTACGCAACGCGACTGGTGTGCCTGGCCAAAGGCAAACCGAATGCGCTGCGGGATAATTATTTATCCACACACATACATATGCATATACTATAGTACTTATGTAAATATGCAGGTATGCATGTGTGGCTTTGTGCGCTTGCAAATGCGAGTGCTTTTGGCCCAAATCTGTCAATCATTTCTTGTGGGTGTGCTGCGGCAGCAACAACAATAAGACTTTGGCTGTGGCCACGGTATCATTTAAGAAGATACCAAACACCAATAGCAACAACATACGGCATGCAGCATAGCAGCAGCAACAGCGCATTTAAATGTTAAAACATCAAAACCAAAACCAAAACTATTTTAAGTGCAGCCGTTGGTCTGGTAGGACAAAAACAACAAAAAATGTAAACTTTAGCTGCACCGTAGCTGTAATACCCTACACAGGGGTATTTCTTATAGCAAGATAGGGTATAAGAACGTCTTATTTGTATTTTGATCGGCCAGTTTGTATGGCAGCTATATGATATAGTGGGCCGATCTGAACAATTTGTTCGCAGATTATACCCTTGCCAAGGAAAATAATAAATGCCAAATTTCATGAAGATATCTTGTCAAATAAAAAAGTTTTCCATACAAGCACTTGTTTTCGATCGTTCAGTTTGTATGGCAGCTATATGCTGTAATAGTCCGATTGCGATCGTTCTGACAAATGAACCGCTTCTTGGGGAGAAAAGAAGGTGTGTAAAATTTCAGTTCGATATCTCGGAAACTGAGAGACTAATACGAGTACATACAAGCCGATGGATAGACGGGCTTGGCTTAAACGACTCAGCTCATCAAAATGATCACATGAATATATATATACATATATATATATATTTTTTAGGATCTCTGACGTTTCCTTCTGGTTCTTACAAACTTCGTGGCAAACTTAATATACCCTGTTCAGGGTATCATAATAACAATAACAATGTAAATGGAGAGAATCAAGCATTAAATTGATTTAAACGCTAAAGACCGACAAATGTGTGCAAACACCTTGAAATTTTAATTTTTAGGGAAACATTTTTCAAATTAAAAGCTGCCAAGCTGAAGCTCAAAGACCAACGAACCAAACGCAACAACAACAACAATCGCTGCAGCTATACACAAACAAATGAAAAGACTCTCCGCTTGGTGGCTTGGATGATTGCATTATTATGAGCGCTGTTACTGCAGCGTCATGCATATTTAAATATTCCCCACGAGTGTCACAAAGCAGAAAAAAATAATGAAAAAATTATTACCCACAAAGCAAACAGTGATGATATGCAACAAATTGCTGTGAGGCGGAGTAGGGTGCTTGCTCCATTATGCCACACTGCGCGTATTGCAAGCAGCTGTCAGATAACTGCGCGCTGTTTGCTTTGTTGTTGCTGTTGCATTTTGAGTGTTGAGTGAAAAGGTTAACATTACAGTTCACCGGCTGTCAGCGCTTGCTATCATTTGCCCATCGCTGCTGCTCAAGCCCTTTAGCGACCCTATAAATACAATAAAAGCGGTTTAATACTGTTGGTGAGCTGCAGCAACAAATTATTGATGAGGTCAAGGTTTCGTTGCGTTGCTGTGCTCTTGCGCTGCTTGATTGACAGTTTCAATTGTTTGTTGACAGAAAATGCCCACGACCTATGGATGCGTCGTTGGTCAATAGCCCACAACTGTTTGCTGAAAAAGTTGTGCAGAAGAGCTTTGTGGCCCTCTGTGCTGTGAAAAAGTTTAATATGTAAATATTTTAGGTTATATGTGAATTGTTTACTGAAAAAATATATAACTTTTGTGGAGTCAAAATAATTGTGAAAGAGTTTAGGTGTTTGATGTATGTGATCTAGGGTCTTGACTTCATTAAATGTTTCTTTTTTGGGTCTCAAATATATTTTGAATAATTTCTCTACTTTAATTTTGGAGTTGCGATCATATTTTGTTAACACAATTTAGTCTTTTGAAGAACACGCGCTCAACAAATTGCATTTGAAACAACAACAGATTCTCCTCTGCTATTTCTTAAAAATTCTGTGTGTTAAGTTAGGTTGTCTCACTTGGACAGCTATGAACGTTGTTGAGTCGCCGCAGGCTGTGACCCATGTGGAGCACTGCCCGATTTCGCGGTCTCTTTCGACGTACTTCAATTCACATCCATTTCGTCTGTTTTGTTTGTTGTATTCATATTTTTTGGTCACCATTCTGAGCCGCTATCCCATTCCCAGAAGATAATCGCCTTTAATGGTCTCAAGGTTATCTTAGTTCAGGGGCAAAATCAATGGTAGACGTACGCTCTTATGAGGCAAGGCGTTCAGAGCCTTTCACCTACGCCTCAAAGGACGGAAGAGAAACGTACTCGCGCTCTGCCTGTTTTGACGGGACGGAGGCAGTATGATTATTAACCCACCAGCCATTCCTGCAGGGTGTCACGCCCACCTACTGAGATGCGTCATACGGCGGTGACCTTATTAACATTCCCAGGTGTATCTATTGTGCACAATGAGCTCTTGAAAAACTTTACTAACATTAAATCAAAAATACGAAAACAAACATAATTGGTGGATATCTGTAAAAAAAAACGGAACAACGCACTACCTTCCGCGCTCTTGCCTGAAGTTTGTGACGACCAACAATTATAACACACAATATATAAAGGACGGAGACAGTATGATTGTGTGCATTAACCCAAGTTACAGCCATTCCTGCAGAAACCAATATCTTTTCCATTAAACGACTTTCCGAGCTGTAGCTTGGATAAGTTATACCTGGTTTGTTCTCCAACTGATGTGATCAACCGTTATCACCCCAAATTTTTCGACAATATCTTTCTCATACAAAATAGTGACTTAGGTGAAACTCTGATCAAATAAAGTTCAAAGATTTGTACTATTTTTTTACAGAAACCTGTTGAGAATTGCAAAAAAATTTAGAACATCGAATGAAATCACTTTATTTATTAATATATCTCAACTAAATGGATATTTTTCACATTTTATTTTTATTCACATAATTTCAATTTATTCGAAAATATGTAATATTTTTTACATTAACCTATTGAGAATTACAAAAAGTTTAAGAAATCGAAAGAAATCACTGTATTTATGAACATATCTCAACTAAATAGATATTTTTTTAAACTTATTTTTATTATAATAAATTCAATTTGTTTCCATATTTGCAAAAGTCTTAATGCGTTCTTTATCCAAGGGCTTCACTTGACCAATATGACTTCAAAAATAAAATTTTTAGAACTATTAAAATCATGAAACTGTAGCTAACTTTCATAACAGCAGTAGAAAAATCTTTTATTTTTGGAAGAAATCGATGTCGAGACCTTTAACAGCGCCAAACCTATTAGTCAATATTGTGACTATTAAAGTATTATCTTAATTTGCATCGAAGAAAATCCGCTAAAGCGAAACTCATATAAAATTACTTAACTAAAGGTGAATAACTCCTATAATTTGATTAACCTCTAGGCTGCTATTTGAGTAACTACTTACTACTAGCTTTATGACAAATTAGCACTTGTCGCTCGTGCGTCTTCTTCTCTCGATCACATTGTAGCAATGGAAATATACCACGAACTTTACTTTCATGACTCATTTGATGTGGGTACACACATCCATATTAGTGGTAGGTATGTGTATGATTTACCTGATGGCCACCGCAGCGAACCGGCTTTCGGTGGAATCGATTACATCATAATGCGCGTTCAAGAAGAACTGAATCAAAAAGCAGAAATTTAAATAAAGACGAAATATTTCGAGTGTTTTTCAAGCACTCACATCATAAATGGAACGCTTGCACAACAACACAAGACACATAAAAAATAAATAATGCAGTCTGGCGCACAAGAGGGCGTCCTCACGCGACTTTATATGCCGTTAAGAAGTTCGTAAAGTATTTCGGCAAAATATTTTATTGCCGATAATCAAAATTATCGCGTTAATCTGCTCCTTATTTGTATTTATGCGCGCATGCAACGCGCAATCTGTATTTTGGTATCTCATGTTCGTTGGGTTTCTTCGTGTGTCCAGGAGGCACATTTTTTTTTTGGTTTTTTCTGACTTTTTTTTCCTTTCTCGCGCTATATTTTTGCGCTCGATAAACACAATTTCTTTCAGCTTTTATCGCGCGCATACTTCTTCTTGTGATTGCTCTTTTTTCGCCATTTTTTTAATGTTGTTGTTGTTTTTGTGTGGTAAAAATATGTTGTCTTTGTGCTGCATATCTGCGTGTTATTTTTGTGCTGCAACTATCAGCAACAACAAAGATGACTCATGACAAAAGCATCAAGCGCGCAGCAAAAGAACTTGAAAGACAATGCAAATGCGCACACAACAACAACAACAATATTAACAGCAGCAACCTTCAACAAATTCGAAACTATTCGCGGTCACACTCACTCACACACGCTCGCTGGGAGTTGCATTCTTGCTTTCAGGCTGATGGGGTTACGCCGATCGCGTGCCTTACCTGCCGCGCTGCTATGACTGTTCTGCTTAATTATGTAAAGCTGCACTTACACACACGCATATATTATATGTTGAGCTTATATATTTATTTGACAACATACGTCTGTTCTAACAGCATTTTTCGCTCCCTTTCTTCCTATCCTCCTCTCCTACTTTCCTCCTTTTATTTATTTATTTTTTAATCATTATTATTATTATTGTTGTTGCCTGCTCTATGACTCCTTCCTCGTCTCCATCAACAAATAGATAAAAAAAATCAAAGCCTCACCAACTTCCTGGTGCCACTGCAGCATTATTGCTGTTGTTGTAGCCGTTGGTTAGTGATCTTGACGGCGCATTTCTCGTCGTCGCCTCACGGGCAAGCACGCCGATGAGTAATCCGCTGACTTGTTAATTCATTTCGTTTCTACTTATTATTGTATTTAATTTTTTTTTTGCTTTTATCATTCGGAATTTTTTTTCTCTATTTCTCATTCGGAATTTTTTTCTCGCTCTTCACTAGCGGGTTGTGCTGTTAGTTGCCGCCGCTTTCTGACTTGTTATTTCCTTGGACCGCTGTTGTATAGTGTGTGTAAGCACTGGCTCGTCTCAGCTGCTATTTCAGCGATAAGTTTTTGTAATGTCAACAACAAATTAGAATATTTGTGTAATTACTTAAGCATTCGCCGCGTTTTACTGTTTGAAATATTTGTGTTTCCTTTGTTTGTTTTGTTGTAAAAAATAAAGTTGGTTCTAATAGCTCATTCGTGACTGTTTAAATGTCTTTAATCACTAGTTGCGTGTTGCTGTTTTTATATATTCAGTTAACAGTATTGGGTTCTTTTAGAGTATGTAAGTAATCACTTTGAAGAAGATCATCTCACGATCATATGCATAAATCACGCGATCCACGATTGGATTGATCTCAAAAATATCTCTTGATGTCAGTAGATGTTTTTTCGTGCTGATTTCGAAGCCTTTTTTACAATCAGTAGTACTGTTTCAAGAATTCTGTTCAAAGCTTTGCACAAAGAAAGCTTTAAAGAAGATCACCTCATGATGGTTTGGAACACACGATCTTTCACTGATCTTTTAAGTATCTTAATGCTAGATCACCTCATGATCATTTCGAACAAGCGATTTTTCACTCAACTTTTAACTATCTTATGGCCAATATGCGTTTTTTCGGTAATTCAACAGAGGATGACCACATAAATTACTGTCTATATCTTATACTTCTTTTAAAGTCAGTAGTACTATCATTTACAAAGTTCTGATCAAAGCTTTGTATATATGTTAGCACCATTATGTTCCAGAGCTCATTGAAGTACTTTTCGCTGGCAACTTCGAACCAAAGGTGACAAAAATACTAACCAGTCGTTACATATGTGGCTTTTAAATCGAACTCCATTAGAGACTATCGCATCGCAAAACCGAAGTATAATCTTCTGTGAGATTCTTCCATACTCACTGAACCTTTGAGCGGAATTTGTAAGAGATCGCAGTGATAGAACTTTTTTTGTCTATTTCTTGAGTTATTTGGGTTCCATGACGTATGTAGTTGGTCAATAGATCGCACAGTGATTAGCTGAGCCTCTCTTCTACTTAACACACGTGGTTTATCCTTCGAGAAGGCAGATTTCCCGGGTTCCAGTCGAGATCGCTCGATCAATTGAATATGTTTTCAGATCGTTAGAATATTTTGAGTAAGAATCAGCATTGTAGCACATTGAAAATCCGGGTCCGTTTCGGTTACATAGAGAATTTGCTCTTTCTATTTCTAGAGTTATTTCACTTCCATGATGTACTTATGGTCTCGGTAACAGCTTATATTGTACTTGAGCTTGCCAGCTGTCGCAGGAGTTCGTTAATAGAGCGCACAATGATCAGATAAGCCCCGAAACTCTCTCTTATTCTTAGCACAGGTGGTTTAATCTTTGAGAAGGCAGATTTCTCGGGTTCCAGTCGAGATCGCTGAGTCAGTTGCGTCTGATCGTTAGAATATTTTGAATAAAAATCAGCAGTGTGGCAGAAGGAAACATTCCTGAATTGGTTTTGAGGGTGTTGTCAGCTTGAGCATGTCCGTTTCGCTTACGTAGAGCCGACTACTGTGGTAGCGGTAAAACCAACACTCTTAGCAGGTCCGTCTTTGCTAAATCTCTTTCAAATGTTGGCCGCGGCTACGTCTCAGATTGTCCATCCCTTGGGTGCAATTTTCGACGACTCGTTCGATCATTTCGAAAGATAACTGTCGAAAAACACGGGTGATGTTTTGCTCCAAGGCTTGAATCGAAGCGGGATTGTCCGCATAGACCTTAGACTTTTCATCCCCAGAGGAAAAAGCCTAACGGTGTGATTGGTGACCGTCCCAAATCGTGAAATTATCTGCTCACCAAAGTGTTCTCTCAATAAATCCATTGGTTGGTACGATGTAAGATGCGTCTTATTAAAACCAAACGTCCCCGATATCACGAGCTTCAATTTCAGGCATCAAATAGTCAGTTAAGAAGTCCCTCATAATAATACTTAAATCTATGATTACTTGTATTAAGTTATATAACTAATTATGTACTCAAAACCTATTGAAACCATAAAATATAGGCCACTACATTAAATATGAACTCATTAACTTAGTCAATCAGTCTGAGCGGTCATTCCTAATTTCCAAATCACAACAAAATATATTAATCTTCACTCATTAATGAAATGTTACACATATTTCATAATCCCAAACAGCGAACAGTTATATAAAAATTATTTCAAGCCCACGTTTACATACATATCTACAACCCAGCCACACTCCGTTGAAGACCAATGATAAATTGCTGCATTTAATTCACACCATCAAAGTCCATATATCAAACTCCTTCAAATGCGGCTTTGGAAAACCCCCACATATCATTTCGCATACATATCTACGCATATATACATATACATATGTATATAATGATGAAATATCTTTAAGCCGCTTGACCTTCACCCGCAGATTTAAATTACCGACAAATGACGCGACCAAATCACAATAATAAAAATGTTAAAATGAAATCAAGCGAAGAAGCAGCAGCGAAGAAAAATTTGTGACAAAGAGTTGGCGTTGACCGCAGCTTTGAATATGGGTTTTTTCTTCTGCTTCTTCTTCCTCATCCTCCTCCTTTTAATAACACCAACAAATAGGTCAAAATGTGTCATAGCTTGTCAGACCGCTCTCCACTTGGCTGCACTCGTTGCTGGCATACGAGCGGTGTGTCAACGTTTTGCAAGTACAGCATTTCCTCCGTGTTTACTTTTTTTCCACCGAAAGCGTCAAAAACAGTTGTATTATCAACCTACCTTTCTACCTACTTTCGAAAACGCCAGCGAGAGAGTAGGTGACACGGCATAACAATTCAATCGACTCAGCTGTGTAGAAAACCGCAATTTATGCACCGCACAATCGAAGCGCTGGTAAGCGCTTTAGCCGGTCAAATGGTCAGTGGTTGGGAAGTGAGGAAGCTGAGCTGCTATGGATCTATTTGCGGCGTGGTGATAGAGAAATGAGTTGGTAGCGTAGTTGTTTTCTTGTTTATGCTTTGGTTACTATAATTTTTTTCGTTTATTTATACTTTTATTTTTTTTACTTTTTATTTGTTTTTTTCTGCTTCAATATTTATCTTTTCTTCTTCATTATTTATTTATTTGTATTTCTTTCCTGCCTCAGTTGCAGTCATCATTTGCTGCCTGATTTTGCCATGTCATTCGGTCAAAACTTGTATCTTTTTCGTCTTTTGTAATAAGACATAACAAATTATGGCAAAAGCCGGTAGTTGCAGCTGCCTGTTGTTCAACCCACTGCGTGGAATATTATTAGTATTAATTTGTTTTATTTTTGTTTTGTATTTTGTATTTTTGATATAGGTCATTATGAATTAGTCAGTTGTATGATTAATTTATTGCTTTAAGATGAGCTCCCAAAAATATTTAAGGGCTGATGTGCTCCAGAGTGCCTTTAATTCAGCTGATAAGGATTTTCCTCTTATTATATGTGTTTTAAAATAAAGTTTTCAATGAAGATATATAATGATTTTCCAGATCCGCTAGTCTCTAATTAATGCTCAATATCAAAGCGATTTAATTAAGTTCGAACAAAGACTCCATATACTTCGTTGCTTACCATAGTTCAGTTTTCCGGCTGTTTAATCGATTAACCAATATAATTCCTATTATCCATTTCACTCTTTCTGTTTTTTGGTTGCTCTCTTCATTTTTGTCACCCTTTAATTGAGCTGATCTCACTTTTCGAACAGATTTAACCGTTGTTATTTGGTATTTTGGTATCACGACATATTATCAGGCTCTGCCTTTAAGATAACTCAAAACCGATTAAACGATATTTTCTTTGAAAGTGAGTCATAGGAACTAAGGACCAAAAATTTTGTACCCAGGGACTTGTAAAAATGTTCAATTTGGAAAATTTTGTATAATGAGATGATATACATTAAAGGATCGTTTTTAAAACTTCATTCGGCAAAAAAATTTCTAATTTTGAACGTTTTCAATAACTTAAACTAGTGTCAATATTTCTTATACATCTTATGGTGGATAAATTGGCAAAGTCTTTCTTTAGTTTCGCGAGAAATTTTAAAAGCAATAACGTCTGTCTTGAATTTCTAGAAGGAACTAACACATTTTCATTAGTTCCAAACTATGCCTCGGTCTTCGGTTGATAAATTAGCTAGGTCTTCGATTAGTTTTATGAGATTTTGTGAAACCTATGATCTAGAAGGAACTAATAACTTGTTCGTTAGTTCCAAACTATTTGGTGTTTGGAAACAAAAAAGAAAGGTTTAGTCGACTTCGATTCCACACTTCTCTCATTACTACTTTGAGCTTCTCTCTGCTATAAAAAATCACTTTAGCTAATAACAATAAAGTTCTAAAGGGTTATATTCATATTTGTAACTAGAAATTCTAGCAACTCTTCGAAAAGACCCTCACATATGTAATTTTAGCTACCTTCTTCTAAAACAGCCACTTTTTTGGACCTTCGCTTAAGTGACGTCAGCAAAACAGCTGATATTGCCTCATTTAAAAAATATTTATATCTACTAATAGCCATCTTGTCTACCATATACCAATCTAAGCTTAAGAAAGCTGCTACATAAGTATTTTGGAAATATTTTGTTCAATTTAGGCACTTTTAACTGTAATTCTCAACAGGTTAATATTTTTTCTAATTTTTTTATTTTTAAATAATTTTTTAATAATTATTCATATATTAGTTTTTAAAGTATTTCATTCGATTTACGCAATTTTAACTGTAATTCTCAACTGGTTAATATTAAATTTTTTTTTTTTTAATTTATTCATATACATTTTAGTTCATTACTATTTCAAATTGTAATCTTTTTTCTGTTATTTTCTTCAATCTAAAATAACAATAAAAGCTGTACGTGTATTCCATAATACAAATTATAATAACTGTTTATTTTAGTATCAAATAATTCAAGCAACATTTTTTATATCCAATTATTTGCATAATCTTTCACAAGCACTTGACTTATTCACATTTCTTATTTCAGTTCTTAAATTCTTCACCTTCTGCTGTTTGTAAATAAAATAGTATTTTTTTCTGTACGCGTGCGCATGGCCACACTGCTGTAAGCTCATCAACCGACATTGACGCCGCTGACCATAAAGTTCAAAAATCTTTCGTACAAATTCTCAGTTTCGTTATGCGCTGCTGTCCATCAAGCTTCAAAAGTATTTGCTGATTTTGTGATTTTTTTTACTGTTTTGTTTTTCACGCTCCCTCACTACGCTAGCAGCAAGTTCGGTCGCACATTTAATGGTCATTTACGCGCTCGTAAATTCCATTTTAATGAATTTCAGCAAAAATTAATTTTTTGTGTTTTAAATAATTTTGCTAAATTTTATTGCTTTTATGCTTTATCAGCACTGCGGAGCTTAGTTTCTTACTCTTTTCGGTTGGCTAAGCGTTTGCAGCGTCTTTTGCGGCAATAAAATATGCATATATGTACATTTAAGTCGCTTAATAGCGCTGCTAAGTTGTTAATTCTGTTTCAGATTTTTTGTTTTCGTGGTTTTAGTTTAATTTTTTTTTTGCCAAATTATCTTTTTAACTTTGCTAAAGCTGCGCTAATGCCTTTATAAATATGTTATGCATATTTTTACATTTTTGGAGGGCAATAAAAATGTTTTGTAGATTTTTGGTTATATTATTTTTTTGTTATTTCGTGGCCGCATTTGGCTAACTGTTG
The DNA here is from genome assembly GCF_024586455.1 of Bactrocera neohumeralis. Taxonomy (NCBI): domain Eukaryota; kingdom Metazoa; phylum Arthropoda; class Insecta; order Diptera; family Tephritidae; genus Bactrocera; species Bactrocera neohumeralis. Next base: position 19,114,349 of record NC_065922.1, on the reverse strand, counting down.
TCTGTTTTTGGCAAATTTTCGCTTAGTGTAATTTTTGCTCTCTTTCAATTTTTAAATCTGACTTTGAAGCTGTTCAAAAATGTTCTGATTTCAGTTTATATTTCTTCTGCGACTCAATCTCGCGTCCATATTTATTTTTGTTGTTGTTGTATTTCTTATACTTTTTTTTGCTCCGTTTCATCTATTTACCACTCATTTCTCAACCACGCTCGTCCCAAATGTGCCAGCTATGTACATACATATTTCCGCCTTAAGTGCCACTGTGCAGCACTCAAGCGGCTCACAACTCTTTCCACACATTAGCCGGTGGTCACACAACTCGCCAGATTACTTAACAGTTTTTTTTTGGAATTTCGTTAATTTTTTCTTGAAGATTTTAATTGTTTTTTTAATTTTTTTTTTTTTAATATTTATTAGAATTAATTTTTCATATTTTTCTTAATGTTTTTTTATTTTTTTTCTAAATTTCTTATAATTTTTTATTAATTCCCTTTTTTTATTAAACATTTTCTTTTAAAATTTTTTTCTTAAATATTTGTTGAATGTTTAATTTTTTTTATATATTTATATATACTTATATATATTTTTATTTAATTTATTTTTTTTTTTTAATTTATTTTATTTTTTATTTTTAAATTTTTTTATATTTTTTTAATTTTTTTTAAATTTTTTAACGTTTTTAAATTATTTTTTGAAATTTTTTATAATTCCTTTTAACTTTTAATATATTTTTTTAAATTTTTTTTTAATTTTTTTAATTTTTTTAATTTTTTTTAATTTTTTTTATATATTTATTTTTTTTTTTAATTTTTTTTAATTTTTTTGCAATTTTTTATAATTGTTTTTTTTTTTTTTTTAATTTATAATATATTTGTTAAAATTTTTTATTTATTATTTTATAAATTTTTTCTTTAATTTTTATATTTTTTTTTCATTTTTATAAAAATTTCTCACTTCTATTAGTTGTTTTAATCTAAAAAAGCTTTTGTTTTCTTAAAAGCCACACTATCTTTGGTATACATTTAAAACAGTACACACATTTGCATGCGAAATCACTATGCCAATAAATACATATACACACCTTTACCTACATACTCATATATTTATGTTTTTTAGGCGTTTGTAATGAAATGCTTAAATGTTACTCATACGCCACCCACGCCCCAAATGCTGCCTTCACTAATTGCTTTCGAATTTGGCAACGGTTAACAGCGTTTAAAATGAAAAACGAGAAAGCAAAAATAATTACCATCAACACGACAATAAAAAAATAACAAAAACAATATAATAACAACAACAAAAACACAAATCATACAAAAAAGGTCACAATCGGCATTTGAAATAAAATTTTAATCCATCGCCATTGCATATATTTTTATTCAAATCGAATTAAAGCAACAAAAAAGGAAGTGCTCTGAAACTGGCACTTGACTGACCACTCATACACCCGCCGCACGCACACACCCATACACACCGCAGCTATTAATACGCGCGCGCAAATGTATGCCTTTTTTGGTGGCGTTCGCAAAAATTCAAGTGGCAAAATTATAGCGCAGCGTTGTGCATATGTGGCGCGTTATTATCTGATTTAAAAAATTATATTGTATTTAAATTTTTTCTGCGCTACCTTTTGTGTAAGATTTGTATTGTTGAAAGATTGTGCTGATTGCTTGTTCATTGCATATTGTAATATTTTTCGGTGTCAATTGGCATGATTTTATCCATTTTGATTTTATTTTTGTAATTTACATATCGTCCGATATTCATAATCATGCTTCTTATGGTGATATGTAAGCAAATTTGTTGTGTACCCTCCTTTTAAGACCGATCGTTGCCCGATTTTAATAAAAATATAATGAAAGTATACGCTTTTCTGTGTATCCTAATAATTTCTGAAAAGATCAATAAAACCCTAATCCCGAAATTTCGGGATTTTCAAAAAATAATTTCGGGATTTTTCAATATATTCTGCATTCCAATTTCGCTTACAAAGTAATAAACTTACTTTAATTTTAGAGTATGAAAATTATTATTTTTTAATCTGATCCCGAAATTTCGGGATTTGCAAAAAAATGCCGGACTGCTCTTTACCTGCTTCTTACATTACATACATATATTCCTTCTTCGGAAATATATCTGATCCCGAAATTTTTGGATTCTCAAAAAAAAAAAAAAATCGGGACTGATTTTATTACATTGTTAAATATATTACTGATCTTGAAATATACCTCATCTCGAAATTTCTGTATTTAAAAAAAAATTCGGAACTGTTTTTTGCATTACTGAATATATTCCCTTGCAATTAAAGTCTGTTTTCCACTGTGAATTTCCTGTGTAAATTGTTTTTATTTTATTTTTTAAAGAACATTTCTATTTAAAAATTATATATTTTTTCAAATATTAACTCCATATTCTCATCTCAACATAATTAATATAATTTCAAATTAAATTAATTTAATATTAACATATTTTTTCCTTGAATTCACACGAAAGCATTGACCTCAGCGCCATTGTAACCGCCTTGCAAGGTGTTTATACAGCTTACACCCGGTTGCTTTGCTCATCTATTTTAATTAAAGCAAAAACAAACTTACATACAAACATACATGCGCACATTTCGCATTCAACCATTTATAAAAGGCGCTCAGCAGGCGGATGACAATTTGACACATCCTAGCACTCGACTCAGTTGCACTAAGCGCACTTCAGCGGCAGCTGAGTGCTCCCTCACACCACACACACGCACAGACAAGCCACACTTCATTTCGCCACTAAGCCTGGCAATCCCATTCAGCATGTGACACATCCTAAGCAATATTGTCGACGACGAAGAACGTCCTCTTAACCTCTTGACACTTGACGCGCGACCAACAGTGGCTTTGCAACTGTCACATAGCTATAACTCTGCATTCACGCAGCCAGTCATTCATTCACTCGCTCCATCATTCTTTCACCCGGTCATTGAGGCAGTCATTCAGATGCACGCGGCAGCATTCAGAATGCATCCGCAGACAATGTCTTCATATGTCTCATATACATATGTACATATTCGTGTATGTTATCTGCCCAACAGCTGTTGCTTGTGTATGTGTGTGTGTGTGCGTGCGCGCACGAGCGAATGCAAATAAAGTACCAGGAAGTCATTTGACGTTATGCAATCTTAACGAGCTTTCTATGCCTTTCTGTGCCAATATGGCGGCGAAATTGAAGTCGCAAGCAAACAAGCGCAAATTTAAGTGTGTGTGTGTGTGTGCCTGTGTGTTATTGCAAATAATGCATGTTTGCTTTTATCTGCTGTAATGCCTTACAATCCATTACATATTCATATGTATGTGCATGTGTGTGTGTGTGGGTGTACTTCTTTTATTTGTTTGCCTTCCGGCCTAGCTCTCTGCCTCGATTTACTTTATTTGCTTTCTTTTTGTTGCCATTCATGTGTGCGTGTGTGTATTTACGGCCATCAATGTGTGTCAAATTGCGCGGGAGCAATGCACATGCAGCTCCATAGCTGTGTCTTATATACATACATATGTGTATGTATATTTTTATATTTGAATTCCTATTTTTGTATTTGTTTTTGTATTTCTTTTATTTTCTCTTGCCTACCACTAAGCGCTTTTGTTGATTTGTGTTCGACTTACAAAAGCTTAAAGGTAGCGAAAAAGAAGTCGAAAATAAAGAAATCTCATTAAAAAACGTAAATTGCATTTGCTTGTGTTGAGCTGCGGATTTTTTCTATGAAATAAATGTAATTGAAACTACAGGCATTCAGACTTACATATGTGCATATATACCCTGAATAGTTTGTTTATTATTTGCTTAGTGTTTTGTTCATATATTTTAGTGTTTTTGTGTAGTTACTGAAATTAATGAGAATTTTTATATTTTTTCTCCCGTCTCTCTCTGTAACTCTTTGATTTGTAAAATGGCATTTTTTAATGTAAGAAGAAATTGTTTAAAAATTTTTGGCATTTAAAAATGCTAAATTTTTTTCGAATATACATTTTTCATTATGCGTATTGCAATCCTCTCGAAATTTCGATTGAGATATGAAATTTTTGAATTTAACATCCTTCCCTCTGAGCATTTACTCTTTATAGCTTATGTTAATCAGGTACGTGGGATTCTATGTTATAAGATAAAAGTATGAATTTTAACAGTTGTTCGAAATCCAAGTTCGCATGTCAAATTTGGATTGCGCGTTATGTAAACTGGTCAAACTAGCAAAGTTTTTGTTCACTCCGAAATTCGCGTGCAATTCTAAGAGGGTTCAGATTTTAATATAATAGATTATTCTCGTTTGTATTAATTGAAGTTTTATTTAAAAAAAATCATAACTTTTGAATGTAGTATATTCATGTCGTTAATTTATATATTTTTTTGAACCTCACTCAGTTTACTTTTTTATATGGAATTTTTGGTTCTGCAGCTGAAACTATTCGACCAAGTCTCTACAGTCAATTAAAAGTGAAAACTTTTTTACGTATTATTACTTTTTTTTATATAATTATTTTTTTGTTGTTATTTTTTGATTTTTATATAATTTTTTTTAATTTGTATATATATATATTTTTTTATTATTTTGGTTTATTTAATTATTTTTGATTTTTTATATATTTTTTTTAATTTTTTTGTTTTTTAAATTTATTTTGTATTCTATTTATTTAATTAATTTTTTTATTGCTGAAACTCGTAACCAATTCTCTGCGGTCAAGCATAAGTGAAATTTTTTTATTGTTTATTTTTTTTTATTTAATATATTTTAATTAATTTATTATTTTTTTAATTTAATTTTTACTTTATTTTAATTATTTAATTTTGTATCTTTTTATATTATTTTTAAATTATTTTTGATTTTTTATATATTTTTTTAATTATTTTGATTTGTGTTGCTAATATTTTTTTTATTTTTATATTTTTGAATTATTTTTTATTAATTTGTTTTGTTTTGCTTTAAGTTTAATAAATTTTTTTGTTTTATTATTTAAATTTATTTTTAAATATTTTTTAAATATTTCTGTTTATTATTTTTTATTTTTTATTCATTATTCTATTGCTTATTTATTTTATTTTTTTTAATTCTTTTGTTTATTTTTTAATATATTTTAATTATTCAAGTTTTTTAAATTATTATTTTTAAAGTATTTTTTTTACATTTTTTTAAAACTATTTTTTTTGTATGTATCAAATATTTTTTATATATGTAATATTTTTATATTTATATTTATTTTTTATTTACAATTTTTTATTTTACATTAGATTTTTTAAGTGTAATATTTTTTTTTAATATTTCAATGTTTTTTATTTTTTTTTTTGGTTTTTAATGTTTACTTTTGTTCTTTACTTTTACATATTTTATATTATTCTATTTTTTATTTACATTTTGCTATATTAAAAGAGTTGTATTTATTTAATAATATTTTTAAAGTTATAATTTTATTTATGCTTTATTATTATTTATTTTTTTCATTATTTTTTACTTCGACTTTAATTTAGATTTTTTGTTTTCTTAAGTTGAATAAGTTTTTTTTAAGTTTTATACATAAAATATATACCTATAAAAAAAAATATTTTTTCTTAATTTGATTAAATTTTTTAAAATTTTTTGGGATGAAAAAATCGATCTCCAGTTTTTTTGTTTTTTTTTTTTGCATTTAATATATAGTAGCTTTCAGTATTACTAAAAAACAATTTTAAAAATTAAATTTTAAAAATAATTTGTTATTGGTTTAAAAATATTTTCATAAAAATAAAAAAAAAAATAAAAAATAGTTTTTCTGCACAGAACGTAAAAGAAAATCTTTAAAACTTTTTAAATTAAAAATAATTTTTTTTTTTCGTTTTATCGTTTCGTGTAAAAATTTGAAAACAATTTTTAAAATTTTGTCAAAAAATTTTTTTTGTGATATCCAGATTTGCAGTTGTTTAAAACAATAAATAAAAAAATAAATATAAAATTATTAAAAATAATTTTCAAAAAATAATAATGTTTTATATTATTAAACAAAATTTCGGAAACATTTATTGTGTATTATTGTATTGTATATGGCTTATATATTTTTAGATTTTTATTTCTTTTTTTACTATTTCTTTTTTATTTATTTTTTTTGTATTTAATTTAATTTTATTTTTTTTTATTCCATTTATTTTTTTGTTTATTATTTTTTTTTTTTTATTTTTATATTTTTATTATTTATATTTTTTTTAATTCCAATAGAAACAAATTTTTAAAAAGTCTTCGAATATGAAATACTTTCAGTTTAAAAAAAAAATTATAAATAAAACTATAAAACGCTTATTTAGTGCACAAAACTGGGCCAAACTCGTATAATCGCACTCAGACACACACACACAAGCCTACTCATTTACCAAATTCGCAAATCGCAAGAAAACCATTAAGCGTTTCGTATCCTTGAAATGTCAGCACATACCAACCAGCAACTCCAACTTCAACAACAACAGCAAGAGCAAAAGCCACGCTCTATAAATAACACACAAAGCAAAAAAACCAGTGGCCACGCGGCTGCGAAATGGCTAAAATGAGCGAAACTTGCGTGCGCATGCGCATTCAAGTTGCGCTTTTGAAACTATACGTGAGCATTTAATAGTTATGCGCTCATATATTTTGTGCCTTCACTCGATCAATGCTGCGTTAGATTGCCATATCTTTAACTTCGGAAGAAATATACATATGTATGCCATATCTACATTCACATATATCTATATACATACATATATCTATATGGATGTATGTATGTGCTAACGTAAATACTAACACTAACTGCTCATTGGCTCAGTCACTCAATCATTCAGTCAACTGGAAACGTGACGTTTACATTGTCATTACTGTCATTCACTTTTGCCATTTTTCAAATATCATATTTCAACAAATTGTTTGACTATATAAATTACCGTATCGCATGCGAGAACGGAAAATTATTGCCAGCAATGTCGCTTCTAACGAAGCAAAAGTTTTACTATATATATAATTTACAAAATTTTGACATCTGATATATGCGCTATTGAGCCTAAATTGCGAGGGTGTGCCACCGCGCAATCCCAACCAATTTTTCGCGTAATTTATCTGCCGTCCATTGCACTAGCAAAAAGTTGGCCTACAAAAATTGAGCGCTATGGTCACTCAGTTGAGTGCTTATATGCCCTCTGAGTATGTCCAAACCGTTAAATGGAGTTTAGCTGATCGTTAGAGTGTCAGCGAAGGTAAAATATAATGGTGGACAAATATGTCTCCATTTTGTGTTTGGTTTCTTATTTCTGTTTTCGTTTTTTTCTGGACAGTGGGTGTGGTAGATGGCAGTTAGCTTTTGAAAAATGTGATTTGAAGCTTGTCAATTAAATTGAGAATAGGCTACAGATAATTGCATGCGAAATATTTATGACTTTTGAAATTAATTAGATAGTCTTTGTAGTCAGACTTATAGAAGATAATTTTATAAAAAGGGTGAAGACTAAATTGAAAATAAATTTAAAGAAAAACACAAATAAAAATTAGAGAATTTAAAAAAAATATTATATAGAAAATAATTTTTATTTTTTTATTATCGCACTTTTTTATAGTACATTTTTGATTAATAGCCAATTTTCAAAAAAAAATTTAAAAAAAATGTAACAAAAATATTTCATCAAAAAAATATATACATATGTATATAAATAAAAATATATAAAATGGTTTTCGAAAAAAAAAAAAATAAAAAAATTATTTTTCAAAAAAAGAAATAAAAAATATTTTTCAAAAAAAATTTAAATAAAAAAAACGAAAACTATATGTGTTAAAAAAAATGTTTTTTTTTATATTTTGTGCTTTGAAATTTTTTGTTATAATTTTTTTTTAAATGTTCAATTTTTTTTTAATTTTAAAAACTTTTTCTTATGAATAATTTGAGGCCACCATACATTTCTTCATAAAATCTGTTTTGAGGTGTTGTTTATTTTTCCAAAAAAAAGTATAAAATGTAAAATTAAAAAAAACTGTGTCTGCGTTTCTCAAACGAAATATTTTATTTTATGTATTTTGTGCATTGAAATTTTCTTTATAATTTTTAAATTTTTATTTTACATTTTGAAATTTTTTCTTTAAATTTTCAAATTTTTTTTAATTTTCAATTTTTTTTTAATTGTAAATTTTTTTTTAATTTAATATTTTTTTTCAATTTTCAAAATTTTTTTTTTTATTAAGAATTTGGCGTCAACATACATTTTTTATAATATCAGTTTTAAATTGTTATTTTATTTTATTTTAATATATTTTTGTTTTCTACTTCTGCTTATTGCCAACTCTTTAGCTGTATTTACAATTATTTGATTACAACATCACATCGCTGTCAGGAACGTGTGAAAAAGTTTTCCAACCAACACTCGCGAAATTTAAATACCTTAACAAGTCATTGCGAACGTGAGCAATAAAATAATTACATATATAACTTAACAAAACTAAGATGCTTACAATGGAATTCGTTATGGCTGCCAAGCGAACCAAATTTTCTTCTACTGCAGAAGACATAAGAAATCTTGTTTGTGACAAGTTTTGTTTCATGGTTTGGGTGTAATATGATTAAATTTGCTGTGAAGGTGGCCAAAAACACCATAGTGGAACTTTAAGTAATTTGTGTGCTATTGGCTATGCTAAATATGGTGGTTACAATTAGTTTTGTGCTAACAGCATATAATTATTTAAAATTTTTAGAAAATTCGAGAAACTGATAATGAACTATTTTAACACCGGTTTCATCATTTTGGGCGTTAAAACTATTTCTTAACTAATTATTTATAAACTAGTTACCAACTAGTTACTTTGAGACCAATCCTAATTTTTTTCTTTTGAATTCAACTTCACAAAGTAAGTATATTTTTGAACACATTTTTATGAAAATTCAAATAATATAGTGAAATTTATTAGAAAATTAGTTTAGAAAAGTGAAATATGAAATATTTTTTTTTAGTAATTTTGTTAAATTCCTCATTAGGCAACATCATGTATTTTTGTATATGTAGCCAAATACCGATATCTTTAGTCATACCAAAAATCTTGAGTTGCTACTGCGCGCGGCAATGTTGCCATCTTAGTCCTATTTCCTTCCTTTCTTCATTGTTATGTGTAAAGTGAAACAAAACTTGCTGACAAGCTGTATACATAGTATTTGCAGTTGGCGCCTACCACATACTCGGAACTAATGTAATGACATGCAACTGTGCATGGTGATGCATACCGGCATACATACGAGTACATACATACGATGTGTGTAAATTTGTGCACATTTGCTTATGGGCATAAACACACGCACACATACATGCACATCTTTCTTCTACTTTTTGTCATAACTTCTTCATTGTTTTAACTCTTCCACTTCGAGTCACTTAATGGCCCTACAATGGCGGCAACTGCCACACACACATATGTACATATATATGCATATGCTACTTTGTATGTAAATATGCTTGTACATATGTAAGTATGTATTGTAAACAACTTCGCGAAAATAGTTGAATGAACTTGAGGGCAGAGTGTTTTTAGTGTCCGAGTGTGAACGCGTGTGAGACAGAGGAAAAGTGAAACAGGCGAAAATATTAACGAAAATAAAGAAAATAAGGGAAAGCAGATGATTATCAGCTGGTGGCAGTGCCAGCAGTGCATTGTAAGTTGATAATCACTGAAAATTTTGTATATTATGATGTTGTTGTAGTTGTGGCAAGTTTTGAGAATAACTGATTGAATTCCATGCAGGGACTTGGAGGAGCTGAGTGATTTATATTTTTGTAACTAATGTTTTGGTTCCTTAATTTATTTGTTAATATTTTCTAGACTTAAAAAAATTAAATTCACAAAAAAAATTAAACAAAAATTATAAAATATAAAAACAAAATAAAGATAATTAAAAAAATTAAACAAAAAATAATTTTGAGTTTTTAAAATATTAAAAAAAAAACTGTTTAGATTCCAAAAAATATAAAGATAGTAAAGTAATTTGAAGTTAAAAGAAAATAATAAAAAAAGTAAATAAGAAAACTATCAAAAGAATTTATAAAAAAATAATTATTATGAAGAAGAAACGTTTATAAAATAAAATTTCTTGCAATGAAGAACAAGAATAAAAAATTTAAATGTAAAAGCGAAAAATTATATTATTTAAAATAAATTAAAAAAAAATAAAAAAAGTAATTAGAAAATTAAATAAAAAATTGAACTAAAAAAAATAAATAAAATAGAAAGCTAAATAGTAGAATAAACAAACAACAAAATAAATAAAATGTTTAGATCCCAAAAACAGTTAAATAGTTTAAAGATAATATAAAATAATAAAAAAAAGAAATAAGAAAATAAACGAAATAAACTGTTAAATATAAAAGTTAAAGCAAAAAATTATATTAATTGAAATAAATAAAAATAATTAAAAAAAAATAAATAAGTAATTTCTTATTAATTAAATAAAAAAATTAAATAAAGAAAATTAATTAAAATTAAAAAATAAAATAATTTGTTTTTTATCTAAATAAAATGAAAAAATTAAATAAAATAAAAATAATAAGCAAAAAAAAAATAAAAAAGTAATTTAGATAAAATTAACAAAAAAAAAGAAATAAATACAATAATATAAATAAAATAAAAGAATAAATAAAAAAATGAAAATAATAAATATAACAAAAAAAAACAAAAGGTTCCGTTTAACAAAATTTTAAATTCACGACTACAGAAAATATATGAGGAAGTATTTGCTTGCGAAAAAAAATAAATCTTACTATTTAAAAAAAATCCGAAAACAAAATCTAACAGTATAAATTGATAGTAGTAGTCTGGTAAATTGAATAAAGCAAAAACACCTTCACATTCTTGCCAAAATTATTTGATCCACTTTGCTCTTTTGAAAGGAAACAATAAAATATTTGATTACTATAATCACTTCTCAGAGTAAAAAAAAAGATAATAATGTAGAAAACTTTTACAAAAAAAAATATTTTTTAATTTAAGCCAGGATAGTTATTTATAAACTAGTTACCAACTAGTTACTTTAAGACCAATCCGAACTTTATTTCATTTGAATACAATTTCACTGAGAGCGTATCTTTTTGAGCACATTTTTATGAAAATTCAAATAAAATAGTGAAATTTAAATTTTTTTAATTTATGCCAGGATACACAAGGATTCGGTAATACGAGTATATTAAATAAATTTATTTAAAAGAGTTCGAAATCGCTCAAAATATAATGTCAAACTTATTGGGGAAAATTGGTATAAACTCCCGAGTTTTATTATTCTAAATGGCAGTCTAAGCTTTCATGGAAACTGAAGTCCCTCTCACTATAATTATTATAACTCCATAAAATTTTGTAGTTTTGGTTATTTACTTAAGAGACCTTATTTTTAGAAGGCACTCTACACTTTGCAACTACTCATATTTATTTTTACCTCGCTCCCTTCAATAATAATGCATTTTCTCTTAACTACTTTTTGTTTTTATTTTTCACTTACAACAATAAAGTAAGCGGAAGTGAATTTCCAGTTACCAGCAGCTACCAAATACTTATTACATATGTATGTATATGGTCTATATAGCAAACATATGTAGGCAAACAAACAAACAAAGTTCCATTTCCCAGTTTTATTTTATGCCATTTCGACTCTTCTGCTGAAGAATTCACTCCACTTCAATGCATCACTATTTGTTACTGTTGTTGTTGAAGTTCTTTGAATGTAAAGTGCTGGGCAAAACGCAAGCTTGCATTACGCTTCAAACAAAAGCAGGCAACAAACACGGATATACGTATGTATATAAATGTATATATATAAGTATGTGTAAGTGATGTTTGCTTAAGTGCAGGAAGCAAAACTTCGCATTGTTTTTGTTTGGCGTTTCTGAGTAGCGAAAGAAAAAATATTAAATGAAATAAAAGACTTTGCTCCTTCTTCTTCCTTCTGCTTATGCCTGCTGCTTCTTCTGCCATAGTTTTGTTTCTTATTCCCCCACCTCGCTCTCGGCCACTAAATTTGTGTTCGGCCGGCTTCTGCGTCTGAGTGCCGCACGCTTTTAAAGGCGCTTAGCGTTTTATGCCCACTCACTTCCTTGAAATGCAGATAATAATGCAAATGTGCCGTACTAGTGGTGAGCCGAGCCTTTTGGGCGAGCAGCCTTTTGCGTTTGCATTTGAAAGAAATAAGCCGCTTTGCTTGGCACTAAATTGGTATCGCTTGTTGTTTTAGCATCTTCCGGCTTTTGGAGTTATTAAAAGGCACGGACTTCATGTGACGGTATACATACGTACGAATGAGTACTACTCGATTCTAAGCGCGTGTGATGTCCGATCAACCCGAAACCATAACTAAATAGCCCGGTTAATGTTTACATGGGGGCTTTTGTGGGATCGCAGGCAGATTTTCGATGGCGGTAATAATATCTTCTTTCATAACATTATGTTATAAGAGGATTTCATATTAGAGCATCACTCTGAAAATAAGCTGTAGTTGTAGCTTGCTATCGATAAATATCGATAACAATACGTATCGATAATAATGTTTATCGATAGAAATACTTATCAGTGGTAAAATTTATTAGTGACACTATTTATGGTACTTATCGATAATGATAGGCAGTGCTGAAAATATATGTATATCGATATCAGTATGTATCGCCGATAGAATTTGTCGATTTTAATATTTATCGACAACTTAAAGGCATGCCGAATATGTATCTCGCTATCAATAATTATCGATAACAATTCGTATCGATATTAATGTTTACCGATAGAAACATTTATCGATGGCAATAGTTATCAATGACATTATTTTTGGTAATTTCCGTTAACGATTAATTATTATATCAATTATCGATATCACACTGATAAAATTTATCGATTATAATATTTATCGATAACTCAAAAATCTGCTCTTCAGTATTTTTTTTTGTATCTCGTATAAGTGCTTAATAATAATTGACACAAATATTGAAAAATTTATTTTTCTCCATGTTTCGGTCAAAAAATATGACAAGGTCACTTGTACTCATATTTTTATTGCGTAGTGTATATTTAAAATTTTCTTATGGCTTTACTTTTCGTGATAATATTTAATATAAATTAATAAAAAAAAATGTTTAAAACAATGAAATAATTATTTCTTAAATTTTCTTATCTTTTCAGGTAATTGAACGTGACAATTTCAAAATCAAGACAATGAAAGCAAATGGTGCCTCATGTTGTCGATGGTTTGCAAGTGTTGAAAACGCTTCAGTTTCGTCTCAATATCGTTACGCAAGTATAATTAAATTTTTATTCAAACATGTTTTTTCGCAAAGTTCAGACCAAAATCAGACTTATACTGAAACAGGTAGGTCAAGAAGTTCCAACTTAAGATCGAGATGTGTATCCGTTACGAAAATTGGCACACTGCAGGAACTTCTTGAATTTAAGACAATATTTGTTAGTGAACAAATATCTATTATTCCGCATATAGTGAACTATAAAGATAGCTTTATATTTCTAGACATAAACGATCCATCCAAAACTATTTGTGAACTGTTTTATGTCTTTACAACAAAAAAGTCCACAAATAATACTATGCTAATTGATTAGATCATAAACTTCTAAAAAAAAATATTTTCAGTCAAAGGCCATGTCATAACTATTTACCGTAATTACTTTCATTACCCGCAATTACATAACAAAGCAATCAAAAATCAAGGCAAGCGATATTTCATTAATTTCACCACCCACAATCGTTCGTATTGCTACTATTTAATTAAATAACAGTACTATTGCATTACTATTTGTTTTGCAAAAATTAGCAAGCTCATAAAAACTCAAAAATATGGCTCACGGATTGTGTAATCAAGCACACCCCCGCGCCAAATTCGAAATCAGTTGCAAATTTTGTGGTTGTGGCCGCTTTAAATAGTTTCCGGCTTGTTAGCCAAAAATGGTTAATTACATTGGCAAAGCGCTGAGCGAGCACCACCCAAACACCTACAACCGCTGGCGGTTGAGGGTTACGAGTGAGTGATTGGTGCATAAAAATAAAAAAATAGTTGAAATTAAACAAAAAATGTATAAACAAAATTTAGAAAATTAAATATTTAAAAAATTTTAAAATATATAAATAAATAAAAACAAATCAATAACAACTATGCCAATAAGAATAATAAGCAAAATACAATAATAAAAGTAATAAAAATTATAAAATAAAAAATTAAAAAAAATAAAAATGAATAATATTAATGATATAACAAAATTGTTAAAAAAAATATAAATATGTATAATTTATCATATAAAAAAATAAATATAATAATTAAGAATATTTGAAACATATTAAAAAATTTAAAACGCCTAAAAATTAAAAAATATATTAAATAAAAAACTATATTTTAATATAAAAAATGCTAATGAAAAATAAAATATAAATATAAAAGCAAAAAAAAAAAACACATAAATAAAAAAGTTCATAAAAATTACAAAAATATTAAATTAAAATAATTAAATTAAATTATATGTTAATGAAAATATACAAAAAAATAAAAATTAAAAATAAAATAAAAATAAAAATTAAAAATAAAAAAAAATAAAAATTAAACATAAAAAAAATAATAATAAAAATAGTAATAAAAGAGAACAAAATTTATGAAAAAATTACAACAAAAATATATACATAAATATATGTATACGAACCAAAAAAAAATAAAATAATAACAATAAAAAGATATTGTAAAAAAAAGAAGATAAAAATAATTAAAAATTGAAAAATTAGTTTTAATCAAAAATTAAAAAAAATTATTAAGGGGAAAAATTAAAATATAAATTAAATATGTAAAAAAAAATCTTGTAAAAAATTAAAAAAATATATAATAAAATATAAGAAAGAAATAATTGAGAAAAAATAAAAAAAAGAAATTTAAGGAATAATATTAAAAAGAAATTAATTGATCCAAAATAATAAAAATAAAATAAATAATAACATTAATAAAAATAGAAATAAAAGAAAAAAAACAGAAAGAAATAATAAAAAAATAAGATAAAAATAATTAAAAATTGAAAAAATATGTATAGTATAATTATTGAAAAAGAAAATTAATTGAGAAAAAAAAATGATTATAAAACATTAAGGAAATAATTGAGGATAAAACTCAAAAAATAGAATAAACTGTAATAAAAAAATTAATTAAGAAAATAATTACAAAAATAAAATACAATCAGACTATTAAAGAGAAAATTAATTTAAAAAAATTGAAAACATAACGTATATTAAAAAAAAAAATTAAATAAAAGATATAAAAAATATTAAAAAAAAAAAAAATATTGAAAATAAAATATAAAAAAAAATAATTGAGCGAAAATATTATAATAATAAAACAAATTTAAAATTGAAGTATAAAAAAATATTAAAAAAGAAATTTAATTAAGGAAAAATAAAAAATGTATAATAAAAATATCAAAAAAATTCTAATTGAAAAAAATATTATGTAAACATTAAAAAAAATTTCTTATATATATTTTTTCAATTTTTAATTATTATACCCTGAACAGGGTATATTAAGTTTGTCACGAAGTTTGTAACACCCAGAAGGAATCGTTGGAGACCCTATAAAGTATATATATAAATGACCAGTATGTCGAGCTGAGTCGATTTAGCCATGTCCGTCTGTCTGTCTGTCTGTATATATACGAACTAGTCCCTCAGTTTTTAAGATATCGTTTTGAAATTTTGCAAACGTCATTTTCTTTTCAAAAAGCTGCTCATTTGTCGGAACGGCCGATATCGGACCATTATAACATATAGCTGCCATACAAACTGAACGATCGGAATCAAATGCTTGTATGGAAAACTTTCACATTTGACAAGATATATTCACGAAATTTGGTATATATTATTTTCAAAGACAACAATGTAATCTCCGAAGAAATTGTTCAGATCGGTTGACTATAGCATATAGCTTCCATACAAACTGAACACATAGTTACTAACAGAAATGCACCTGTGAAGGGTATTTAGCTTCGGTGCAACCGAAGTTAACGTTTTTTCTTGTTTTTAATTATTTTTTTATTATTATTTATAATATTATATAAATATTAAAAAAAAAATAGTTAAGAAAAAAATTAGAAATATTAAAAAAATAATAATGGAAAAAAATAATATTACAATTTCTTCTTTGCATTAGTTTATTATTTCTGTTTTTGCATTACAACGGCCGCTAAGGTTGCAGTACTCTTCACTATTATTTGTTTTAATTAAAAATTTGTGTACAAATGAAAGTCACAACATTGTTACAAGCAACAATAAACTACAACTATTGATGACAGTGCGTTGACATAAGCAATACACACAAACACACATACTCACCCAAAATACAACATTAAATGCAAATGACTGTGAAAATTATTTGAAAATATGAATTCGTAAGCGTTAGCAAGCGTGCGAATATCAATATGCCTGCTATTTAGCAGCGAGATTGCGCTGCGCACGCGCCCACTACAAGCAAACGCACACCCGCACCGCTACACAACTCCACTAACAAGCGTTACTAGCGCTGGCCGCGCGCTAAGTTGGCGTGCGGCGCAAGCGTAAATTCACTAATTTGGTCAGTAACAAACAATGCCATTAGCGCTAGCATTGTTGTGCCGCTTGCGAAAGCCGCCGAAAAGCGCAAATTAAAAAATTAAATGCATGTAAATAATACAGAAATCACCCGCTTGCACTTATACATGTATGTGTGTATGTATGTGTGGTGTGTTTGTTGTTGATTACAATTGCACGTTAACAAGGTGCGAAATGGCAATTTAAGCGGGTGCGCTGAGGTCGCGCACGATTTCAATTCCACTCGACTTTTCGATTGCGATACATACTTGCCGTTAATATCGATATATGTATGCATATACTTTTATATAAGTATAATATATGCTGCTGTGTAGCGCCAGCGTGTGAGCGCTTAAATGCTGCTGGTGGGTGCCAATATATGTATACTCATGAGTATATACATAGATATATCACATGCTATATTCAATCATTTCCATAAATTTGTTCACTAATTTTCCCTCGAACAGCTGTAGGTGGCTTGCGCTAGCGCGGTTGTCGCTTGCGCAGCGCTGAACTTGTAAATTGCTACTCTTTACAAAACTACTGTAATACAAACTGCCGATGAATGCTAAAATCGGCAACCCACAAACTGGCGAAATCGCAAAATATGATTGCAAAAAAATGCAAACGATATGAGGGATTGCATAGTAGATATATACATATTTATGCACATAGTTGAGCAGAGGCGCAACTGCGTGGGGGTTTTGGGGGACTCAAACCCCATTTGATTTTTTTTTGCCTCTTTGGCAGATTTTTTGCTGAAATTTGTGTTGTGTTTTAGTTTTTTGATTTATTTATGAAATGGTTAAGTTAGATGGTTGATCGAAGATCACACTTGGAGTACTATATGTAGTCCTTTGTGAGGTTATAGAAAAGAACTCCTGATTTCGAACTTAAAAATTAGCAAAACGATTAGTAGCGAATGGTAGCCGGGATGTGCGGAGTCTTGACCTCCCAATCGCGGTACAGTCAAGAAGGAAGTTTCGAATTGTTTCCACCTCATCTTCTTCCATACAGATTCTGCAGATGGTAAGATACCCAGCCTTACTGCGTGGACGCCAAAAGGCCAATGGCCTGTTAAAAGCCACAAATTTAGAGAAAAGCTAGTCTTACTGTGGGCAAAAAGCTATCTAGAAGTAGAACACAAGAGAATACGAGAGCACCAACCCGCTCCCATTCTACCGACAACGGTTCTAGAGTACATTTTCTTGCTAGCTCATTAGCTTTACAGTTTTCTGCGATTCCGCTGTGGCCTTGCACACATACCAGTCTTATCACAAAGACACTCGATTCTGTTGATGGCGATGTTAGGCACTCTTTGACCAGCCCTGAACGCACTGTTAATGAGTTCAAGGCTAATATCGCCGCTCCACAATGGGCTGCAACCTCGGCCTGGAAGACACTGCAATAGTCAGGAAGTCTGAATCTAGGAATTGATAAAGAGCTCCTGACCGTAAAAATGTTTTTCGAGTTCTTGAGTTTCTTTTCAAGTGTGGTCTTTTCTAGAGCCCTCCATCACATAAAGACTCCAAGAACATATTAGGCTTGACTATGGTGTCGCAGAGCCAGAGGACCACTTTCGGTGAGAGACCCCACCGTTTGCCAATGGCTCCTCTACAGAAGTACAAGGCAATCGATGCCTTTTTTCTTTCTCCTCAATATTCGGCTTCCATAAAAGCCCGTCAGCCATTTCTGATGAGTGTCACCCCATCATACTCAGGTGTCAGGAAGCCACAACCACCAGCTCAGGGTGCTACCAAAATCCTATATAGCTAACCCTACTCATAATCCGATTTCACAGTTACAGTCATCAGGGGTTGAAAGGCCACAAAGGCCGCAGGTTATTTAGCGTAGTTTTTTTGGTATTGTTACAATTGTTGTAGTTTTAAATAATTTTTTATTATTGTTGTGATTGTTGTAGTTTTTTTATTATTATTATTGTTGTTGTTCTTTTAGTTTTTTATCGAATTTGGTTCTATCTCTATTTATATTGTTGACATATACATTTTTGAATAACCACGCCCACCTCAGTAGCGGTTCTTGATTTTCAAAGCAGAAGGAAGCCATCTCTTGTGGAATTGTGATAGCCAATTGTTTTCTCGAAACGATGTTCAAAATATTGATGAGGCCCAAGTTTAGATATACTGCTTTTCCTTAATGGGTTCGATGATGAGAATAACTATTTCGAAAGGGGGGGGAAAGCGGGTGATGCTATAAAACTGATTTTCTAAGGGACAAGCTTTATCAGTTATGCACAATTATCCAAAAAAGTTAATATACAGTTGACAACTGAAATAGAACCCATCGTAGTTGGCCTCAAAGCAAACTAAATGTATTCGCTTGGTCACTCAGTTGATTACTGGGGTTTATGAGTGGAATCCTTTATATAACACACTTTTTTTTAACCCCAAAACACGGTCGAATCGACTAACAAAGCACGTCCAGGGTTAAATTAATATTTCGTCAGTGTCTGCTTCATAAATATAATCGCCCATGTTCACCGCTGCTCCATCATAAATTTCCTTCCGCCACTGTAGAGTATTTGTGTATATTATAAAAATTACAAAAATAAATAAAACATAAATATGCTTGCATATAATCGCATCATTTTTGTAGTCTTAAATTAGTTACTGTTTCTCGACGCGTCAAAAGTTGTCGTCACGCAAACAAATCAAACAAGCTGCGCTTTGGAGCCGCATTCAATTTCAATTTAACATAAAATGCATATAATACAATTACATTTCGCATTCAATACAAATTGATAACAAGGTTAAGAGCGCACGCATAGCTAACTGGCTGCCTGCCTGCCTAATCAACTGTGCGCCTTGCAAATCATAAGCAAATATATACAATATATATCTGTTTATTTACCCGTTAAATTGCTGGAAAGTGTGAAATGAAAAATTATGACTGAAACAATGAACATTTTATTGCTGTTTTTTATTGTTGCGTTCGCCTGTAGTTGCGCCAACATTTTTGCTCATAAATGCGCATGTAAATTAGTGAATGACCTAGTGACTGACTGCGGCACGCTGATGACTTAGATATTTCATTTGGCAGCGCGTCGCCTGCCAATTACCGCCTGATTTTGCCATTTATACTCTAAGCGCTGTATTAAATAAGCCTCAAGTTGTTTCGTCATTTGTAGAATTGAGGATTTTTCTAATTACTGAGGTTATTTGAATAATTGCTAATTGCCTAGTATTTGCCGGAACTTATTCGGTGCTTTCTGGTAGTGTGGGTGTCTTATGGGGCAGACATTAAACAAATTAGCTGCCTTGACATTGAACGCTTGCTACTGATCTTGATGGCAATGTGGATTTCTTAATTGAGATATGCGAGCTAAATTGTGGGTTAGGAGGGTTTATTAGTATGGAAGGTGGTTTTCAAAGAGGTCGCTGCTTGGCTTGTCATTGAGTAGAGCTGTGAAAGTTTGAAAATTGTTGAAAAAGTTATACTAAAAATCATGAAGCTTGCTTAAGAAACCGTGCATAATGTTGTCTTATCAAAGTTAAAAGTTGATTATGAAAAAATCGAAAGTTGTATATTAAGTGCGACAAGTCACAAGAAATCGTCGAAAGTCGCTCAGTCATGAAAAAGCTTAATATAAAATAATTAATATAAAATAATATTAAGCTTTTTCATAACGGAGCGACTCTCAAGGGTTTTTAAAGACTTGCCGAACTTTATAACCTAAATTTTTTGAAAGCCATACTTTTTTATTATTATATTTTTAACTCAAAAATATTACATACAATATATTTTTATTTAATTTCCCTCAACTTTTAAGCTCCTAATCATACTGACAGCTTCATTTCTGTGTTAACACCTGCCAAATCGGGTAATCTCGTGTAAACTTAGCTCACCAAAAATAGCGGCTGCCTTCACTCTTTCATTCATAATTTCCGCCCACAAACGATTCGGCAAGAAATACAAGCATTTCTTAACACTTAAATGCGTTGAAACGCTGCAAGTGAAATCAGATTTCAGCAAACAATGGCGTGTTTCGCCGTCAAGTGACACCCAAACCATATTTTAAGACTTCTTTAATAGTCAAGCTACTCTTTCGCGCTCAAATATAAGCATTAGCGTAAGTTTATTTGCAAATACTTGTAGCTATTTACTTAATTAAGCGCGAAATCTGGCATTAAGTACGCTCTGATTGACCACTTTTCACGCACGTGCTTAGATTTTTATGGTCAGCCGCTAACAGACTTGGTGTACTTAGTGCGCATGCGCGTAGTTTATATGGCAGGCTTTAATGTCGGCACTCTTTTTTTATATTTTAGGATTTGTATAGAGAGTGGGTAGTTTTATTTTTTATTAATATTTGATTATTATATACATATATACATTTTTTTTAATTTTAGTGTTTTTTATTATTTTCAAATTTTTTTAAATTTTTACTGTTTTTATTAATTTTTTTTTTTTTTTTTCTTTTTTTATATTTTTTTACTTTTTATTTATTTGTAAATATCAAAGGTTTTAAAGTAAAAAACAACATATATTTTATATATGGAAAAAAAAAAAAAAAAAAAAAAAAAAAAAAAAAAAAAAAAAAAAAAAAAATAAAAAAAAAAAAAAAAAAAAAAAATAAAAAAAAATGATTACTTAAATTACTAGTTCTTAATATAATTTTTTTCTATTATTTAAATTAATTATTGTTTCAATTTGTATTTTATTTTTTTTTTATTTTTTACTTTTTTTACATATCAACGATCTTAAAGTAAAAAATAAAAGAAATATATGGAAAAAGAAATAAAAAAATATAAAAATAATTAATTTAATAATTAGTATTTTTATGTTTTTTATTTAAATTTTTTCTAGATTTTTTTAAATACATTTTTTGTAACCTAAGGCCTTTGATATTTTTTATAATTTCGAATAGCTGCTTTAAATAGTGTTTTATTTATAGTTTTTGTATTATTTTTTTGTTTACTTGGTATTTTTATTTCTTTTAAGAGTTGTTTTGTTTTTTTTTGTTTTGTTATTTTGAGGAGTGGTGTTAAAGGGAGATATATTTTTAATAATTTTAATTTATTGCATTGAATATTGTCAATATCTTATTTACTTATTTTTATTTAATTTTAAATATAAATTTTTATTTTTTGTATGTTTTTTAACTATTTATTTAATTTTTCATAAAATTTTGGAAACTTTTATTTTATTTTGAGTTTTTTTATTGTTTTTTTTTTATTTTAATTATTATTATTTTTTATTTTATTTACTTTTTTATTAAGATTTTATTACTCATTGTTAGGCTATAAACAATACTGATTCAATAAATAAAAAAATTAATTTTTTTTTAAACTTGTATTTTTTTTGTATTTTTTTTTTAAGATTTTATTACTCATTGGTAAATAAATAAAAAAATTTTGAAAAGTCTCTTCGTTTGTCGGCTTAAAACATTTTATGCAAAATCAATTTTTGAATTAAATATGAAATAAAGTTTTCTAAAAATAAATAATAATATATTTTCGAAAATTTTGAAATATTTCGGACAGTTATTTTGAAAACTTTTCATTATTTACCAAGTACTTTTATCACGCAAAATTGCCCAACTTAGCCTCGGAGCGAAACAGTTTCACAAGCCGGGCGTTTGCAACACCAACAAATATCTCTTTGCATCCGAAATTTCTATAAAACAAACAACAAGACCATTAAACTATCCGCTGCTTACGAAAACCCTGTAATAATTGGAAATTTTCAATATTGCCAAACCGAAGCAAAGAAATTTCAAAAATTTCCGGCGCTTTGAAATTCTTCAAATAGCAAATATTGGCAAACACAGGAAATAAAATAAAAAATGCAGAAATCTTCCAGGAGAGTGCCCTGCAAGCATTCTAAACGCTACGCAGGAGCCAACAAGCACTTTAAAATCTCATTCGCACTTAATTATCATAAAAACGGAATCAAAACAAAACCGCTAAGCAGCCGCACAGCAGGAGCGCACAAATAAACGCAGTGTTTGTTATGTGTGTGTGTTTGTTGATGTTCCTGCTTGTGTGTGAGTGTTTGTTGATGTGGTTGCCAACACCAACAAAATGCTGAGAAAATGTTAGCACTCACTATTTGGCAGTCGGCCAAAGACGCCTCATCGTTTGGCGTGTTAATAGACCACAACATTGCCCACACACACACCAACACAGCCGCACTTGTAGCCAACTACCAACCACCCACTTGTCTATGCACGGCAGCCAATGCGGAAAAGTCCGCCCAACCACACCACCCACCTGTTGACTGCGCGCCACTTGCTGGCGTTCGCCTCATTTTCATTTGCCACACCGTTTGATATCTTGCAGATACATCGATGTTGATTACGCTGCTGCTGCTGTGCTGCCGCTTTGATGGGCTGAGCAGTTGATTAGCGCGCATAATTTGCTTATTTGAATAAAGTGCGCGTGTTTTTTACACATGAATATTTAGAATTAGGAAAACAAAAAGCTTTGTGTGTGTGTGATTAGATTTGTTATATTTTCCCCGTGGCATTTCACTACCTTCAGCACCTTTTCCGAAATTATTGACTTAATTCTTCAAGAGTTTCCTAATTTTTATTTATTTATTTATTTTTTTTTTTTATTTACAATCTGGTTGGTTATATTTTGGAAATTTTTCTTATACATTATGGGTCAAGTACAGCCAAAACTAAAAAAATCCTGTTTCCCACAAAATTTATGAGTGAAAAATATTTTTTTCTTCCAATTCTCTCAAATGAAATAATTTTCTTAAAAAATTATATTATTGTAATTATTTTTGTTGTAAGAGTACTGGGTGGTCCATGTGTTTCGAATATCTCAAAATCAGCTCGACAGCTATTTTAGGAAAAAGTCTAACGGTGTGATATCACACCATCTTGGTGGCCAATTGACGGGCCCAAAACGAGAAATTATCTGCTCACCGAAGTGTTCTCTCAAAAAATCCACTGATTGATGCGATGTGTGGGAAGTGATTTGTTGAAACCAAATATGCCCGAGATCACGAGCTTCAATTTCAGGCATCAAATAATCGGTTAGCATGGCGAAATAACGGTGACCATTGACGATTATTTTGTCACCGACATCATTTTTGAAGAAATATGGACCAATGTTTCCACCGCCCCACAAACCACACCAAAATGTTTTTTTTTTTTTTTTGATGAAATGGCAGTTCTGTAATCACTTCAGGTTGATCTTCGTCCCAAATGCGGCAATTTTGCTTGTTTACATGTGAGTCGTCCATCCATTGACCTCCGTTATTGACATCTTTTTAGCATCGAAAAAGTTATAGCAACAGTACCTGAGTCGGGGCGGCAACAGAGAGATGGCAAGGCATCTCGACATCACGCATGTATCGGCTCAGTATATTTTGGTTAATTTTTTGGGTATGAAGCTTGTTAATTCGAAAAAAAAAAACTAAAATCACTGAAATATGTGATGGCCGAGGAGACAATTTTGCAGACGATGAGTTTTTTTTAACAATCCGAGTCAAATTTGATCAGTTGGTTATCTGATCAGGGCAATCAACTCTTCATCTTTTCCTTTAACAGTTTAGATTAATGTCTTCAGCTGCAGAAATAGCAACAGTAAATAATCTTATTATCTTATATGCAATCACTAAAATCCAACGGTGTATTTTTCTTGCAAAAAATACAAAAAATACTTGAAATTTTATAAGAAACTTGTTTTTAGCTCAAATTATATTTTATTATTAGCCATATCGATTTACTGCTGCTCAACAAAAGTAAATAATTTTTTTAAAATTACAATTCAATCGTTGTTTATAATAACCCACTCTTTAACACCACTTTAATGGCATACAATTTTATTGCTTTCGCACTCAAACCCAATTTAGCGCAATTTAAAATTTTCTTCGCCCCATTTGCACAGCATTGCCACACTTGCGCTTTGCTTATCTCATTTTAATGTTTATTGTTAATATCTTTTTAGTTTTTGTTTTTTTTTTTTTTTTTTTGTTGCCCACATACCTAAAAGTTCACATTCGCAATGTTTACAATTTAGCTTAATTTTTAATTGCCATTGCTTCGTTCGTTTCATTGAAAGTGCGAATTTGAGTCGTGCGCCTTTCGGCTACTTAACTGCGCTCAAGGTTCACCGCATTCTCGCAGCTCAGCGGTCAAAATCATGGCAACAATTAAGCACCGGCCACCACTTACGCATTGTTGTACTTTTGATTGCATGGCGCACAGCATATCGGATACATAGCACCACAAGTACAATAAATTATTCGGCAGCCGGCAATCCTTGACTCACACCGCTTCCAAGTGCGGAACTGAAGTGCGACTTTACTTGTTTGTTTATATAAGCGAATGCTGTTGACCCATATCGGCCTTCACTTTGTGTGTAATTTAATATTGATTAAATTACATAAATATTTTAAGGTAGGTATTCACGGTGAACACTGCAAGGGTCAGTTGGTATATTTTGAGATTGAAAGTATTGTGATATTTATTTTTGCTAGTTGTTGGCAGGTCGGGAGGAAATTCAGAACAATTTTGTTCGTTCACTTTAAATATGCTGCTTTGTGAAGTCGTTAATCTTCCTGGCTCAAGTTATATAAGTTGCGCCAAAAAGTAGGCTATGTCACCAGTTTAACGGGATTAAATTTTCTAACAAAAGCGTAAAAGTTGTCAAGATATTTTTTTATTGAAAGCTATATGAATTTACTAATATGATTGACTTAAAATTTTAAAAAGGTGGCAACTGTTTACACACATATGTATGTATGTTCATATATTCGATTAAAATGTTTTTAAAAAATCCTTAGTTTGAGTTTGCTTAATTTAACATACACTAGCATTTTTTGACAGAAGTTGGCAATTCTTTAAAATTTCAAACAGGTGGCAACCCTTCATGTGTTTTTGAATGAAATTTTATTAAAACTTCATTATTTGAAGGACCGCTTTGTAATATTTTATTTATTTAGTTAAAAAATTTGAAAGATCTGGCAACACTCATAATTTTTTTAAATTAATTTTTTTTAAGAGTAAAAAATTTTTAGACTGTAGCGTATTTTCATAGCTTGATTTTTGTAGTTAATTTTTCTCCGACAAGTGGCAACCTTTTAACTTTCTTCTGTTAAAACATTTGGTTCTTAAACCAGGTATTCCTAACAATACTTCTAAGCAGTTCATTTCTCACTAAAAAGTGGCGCTTTGTGCACTGCGAGGATGACGGAATTTTGTTTATTACGCAATTTTGTTGCAGTCCAATGATTTTGTTATTGTGACCAAAGAGATTTCACAACAAAAAATGTGTATGCCATATTTTTATTGTTGTATTTATTGCCAAAAATATCTTAAATTATAAAAAATCTCTTATTTTGTTAAAAACATTTTCATAAACAATTTTTTTTGGTCGCTCACCAGCTGCCTCCTGTTCTGTGGATAAGCGCGGGGCACTGCGGTTCTCTGTAAAGTGATATCTTCCGCCATTTACGGGCTGACAAATGTCGCAAAATGAAAACCTACCCAAAGAATCTGCAAAAAAATTAATGATCGCCGCAAAAGCGCGTCGAAAATTGTTGACTTGTTGCCGCTGATTTGCTTTAAGCACATACATACATATGTATGTACATACACACTGAAGTACATATGGACATATGTATGTATGTACATTCGTGATCGATCAATAGAAGACAACAGAAATCTTGGCCATTTAAGGTTCGCCACATTGTTGCGCATTTACCTTTGTGCGACGCGACAAGTCAAAAAGCCGCTATAACTTTATAGGTGTGTGTGTGTATAAGCGCCCATATAAGTATGTATGTATGCCGTCCAGTGCTGGAATCGCACGATATGCGAAAAATTAATGAGGCAAATAGTTAAAAACGCAACAACACACACAAATATGTACAAGTATATGTGTGTATGTGTGTTGCTGTTGAGTGTGCCCATGTAAATGTCCATATACAAATGGCAACAACATGGCGCGAGCAGAACGTGCTGTGTGCCCACCCGCCGCTGCGCATCGCTTTTGCCGTACAGCAGGCCGCCACTCAGCGTTTTTCAACTCGGCAGCACACACTTATCTCCATAGATACATTTATGTAACCACATAATGAATATACACATATATGTCTGTATGTATGTGTGTGTGCGTCTATTTTGATCGGCATGTGGGTGGGAGTGTCCACTGTTGCGCCGCCGCCAAGTCAACAATAGCTTTGGCCAAACCGCTTTGGCGAGCGAACGCCGCCATGTAACCGAATAGCTAAAAACAATACTTTTGAGCAAACAAAAACAACAACAAAAGTAAAGCTAAAAGCAAACCGAAATGTGAAGCAAGCGAAATGAACCATGAACTTTGCGTGCCCTAAGCGAGCAGTCAACACTCCAAACGAGCAGCCAACAAGTCAACAAATCAGCCGAACCGCCACCGTACGAACACGAAACCGCAAAAGCGGCTAAAGTCCGCACAAAAAATGAAGTCAAAACCATAGTTTATAATTATACGAAATTCTCAGCCTCCAAAGGTTCAATAACTGTACTCTGTGCGCGGACAAGTATTTTTTTTTTTTTTTTTTTTTTTTTAGATTTTTTCGAGGTATTCATTCTGTCGCCGCACGCAAAAGAGGCGCATAAAAATCGCACGCCCACGATCAATGCTTTTAAGCCGAGAAGTCATATCTACAAAAAGGTAGGCTCACAAAAAACGATTGTCAACAAAGCCGTTAAACGCCGAGCGCTGTGAAAATGTAGCGATTACATCACTGGTTTAGCAAAATCTATAATTTGGTGATTTCGTAAATGCCCTTATTTAATTTAAATTACTTGTTTACTGCGGTTTTTTTAGTTTTCGTTTTGAAGGCAAGTTTTGATTTTGAATATATGGAAATAGTGTTGTAGAGCGCACTTGTGTATTTATATGTAGATAATTATAGAGCTGCTCATTTTTTATTGTTTTGTATTGTATGAATACTACAAGTATATCAATAAATATGTATGTGGTGATCTCAGGTGATCTTCGATTCATTTGCGTAGTCTGAAGTTCATATGAAGGGTTAGTTCATATGAAGACATACCACCTTTAAAGTCGTCATATAATTTCTCAAATAAAACCTTATATTAGCTCTAGGCCAGAATTGAAGTGGGATTGTCCACAAAGGCATTAGACTTTACATATCCCCACTAGGAAAAAATTGATCAGTATGATACCACTTGATCTTGGTGGCCAATCGACCGGTCCAAAACGTGAAATTATCTAAATCTGAAACGATGTTGCTAGGGAAGTGACATTAATTCCAAAAAAAATAAAATAAAATTGCTGTTACAAAAATATTAGGGAATATAAACAAACTGAAAAACCTATATATGTATGTATATAATTGTATATATACATATTTTGTTTTTAATTATAATAAATTAAAAAAATAACTTTTTAATTAAATATATTTTTTTAATTAATAATTTTACTGTTTTACATGAAAACTACAGTAAATAATTTATTTAATTAAATTAAATATTTTTAAAAATTAATTAAATAATTTTTTTAATTTAATTAATTAATTAATTTTTTCTTAAGATTTTTAATATTTTTATTAATACTCGTATTTAATTATGTATTTATTAATTTTTTCTTAATTATTATGTTTTTAATTAAATTAATTTTTTTATTAAATTCATTTTATTTTCTAATTTGCTTATTTTTTCTTTTAAATTATTGTTTTAGTTTATTTTTAATTTAAAAATTTGATTCTTAATTTTTTCTTAATTCTTTAATTATTTTTATTGACTATTAAATTATTATTTTTATGTTTTTTCAATTTATTTTTTGTATTTAGGAATGTTTTGTTAATATTTATTACTTAATTAATTTTTTTATTTTATTTTTTTTCCTTTTAAACTATGGTTTTAATTTAAAAATTTGATTTATAATTTTTCTTAATTCATTAATTATTTTTATTAACTATTAAATTATTATTTTTATGTATTTTCAATTTAAATGTTTTTTTTTAATTTTAATTAATTAATTTGTTTGGTTATTTTTTTATTTATGTATGTATTATTTATATTTATTTATGTTATTATTAATTTTTATTTATTAATTTTTTTTGTTATTCAGCCAAATAATTCATTTAATTTTTAATTAAAATTTTTAATTTTTCTTTAATTCCTAATGGTTTTCTTAGTTAATTTATTTTTTATTATTTTTTTATCATTTATTTTTTTTTAAATTATTTTTTTTATTTATTTTTTTTATTTATTTTTTTATTAAAATATTATTTTCAATTTAAAAACTTTTAATTTCTATTTTTTGCAAAATTTTTAATTTATTTTTTAATTGTTTTCTCTTTTATTTTTTAACTTCTTAATTTGTTCTTTAATTTTTATTATTTAATTTATTTCTCCTTGAATACATATATTTTTTTATTCTTTTTGATACTCCAACTGACCTGACAAACAACATTACCGCTTCGACATGTTCTCTCTAATGCAATTCTTAAATTAATGCATTGATTTCCTGCAGCCAGAATTTTAAGCCGTCGATTGCAACATAATTTACACGAATGCTTTCAAAAGTGTTGCGTGACCAAAGCCATATTTGCGTCAAAGCCAACCAGCAGACCAATCAACAAATCAGCAGCCTCCCGAACGGCTTAACAACACACAAACATACAAAGCTGACGAGTGGAAGCCAATGAACCACGAACCAAACCATTCTAACTGCATTACTAATAAGATGGACTTGGCATTACGTGCCACGTACCCTTTGCTCATAAATTGTCACCAAATTGAGCATCTGCATGTGCGCTTATGTAATCCACATATGCATATGTGTGTGTTTGCTCATATGTATGCCCATGTGTGCGTGACAGCTGCTACTGTTGCAACAACACGCATCCTTACTTTGCTCCTACAACCTGCAACATTTCATTGCTGTTTATGGTTGCGCTGACATCTACATACATACTACTTGTATATTATATATATGTATGTATGTATGTCATTTACATATGTATGCATGTGTGCGTGCTTTGTATTTGTAAGAAGCCTTCATTATTAAGGTTGTTAGTGCCAAAGCACGCCTTACTCATCATTCTAGACACGCAAGCGATGTTGTTCTCGACTCGCCTTGTTGTTGCTGCTGCTATTATTGTTGCTTCTGCTGTTATTATTGTTATTTTTGTTGTTATAGTCCGCTCCATCAATGAACGGGATGTCGGCGCCAGCACTACTAAAACCGGGCGGCTGGCTACTCACGCCTAAGACGACGTGTCCAGACAAAGCGTACACATCCGTTTGAGTGCACCAAAGTGGTTTTCCTCGCCGTCGATCTGGCTCGTAAGCTGCGCCGTACAATGTATATATTGTACATATATCGTACATACGTGTTTATGTATGGATTGTGATCGTTGTTATTTACGAGGGTTCGTTGTTAGATTTTGGTTTGAGGTGTTGCTGCTGTTTTAGCTCCAAAACAAGGGCTTCTAAAAAGCTCGAAAAGATTTAGTGGCATCTCGCAGTCTAACGATTGTCGACAATTGCACCTGTGTTTGTAGGTTTTTTACCTTTAAAATGTTATGGTTGTCCTCGTTACTGTCTTCTGGCGGTGTTTATGCCATTTCAATATTGCGAACTTGCTTTGTGCTATATAATGAGTATATGAAATAGACGAATGCATGTGTGTATGTAATATTTTTAAAGGGGGTTTCAATAAGAGCGCTACAAAAATTTATTTTTTTTGACATATCAATGAATCCCTTTATTCCTATTATTCCCTTCGCTTGCAGAAGTCCCCTCGCTTGCTTGTTGGTTTGCCGGCTTGCCGTAGCCGTTAACGGCGTCAAATCACACGACCTAGGCGACAAATTGATTGTGCCATTTCGTGAGATAACACGTTCACCAAACTTGGTTTTCAATAAATCGATTGTGACATTCGCTGTGTGGCTTGTGGCGCCATCCTGTTGGAATCACATATTGTCCAAGTCCATATCATCCAATTCGAGCCAAAAATTTTCGGTTATCATTGAGTGGTAGCGATTCCCATTCTCAGTAACGTGCCGGTCTTGATCCATTCCATTATGAAATGGCAAACCTTACCGAAGAAAAATGTCAATAGAGCGGAGAAAAATTGGCGTCGTTCGGTCTACTTTTGCAGCGTCTCTATTAAAAACCTATTATTACATCTAATGAAAAAGCAATCGGACTGAATTTTTTTTTATAAAAAATGTGGACTTGAATCATGCACATTTATCAAAAAATAATTTTGCACATATTAAACTTTTCCCACAATCAAACAGATCTTTTTTGTTGTTTGTTTTTATTTATGTAAATTTTACCAAAATTTTTTCTCCATATCCAAGATACTTAAAACCTTTTTCGTCGTATAAATATTCTTGCAAAGTTTCCCAAAAATATTTTTAAAGAAATTGTAATCACGCTGAATTGAACCTTTAGACAAATTTTAATGCCAAATATCGAATACAAGGTCTGTCGCAAAAGAAACAGAACTTTTTAAATAAAACTGTTTCTGGTGGCGCCACCTATTGGTGGGTATATGAAATAAAAAGTTTGATCCTTGTTACATCTAATGAAAAATTTTAAGAAATGGGATAACTGCAATCGGATGACTTTTTTAAAAAATGTGGATTTGAAGTGCCATCTTCTGATTAAGCACATTTCCCAAAAGTAATTTTGCGCATATTAAACTTTTCCCACAATTAGATCTTTAAAATAAGGATCTAGCGTTGCCATATGGGCTTTTTGTTGTTTGTTTTTATTTATGTAAATTTTACCAAAATTTTTTCTCCATATCCAAGATACTTAAAACCTTTTTTTTCGTATAAATATCCTTGCAAAGTTTCCCAAAATTTTTTTTAAAGAAATTGTAATCACGTTGAATTGAACCTTTAGACAAAATTTTAGTGCCAAATATCGCATATAATACTGATTTAAACCTTAAGTACATAATTCAGCTAATCATTGACGCTCAAGTTAGATTTCCAGCTATAGCATATTCCGAGGATTACCAATGTATATTGGGCAAATATTTATATTAAGCATTTTAATCTATTATAACACTTTCTATATCCAGCTTTCATGGATAAAGCATAAATATACTCATTTGGCAGAGTCAGAAAGTTAAGAGCTGATGCAAGCATGTTCTGTGTGAAATATTTTTGACACTCAAAATTAAATGAGCTGTCTACAGGTTAGGGATCGCAAGTGTGCTTACGCGGATTTTCGAGAAAAAGTTGCAAAAGGGAGGATCTTCAATGCTTTTCGCTGATAACTTTGGTTGGATGAGTGTGAATGGCTGCTTAAATGCAATAAGAGGCTGGTGATCTATTTCAGTTTTAACTCAAATTCTTATTGGATGAAATATATTTACTAAGTGTTACTAATAAAAGTGATAATATTAAAAATTTTAAGTATATTCTTGAATCTCCTTAAGCTTTATAATAGTTTTCAACAATTTTAAGTTTTTTCTCGAGTTTTTTTTTATTTTTTTGCTTTAAATATACCATATAACCGAAGTGGTAATAATAAATATTTTTTTCTAGTCTCCTTAAGCTTTGTAATGGTTTTCGCAACCGAACTGACATTAAACTTCCCACTGCTGTACGAAGAATGCTCAATATCTTTAGGAGAGCACATCGCGCTTACCAGACATTATTCTGGTATCTTAAATCAGTGTAAATTCTTTCTTCAGTTGCTGCGCTTTTTCGTCTATGCTGGAAGCAAATCCGTTCCGCTGACTTTTATTATTGACTATTGTTGACATTTCTTGCTCGCAGTTTGCCAATACGTCACACACACATACACATACTCAAAATTATACGCACATATGTACATATGTATATTTTCACATATGTTTTGGCGTCATTTTAGTTACGTACTTCTCTGATTTATTTTGCCTTTTTCTCTTTTTGCTTGTGCCGTCAACGTCACCGTGATAATTGTGCTGCTCATTGCTATGCGTCATACCTAAAATGTTTTTGTTTATTGTTGTTGTTATAACGTATTACAAGCTAGCTTTGAAACTACAGTTGCAGGCAATAAAAGTCCACGCGGCGACAAAACGTGAACAATTTCCGTCACTTATGCGCACCTTTGCAATAAAGATGACAATTTGTGTGAGACACACATATACATACATAAAAATATACATGTGTATGTGTGCTCTGCAGCTGCGTAATGCCACTAAGTCCACTAAAAATGCAACATTGACATTTAGACCAAGTCTGCCCATGGGTGGACATCCAAAACTGGGCTGTACTGTTGTTGTTTGGTGACTTCTGTCACGCGTCACGTGCTTCCAGTCTGGCAGCCTGCTTGTGACTTTGTGTGTGTTGAAATGCTTATGTTTATTGAGACATTTGTAGGTTTACCTGAACACTTATTTCATTCCTGACAAGAATTTCTTTGGGCAAACATTGAGATCGCTTAAGAGGTTACATGGGTTTCCTCGGATAAAAAACAGCCTTTTTTCAACCATTTTTTTTTCATATAAAAAATGAAATATTTTATTAGAGTTTTTTATTGTTACAAACATACACTATTAACAGAGAAATTCTGAAATTTTTTGTAAAAAAAATATTTTAAACTCTGTCATTAGGACGCCATTTCCGGTGACCCCTCGGAAAAAGATGCGCCCACGTTGGCAGGATAACTTCTTATAGGATCATCTAAAGTGAAAAAATATGTGTTTTAGTTAAAACCTTAACTTGGACGAGGCGAAAAACTAAAAATTGGATTTTGGCAGACATTTTTGCAAAAGAAATTTAAAATTTCTCGACATTTTTTTTCAAATAGTTTTAATCGCAAACAAATCCTTCAGTTTGGACCATGGACTATGGTTATTCAACGAATGCATTTACCTTTCAAGGAAAGTTTGAAATTATATCCATAACATATTGAAGAATCGTATTTGAAAGGCTCTAATGGTATACTTTTTATAGTCTTCCAAACTGATTTCTCTTCAAATTCCGTTAACTGTCGTTGTATAAGTATTTTTCGAAACGTATTTACTAACCGAATTAATTTATCTTTCAATAATACCTGCTCTACAAAGATAGCAAAATTTATTTGAAAATTTAATCCATATTCGGCGCTATGTCGATATATTTGTAAAGCCGTCTATGTCATCTTTTTTACAATAATCGCAAGGACGCGTGATTTTACAAGTTTAATATCACTTTGCCTTGAAGAGCTAGAAATAAGTTTTCCAAATCCAGCCGAGATTTTCCAGATCCCCCTCTGAAACCGCAAAACAAAGTTTGTTACTCATGTTTTTGTTGTTTTTGTTGTTGTTGTAACGGGTACCTAATCCCCGTTGGGATGGTAAGGATTGGATAATATGTCATCGATGTCACCCAACGGTAAGCCCAGGAAACGTGGTATTTCGACGGGGTCCGACCAAAGGGAGAAGAGTGTCAGATGTGCAGGGTTAAAAGGTCACGCAAAGAGGTGGCTAGTATCATGAGTAGTAATTCCACCACAGCCGGTTCTAGGTTACCGGAATTGACCCGGATTTTAACCGGCCGAGGGCTGTTATTACGGAGAACTAACCCCATTTACTTCCTCGGTAAGTCTCGGCTTGTCACTCATCACTGCAGGGGGTGCAGTTAAAGAGAAAGCTCTGCCGAAGTGTGATCGGCGTCCTACGTTCTATGCTGTTGACCTCTACCTAAGTTCTAAACTTATTTCGTACGCTAACTTCGTAGAAGTTGTTGCAAAAATCTGGTTCCTTCGTGAAAAAAACTGTTCATTTCTCTTCTAAGCATTTTCAAAGCTAAAATTTGTGTGTTGGTAAGCTTATGCCTGCCGTACCACCTGCTAATATGTTTCGGTGAAATAATATTGCCTACATTTCGGCGCGCATATATTGTATAAGTTATTCGTAGAGCGCTCTATACAGCCCTTAACAAATATATTTTAAATAAATTTATTTTCTTTAACTTATCCAATTATGTTTTCTCTCTTCTACAGAGGCAAATTCGCTGCTGTGCGTCGCGCTATACATAAAAATTCCGGTACACATTTTGCTGCCAAATTTCTGAAACGACGCCGACGCGCTCAATCCTCAGATAAGGAGATCAAACACGAGATCGCTGTGCTAATGCTATGCGATGGCGCCGACAATATTGTCAAATTGAATGCCGTGCACGAGTCACGCTCCGACACAGCGTTGCTGCTGGAACTGTAAGTTGAATTACATACAAACATACACACATACAAATATACATATCTACATATACTTACATATACCAAATATACATAGCTAGTATGTTCAATCTTACTCATAAATAATTGTAATTGTATACTTGCAGGGCAACCGGTGGTGAGCTACAGACATTTCTAGACAATGAGGAATGCCTCAGTGAGGCACATGCGCGCTATTGCATGCGCGAGGTACTTAAGGCATTGCAATATCTGCACAAACGTTCCATAGCACATCTGGACTTGAAGCCGCAGAATATATTGCTCACTGGTGAGCGCATTGAAGGTGCGTACATAACTGTAAAAACCACTATTCCTTCATACTAATCATGATTTTTGTTGTTGTTGTAACTTGCAGACGGTTTGAAGCTGTGCGATTTTGGCATCTCACGCGTGGTTGCCGAGGGCACCAATGTGCGTGAGATTGTCGGCACACCGGATTATGTTGCACCCGAGGTGCTGCAATACGAACCGCTCTCATTATTGACGGACATTTGGTCGGTGGGCGTGCTGGCCTATGTGCTACTGTCCGGTTTTTCGCCTTTCGGCGGCGAAACCAAACAGGAAACGTTCCTCAACATTTCGCAGTGTGCGCTGACATTTCCGGACAAGCTGTTTGGCGGAGTGTCCGCTGCGGCCATTGATTTTATACGTCGCGCATTGCGAATAAAGCCAAAGTAAGTTCGAAACGCATAGAAATTCAATAAACACAAAACTAATTTCCAACCAAATTATTTTGCAGTGATCGCATGACCGCTGCAGGATGTCTCGAGCACATTTGGTTAAAAGACGAATGCTCCATCGATAGACAAATCCTCACCGATATCACCAAATCAACGACAGTCGACTCAGCCGCAGCTGCAGACGATGAGGATGATGATGATGAAGAAGATGTAGATGTAGATGAAGATGAAGACGACGACGAGGTGGAAGAAGAGGACGATGAGGTAGAAGCGAATGAAGCTGAATTGGAAAACGAAATGTCACATGATGACGGCGATGAGGACGAGCTCAATATTAGTATTGACACAGAACAACAATTGAATGGTACAAATGGCAGCAAAATGGAATCATCGGATGCCGAAGAATTGGCGGAGGAGAGCGCAACCAACAAACAGCCGGTTATCACCAACGGCAAGACAGCGTACAATAAGAGCAACAGCAACGGTTACAGCAACTATAATGGACGCAGCGCCAGCAACAGTAGTTACAGCAACAATACTGCACGTCATAACGGCGCACACACTACGTATACGAATGGCGCTGGCAGCGCTGCGCGTTACACGAACGGCGTTAAAGCGAGCGCAACAACAACAACAACAGCGACAACACAGCGCACAACCGCCGTGGTGACGGTGCCGGCTGTGCGTGCCACCACCATACCGCTACAATACAACGGTGGCTATCGCCAGCAACAACAACAACAGCAGCAACTGCAAAGGCAACAACAATTGCAGGTGCTTGCGCGCCGCCATTCATCCTCAGACTCCAACAAGGAGAACACCTATCTGGCAACAAAGAAAATAGCGCCATCAACGGCCAACGTTGGCAGCGTTGTGAAGAAGCCACTGACGGCTACAGCGACCACGACCATTGTGATTGCTGGCAGCGAAATGGGTGATACGACGACGGCAACGGGTGTTGCCACTGCTAATGTGGTTGCCACATTTACGCTACCCAGCGGCTACAATCACAATCACAGTAATCACAGCAACAACAGCAGCATGCATACTAACAGTAGCAATCACAGCAACAACAATGCGAATCACGAAAAGTATATAACAACAACAACGCACTGCCTCTTCCCCGACGCACCCACAACACCGAAAGTTATACGCAAAACCCCAAACACCGAAGCCTCACCGACCTCGGTCAAGGCATTGGTGAAGAAGTTTCAATTAGAAGGCGGCAACACCAGCCCCACAGCCTTTGAAAAGCACGCCACAACACATTTGAAAGAGGCACAAGCAACAAATCAGCAAACATTACATGCAACAACAACAACAACAACACAAATGAACGGCGTTAGCGCTGGCAGCAACAGCAACAGCAGCAGCAAGAAGTCGCCAATCACTAACGGTATTGCCAAGAAATTCGATACAACACGCAAGTATGGCGGCGAACAACACAATGGCACAGCTGGCAGTGGCAGCCTCAGCAACGGGCGACGCGCCTCCGAGCCAGCGACGGTCACACAAGTCACGACGCATATAGCACACAATCGCAGCGGCAGCGGTGGCATCGGCATTGGCAGCGCCGCCGCTACCAGCTATAAAACGACTTGCGTACTCTGCATCGGTGGTGGCGGCAGCAAGGCGGCGTCGTCGTCGAATGGCACCAGCAGCAATGGTTGCAGGCACTCAACGGACGCCGCCGGCAGGTACAACAAAACGTCAAGCATTAGCAACAATAATGGCACAGCGGCCACCAAGTGTTGTAGCAGCAAAATGGCCAACAGCAATGCTAATGCCACCAACACTGCCACCGTGACCGCCACCGCCATTGTGAATGGCAGCAGCAATGGCAGCACTGCAGCCACCACCACAACGGCACTACTGCTGGGCAGCAGTCATCATCAGCAACAGCAACAGCAGCAGCTCCACCAGCATCACATGAACGGCGTGCACCATCATGCACATCACCATCATCACCATCACCACCATCACATGCATGTGGCGACGAAGGCGGCCACCGCCAACAATTTAAGCTTAGATCAGGGTATTATTTGTTAGCTAAAGGCCAATCGGGCGCGTAGAAATGCCAGAAATTTCTTTAATCGATTTCTTTGCTGCATGTAGTATTGCGTTGATGCTTTGTAAGCGGTCTGTGGCCCCTAATCAGCAATCAGCTGTTTGCCTCTGAAAACCGCTTACAAGCAGGCAACATGCAGTTGCGGTCGGTGTGGGTGTTGCAAGCGGCGTGTGGCGGTGCGCAATGTCTGTTTTTGCTCTTTGTTACTCTTAATATTAAAGCTGCTGGTTAAAGTGAATCTTAAAAGTGATCAAAATATGTATACATATATATATATATCAAGTAACTTTTATATGTATACATATGTCTTATGAATTGTTGTGAATTATGCGCACACACACACATACACACACCGCTGCTGCTTATGCCTTTTGCCTCATTGCGCAATACGCGCATGCGCATAACTGTTCAATTTAGTTTAGTGTTACAACTTTACAGCTAATTAATTTTTAAACTAAATAAAAGCGCTAGCTGCGTAGTAAGGCGCGCTAGTAGCCGAAAATTGCTAAGTTTATATTGAATTAGTTCAATGGTGGTTGGCATGCTAGCATTGCACAAGACTTTCTCTGTATGTTGCCGTATAATTATGTCAAAACAAATTTAATATTAGGTAAAATGAAATTAAAGCTTAAATGTTGTAAAATTATTCTATTTTTTTTTTTAAATTTTTTATACGCTTTTTTTTAGTATTTTTAGAAATTTTCTAGTTATATTAGGCCAGTGCAGAAGCCTTTGAAAATGCCTTTGAGCGTTTAAAAAGCGAAAAAAAATCAATTGTAGTTTGAATTCCATTGTAAAAGTCAGATAAAATAACAAAAATGAAAACAAAAAAAAAAAAAATTATGGACAATATGGGCTCATAAGGTTAAGGTCCCGGATGGTTTTTTAAGTTTCAAAAACGGATTTCCTCCATTTTTCAGCAAAACTACGTATGCTATAGAAAAAAGTTGTATGTAATGGAAAGATCTACAGCTTTTGCATGTTAAACTTTTCTCCATAACCTCAAATTTTATGTAAAACATACAAATAATGAAATCGAGTCACCTTAAAATATAATATAAGAGTCTTAAAGAAAAATTATTATATGGCAAAGTTGTAGCTAAAGCAAAGATTTACAACTTTTGTATGCAAACTTTTTTCGCATAACCTCAAAATTTAATTTTTAAGTTTCAAAAATGGATTTGCTCCATTTTTCGGCAAAACTAGGAATGCTATAGTAAAAAGTTGTATGGCAAAGTTGTACGTAATCAAAATATCTACAACCTTTGAATGTAAACCTTTTTCGCATAACCTCAAAATTTTTGTGAAAATTGCAAATAGCGAAATCTGTTCACTTTAAAATATAACTACGAGCCTTAGGGAAAGGTTTTTATATGGCAAAGTTGTAGCTTTTGTACGTACAACTTTTTCTCATAACCTCAAAATTTTTTCGAAAAAGTTCAATTAACGAAATCTGGTCACCATAATAATGTATTTAACTACGAGTTTTAGAGTAAAACTATTATATGGCAAAGTTGTAGCTAAAGCAAAGATCTACAACTTTTGTATGTACAATTTTTCTCCATAACCTCAAAATTTACATATGTGAAAATTGCAAATAATAAAATTTAGCCATCTTAAAATGTAGAAATCATAAGTGAGGATAATGTGTGCACTTTTCATAATAGAGTGTGCGCTGTTTTCATTAAGTGAAGAAACAAAATTAAATTAAAATAATATTTAAAAAAAATTTTTTCTGGCAAAAAAAGTTTCTTTACAAAATTTGGTGACCCAAACAATCTGTAAATTTTTGTATTTGAAATATATATTTTTTTCAACTTTTTTTTGGACTTAATAACAGAAAAGTCGCCAATTTTAAATCGAAAATTGTGTTGTTGTTGTAGCGTGCCGACGGTACTTGACCGAATAAAAACTCCGCGACCGTTCCGGTTACGTAGACCTCACTGTCGTTGTAACGGAAATTCGAAAATTTTCACTACATTTGCTCTGCCCGTCGTGAGATCGCCTGTAATAATTATTTTATTTGCTTTGATTTTTGTTATTTTATCTGACTTTTCCAATGGCTTTCATGCTATCATGTTTTTTTCTTGTCTATTTGCATTTTTTTTTTTTAAATCCGTACTACTTAATTCCGAAAATTTAATTTGCTCCCAAAGTCGGCAAACCTTCGTCGCTGAAAAAACTTAATTCAAACCTCCTCACACAACATCCAGCTAATTCGCTTAAATAATTTATTTAGTTTATTTACTCGCTTATATTTACAGTTTTTACAATTACAAGTATTTAGCGCTAAGTTGGTTTATTTTTGTGAAACCTTTTATTTTTTATATGAAACCATATTGAAATGCCTACATTTAATTTGCTAGAATAAAAAATTATGCGTTGCCCCGAAATGAAGAAATCTAGAAATCGAAAGGGAAATTGAGGGTATATACATACATATGTAACATTTAGTAATGCCTCAACTTACTAGTTTTTTATATAAATAAATAAAATTTAGTTGAAATGGCATCATAGACTAAACCATTTCGCGCTGTCGCTGCCGCCGCCGCCGCTGCTGCTGCTGATCTTAAATAAGTCTTAGTGAATTAGTTAATATAAAAGTGTATAGTTATATTGGCTGTTAGGGCTTCAAATTGTTGGTGTCGCCGCCGTTGGCTGTCGTATGTTTTCTACACTGCAAAAAATTGCGTTCTACTCGTTTAACTCTATTATGTATCTTTTTATTTTTTGCATTATTCGTTTGCTTTGTACCATTTAAGTTTCTCACTTGCTTACGTTTCTTTTTTATATATTTAAATATTTAATGCTATATCTTTAATATATATAATTTTTCTTTCTGTGTAGTTAAAGGAAATCGTTAAATTTGCAACTAAGAAAATTTAATATGAATTGCTATACATACATACAAACATACACGCATACATACATGCATACATATTATATGCCTACCTTTATTTTTAGTTGAACCAAGCGGCATTCTTTAAATAAATAAATAAATATTTACGTACGTGAAACGCATAATCATCGTTATGCCGTTCGTAGACAAACTAGTTACTAATTAATTGCGTTATGATAATTGATAATATAACTGAAATTTAATTTAAATGAATAATAATGATAATAATGCTGTGTGGTTACTTTTTGTCAAACACAAAACTTAAACGAATAAAATAAATCCATTATATTTGGTAATACATTATATAAATATTCTTTGTTTTTAGTTTGATTTCATTTTTTTTTTTGGTTTGTTTAAAAAAGGTGGTACATTATAAACACACACACATAAAAGTATAATATATTATTTTAATAAAAAATGCTAAATTTTATGTCATTTTCTAAGTCAGTTTGTATGGCAGCTATATGCTATAGTGGTCTGATCTGAAAAATA
Source organism: Bactrocera neohumeralis (assembly GCF_024586455.1). Classification (NCBI taxonomy): domain Eukaryota; kingdom Metazoa; phylum Arthropoda; class Insecta; order Diptera; family Tephritidae; genus Bactrocera; species Bactrocera neohumeralis. Next base: position 19,073,473 of record NC_065922.1, on the reverse strand, counting down.
TACAAGGAGATTGTAGTGTTGTTTTGAATAATAGTCTATGCCAATTTTCGTGAAGATATCTTGCCGACTAAGAAAGTTTTCCATATAACGACTTTATTTCGAACGACCTGTTTGTATGGTAGCTATATGCTATAGTAGTCCGATCTGCACAATATATACAGAAATTGTAATGCTGTCTTAGAAAATTATGTGTGCCAAATTTTGTGTAGATATCTTTTCAACTAAAAAAGTTTTCCTATAAGAAGTTGATTTCGAAAGATCAGTTTGTATGGCAGCTATACGCTATATTGATCCGATCTGAACAATATATAAGCAGATTGTAGCATTGTCTTAAGGCATGGTTTGTGCCAAATTTCGTGAAGATATCTTGTCATATACAAAACTTTTTCATATAGCGACTTGATTTCGACCAATCAGTTTGTATCGCAGCTATATGCTATAGTGGTCCGAACGAAACAATACAGTATGTGACCTGGTCTACGAAAAGGGAAAAGGTGGCTAACGTGCGAAAACTAGTTTTCTGGGAAACAGCTGTTAAAAACTCATCTTCCATCCGAATCAGCTAAAAAGTGAAAATTGATTTTTTGACACCTAAGCCCCCTTTCCGTAGACCAGGTCACATATACGGATATTATGGCGTTGTATTAAAGCATGAATTATGCGAAATTTGATGATATCTTGTCAAATAAAAAAGTTTTTCATACAACCACATGATTATGATCAATCAGTTTGCATGACAGCTATGTATGTATATGCTATAGTGTTCTGATATGGGCGATTCCGACAAACGAGCAGGTTTTTGGGTTTTTATCATTTTTGTGATTAGTTCTTAAAATCTTAAGTTGGAAAGAATTGCAGCGACTATGAAAAAAATCATCGTGGAACATGATTGCCATGTTTCGTATAGTTTTGAGGTTATTTTGGTTAGGTTGAATTTTTTGTTTAATTTATACCAAAAACAATTCTTGGAATGAGTATATGGTAGGAACAAGTATTAAAATGATGAGATGTGCTTAAAAATGTTGTTTAAAGTACCTCTTTTAAATATTTTCAAAGGAAAGGTGTTTCAGTAACAGTATTAGGGCAGTCCACCGACCAATCAATATTAAGATAGCCTAAAAATCTCTTCTTATAATTATTATAAAATAATTTTTCACTTGGAATAACGGCCTACAACGGCTCTATTATTAACTGCTAAGCTCAAAGACAGCTAAAAGCGCAGTGTGATTGCTGACGTTCAAACGAATTTCAAAATAAAAGTGTTCATTATATTTAAAATAAGCAAATGATAACCAAATTTACTAGATAGGTAAAATTGTGCGAAAGCAATTAAATGGTAGCAGATTTACATAATTACGATATGCATAAAATAGCATTAAAAAACCATACAATTCGTAGAAGACAATTTTTCCAAAACAATTTTTCTTTCAACTGATTCTGAATGGTATTCTATTGTATAATGAAAGCTTCAAATGTTGCTGTAAGACTACACACAATATAATATTGCTTATGAGAAAGCGAAGAAATGTGTAAAATAATGTTGTCAAAATGTTGCATGCAACATGTTGCTGGGAAAATGTTGCACGAATGTTGCTAGCTATCTAATAAAAATATATGTAAAATAATGTTGTCAAAATGTTGCAAAAAACATGTTGGTAGGAAAATGTTGCATGACATAAATGTTGCTAAACATGTTTGGTGTCTAAATGTTGGCTAATTATTAATGTACGCATGAAAGGAGGCCAGTTTGCTATGAGAGCACAAAGATCTGCTACGACGAAAGATACAAATGTTGCTATAAAACTAATCCAAACATAATATTATAGTTAAGTATACATATATGAGAAAGCAAATGATATGCAGAAAAATATAATAAAATGTTGTCAACATTTTGCATGAAAAATGTTACTAGGCACATGTTGCAACAAAATAAATGTTGCTAAACACGTTTGGTATCTAAATGTTGGCTAGTTCTTTATACATCAAATGAGGCAGGAGTGCTATGAGAGCGCGAAAACATGTTGCTAATAATGCTATAAACATCAATTCATATGCATAAGTATATAAAACATTCTGTAATTGTTGCTATGAACACAACGTAATGAATGTTGAGGTAAAATTTACCATGTTTTGCAGCAGCAATGTTCTCTAACTGTTGCATTACAGTAAATGTATATGTAAAGTGGGAAAAATATATGTTTAGAAACAGTTGGTGTGTTGCTGAGGCATAGGTACACGTGTTGCGAATACAAATTTTTGCGAAAGCGTGCGGAAAATTGTTGAGAATGCTTGAAAAATAGAAAAAAAAATATTTTTTTTAATTTCTAATGTTGCTGTTGCTTGTATCAACATGTTGCGAGCAGAAATTTTTACGAGAGTAGTGTATGTTTTCACAGCCTGGGTGCACTAAAACAAACTTCGCAGTTAAATGCATTGAATTTTTCACTTTTCAGACTAAAATTTAACTGACTTTATTATTATTTTAGAAAATTATTATTTTATTACTTAATTGCTGGAATTTCAAATTAGTAAATTAGGCACGTACATACCATATTATGGCTGTAGCATATAATTTTGCTGAATTAAAAGAAGCCAAAGCAAAAAATATATATATATACATAATATTGACAATTAAATAGAAATATATGACTACAAATATAAAGACTGTTAAGCATGTCAAGTTATAATGGAATAAACAATTTATAAAAATTTCTGCGTCGCATATTTGAGGAAAATTATATTGATGTACGAGTATTTGAACTTTTATTCGAATAAAATACTGCATGAACATATCAAACTCGTTATAGCTGGTAGTAAGAGAAATTTAAAAGTTGTTACAAGCAAAATCTAAATGTCGATGTGTATATGGTATATAATAAATGTGTGTGGTTTAAAAATTAGGCGTCTTTAAATTAAAAATGTAGTTACATATATGTACATACAAAGCGAAAAAACGCAACGAGTCAAAGTCAATTCGAAAACATATTTCACCGTACACCGTAAAATAAAAAAGTCACCGAAAATTAAACACTTAAGCTAAATGCCGAGTCAAATTAAATTATTTTCGTATTTGATGAAATATAATAAAAATTTTTTTAGCTTACTTCCTTACTTTTTCTTATTTTTAACCTTGAATTACCTTAGATTATTTGTTGAGTTGGTATTTAGGGCGGAAAATAATTTGAGTATTATTTTGAAGAGTTATTTATTGAAATATTATGACAATATCGACTGAAAAATTAAATTTTTTTGTGTTTAATAAGAGGTTTAGCCAAAAAAAAGATTTTTATCACTTTGTAGTTCATATTAAATAAAATATTTAAACTTATTTTGCATTTTTTTTAAAAATTCTTTCCAGCGGCAGTGAGTAAAACGTCTCTGCAATGGCTAGATCGATCGATTTTATATTTTCACACTACGTGCTTACATATGTACATATGTATATTTGTTTGGTAGTGATCGAGGAATAAGATTTCTGATAATAGTTTTTCACAAAAACAAAACGATGTCTTTCAAAAGCCGTTCATTATCTGTATTCTTTTATTGTAAAAATAATTGTTTATGATTTTTGAATGTGCGATAATTTTAAGCAGTGAAATCTTCCTCAGTGCCAGAAAACCTTTCTCAGAGGTCCTCCTGAAGATCAGCAAATTCAAAATTTTTAAAATTTTAAATGCACATTATTTTTTATTTATTTATTAAATAAAATACGTGTTACAAAATTAATAAAAAACAGTTTTCGAAAAATGCGTCTTCTCTGAATTGCAAGGGGATATAACTTTTAAAAGAAATTTTTTTTATTTTTTTTTTAATTTCAATTTTTAATTAATTTTTAAAAATTTTTTGGAATTTTTTAATTTCAAGCTTGAATCAAAAGATACGAAAGCAAAATTTTGGATTTTTTTTTATTTTTATTTTAATTTTATTTATTTTAATATTTTTTTATTTTTGATTTTAGGAATTTAATTTGAAATTTTTTTTTTTAATTTTTATTTAAGTTTTATATATAATATAATTTATTTTTTTTTTTTATTTTAAAAATTTTAAATTTAATTATTTTTATTTTTTGAATTTTTATTTCAATTTTCTATATATAATTTATAAATTTTATTTAAAATTTATTTAATTTTTTTTTAAAATTTATTATATATTTAATTTTTTCTTGGAATTTTATTTAATTTTAAAATTAACAACCTTTTTTATTTTAGAAATTTTTATTTAAATTTTATGTTTAATTAATTTTTTTATTTTTGGAATTTTTATTTATTTATTTTATATTTAATTATTTAAAATATTAAATGATTTTGGAATTTTTGGGTAATTTCTTATAAAATGTTTTTACAAAATTTTTCTAAACATAAAATTAATAAAAAATATTTTGCATTACCCTAATGTGACCCATTAAAGTCAATACATAAAAAATCAGGAACTAAAATACAATAAAATCACTCACACACGCCTACATGCATATACATATATGTTTACATGTATGTGTATGTGTGACGACGAACGCACAAAATTCAGTTTACCGACTGAATACGAAAGTTCTTACAACGAATACGAATTTTTTCGAAGTTGCGTAATTTCAACGGTATTTATTACTAAAATTGTTCACGGTTTCGAGAAGGACAACAATTCTTGCGTAATTAATGCCGACCCAAAAAAATTATGAGAACTTTTCTTTAGATATGTGAAATTTATTAAGAGATAAGAGTTTTCGAATATGAATTTTTGAAGATATTGGAAATATAATATACATATTATATAAATGCTATGTGTGAAGTTCAACGTATGTGCAATGTGTGTATTTATTCAAGCTGAAAAATTTTAAACAATAAAAAAAGTTATACTCAAGAAAATAAAGTGGAAAGATGGAAAATGAGAATATAATATAAGAAAATGCATGTTTGTCATAGTGAGGTATAAAAAATAAAATATGGCAGCGTTATTTGTTTAATAAAATTAAGCAAAAATACTTTAAGCAATATATACTTATACCAGAGAACGTTGAAGTATCCCTAAATTCTCGACATCGTGAACCTTCTCTATAAATATACGTTCTCTGCTTATACAATTGCGCCCCCAAAAGTATGCAACGCATTTTGCAAAGCGTTGATTTATGCATTTTATTGAAAGAGAATGTGGTTCATAGACATTTTATGCATTTATGCAGCCGAAAAGCTTAATATTTTTGCAAAATAGTTCAAGCAAACAGAAAATATTGATTCAAAAATATATAAAATAAATAAGTAAGCATTATATATAAGCCAAAAGTCGGCATGCAATAGTTAAACAAATTCGTAAAACCATCAATTGCAACTTCCATTATCAAAAGCAGCTAAGCAAGACTTGAGGACACACAAATCACATATATATATAGATATATATATATCGGAAGACTTACTCAAATCCGACAGCGTCTGCTTGGTAGCAAACGTTTGCTAAATCGCATTTGTGCAAGAAAAGCAGAAAACAGAAAAATTTTACTTTCCAATTGTTATTGCAAATGTTAACTGATTCTTATGAATTGCTGCGCTACAAATACAAAAGCAACATAGAAGTGCATATAATAAGTACATTTTTAAATATAATTGTGGAGGGTCATAGAAATTGGGTTATATACATATGTATGTATATATAATAAATCATAAAAAAAAATCTCAAAAAAGTATAAAAAAGAATATAAAATCTCAATGTATTTACATGTGTATGTGTAAGAATTTATGCAAATGGAAAGCATACTTAAAAGAATTTAAATAATAAATTTATATATTCAAAGATGTTCTGTTTACAATTAATTAATTGAATTATGCTCTAAGCTAATTAAGCAAGTTAACTATTTTCTAAGGCTATAATATTTAATACTTGAATTAAGTATTTAATAAAGGTTATTATACTCTGGCAACATGTTGCATCAGCGGTAATAATACCTACTGTTTCTTGATTATATTTTGTTATTTTTTTTTTATAATTTTCTTAACTCTTTTCTCTGTAAATATAATTTATCTCATGCCTTGCCACAGCTAACCTAATAAATTGTGTTCATATTGAGTTAAATGTATTTATAAATTTATGAAAATTTGAATCATAGTTAAATAATTGAATTATATTGCATCTTATGATATACACACATACGTACATACATATAAATATGAATAAATAATAAAATGTTACAAGTTATCGAACGTTAAAGTATTGGTTTTGATTTAAAATACGGGAATTAAAGGGTCATATGCATTTGCGAGAAAGTAAAAACGAGTTTTTTGAATGTTTTTAAGAAACGTATTTTTTGTAAACCTGTAAAATTAGTTTATTCAATTTAATCTATTTTAAGAGTCAGCGATGCATTTTGGAACTCTTTATTCTTTTACTCTTATTTCTTTATTCCGTTGATCTCGTAGCCGAACTTCAGAGGGACCTGCGGAAAAAGGTAACTGGCGATCAGGAAGATATTTTTGCCTAAAACTATCTCAAATGCAAAACTCAAAACAATTTATTATTAGAATAAATAAATGCGGTTAATGGAAAAAAAGCTAGTCAGAACTTTGATACTTGACAAGTTGGTTGCTTCTCAAATAAGGGGTTTCGACAGCTTCGAATAAGAAGAATTTATCTAATGCTTGCTATAACTCTGCATTCGATTGCTCTTTATATAAATGTACTATATAGTGTATTGAACTATATTAAAGTAAGCATTTGTGAATATTTAGAAATTAATATGATACGTGGGCACCAAGGCGTATGAGAACATTTTGGTAAATTAGTAAATAATAAGCTCCGAAGGTATTAAAATGCTTAAGGGGTTATATACAGTTAGAATTTTCAAAAAATCGATTTTTTTATTTTATTTTCTTAATTAACAGAAAACATCGTTTCAGTGAATATTTTCAAATTTTTGGCATGAGCTTCTTAAATACATATGTTTTTTAATAATTAATCGAAGATTTTTTCTCACTGATTCAATTCACAGATTTAGTGCCGAAATTTTGGCCAAAGTCGATCTGTTTTTGGAAAAGCGCCATTTTTTCAAGCAATTTTTTATACCCTGAATAGGGTATATTAAGTTTGTCACGAAGTTTGTAACACCCAGAAGGAAGCGTCGGAGACCCTATAAAGTATATATATAAATGATCAGTATGTCGAGCTGAGTCGATTTAGCCATGTCCGTCTGTCTGTCCGTCTGTCTGTATATATACGAACTAGTCCCTCAGTTTTTAAATATCGTTTTGAAATTTTGCAAACCTCATTTTCTCTTCAAGAAGCTACTCATTTGTTGGAACTGCCGATATCGGACCACTATAACATATAGCTGCCATACACACTGAACACATAGTTACTAAGAGAAATGCACCTGTGAAGGGTGCAGCCGAAGTTAACGTTTTTTCTTGTTTTTAATATTTTTTGTTAACTATATAAAATTCAATATGTGTTACTTCACCTCGTATGTTTTCCGAATTTTAGTTCTCTTCGGAGAGCCGTAATATTGCTTCGAACTCATTACTAAAATTGAATGTTTTCTTATTACATCTATCAGCTGTTCAATGTGACTTCAAAATTAAAGCTACTCACTTATTGGAATAGACAAAGATGTTCATCAAAAATATATAAGCAGAGAAATGCTGTCCAACATCTTTAATATATACTTAATCTCAATTATTATGCATAATAGTAAAGTTACTCATACGCCCCACTAGCCAAAAATTAAACTATTACAAAGAGATGCTTCTTTTGAAGGAAATTGTCATTCATATCAGCACATATTGCTAAAAAGTAAGAAAATATTCATAAATTTACACACACTTAAACTTAAAGAAAAATCATACCAGAGACAAAATCAGATACATTAAGAGATTAATTCTTCTGTTGTAATTAATTACTAAGAAAAATCTTAGATATCAATTGAATACGAATATATATCGATTTAACGCAAAAATACATTAAGAAAGCCAGTCAATGACATTAGCAGACAACATTTTCTCTTTATCTACTCCATACGGACAGACATCCTTGATGATTATATCATTAAAGGCACTTTTGATTAGTCGTTAATAAAGTTAATAGCAGCGAGTGCTCTTCTCACTAATGTGAGATAGCAAAAGTTTCACATGTAATTGAAAGTGTATACAAAAGTGTCTGCTTAAACACCTTCATCTCCAAACAAAGCGCCATCAACATCATCATCACTCTGCCAGCAACTAAATGCTTGACTGCAGACGAGTGTGATTGCTTTTGAGGCAGCTGTAATGGTCGGCGTTTTCACGCTGCTCAAGAGAGATGTCACTCAGCACATGACACAGTCATTTATCCACAAAACACACCTGTCACTCATTGTCTACAGCCTCTTTTGTAGCAGTAAAGACTTGCTGAAATATATTATCCAAGCTGGTGGGCAGTTAAGAGGAGGTTTATGCTTTAAACGGAACTTAAATGAGATTAAATTTTTGTTAACTTTTATTTTAAAAGGTATTTTTAAGAGTAAATTTTTGAATTAATAAATTTTTTGTAACTGAAGTTTGACTTAAGTTGGAAGTAACAGAAATATATATCTAGTAATGAATCATAGCGAAACGTATGGGTCTGGGTGTGCACGAGTACAAGATGAAATATTTCCTGTCTCCAATCAAACAGTCGCCACAATCGCGACTTGGGTTCCACGTCACTGTTGGCAGTCATAAGAAGACGTAGATAATTTCGTCTATTTTGGAACCAGCGTTAACACTAACAACAATATCAGCCTCGAAATCCAACGCAGAATCACTCTAGGTAACAGGTGCTACTTTGGACTAAGTAGGAAATTGAGAAGTAATGTCCTCTGCCGACCAACAAAGACCAAACACTATAAGGCATGGACGATGACATTTTTTTTTATTGAAATTGAAATGAATTTTTGATGACTCTTTGACCGATGCTACGGCTGCTACTATGCCGGTCTCTTTCGACCAATTCAGCGATTTTATCGCAATTTTCGACGTCAGGCCTTCCGGAGCGTGGCGCAACTTCGACCACCTCTACACCAGAACGAAAATGTTGAAACCATCGTTGTGCGGTGGAAATGGAAACTGTATCGGGTCCATAAACTGCACAAATTTTATTGGCGGCTTGAGATGCATTTTTGCCTTTATCGAAAGTACTGTAAAATATGCCGTATTTTCTCTTTATTTTGCTCCATATTTGCGACGCTATAACTCACGAACGACTTAAAAGAAATCAATCAAACACGTGTTACCGCGTGATGCGACGAATAAAACTAGAACTACGCGCTTTCAGCGCCAACTAGCGAAAATACCACAAGACTTTTTTGACAACCTATATATATATATATATATAACTGAGTTTTCATGACTTTCAGAAGTTTTCATATCCACCAGTTTCCGTTTTGTGGACAGTGAGATCTTAGAAAAATCTACTAAATCTTAGTTGAAAGTTCGCTGAGAAGCTTCAATGCCTGATAGTTCAAGAGTAGACAGCACGTAGTCTTCGAGTTATCTGGTAAACCTTAGCGCTGCGTCCAAGCTCAGATTTAGTTATCAAGAATTTCAAATATCAACGATATAATAGATTTTAAGCCGTTTTATTGTCAAAGCAGTTGTTTCTACATTTAAGAAAGGCAAGTCGTGCTAGCAATTTAGCTCTCATACAAGCACTCAAACGATTCGGCGATTAACCGCTAGTGCCACGCACGGTTTCTATTGGTATTGACGAAACGAACTTGAACCAAAGAATTTTTTAAATTCTATAAATTTCTGTGGGGTATTTGGCAGGCCATGTTCTTCAACTCTGACCACTAACTTTAGCCTAATGGTTACAAATCTGGACTTGCAGTCGGCCGATCATCTGCAGCTAAGAAACCAGGAATATTTCGTCTCCACCTAATCTTTCCAACGGAATCGAGTATGATGAGTGCATTGTAGAGTTTGGTCTTTGCTCGTCGAGAGCTAATCACCGAAAGTGGTCCTCTGGCTCTACGACAACATAGTCAAGTCCGTTATGGTCAGTGGAGTTTTTATGTGGTAAAGGGCTCCAGAAAAGACCACACAAGCAAAGAAACTCGAAAGCTATCAACGAGTGGCGCTTATCGGCATGTGTGGTGCACTAAGGACCGATCCAACCATGGCACTTAACGCCGTCTTGCAAATATTGCCCATGGACATCACCGGAAGGTGTTTGGCTGCGAAAGTTGCCATCAGACTTAGAGAGTCTGGTTTTATAAAAGAATATATGTCTAAACACTCGAAAATCCTCACTCACTTTGTCTTTATACCGGATAAATTGGATCATGGAGTCGCCAAACCGAACTTTGGCAGCATTAAGGTAGCACAAATTTACTGCGCAGGAGTACAGCCTCCTTCGGAGAAGTGGGCATCCACCCAAATAGCAGAGTGGCGATACTAAGCTTGAACTCATTAACAGTGCGTTCCAGGCTAATCAAAGAGTGCCTATTGATTGATTGATTGATTAATATGAGGAATGCACCGCGACCTTTGGTCTATTGTGCCCTCTCCTAACTTACATAGACTCACCTAGCCCCAGCGCATCGATGAAGTTCAATAGACTTCTGGGCGCTAGTGAGGCTATGCGATCCCTATCCGGAAACATTGATCCGAGGGCCTTAGTCCTGTGTCTACAGACCGCTGTGCAGTCAATCAGCAGGTGCTTCGGGGTTTCAGGCTCCAAGTCGCAGAACCGGCAGTTAATGCAAGAGGATAGGCCCATGTTGTACAGGTGCCTATTCAACTTGCAGTGGCCGGTATACCATGCGACCAGTAGCCTGAGTTTGTTCCTGGGGAGGTTTATTATAAACTTGAACCTGCTCAGATTGTATCCTCCCATTAGCAGCTTGGCATGTCTCATACCACGCGTTTGCCGCCAATGCTCCTCTCTGCCCACTCCTTCTTCCCTGCGAAGTAGCTCCTTTATGGTATGTGAACCTACCCCAATAAAGGGTTCTGGTCCCACCATCTTGGTGGAGGCTGCGGAGCGGGATAGCTCATCCGCCAGTTCATTACCGGCTATACCGCTGTGATCAAGAGTGCCTAACTTCGCTATGAACAGGATCGAGTGCCTTTGTGATAAGACAGTGGAATCATAGGAAACTGTAAAGCTGATGAGCTAGCAAGAAAAGGCACCCTAGAACCGTTATCGGTAGAATGGAAGCGGGTTGGTGCTCTCGTATCTTCTTGTGATTTACTACTAGACAACTGCGTTTCGCGGAAGCTTGATCAGCGCTGGGCCACCATCGGTACATGCATTGTCGCAAATGCCTCTTGACCCAAGATCGATCGCAGGAGATCTAGTAATCTCTATGCCTTCAGTCAGACTAGCCTCTCCTTAGTTTTAGAGCTTTTAACGGGCCATCGCTCTATTGGCGTCCACTCAGTAAGGCTGGGAATCCTATTAAATGCCATCGACTCAACACTTCCTTCTTGACTCTGCTGCATTTGGGAGGTGAAGACTTAAGCACTTGAGAGCACACACTTTCAGACATCCCGAGCTGGCGGGAATGGAAATTAAACGCTTGTGTAAATTTGTAAGTTTGAACACATCAGTTCTTCTTCTATATGGCCACACAAAGCACTACATATAGTAGTCCACGTGCGATCTTTAATCAGCCATCTAACCTAACCTAACCTACGAAATAGTTTCATTTTTTTAGATTTAATAAATAGTTATAAAAATTCGAAACTAAACTTTTTGAGCTAATGAGGTTATGTTTAGAAAAAAAAGCTTTCACTTGCCAGCAAAAATATCATTGCGTTGGGATGGCTTATGTTAAAAAACAAATTTGGTGATTAATTTCTTTTATTTTAGCAAATATTTAGCAAATTTTGCTTTCAACTTTGGCACGTGTACAAAATTATTATAATTTTCTCACAATCGCATTAAATTTAATCCACACATTATGAGTAGTGTGTATGTGTCAGAGAAAAATGTAACTTCATACATTTCCAAATTATTTTTCCGGATTGTCGAATATTTGAAATTCCTCCGCCATGCCAATAACAACGCAAGCCTTTAAATTCAGAAACAAATTGTTTACATTCGCTCGAGCCACAGAGCGCGAGCTACATGCATACACACCAGCAAGCACAAACAACAATACAATGCCAGATAAAATCTACCAAAAGCGCAACTTTTTCAACTTTTTCAAATGTGTCTGTGTGCGCGCGCACGTGTGCGTTGCTGTAAATACGCTCACCAATGCTGATGAAAAAGCGCAAAGTTTTTGCATCAAAGTGTTTACAAATAGCATTTCGAGCTGAAATTTTCAAACACACACACATATGCATATAACGGTACAGTAAAAATATATGTGTGTGCGTGGCACGCGAAAAGTCCGCTTTGCTGAAGTTGCCATGAATATCTTCTCTGCCAAACGATTTTAAATTTGCAAAAGATTGTGGATTTTTCGCGTGACAGCGAAATGATATTTGAGCGAATGGAAATGAAGAGACTTATTGAATGCGAAAGCGAAAGCGAAGTGGAATATATTAAAGGAAAATAAAATGCTTATACATTTGCATAAGCACAATAAAATAGAAGTGCATTTATTTGCGAATATCATTTATAAATAATGTATAAACTTATATAGTATAAATAAAGGGTGAGCCATTTCGAGGCTGCCAACTTTTTTTTAAAGAAAAGGATTGAAACTTCAAATTTAAAAGGGAATGTTTATTATCATTCGAAAGAATATTCTTTGGCATTTATTTTCTGAAGTTTATCTCTTTCAAATGTTGGCCGCGCCTACGTCTCAGTTGGTCCAACCGTTGAGTCCAATTTTCGATGACTCGTTCGAGCATTCAAATGACACACGTGATGTTTTGCTCCAAGGCCTAATAGAAGCGGAATTGATCGCATAGATTTTATACTTTACACATCGCTTTAGAAAAAGTCTAACGGTACGATCTTGGTGGCCAATCGACCGGCCAAAAACGTGAAATTATCTGCTCACCAAAGTGTTCTTTCAATAAATCCATTGATTGATGTGATGAGTGGGAAGTGGTGCCGTCTTGTTGAAACCAAATGTCGTCGAGATTACGAGCTTCAATTTCAGGCTTCAAATAGTCGGTTATCATGGCGCGATAACAGTCGTCATTGAGGGTTACGTTCTCACATGTATCATATTTGAATAAATATGTATGGATGACTCCACCAACCCATAAACCACACCAAAGCGTTGCGTTTTTTGTATGAAATTGCAGCTCTTGAATCTCTTCAGGTTGCTCTTTGTCCCAAATTCGCCAATTTTGCTTGTTTACATACACCTTGAGCAAGAAATGGGGCTCATCGCTGAACAAAATTTGGCTCGAAAACAACAGATCTTCTTGGAACTTTTCAAGAGCCTATAGAGTGAAGCGTTGTCGCTTGGAAAAATCGAGTGGCTTCAGTTCTTGCACAAACTGTATTTTGTACGTTTTCAATTTAAGATCTTGACGTTAAACGCTCCAAGTCGTTCCATATACCTCAGTCCGAGCTCCTGCGAACAATGCCGAATCGACTCTCCACAGTCTTCGTGTACACTCTCAGCTACGGCTGCTATATTTTCTTCACTGCGTGATGGACGTGTTCCATTCGGTCGAATACTATCCAAAAATGAATGCTGAGTCTCAAGAAGGGTGTTGGTTTTGAGAATAGTATGCTCAGTAGGCCGATTATGTTGACCATAAGTTGAGCGAAACGCATTCTTTACAGAACGTGAATTTTCGTAGTAAAGTTAAGCGATTCGTAAAATTTATTCAGACGTAAGTCTTTTCATGATGAAATGCCAAGTAATACTGAACAAAAATAACATGACAGCTTAACACGACTCAGTCGTCATCTGTAAAAAAACAGGCTATTGAAAAAGTACCTCTACTTGGATCACCTGTTATAAATATGCAGACTTTGGTGCTGCAAGCGCTTGCCAAGTGGGATATGGCAAAAATATTTTATTTTGCGGTTTTCCAATGACAAATGAAAGGAAGCGCTGTGGAGAATCAATAATTGAATGAGAAATGCTTGAGTTGCTCAACAGAGAGTGAAGGTCACTTGGGAAATATCGGCACAACATGGCACAAGTGATTAATTGATTTCCCTTTCTTAGTATTACTAATAAAATAATAATTGAATTTGTGTGAAAGTGCAAAAGGAGCTTAATGAGGATTAAAATGAAAAAAAGGGTTGAAATCAAACCGAATATATGGAACCGAGGAAATTAGAGTATTTTTCATTCAAAAGTCAGTTTGAAATATTTATATTTACATTTTATATGTCTGTATGCAAATACTTCCATTTTTATGAAAACTTTTTAACATATGTTTTTTAAATTCCTGTTGAATGCAGATTACCTTGAAAGTTACCAACAAGGCTTTTTTCTTTTTACTCCAGGCGCTGCCAGCTAACTACTTGAGGCGGATCTGTACTTTGGCAATAATCGCGGTCATGTGCTGGCTATTAAGTGTAACGCCTAAAATCTCAGCGTTGTTGATAGTCGGAATTCATTATCAACGACTGTAGCATTAAGATCCGTACTCCGTTTCTTTCGTCCAGTTCGTGAATATGGTCGCTCTGAATGCGGGAGAGTATTACTAAGAAGAAGCGTGAAAGATCAAAGAGTTGGTTGTATACTTTTGAACACATGCCATAAATTTCATTGTCTGACGTCAATATCGTGCAATCATTTATATATGAGGAGATATAAACTCCCTCTTGTGTTGATGATTACTAGAAAGTAAGTAATCTATGGCAACGTTGTGTGGTCAAGGCAATACTGAAGGTCAGGAAGGTTTCTTCTTTCTTTCTGGTGGTGTTTTTTTATTTGGCGGAACCCTTGGCCTTCTCACTTTAACTCGCCTTCAAACGGTTGTTTTTTGGCCACTCAGAGGAAGTCGTGAGTTGCTTGAGCCATATGTAAAAGAACCCTTTCTGGCCACTCGCAAGTGAATGTCGCTTAGAGAGCTTTCATCACTTGCGCGAACTTCCACACTTGGCTCCATCCTCCGGCGAATAGTTTTGCTGGTGAAAAATTCGCTTCAAGTGAAGCTTGTAAATATCGGCTGTCTCAGTTTTTTGCCAATAGGGACGAAAGTGTCTATGCGAGCGGCATTATGACATTAAGTACCACTTAGTGACAGTCATAAAGTTGGTCATGCCGAAGAAGGATGTTGCTTTCAATTAATGATAGCTGAGCTGTATTAAAATTCGATCAGTGTTCTTAAATGAATTATCAGTTATTCATTCCATCTCATTTCATCTCATCTCATTGAGATTACTTTTTAACAGCATAACAGAACAAGTGGGATCACTATGTATATGTTTCCTGAATAGTTCCGTCCTTAGGTACATCCTCAATTGACATTCGTTTAATTTCATGTTTGTCAGATTGGAATCTCTGAGATTATTTGTTATCGACATCAACTGATGATCAACACGTGCCTGCTTTTCGACTACCAAGATTAATGAAATGCTTTGTTACTGGCGATGAGTCTTGGACCGTTCTGAGTCAATTGAAGACATTAAACGTAAATCGCATTGAAGGCTATTCTGGAAACTGTCCTCAAAAACTGTTTCGAGTAGTGGAAAAAACGTCGACACAAGTGTATTGGGGTTTACTTTGAGGGTGACGATATAGATAGTTGAAGAATTTTAGAATTAGGAACAACGTTTTACTATTTTTTGCGCATAGTAGTAGTTATGCGATTCGGAGCTGGTCGAAAATTATTGAAGCGAGCAAGTTAAAGAAAACTTTTATTGCCAGATCGCTCAATCTTTCATTACACACACACAGAACCAAAATCATTGCCTGCGTCAACTTTTAGGTAGCAAGTACCTATGTCATTTCCTAACGTGTTAAGAGTGCGCCGATGAAGACACAAATAATAAAACCGAATTGTTGTACGAAGATACGTGGTTTTCCTTGTTGACTGCCGTTTTCTGTTTTAATTTCAGCCCAACGCTTCTTATTTTTTAGATGTTTTAAACACGCGACAGATTGAACAGGCAACATAGTCATACCAAACTGGATATATTGCAAATAATATGTATGTATTTACAAACACAAGCGCACTTTGTTGCTTCTGCCTCTTTCAACAGTTGTTTGTTTTCGCCTTTTTCTTTCGCTTTGCTTTGTTTTGAAAACATCATTGGAGAATATTTCCAGCCGTGCGTGCAAGTTTCTACAATTTGTTTGAAGAATCTTTTCGCGTTTTTAGGTCATTCGTGCTTTCCCGCAATCGGTATGCGGAAAGAGCAAAAACGTAGGCCTCCTTTAACGGTTTATTTATAGTCATGCAACTAAAAGGATTTCCTCTAAAGGCAGACGTTTCCTTCTACATGATCTTGTTAGTTTGTTTGTTGGGCTGTTTGTATTTGCAAATGTAAATGAAAGCAAAATATTTAGGCAAGCTTGTGCTCTTTTTGCTTCGACCCCTTTGGTGGGTTAAAATGTGTCCTTTTCGAAATCTGATGCGCTCAAGAGTGAAATTCGTTCGATTTGGGTCAATTTAGAAAGGTGTTTTGGTGCGAAATATTACGCAATAAATATTTGTTTGAAGTCTTTGGTTCAATTATGATTTGTATTGTAAAAAAAAATGCTAATTAAATTCTGGAAATTTTCTTCAATAATTCTGCAACTGTTGATGGGCCAAATAGAAAGCCTTTAAATGAAAGAATTACCCAACCTTTTTTCACGATCTCACTTATTGCGCATTATTTTCTATATTTGACTCAGCAGGTCTAACGTTACTTGGATAAAATTAAACTATTTCCATGACGGCGGAAAATCCATCCTTATTACATCACTAGCCAAGTTAGAGAATATCAGAGAGATCAAATAACACATATTTGCCAATTTAGCTTCGATGTAATATTTGCCTTGTATTGGATGAAGATTTTCGACTTTTTATATATACATATTTTGATTTGAATTACATTGAACTCAGATTTGGCAAAGATGTAACTAAGTAGGAACTTCTGTGAAAACGTCGCCTCTACACCAGAAGTAGCTAGGTTGCACAACGCTCTGGCCAGAGGCAAGACTGACACAGCATTGACAATCAAAAGATGCGACGTGACATATGCGACCAGCGAAGAAGAAAGAGCTACCGAATTTCTGCGGGCGCATTTACCGGGAACAATTTGTCGAAACCAATGTCGACCCATAGTCGAACACAAGCCATTATCTAGCTTAGATTGGGTAGTCACAAGACATCTGTTTCTTGCGGACTCATCAAATGGGCTATGGCTTTGTTCGCGAAATTCAAGTCTCCGGAAGCGAACGGTATCTTTCCAGCAGTTTTACAACAGGGTGAACAGGTTCCACAGCCACATCTTATTCGGCTGATGAGGGATTCCCTTGCGCTAGCGTATATCCCTGAATATGGAGGGCCACGAAGGCGATCTTTATATCCAAGGTAGGAAGGAAGGTCTATTTACTGGCAAAATCCTTTATCCTATTACTCTAACTTCCTTCTTACTAAAAATTATGGAAAAGAACATAAATTATGAAAAAAAGTGGAAAGGCGCTAAAAATTGCACCTCTGCATGTGAACCAGCATGCTTACTGAGCAGGCAGATCAACTAATACTGCTCTGTACCAGTTAGCTTCGGAGATACAGAGTTCGCTGGAAGGAGGAAAAGTAATGTTATGGGCCTTCCGAGACAGCAAAGGTGCTTTTGACAACATGTCTCACGGGAATGTAGCAAGAGCACTGTAGAAAAGGAATATGGCATCACCGGTGCGCAGATGGATAGCGTGAAGTGCTATCACCTCATTATGGAGCTTTGTCGTGGACGACCTACTAAGCTAAGTAACAATGGGATCCGCTGTCAAGGATATGCGGTTGACATTGTTGTTGCTAGCGGTAAATTCAAGGACACTCCTCGAAGACGACCATCGTCCCGTTTACAAGACTTGGGTCTCTGCCCGGCTTCAGGAATCTAACCCTTGGCACAGAGAGTGTTGTCCTGATCATGGTCAATAATAATAAAATACTAATGGTATGCAATCGATTAGCTGGTAGTTAGGGCTGCAAGCCAAGGATTATAAGGTGGTTGTACACCATGATTATACCACCGATTATCACGTATGGGCTGGTGGTTTGGGAGCATTGCACATATTGGTAGGGCTCCAACTATCGAAGCTCCAACGAATTGCATGCACTTGTATGTCGGGTGCCATGCGCAAATGCCCGATGGCAGCACTTGAAGTAATGCGTGAACTCACATCATTTCACCTAGTAATTGGTAGGTGGTTAGGTAACCAAACACACACTGCTTCAAATGACTGCAGAAGGGTTTGGCAGAGGTAAGCTAATCTCATTCCAGCGTACCTCTTCTCTTCTCCCAAGGGACAGCATTACCAAAAGGGTACACTTCACTGAGAAGTTCAAGGTTGCCTTAGCAGTAAGGTTGAAGAGAATGATTCCAATCTCGAGCTACTGCTTACAGATAATACAATTGTTGGGGGCATTGGTGCAGGAGTCGCAGGGCACCAAACCATCCATATCTATAGAAAGTTTCCCGACCATTTTTTAAGCAGGGATCTTCGCCATAAGTCGGTACGTAGAGATAAACCTCCAACGCAACTATCGCAGCGAACAGGCGGCACTTAAAAAAATCTCTGCCTACGAGATCAAATCGCTACTGGTGCCGGAGTGGAGAGCACGACTGAACCTAACCAAGTACGCCTTATCTGCATGCCCGGTCAGAAAGGTATAGCCTGGAATAAGCTGGCTGATAAGCTCACCTGCTCCGCAGCATCCACTCACATGGTAGGACCTGAACCCTTAATTGCGGTGAGTCCTCATACAATAAAGGAACTGGAAGAAATAGGCAGGGAGATTAACAACAACACCAAAGCGTTCGCTTTGTCAAGTAGCTAATGGTTGGATACAACCTCATCAGGTCTAATTAACTTCCAAGAAGCACTTATGTACATAATATGGATCAAGTTTCGGAGGTTCTGCGACAGGGAGCCTAACACTCCATAACACCTGCTAATTGACTTCGTAGCAGTCTGCAGATGCAGGATAGAGGCCCTTGGATCCATGTTTTCAGTTAGGGATCACATTGCCTTATTAGCAACTAGCAGTATATTGGAACTTATCACTTATCGAACTTTAAATTAAAAAGTCTTACTATTTTTTGCCCCCGGTAGTATCCACCAAATATTTTTTTGCGTGCAAACGGAAAAGTCATTAGCGTATACTTTTTTACTTTTTTTTTTACTGACACTAACACTTCATACACATAACTTCCATATTCATATGGCATTAAGTCCACTTATGCAATTATACGCATACTTAATAGACCCACTGTACACGTAGAAATGGCATAGTAAAAATTCCATTTTTTCGCGGCATAAAAGCGGCTTCGGTATGTCGATCATAAAGATAACACCACTATTATGCTTTTTAATAAACTTTTTATTAAGTGACAAACGCAGGCGCCAGGCCACAGTATATAAAGAAACGTATGCGTGTGTGCATGTGTGCGTGTGAGCAGAAAAAGTGCCGACTTGTGAATGAATGTGCGAACGTGCGGCAATGCGCGCTGCAGATGACATTTGTGGCGAATGCGGAAAATCTCATTAAAAACACCATATGCCATAATGTCGTATGCGTGCAAGGTGGCAAGGTGGCAAGGAAGGCAAAAAAGAGCGGAAAATAAAAAAAGACAAAAAATAAATATTATTAAGCCTGCTTTCGTTTCTGCTAAGTATCCACAAAGTCTGCATGGTCTGTAATTTAATTCCTTGAACTTAGCAGAATTTACATAGCCTGTTTAGGCAGCTGCTTTCCGGCACTTTAACGGCGCATGGCAGCTCAATCTAATTTAATGTGCACACAATTAAATTATGGAAGTTAGGTAGTCATATGCCACTTGTACTGGCAGCGTGGCCTCAAGCATTCAGGCAGGCAGGTGTGTGTGTACTTTGTGGATAATTTTAGACATTTTAAATTAATTGAGCGCTTACACGTGTCACCACTTACGGCTTTCAAAATATATCTAAAATTAAAAATTAAACCAGGAAAATGCAAAAATAAAACTTTTAATATTTCAGCTAATATTTATGCATTTAAGACACTTTAAGACCTTCATGCTGTTCGCCTTCAACCGCTCGCCTTCAACTCCTAGCTTAGCATCGCTCGCCATTTACTCAATTGCCTTTTTTCCTTAAGAGATTATAAGCACATTCTTTTGCGGCGCCGCGCTTCACTTTTCTTCTTGAATTTTATTTCATTTTGTGGTCTGCCCTAACATTTTTCCGCACACTTTTATAAGCGTTGTCATCAATCTTCCTCAGCGTAGCGCTGGCGTACTGTACTTGCATAGGCATACAAAGTAGCGTAAATACTCATTAAATTGTGGGCACAGTGTTTATAAATATTAACTAAAATTGTTAGGATAAAAGTTGCACATGCGCCTAAAAGTATGCTAAGTTTTCTATACTTTCTAATTAAAGCCCGGATTTGGAGCGCAATTTGTACAAGACTCCCTCCGCAAAATTCTCAATATACTCTATACATACTACATATCAGGAAAAAATAATTATTTTTACAAATGTGTAAAATTTTGTCCTATAATTCCATGCCATAATCTCTTTGAAATATATAGATGTACAAAAATTACACCCTATAAGTCTCACATCATTCCTGTCCTTTTATATCTGTGGCGCAGAAACATGGTTTAAGTATGATAAACCGAGAAGAGAAAGCATTTCGAGTATTCGATAGAACTATTCTTCGCCATGCTCGATCAATATCAAAGAAGATGTAAACTGTACGAGCTCTACAGTGCCATGAACATAGTTAAGCGCATAAAAATCGTCCGATTGATAGTTGGCGTTCTAGCGAAAAGTTCCTTTGATTGTAGGCTCTTTGGTGAACAAAGGAAGTAAGAGCAGACGGCGTTCCAATGGAAGCACCAATTGCATAGCGACCTGTCTGCAATTGGATTGTACTACTGGTGTGACCTCACAAACGGTAAAAAAGATTGTATATCCTCAACAGACTTTTATATAAGTCATTTACTTTTTGAAGATAATTTCATTTAAATGTTGACCGCGGCTGCGTCTTAGGTGGTCCATTCGGAAAGTCCAATTTTGGGCAAACGTAGTCGATTTATCCATGTCCGGCGGTCTGTCCGTTTGTCTGCCTAAATAGAAGCGAAGCTCTTGAGATATCGAACTGAAATTGCATCAACGTTTTTTCTTAGGATATAGCTGTCATACAAACTAACTTAAAAAATTAAGACAAATATCTTTTAATACCCCCTACGATATAAGAAAAGCTTCTTGTTAAGAGTATTATAGCTTCGGTACTGACAAAGCTAACGATCGGCTGACGTATTCTTCAAATCTGAGATAATCAAATTTGGTTCAGTCGTGCTAGATTTATAAATGGTTTAACCACATTTAACCTGACATTTCATCTGCTTTTATCCTCTTGCAACATCCATTTCGAGGTTTTATATTTTTTTAAAGAAAAAACACATTCTTCGCCATTAATTTTTTGACGATTATGCTTTTCAAATGTTGTCCGCGGCTACGTCTCAGAAACACCATTCGTTGAGTCCATTTTTCGATGACTCTTTCGAGCACTTCGACTGGTAACTGGCGAATGACACGCTGATGTTTTACTCCAAAGCCTGAATGGAAGCGGGATTGTCCGCATAGAACTTAGACTTTACATATCCCCATAGGAAAAAGTCTAACAGTCTGATATCACACGATCTTGGTAACCAATTGACCGGCACAAAACGAGAAATTATCTGCTCACCGAAGTGTTCTCTCAATAAATCCATTGATTGATGCTTTGTGAGGGAAGTGGCGCCGTCTTATTGAAATCAAATGTCGTCGAAATCACCAGCTTAATTTTCAGACATCATATAGTCGGTTATCACGGTTACGTTATTACCAGCATCATGTTTGAAGAAATATGAACTGTTGATTTCTAAAAACCGAACTGTTACTTTCTCGGGATAAAATGACAGCTTTGGAATCTCTTCAGATAGCTCTTCGTTTCAAATCGGGCAATTTTGCTTCATCCTTGAAATAAACTTGACACGAAAACTACGGCTATTCATGGAACTTTTTGAATTTAAGATCTCAACGCAAAATGCGCAAGTCGATCTATACGTCAGTCCGAGTTGCGTTGAACGGCACCGAATCGACTCTCCACGGTCTTCGTGTACACTCTCAGCTATAGCTGCTCGCTGTACGTAGTATATTCAGTCGAATATTATCCAATAATGAATGTTGGGTCCCAAGATGGATAATTATGTTGACCATAAGTTGAGCAAAGCCCGCAAAACTCATTCTTTACAGAACGTGAATTATCGTAATGAAGTTGAACGATTTGGAAACGTTGTGCAGGTGTAAATCTTTCCAAGATGAAATGCCAAATAATACTGAAAAAGTTTTCATTTTTTTTGCCTGATGCTGCTAGAAAACAGTGAAAAAGCAGCAGCAAAGGAAAGTGATTGGATATAGTAAAGTTAGTACTGTTGCATTTGCTGATATTTTTTGAGTGTCTTGCATAAAATAGTATCAAAAAACCAAAAAAAAAAAAATTTAATAATAAAATATTAATAATAAATTTTTTTAAATGAAGAAATTATATACAAATGTGAAGAGGAACACACATATTTTCTGTATTTTTTTGCACGCTTAGACTACTGTGCTCTAGCTCGTTAACCAAATTGTTGCATTATTCTGTCTATATAAGCATATATAGTATACATATGTATGTACGTATGCACGTCTCAGCTAATATGTTTATGTGTACAAGCTACTTGGTTGAATAGCTGGCGGCTTATATAATAACAGCTGAAAGTGTTGAATAATTATGTGCATTAGCGGCAGCAAAAAATCTGTTTTTGATTACGATTTTTTTTTGTTTACGTAGTATGCTTATTATATATGTATGTATGAAAGGTTAAAGGAAGTTAAGAAAATTGCTACGTTGCCTTGAATTGACTTTATATAAATATATATAAATTTAAGTATATAAGCATGCTTATAATTGCATTATGGTTAAGGCGTCAATGATTATCGAAACAATTAGTTTTTATTACACCAGAAAAGCTAATTTTGTGTGACGTTGTGGAAATGTTAGTGGTGATATTTGGGACAATAAAGACTTCAAATATTTAACTAAAAGCTATATCGTTAAGTTGTTTATTCTTTCTGTTCTAATTAAGCAAATTTAAGTCAAACTTTTATGTTTATATTAATCTTGTATTAGAATTATTAAATTTAATAAAAAAAATTTAATTTAAATTCTGATTTTGGAAAAAATTTAAATTTAATTTAAAAAAAATTCCATTTAATTTAATTTAAATTTAAATTTTTTCCAAAATCAGGAAAAAATTTTAATAAAATTTTAAGTACCCCAATCAAGAAAAAAATATATTTTTTATTACGCGCAAAATTTTTTCAATCTAAATAGTTAAATTTTTATATTAGGGTGGGTGAAAAAAATAATATTTTGGTATTTGAAATAACAGTTCTTAGGCACCTCTAAGCAAGCCTCTCCAAACATGAGCTTTTGGTTAAGTAAATGTTAAATTTATATATTAGGGTGGGTAAAAAAAAATAAATACTATATTGTTTACGCTTTGTATCTGAAGAATAAGTTCTTAGACAAGTCTCTCCAATTATCAAACAAACAAAAAATTCTTTTTTTTATCCACCCTAATTTATAAATATATATATATATAACATTTCTTTTAACTTCACCAAGCATAAACTCTGAATTGTAACGTGAATGTCCTCCACCTGACAGTTTTCTGTTTGTTTTTTATCAAGCAAAATTTTATTAAAAATTATTTTTTTTTGACCCACCCTAATATACATATATAACATTTCCTTTAACTTCGCTTGCAGCGTATTACCATCAGAAATATATATATACCATACATTAATTAATTTCTGTTATAGTTAATTAACACTCGGCCATTAAAATACTTTATCACACATCAACGCCTTAATTAAACCAAATAATATAAATACACACACACATACACAAAATTGGGCGCAATCACAACCATAACGGAAACCTAATGGATTGTCAATAACAAATAATGACTTGACTTGATTTCATGCTGATTGACAGCAGCGCTGCGGGTGACAAATAACCTGCTAAATACTCATAAAGACAAAGTAAGACACTGCGTATGAGTAACCAATGCGTAGTAAGCGCAAGGCCACGTCGCTTGGAGCTAATAAATTTTGTTGTGTTTAGAAACGCTGTAGGCAGTTGTGAAAATAATGGAAGGAAATATTTTCTAAGCACGAAATATAAATAATAATAATGCTTTGTTGTTGATTAATGTATGAAATGTGAGTTAATTGGTATTTACATTAATATATTTAGTGCAACTATCCTTAACGCAAACATAATGCTATTTCCCAGATTAAATTAAAGCTAAAGATTTTAGACTAACTAAACAATGCACCACACTTGAAATAAAGTAAAATTTAATTTGAGATCTCAACTTTAATTTCTTACTAACTAAATATGCATTCGTTTGTATGTCATCCTTTCGATTCCGGCTATTTATAGCTGCTGAATATGTCGTATTTGCTTTTTCCGGCTCAAATTCAAAGTCAGCTGTGCGATATTTGATTTGTCTACTGTTTGTGCACGCCCACACATTCGCACACATACACACGCATATCTCTATGACATTGAACAAATTGTAAAAGTTTTTGTGACGGGAAGTAAAAGTTTGTTGGATGACTTTTTATTTCGGTAAATGGTCGACACCGATCAGCCAGCAACATATCGCTCTCTTATATATATATATATATATATATGTATGTATAACAGTACTTGAGGAAGCTAAAAAATATATATTTCTATAATATGACAGAAAATGCGCAAGTTAAAGTTGGCTAAGTCGGATTTTTTGGGCAGCGCCAAATTGACTGTGATTGGTTTGATTTCATTTGAACTAAAACTTCTGCTCAATTTGTGCTGCATGCAAGCGGACGCAACGAATTGCAAATGTAGTAGCCACAGCTGGCAGAAATGCAGTTCGTGTCAATTCGTTGTTTGTGTTCACTGAAATTTTTTACTCACATTTTTTTTTGTATTGGTACTAGGTCAAAATTTTTACAAAATGACTAAGTATTATTAAAACATAAAAGCGGTTTTGATTTTATTGGACAAGTGTCGGTGGAGAAGGAAAATTTAGATCTTTCAAAAGCTGTATTGTGTTTATGAAACCTTCAATATTCAATAAAATTGAAGATCAGTTTGACTTCGCTAGATGCCAAATGAGAAGCAACCCCGGCTTACAATAAAAGTGGCTTACACTATTGAGTTATTTGTGTCATGTCCATTTAGACAGTCCACCATATATTAGGTTGTCAAAAAAGTCTTGTGGTATTTTCGCTAGTTGGCGCTGAAAGCGCGTAGTTCTAGTTTTATTCGTCGTATCGGGTCATGCTATACCTTTTTGGAAAGCTCATTTCACGCGCTAACACGTGTTTGATTGATTGTCGTTTCTTTTAAGTCGTTCGTGAGTTATAGCGTCGCAAACTTGGAGCAAAATAAAGAGAAAATACGACATATTTTACAGTACTACTACGATAAAGGCAGAAATGCATCTCAAGCCGCTAATAAAATTTATGCAGTTTATGGACCCGATACAGTTTCCATTTCCTCCGCACAACGATGATTTCAACGTTTTCGTTCTGGTGTAGAGGTGGTCGGAGATGCGCCACGCTCCGGAAGGCCTGTCGTCGAAAATTGCGATAAAATCGCTGAATTGGTCGAAAGAGACCGGCATAGTAGCAGCCGTAGCATCGATCAAGAGCTGGGCATGAGTCATCAAAAATTCATTTTAATTTCAATAAAAAAAAAATCAATAAAAAGACCGCAATACTTTTTTGACAACCCATTATTTGTCACAAGCCTACGAATGATACAAAGCCTTCAAAGACGGTCGAGAGATTGTTGAAGACATTCCTCGTTATGGAGGACTTTCAACCTTTTCAGCTGATGCAAATATTAAAAAAGTGAAGGATCTGGTGCGTGAAATTCGTCAGGCAAAAATTAGAGAGGTGGCAAGAGAGCTCGTCATCTCTTGTGAGTCAGTTCAAATGATTTTGATTTATTTGATATTTTGGGTATAAAACACGTATCTACTTGCTCAACTAGTCTCGATGAAGCTGAATTTTTTTTCAAAAAGAGTACTGTAAATAGGTCTCTTTTGACATGCTTGATCGTGGGAGGTCCGATCCCACATTCATGGAGAGGTTTGTGAGTTTGACATGCAAACAAGTCAACAATCCTCGTAATGGAGGGAAAAAACGAGACGAAACCAATAAAAAAATACACCAAAGTCGCCCAACAATCAAGGTGATGCTCCTTGCTTTTTTAGTTATTCGTGGTTTGGTGCATCAAGAATTTGTTCCGGAGGGACAGTCGGTCAGTAAGGAGTTCTATTTGGCTCTATTAAGGCGGATGCGTGAGAAAATCCGTCGAAAACGGCTGGAAATGTGGAGGAACAATTATTGGATTTTACACGCTGATAGTACACCAGCGCATCGAGCTACGAATGTGACCGAATTTAAAGCTAAAAACGCAATGAATACCATCGACTAACCACCAAATTTGGTTCCGTGTGGTTTTTCTTTTTTGCCCTCCGGGGAACTGAAATTGCCGCTCCGGAAAAGTGTTTCGAATCGTTGCCTTAAGTGTGTTACATCTGGTGGGGATTACTTTGAAGGCGACAAAATAAATATTGATGAATAATTATTAATTAATTAATTCGGAGAAATTTTCCAAATTATGTTCTTAGTTACTCGAACACCTAAATTAGTAATCTTGAGTTCATAAACAGAAAATATTAAACTCGAGTTTGTGCTACAAAACGAACAACTTGGCCTTGAACAGTCCACCATCGTTTATTTAAAAAATAACATGCGAGAAAATAATAAAGAAATAAAAGTAATAAAGAAATACTCAATTAAATTTATTAATAAAATTAAATAATATAAAATACATTGTTTCTTTTCCTTTTGATAAAAATATAGCATGCGAGAAAATAATATAAAAAGAGAAACCAGTAAAGAAAAGTCAGCAAAATATATTTATTTGACATAAAGCTTCGTTTTCGCCAACAACTTGGGTTTTTACTTTTTAGAAAAATATAGCATGATAGAAAATAATATAATTAAGAAATACTCGGCAAAGCTTGATTCATTTGACTTTAGTTTTAGCATATAGTTTTAACTTAAAGCATAATTTTCTCAAATATCTAATTTCATTTAACCTTTGACAAAAATGTAGCGTGCGAGGGAATAATATAAAAAATATACTCTACCCAAACTTATTAATAAAATGAAATAATAATAAAATATATTGTTTTTTTTTTTACTTTTGATAAAAGTTTACATAAAGCTTCGCAAATAAATTACATAAGTTTTTTGACGAAAATATAGCATGCTAGAAAATAATACAGCGAATCTATACTCTATAAAATTTATTTATGTTACTTAAAGCATAATATTCGCAAATATCTTGTTTGATTTTTCCTTTGACATAAATGTAGCATGCGATAAAGTAATATTAAAAGGTAACCGTAAAAAAATATTGGATTCATTTGATTTAAACTTTAATTTTCACAAAAAAAAAGTTGTCAAATCACTTTCGAGCATGCGATAAAATAATATTTATAAAAAGTAGGAGCAATACAGAAATACTCGATAAAATTTATTTATTTAATTTAAGGCATAATATTCAAGAAATAACTTGTTTGATTTTACCTTTGACATAAATGTAGCATGCGATAAAATAATATTAAAAGTAGGCCGTAAAAAAGTATGCGTTTATGTATTTATATAATAAAACTTTAATTGTTATATGAAAAAATATTATAACAAAAATATAAATAAAAAATAAAAAAGTAGGAGCAATACAGAAATACTCGATAAAATTTATTTATTTAATTTAAGGCATAATTTTTGCAAATAAATTGTTGCATTTTACTTTTGATAAAAATATAGCATGCGAGATAATATTATAAAAAGTAGAAGCAGTAGAGAAATACCAGATTGATTTGATTTAAACTTTAATTTTCGCAAATTAATAGTTTTATTTTACCTTTAAGAAAAATATATTGTGCGAGAAAATTGTATAAAAGTTAAAGTTAATAAAAAATATACATGAAAAATTGATTTATTTTATTTAAACTTACAATTTTCTCGAACAACTTGTTTTATATTACCTCTGTAATGCCCATATTTACTGTCGTAAGCACTTTTGTAAACGTAAAAATTCCCACAACTTAACCACAAAACATGCCTCATGTACACAAAAGTGTTTTTATGTTTGCATTTATATTTATTTATATACTTACATATATATTTATATTATATGTGTGTATTTATCAATGTAGGCACTGAAAGTGTAGCATGACATTGCGGCAATTTAGTTAATATAAATCACTTTTTTATTTTATTCTATTTTATTTTATGCGCATACATAACCAGTACGGGCACATATGTCACTCTTACTTTTCACAGCTGGAAACAATTTGTTTTAAGCATTAAAGCGGACGCAAACTACCCTCGCACACGAAAAGCTCAGCAAAAACAATAACTTAAATACCTTTAAGTATGTCAAACTGAGCTAACCAAATAAACTCATGGATTTCATTCCGATGTGTGTGTGTGTGTGTCTGTGTGTTGCAGGTAAATATTAGTGGAGAAGTGTTGTTGGGTGAACTACGCCATTAAATACATGTTTGTTTATAAATAAATAAAAATATTTACATGCAACCCCTTCAACCAAGGTATTTATGTATGTATTTGTGTTTGTACAGTCATTACTTATTCACACATACAAATAATATGCTACACTGGTGTTTTTATGTGCATGACATAGGAATTTGTGTAAATATTGCATGGGAGAATGCATGTACATATGTACATAATATGGTTTGTATGTATGTAAGTACAATATATGTCGTAAATCTCTCAGCAAACAAGAAGCACGGACAATTGAAATGACATTGAAAGCCGCATACCTTTTTCAGGGGTCAGCACTGTGGTGAAATCACTTAGTGAAATATGACAAACAAAGTGAAATTCAAAACACCGCGTCGCTTTCGGTGAGGCTGAGGATGAGTGAAATTGCGGTGCTGCTGCAGGTGACTCAATGAACAAACAATGAAAATTAGCCAGAGTGGGCAAGCTAGGGCATATTTAGTTTGTACATTATGAAGAGTTATACAATTTATTTATTTATTTTTGTTTTTAAATTATACTTATATGAGCTGAACATTGCCAGGCGCGCATTTAATTTAGTGGCGAATTTATTATATGCAGGGGTTAATAAACAAATACAAGTGAATTTTTGATTATATTTTATTTTGAGCAGCGATGCTGCACTTGGCGTACTATAACCAACAACAACAACAGGATATCAGAAATTGATGCAGCAGCGAAGGACTCAGCAGCAATGGAGAGTGGAAAAGGAACAATTATACATACAATAGAGCAAATATTTCCAAAATACTTATGTAGTCACAAATAAAAAGAAGAGCTTGCTTGGAACTTCCAAAACTAATAATACGTAACAGATGAAGATTTTAATTATAAAAAAATAAGTTTTTCGATAAAAAAAATTATAAAAAATTCTTAAACACCAATGAGCAAAAAACTTATACAAAAAAATAGTTTTTTTTTGTCAAAAATTAAGAAAAAGTTCTTAAACACCACTTAGCAAATCACTTATAAAAAAATAATTTTTGGAAAAAAATTATGTAAAAATTATGAAAAAATTATGAAACACCACGCAGCCCAACCAACTGCTTGAAGCATTTATTTTTTAG